>NC_141398.1:59153260-59753260 GCF_034619465.1 Leptosomus discolor | reverse complement strand
CGCGTGCTGGTGGGGAGCGTCACGGCCACAGCTGGACGGCGCGACATGAAAGCGTGCACAGGCAGCTCCCACAGCCCTGCCGGGGACATCCCAGAAATCCCAGATGAGACGTGGAGCACACGCCCTGTGCAGAATGGGCCCAGCAAGTCTGTCACGTCAAGGGTACGGCCGACCTACAGGCACGCACCGTGCCCTTGAAAAAAGCACGTGCGAGCACAGAGCATGCCGAAGAGGTCTGAAAGCCTGCTTGGATCTAGCTACCAGCTGGCCAGAAGTCCCAAAACACAGGGAGGGAGAGCAGAGCTGAAGGCTCTCCCTTCCTCCCCGACACATCCCTGCCAGGAAATCTGCAGAGACATTGCTGTCCAGGGAGGTGACGAGACGGTGACGGATCTGCGGCCTCCCAAATATTTTGTTGATAAGCACTCGGCAGACTGAAGTTGCACGAAAGGTTTTGTTTCAACAGATCAGGGAGCTTGATCTGCTCTGCAGGGCACGGTGAAGTTTCTAGAGCAGACTAAAAACTGGAACAAGGTTTCTAATCTGCAACCTTGAGTCTCGGTTTTATTAATGTGTGCTAACTCCAAGACAATTATGCTTAATCTTGGCGTAACTGTAGTAATACCGAAAGACAAATAACACTGCTTATGCATCAGCAACTGAAACCACTGCACTGGCTTTGTGATTGAATTACTATTGCCATCCTACAGATAGGTGCTAGGTGCTGCACAAGGAAGAAAGGACGGTCCAGGCCTCAAGGAGACAGAAGGCCCATAAAGACAGGGAATACGAGGCAGGAAAATAACATACTATTCAGGAATAATATTAACATAATATTAGGAAGTAGTCTTAGCATGCCAGCAGCTGAAACGGTCAAGATTTTCATGACAGGCACAGAAACCCACACACCGTAGGAAGGGACAAAGGGGCAAGACATAAAGGTTGTTTCCATGCGAAATTTTGTTCCTGCGAAGTGCAAGGGGCAGCATGGGGAAAGGAACAGATCTGACATGAGAAACAGGATATAAGACGAGGACAGGCCAAGAAGGACCGCAAAAGTGCAGAGAAGTATCTGATGTGATAGGGAAGAAAGAGCCAAATGAGAGGAAGTTTCTGAATGGATATGATTTGGGCAAAAGTCAGCCTTCATCAAGGCCAAGAGAAAAGGATGTTGCGTTAATCGAGACGTGATGAGATAACAACTTGGACAAGAGTTGTAGCTGTGAGGAAGAAAAGGTTGAATACTTATGGCTGAAAGCACTTAGTACAGGAACGGGAAAACAAGATGTTTATTGGCCAGAAATAGAAGGAAAATCTCCATCCACCACCTGAATCGTATCAGCTGAGACAAGTCCTCCCAGGAGACTTTCCTTCCCCTCCCACATTGTACAGCTTCCCCCTTTAACTCTGCTTCCCTTCCCAGCTTTCTGTTATCATTTGGATGTCTATCATTTCTTCTGCAAAGGACTTGACCAAGGAAAACAGAGGGCTTGTAAATCCGCCTGCCCGAACGTGGCTTTTTGATGTCTGGAGCAGACAGACACACTGCGGAAATTTACGGTTCCAAGGAGGACTGAGAAAGGGAGAAATTTATGTTAGGAAAATGTGACTGTCATCTTCATTTATCTCCCAGTTTCGTAATGGAAACCAGGCATTTTACAAACAGATACACACAAAGCCCAGCGTGAAACGGTTTACGAACTCAAGCGCGTTAACCAAGACCCATTCCATAAAGACTGGTAATAATAATATTAATAACGCAATAAATCACAGACCATCTGTAAGATCACATCCACCTGGCAGGGGAGAAAGCACCCTGTTGAGAAGCAAGGCAGCAGCATCTCTCTCCTCTTCCATCCTTCATTCTGTCTGCAGCAATCAAAAGACCCTGGATCCTTCAGACCAGCAGACTGACCACAAACACCCCCCAGTCCTTACAGAAGCTGTTGTACATTACACAGGCAGCAAATAAAATGCAGAGCTACACCAGATTTACTGAGGACACTTCAAAGCAACAGCTTTGGGAAAGCCCATCCTAAACACGTGGATTACCTGAAAATGTTCAGCTCAGTACAGCGAAGCAGGCAGATAACTAGAGCAACTCAAGCAATTAGCTGGAAGGAGTTAAGCCATTAAAACAGAAACAAACTTGTATGTTAAAGAACACAGACAAATTTGCATTCCCGCTAAATGAGTGTGCTTTTCAGTCCTTGGCAGCTCATTTGGACTTTTGAATTTACAGCAGGAAACAATATAGATTATGCTTCAGACAACCACAGTTTACTTCTTGAGACTATTTGCAAGGAAATCTGAAACTTGCATTAACATAAAAGAGTATCTATTTGATCTGGTACCAAACAACTGTGAATTCAAAGGTACCCCAAATCCTTAAGTTTACACCAAGCCATTCCAAAGTATTTAAACCATTTTGCAAGCGTTTAGACAGGAAGCTTTTCCATACTCACCCTGGAGGAAGTGGTGGCATTATTGATATATGTCCTGCACTACATTAAGTGTGGCTGTGGAGTTATTTATGTGCTTTTCCTGACTTCTTTTGACACAGGAGTTGATTGCAGTGCTGTATGATTACGTCTGCATCTCTGAGTCTTCCTTTCTCAGCTGGAAAGTCTCAAGTTCCAAGCTGGGATTCCCTCTCCACCCCCTTCTCGTGTACTTAACCCTCCTTCTGCTGGAAGCGTCTAGCAAACACTCACAAAAACCTCTTAGGTACGAAAGGCTGCGGAGAAGCAGGAAGTGGGAAGGCAGCATTTTAAGAGGAAAAAACAAAAAGCATTTTCTTAGATGCTCCTTCCGTATTAACTCTGCGCTACAAGAAAGCTATAAAGATATTTTAAACTATGGGCCCTTACAAACCAGTCCCAAAGGATTAGGCCTTTCAAGTCTTTGGGCTTTTTTTTTGGAATTGTGTTTGTCTTGAATTCTGTTTCTTATGATCTTTATCAACCCACCCCTCCTCCCTCAGTTCCCAGGCCACCTACGGACAGAAGCATTGTTCCTTAGTAAGACTTCTGCTGTCGCCTACCAACAAGCATCTGTGCACAAGAACCTATCGCCGTTCTGTTTCACTGCTCAGAACCCAGTAAAAAAAACCCCAGGAAACCAGTAAAATGCACTTCCAGCCCAACTCACCCCTCTCATGTTGAGAGCCGCAAACCAGACGACAGCGTGTGCTCCCCCCTCCACGGATGAAGAGGGGGATGAAATAGCTGGCGCCGTCCCCTGATCGCTGAGCCACAGCTTCCGAGGGGACAGTCCTGCCACACAGCCAGGCACGCCGGCCCCTACCCGCTCTCCATCATCTTCCTCAGAGCCGGGCAGACCCTACAGCAAAGCTCGGGAGGTTCTGAGCCAACCTGGCCCACGGAGATGAGCACGGCCACTGCAGCAAGACCCGCACGCTATAGCTTCCCTTTACTGCCCCCAGCCAGCATCTCTGGTGCATCCCAGGCTCCACTGCCACCGCTGGACAAAGTAAAGGATGCAAACTGGGAATGGAAACTAAAAAGGCAGATCCCCTGCCCGTGCTGAAACGGGGGCTGTTGGGAACTCGGACCCAGCGGCCGCAGAAAGGGGGCTATTGCCACCTCCAGGCTATGAACTACTCCAGAATTTCCCCATCAGGAATCGTGGGGATACCTGCCTCGTGTCTCCGAGACACATGGAAACTCTGGTATGCAGCTATTAAGATAAGGAAGACTGATGACTCTAGACAGAACAAAGACTAACTTATGCAACATCAAGTGTCCTTCCTCACAACATCTAAGCAAGTGATAAACAACGGTGTCAGTCACTGGCATGCTTCACTACGTACGTCTGTAGGGATCTGCTCTTTTTTCCACGTAGGTATCTGCTCTCAGCGCTCCTTCCAAGTAACTACAGGGATTTCAAAGACCTCGGGTGAAGGAATATCCTTGAGTGGCAGCAGACCCCCCTTGGCCAACCTGTTTCTCTAGGGGATGTGCCTGCTGGGGCTACCTATGGTAGAGCAGATGTGCAGACAGAAATGACACCCTATACGTGGGTGAGTTGTTGCTTGGATTTCATCTCTGCCCCAATTAACGCAGTCGGTTGTTGGCGGGAAAGGCATGAGGTTGCTCCGGGCTTTTTTTCAGCATGTTGACAAATTTTATTTAGAAATTTATTCTATTGGCAGCTGAGCCTTTTCAGTAAATGCAGAACGAGGGTAACAAACTAGTGATTGGTTTAGTGTTTCTGGATGCTTTAGTGACAATCTCACTTTCACATAGCTGCAGCCTGGAAGTAGGAAAAGTGCTCGAGATACCCAAAGGAAGCTCTTTTTAAGATTTTCACTTGATTAATGCTGAAACTATAGAGAATGATCTGGAGAAGACCCATAAACTACAGAAATAAGCACCCAAAACCTACACCAGAACATTGCTAACAACAGAGAAAAAGAGAAAGGTCTCATCGGAGACGCAGCAGCTTTCAAGCAGGACAGTGATGGCCATGAGAAAAATTGTTTAAAGGCAGAAGTGGATACCTTCACGCATGACGGACTGCACGACGTCGCAAAAAGGCCAACTTCTGCTGCTGTCACGGGGGTTTGGTCTGCTCGGTTACTTGGCACTGAACAAAGACTGAAGGAGAAACTGCTCACCAGGTGCTGCCCGTTTGTTGTGCCCCATCAGGACCACGTGAATCTCAAGGCTTGGGGTCCTGCTGGTTACCTGAAAGGCTCAAAAAGTATTCCTGATGTCACGGGAGTCTGCCACTGCAGGAAACCAAGGCATCAGCAAAGACCTCAATCTTCTGTACTTTTCACTTGTACATTTGAACCGTATGGCTTTCGAATTTAGGGTATTTCATACATTATCGGGTTGTACTTTACATGCGCTGTGTAGGGAGAGAATAGATGCAGCGGCCTCTGAGAGAGTCCAGGGAGTGGATTTAGTGACGACGGGCTTTACTGCGTGGATATATCCTTGTGAGACTGGTGGAGCCGCAGCCTGTGGGAAGCACGGGCATCCCACGGGATAACTAACCCCTGTGCACTTATCACACTGTGCCAGGCTGCCGCAGATCAAGGCCCGCTCCCGTTACCACCACAACTTGCGGGGCTGCATTCCCTGATAGTCTTGCTGGTGGCAGCCGATCAAGAGCAGAAGGTACCAAAAGATGAGGAATCCGCCTCTCTCAGCAGCGTTTTCAGCCATTAATCTTCCCTCACACGCATTGTCAAGCACTCTGCCTTATTTCCCACCTGAATTTCACTGGCTTATGGTTCCTGCAATTCCCTCCCTGCCCAAACTGAAGAGTGTTCCCTTCCCAAGAGCAACGCTCCAATCAAGGGCTTTTAAATCTTACCCTCTATTTGCCCAAATCTGATTTAAGCTGCAAAGACTTAGAGGGACTCGGAGCCAAAAGCCTGCAGCCACGAGGGAGCTCAAATCCAAGCACATGCTTCTGTCAGGCTCATTTCTGTACAGCACAGAGCTCCGCACCGTGAATAGGATCAGCGAAATGACGCAGGTAAAGAAAACAAAACAAAAGCAAAACCACAGATAAAAAAACCTTCCTCAAAGTGTTCAGCCACTTACTATCTCCAAAGCTTTATCAGTCCAAAGTATGTTGCGTTGGCTCAAAGAAAGGAATCAGCACGGAAAAACTATGTGCATCTGTGCAAAGACATTCCCCGAGGTCAAAGCTGCTTATGGGAATATTCCTACAAAAGTTGATTTTCTGGCAGGAAAGATGAATACCTTTCACCTTTTATGAAAAGTAAAAACAAAAGGGAAAAAAATATTTTCACTACCACTAAGGTGCATTCAGCCGTTTGCCACAGAATAAAATTTACATGAAAACGTAGGAAAATGTCAGAGTTGGGAAGTGTGGAGATGCACTATTGTTTTTTTTTTTAATTCAGAGACAGAACACGCCAGAGAAGTTCCCAGCTTCATTATAACGGTCAATTTAACAGAACTCAAAGGAATTTCAGGCAGAACCCAAAACAGACGTAAACCCCCCAAGATGCTTACAAACTATTTAAAAACAGAGTAAGGTATAAACAAAATGTAAAAAACCAAAACAACCCCAAAAAAAACCCCAAACCTCTACCCTCCACCTCGCCTCTGCCTACCTCCAAAGCTGCTGTTCCTTGGATAAAAGTAGGGTATTTTGGTCACTACTGTATTTCAAAGAGCGAAGAACTTCTCAGTGTGAATCACCTCCCTGGGCTGCACGTTAACTGCAGAAAGGAGCGAAAGGCAACAAGAACAAATGAAAAGGGAGGAAGGGATTCAGACCAAATCAACAAACTGTTTCTCATCTTTTCCTTGATTCCTCACGCCTCCTCTTTTAAGAACATTTTGGGTTGTTTTTTTTTTTATTTCTCCTCTGGTTTTGCTGAAGAGAGCAGGGAGGCCAGTAGAGCAGGGGGATTAAGAGAGTTGAAGTGGGATTGAGTAATAAAATTGCTGTTAAATAACAGCAATTACGCAAGGCAGACGGCCCCAGCGAGCGAGCGCAGCGCTTCACACGCCTGGGATGGGAAGCAGAACCGAGCCCGCTCCGCTTCAGAAAGCGCACATCGTTTGTGTCTGATTAATTCCCAAAAATCTGTGATGAGGAGAGAAGGGCCACCCTAAGAGGGTTATGACTCCGGGGAGACGGAAGCAGGGATTTTTGGGGAGGAAAGGCAGCAAAATGACAAGTTTAGCTGTTGTTTAAGCTAGCCTGGGAGCCAGCAGAACTCTCAGTGCAATCCACTACCAGCTACTCGTGCATTCACCTGGGGGCTTGCAAAAGAAGGTTTAGTTTTGCTACCCCACGGCAACAGCAGGGGAAAACCTAGTGACTAAACTGGAAATGTTACTAATTAATGTCAGGCACAAATTCCAACCGTGGCAATTTTTCCAAGTGTGAAATAAGCCGACTAAGAGAGCTTCTTCCCTGTGCACAAGGTGAGGTCTGTAACTGCTTTTTCTTTTCTGTTAAATGCAATTCAGAATCCAGCAGATCAAGGGTTTCTTATTTATTTCTTTTTAATTAGAGGTGGCCAGCCAAGCTCCTCTGGTGAGATCGAAGCAGCGACACAGAGTTGGGTTTTTCCTACGAGTCAAAATAAATGCTATAGGGCTGGGAGAGTAAAAAAAAAAATGTATCAAAAGGAAGAGAGAAGAGGGGAGAGGTGACTTCTAGGACTAAAGGAGTAGGAGGGGAGCCAACCCCATGCACTCTCAAGCAACAAGACAGCCATATATAAACATACACACCACATCGAGCAAGCCGAAGTGCACCTTTCAGCTAGTCGAATGGTGCTGGCCAGCTCCCAATTTCTTTTCTGCTTTACCCAGAAAGCCAGTGGTAAATTTAATATAAAGTTCATAAATCAAAAATAGAATTATTTTAAATATACATGCAGGAGATTTGTTTTCCCTGCGGTAATAACAAAAGAGTACAGTCCCTTTGATTTCGGTGTCTTGCTTCAGCTCTCAGATCCTGATACGATGCACTCAACCACCTGGGCAAGCAAATTCCAGCGCATCTCGGAAACAGAAATCCCAAAGAGCCCTTAAGAAAAGCAGGGAATCAGTATGGAAACAGGGATATTTATTATTTTCAAATGAAATACCATAAATGTCCAGATCGTGGCACAGCGAGGGACAATGAACAGTCTGTCCTTACAGCTGGCACCAGGGTAGCATGGAGAGATGTCAGGCTAAACTCAGCTTTCCATCCAGGCTTTTGTTGATCTGTTCCATAACCAGATTAAGTTTCCTTGAACTAATACGAAAAATGTGAAATAAAAGATTTACTGGAAGATTATATCACGTGTATTAACTCACGCTTAACCCAAGCTGATGGACAGAGGTGAAACTGGACAGTTAAACATTCAAAACCACAGGTTACCCTGAGGGACCAGAAGAAGAACAGAATTTCTCCCAGTCCACCGGTCACTTAAAAATATCCATGCTGATGACCAAAATCCTAAAAATGTCATTTTCTGCCCCAAATATAAAATATTATTTTATCTCATTAAAGGACATTTGTCATTTGCAAAATGTATACTTTAAAAAAAAATGAACTGGAAACAAACACGAGAAATGTTTCCAAAGCAGAATTCACCTCAGTCTAAACAAAGGCAAAACAGTCAAACAAAGGAGACATTTGCTCTTGAATTAAACTTTGCACGTGAAGCTGCAGATGAGCAAAACCAGGTTTTCACCCAGTTCCATCCGACTTATCCCACTAAAGAACAAGACTCGATTAAAAATCCTTGCAACTTTTGGAAGGAGGGGGAGCTTTAACCCCTTGCCCTGGCCAAACTGTGCGTGGGCCATCGCGTCCCACGCGCTTCAGCTCTAACTTCAGCTCTGAGCGACTCCTCGTGCCTCCGCTTGCCGCACGGTTAGTTCCTCCTATTTCTGTGGGGTTTAAAACAACCTCTAAATCTGTCAAACCTTGTTTAGCTGAGAAATCAAGTACGTCTGTTTGCAGCAGCACATGAAAAAAGCCGTCTCAAACACCGCTCAAACGGAATGACTTTCTTATTCCCGGCTTTATTCAAGGAAATGAGGTTTGACTGTCGAGTACTCACCTAAATCAGCAGAGCTTATAGAAGTGCTTTGGGATTGCAGCTGAATGAAAGGAACGTTCTTATTTCTGATAATGGGAAACAGTTCTTGTTGAATTACAGTTCTGGCTCTAAATTTTCAGTACTTAGATAATTAGGAATTCAGAAGGAATACTGATTGCCAACAGAATTTTTGCGCAGATTCTACAGTGATTTGGGGTGGGGTTTTTTTGGGTTGGTTTGTTTGTTTGTTTGGGTTTTTTTGGGGGGTTTTTTTTTGGTTTTTTTGTTTGGTTTTGTTTTTCCCAGATATTGGTTTCCCGGTTGTATTTTCAAACATGAAACTCCGTATCAGTTCTGTGAAGTGGATAACAAAGTACAGGGCCACCAGAGCATACCTGTACGCATGCCAGGATCTCCGCGACGGAGACAAGCACTAGAGCAACATTTTGGCCAGCATCCCTTGCTTTGTAGGCAAACTGTCAATACTGAAATGCCTAAAAATGCAGCTAATGAAGGCATTCCAGTTTATTTGAGTCACAGAAGGGTGCTCATTTTTATAGTTTTGTTTTGCAGGACAAAATATGTAAAACTAACAAGGAATGAAAGAAAGAAAGAGAGAAGCAGAAAAGAAATAACCCACAACCTTCACTTTTTTTTAGACCAATTTCTAGTTGAACAATCCATCAAACCATAACGTTTTGATTATTTTTACATCAGGACCACAGAAGCCCTGAAGAATTCAAGAGATGGAGGCTCTTTCAGGTGGGATTCAAGATCTGACCTGAAAGGTCGTTAATAATGGTACTGTACTGCCTGTGCAGCCATAACTACATGTCAAGAATTTTAGTAAAACGTCAAGATAAATGGTGAGGTCCTGCCTATAGTGAACTTTATATCAAAAATAACCAATGGGGCCAAGGAGGATAACCAGAGGCTCTCCTCTCCCAAAGCCTGCATGCCTAAACATTATTACACGAAACAAAATCAAACCCATAAAACAGTATTCTGCAGCTCACAGGATGATTTACAAGTCAACTGTGCAGCTGATCCTAGTCTAACCTTACAAGAAACATCCCCTGGAAGACTCCTGGACATATGTTGTCCATCTCAACCTCTTGGACAAAAGCAGCATGAGGAGAAAAAGAACAGTTAAAAACGAGGATGTTGGAAGATTTGCTGAGGGAAAAGAACCTTATTACTAAAAAGGCAGAGGCTGTGAATAACAGAAGGAGATGTAATCCCAGGAAGTTCCGCCTCAACATGAGGAAAAACTTCTTTACTCAGAGGGTGGCAGAGCACTGGGACAGGCTGCCCAGGGAGGCTGCGGAGTCTCCTTCCCTGGAGATATTCAAAACCCGCCTGGATGCCGTCCTGTGTGACCCGCTCGGGGTGACCCTGCTTTAGCAGGGGGGTTGGACTAGATGGTCTGCAGAGGTCCCTTCCACCCCCCACCGTTCTGTGATTCTGTGACAATCGGAGCCCATTTCTAGGTGACCTACTGAAAATGGGCAGTCTTCAAGGGCAGAACTACCTCCTTGGTGAAACATCACCTGACCTGAACAGAGCGCCAAGCAAACCCCTCAGTACCTGAGTTATCTTACAATACTTTTAGGATTTCTTACTGTTATGTTGATCTATGTTATTGTTATGATAACCTCTGTATGAACATGCTCTCCACACTTGCACAGACTCTTCACAGTCACCAGCATTTCCTAGAAGGGAATTAATTCCTGAATTAGTCTTCTAGGGAATGACTTATTTGTACACGACGCATCTTGTGAGTCTAGAAAACACACAGAACGTTCTTGAAGAGAAGACACTTCCTCCCTGGACAGGGACATAAATCTTCCAAGGACATAAAATCAACAGAAAGGGAACAGGGACAGGGATTACTGGTAGGAATACCTGGCTCAATGTTGAAGTCTCTTTTCTATGAAGTATAAAGATAATGTGACAGAGCTTCGACTAATGTAAACGTTGACAATAATCCTGAGAAAAGTCCACATCTTGAGGAACACGTTGTCTTAACATCTGAACGCAGTGGAGGATCTTACTAAGCTGCTCTCCTTACCTATTTCAATGGATTTGTACGCTCTCCGTTCCACGCTGGTGAAGCAGATTTCATTCCCTTGAAACCTAGGGAATGCTACTTCCCTGCTCGATACGCCTTTACAATCACTTTCACCAGAAGAGATTCGAGCAGGCAGCAGTCTAGCGGCTAAAGGGAACCTCTCCTGAACTCAAATTTCATCTTGCACCCGAGCTGAAAAATGCAGAGAGAAGAGAATTCTTCATTGCACCACACAACAGAGACAGACACCCCGCAGTTTAAACACGTGTGTGCTCCCCCTGAACGCAGCCGATGCCCAGGACACAGAAGGAAAGCTGGGTAAGAAAAAAACTTTGGGAAGACGACAAGAAAGCCGCTGTGGCCAACACGAATATAGCAAGAGCGCGGTATGTGGTAGCACGCAGCGGCTTTGCCATCCCAGCTTTCTCACTGTCATTTCCAAGTGACAAATTGTTATTAAACAGCCATGCTAAAATGTACAGGCCTTGCTTTATTTTTAGGCTTCTATTTGGATGCCAAGCTCTTCAAACAGCACCCAGTCTGAGAAACACTATTAAAAAAGAAACTGAGGAGTAGTCAAATTCTTGGCCTGTTGCAAACATTGTACTCAGTAAGCTGTGGTTCAGTTCGCATTGTACTTGTGCGTCAAGAAAGATCCTCAAGAGAAGTAGGAATTTACATGGAGCGTAATACTTACCAGGGACGACATTCCCAGAAATTGGGTGGGCTTAACCCTTCTCCTTTCATTTAAAAAAAAAAAGGTTATCCTGAATTCAACTGTGTAGAACTTGTGGCTATGCCCCATTCACGAATAGATTAAATACATCACGAGCCATATATTGACAACCACCACACAGCGAGTCAGCTGAAAAACCAACACAAAGCAACACCTCCCCCAGTAAACTCTGTATTTTTCTAAAACGTGCACCACTAAGATAACCAGGTTGTAGCAAACAGGTATCCTTTCCACTCAAGCTCGGCAAATACGAAAAAGCAGCTTTCCTGAAATCGGTATCAAATTCTGCAGAAGTTCCAGTCGCTGTTGCAGGTAGGAGAGCAAGACAGGTATCAGACTTTTGCAGCCCAGCTTTTTGTGGATGAATCCCAAACTGAGGTATTGCCACCAACGGCCGGATGAAGGAGGGAGGAGGAACTAAAAGGGAGAGAGCTCAGAAGAACTGTTCACATTTTAAAAAAAATATTTCATAAATTCATTGTATTATAAAATAGGATGTGCGGACGCAAAAGCTTAACTATCACATACTTCTTGCACTGGAGATTCAGATAACAACATGATCTAAGATTTATATCTTCCTTATAGACTTAATCTTATTTCTCAGTTTGACAGCAGAGATTGCCAGATCGCATCTGTCTTCAGGTATGGCAGAACTACACTCTTACTGCACAGTCCAGTCAAACCGTATTCATTCCTAAGGCAGAGAGCAATGTAGAGCTGCACTATTCATAAATACACATTTATTTTTCATTAGAAATGCATAATTACAGCATTTAAAAGCATTTTCCCCTAGAAAAGTAGTTAAGCAACAGTACAAACAAAATCGTTAGTCTTCTGCAAATACAGTTTTCATTACACTGAACAGAAAACACCAGCAAAAGGCTAATACTTGCAGTTATGGGGTTTTTCTTTTTTTAAATATTTTCCATTTTTGTTATAAACACCATAGCAAATAAAAAAGCTGTTTAAACAGTGAAAAATATTTGAGCTCTTGATCTTCTATATGTGGTAAAGCAAGTATTGCAAAGCAGCAATACACTTCCTAAGATACCTGCAGACATTCAAATGGCGTATTTCACAGAAGAAATGAACGGGATGAAACATTAATTTAAGTCTCATGGTTACTCATTGGATTTCTTTTGCTCTTTCTGAAAGATTTTGTTGTTTTCCTCTTGCAGTGTACCTCAGTGCAGGCCATTTATTTTTGCCAAAGGCCAGATCTTCGGCCGATGTAGTGATGTAGCTCCAATTTAAGTAAACGGGTCTGACCTATTCCAGGTGAGGACAACGAGAGCATCAGAACTCTGGTGCTTGCAGGAGATGCTCGAGGTGTGACCGTTCGTCTAACAGGCGTTTCCATTCTCCTGGTGGTGCGTGGAGACTACGGCCCTGCACTGCTGACTGGGGTGCGCTGACATCTCGGTTGACGCAGCTTTTTGCCATTCTTTTACTGGATTTGGATTGCTCCGTGTTCTATCTGCATTTCTGGCTGGATCGCTGATTGAAGGGTGTCCGTGCCCTGCAAAAGGAAACATGGAATCAGTAAATCAACAGAAAAGTGCTTTCCATCGGTGTAGCCAAGGGTACGTGAAGAAATTATACTACTATAAAGTTTTTGTATGAAAAGCCACATGGATATCAGTCCTACGAGAGGCTTGAAATGGGAACACATTTACAAAGGCACCAAAAATAACCTAAAGAGTTCACATGGCGACTAAGTAGGGTAATGCCCTTCAGGCTGGAAAGAGAAGGCTAAAATAACCAAATCATGATGAGGATCTACAAAGTCACGAGTGGCACAAAGAAAGCAAATAGAAAACAATTACTCCCCCTCTCTTCCCAAAAAAGAACCAGCTCCCAAAAGAAACCAAATCAAGCCTGTGTGTGGCGCAACACGCGCCGAAACCGCGGAAGGCCTCGGTCCTGCACGGGTACAGGGTTATGGAAGGGAAGTCCACCGGGGTGATCACAGAAAAGATGGTAGGAAGTCCTGGTGTGACAGAACTACTGTAGGTAATGAGAGTACAATTACCTGTTTGCCCTGTGCTTGGAATTTCCCCAGCTGGGGCAGGACACGGTCTAAAATTGCTGACTTTACCCACTGCAGCCTATTTTGTGTAAAATGCGCTACTATGGTGAACTTTTTTCTCAAATAAAATTCTTCCTACAGGCCTGATGCTACTCACTTTCCGAGCAAAACCGACTCTCTGTGAAACAATTTAAAGCAAACACAACTGACTCGAGCTTTCAAAGGAAGTCTCCTTAAAAACTAAACGGCTGCCGACCAGTAGTCCGACCACGCTGTGGAAGGACAATCCCATAGCAAACTGCCCTTTTAGCCAAGTGAGCTGGAGGAAGGCAAACCAGATTATGAAACAAACTCCATCTTTAGAGCTATAAGAGGAACAGCATTTAAGAACAGCTGTATTGGCTTGGATAAAGTCCATCACACCCAATAAGCCTTCCCCTGATAGCAGCCAGTATCACAAGCGTAGATAAACTACAAGAAAAGGGCGAGCACTTAATGCTATTTTCCTGCACACTCCCGCAGATTCCAGAGATCTGCCCTTGATGGATTTTCCCTCCATAAATATATCTAATAGATGCTTTATGTAACACCCTGGATACAGAATTATTTACGTGGCAGTACTTCTGCTATGAAAAAGTCTGCCTCGAAGCCCTGCTTTATGGTCTCAGCCCAGTAGCTGCGAGACGATCCACAAAGACACAAGGGTAGAAACTCAATTCCCACCTTTTAGGTTTTACTATACGGTCGCTGGGGGTTCAAAAGTATAAAGCATTGCTCCTAAATTAAGGTTCTGTTGGCAAATTATTTCTCTTCATCTCTCTGCCTCGTTGACAGTAATTGCACACAGCTACAAGACTTCTTCCATAACTCTGTATGTAACTCAGTGTTTACTCAAATGTTCAATAAATTAGTGCCAAAGTGGTGAATAATTCTATCAGATTGCTGAATTTGAGAGCAGGTAAGGTTTCAAGTGACCATCAAAGTTTTCTTTCCCGTTAGACAAAACCTGCACTGAAGTAATTGTATTACAATTACAATTACAGCAGCAGCAGCATTGAACATTTATCCAACATTCAGGCCAGAAGTAGAAGACTGCCCAAAGGGATTGAAAGCACACTTGAGATTTGAAATCGTGTTTTTTTTCCAAATCTAAAAAAAATTTACCACGAGCTTATGAATTTGAGCATAGAATTAACCCAAATATCCTTTGTCATCATCACAGTCTGCATTTCTAAATTTTCCAAGCTGCTACAAGTAAGAACGTTATCAAGGCACGAAAACAAGCCAACTAAAGTTAAATCCCCAGAAAGCATCTGGTTTCAAACATGCCTCCCCCCGTACATGCATTTGCAATTTTATGGCAGCAAAATACTGTTCATATATTAATAGTTTGTGTTTACATACGTGGTTTAGGCTCACCACGGGACTGTCAGAATCCAAACTATTAATACTTCTGTCTACAGCTAATTCGCAAATACAGAATTGTGCACGAATACATCGAAAATACCGAGTTGAAGTGCATGTGGCTGAAGTCAGAGAAGGGATTCATTTCGAACAGCCTCACTCCTACCTTCAGCTTTGCATGTGCGATTGCTTCCAAAGGCACAGCCTTCAAGGAAAAAAGGTTGGGAAACTGGTATCTTGTTTTCAGACATTAAATAAATTCACACTCAGTGGTGTTTCAAGCACGGAATTTGTGTAGGGCATACATCCAACCCAGGTGGATAATAAACTCCACTTTTATAAGCTTTAGTTGCTAAATAGATACAAAATCATCGAGAACATCTCAGCACCTTGACAAAGAACTGTATGAACACGAGGAAAGTGTCACCTCAGCCGCACTGACAGGGTGCTCCCTTCAGATAAGGGATCCTTCTAAGAGGATGCACGATGATTCCATAATTTTAGTGGGGAAAAAAAGCGCTCTTGAACTCCCCATCTAACTCAGAGTAATGCAAATACCAAGTTGGTTTCTCCTATTCATTAACAGATCCTTAGTTTTTAGGTTGTGTAAACTGAGGAAATATTTATGGCAAACTTATTTTTAGTCTTGTCTGTTTTTCCTTTCGTACTCTTCTTATTTCACATTCCTCTTCTGCTTCTCCTCAGCTTTGTATAAACCTCTGTGGTTAACCACAGTATGAAAACCTAACGCGGTGCAAAGTGTCCCTGAAGAGAAAAGCAACTCCTCTGGTGGCTGCCAGTCGTGCGGGAGATGGATGCCGCTGTTTATAACCCAACTCGGGAGCCCCCCGCCCGTCAGAGGTGCTAGCTGAGAAGGGAGGACAGGCACGAGGAACAGACCCAGCAGTAAGTCCGGGGGAGGTAAATTTGATAATTTCCCAGGCCTGGAGTGAGGACAGCAGCACGAGAACAAACACCTCTCACTCCCTGGTGCCTATATGCTTTATTAATTGCATGGGACCAGCAGTACCTGAGGATTTATAGGAAACAAGGCACCAACGCTGCAGCAACACTCTCATTGCCCAGGGCACTACTACAAATGGCTAGGAGTAAAATACTGAGAAGGTCAGTGCAGAGACAAATCTAGCCGAGAGGGGAAAATGGTTATTAAGGGCTCACCTACAGGGGAAGATCAGCGTCCAGAGAACTAGAACGCACCTTGCAGCGCAGCACGCTCACGCCAGGCAGCGTGACCCTCCCTGCCAGGCAGCAGAACTCTTCTGGAAAGCACTTTGCAGCACCCAGGTGGGGAACCAGCGCGGACTGGGGCAACTAAGCGAGTTCAGAGCTCTGGTCTCCCTACCAGCACCAGCCAGCGCTGGCGGCACTTCGGCACTGGGCGATGCAGCTCCATCTTTTGTCTGACGTCACCCCTCTTTGCCACTGGGGTGACAAACGTGCTCTGCCTTCGTGTACCAGACCCATCTGCAGGTTGCCTCACCCATGGAAAAAGCACTAAGCGCTTGAGTCTTGCGCACGCAAAGTTTGGGCGAGATTCCCTTGATTTCTTACGCAATTTATTTTTCCTCAAGAGATTCAATATCCAAATGTCTGTAACCAGGTAAGAACTCTCTACAAAACGGGGTATGTATCAGACAAAAATCCACTCTAATATTGGCTGCTAAGGACGTTCACAACCACTTGGCATTCTCTAGAAAAGGAGCCCACTACAGTGGGGTTCACGGAAGAATGTGTAACCAACTTCAGAAAAACCTCTGACAAATGCTTTAAGTCAACATTCTTGTGTTGTCGCCAGTCACAGCTTCCCGCTGAGGAGAAACTTTTTCTAGACTCAGGTACACGACTGTTCAAAATGCTTTAAAAAGAAAAAAAAAAAACAAACAACAAAATTCCTCCCCCGTAACGGAGAGGATCAAGTGTTCACTTACAACTGCTAACATTGCCACTCCTGCGGGAAATCCAGGCTGTGGATCAAAATAACTGGAAAACTGCTGTCAGAAAGGGAATAACATTTTTAAGGAAACCTCAGGCTGAAAAATACTTTTTGGCTTGATTCCAAGCAAGTTTTTTTGCCCTCTCCTTTAACATGGCTCTCCGCCTTCAAGGATGCAGGAAAACAATGATGACCAAAATAACTATTCTCTAGAGGCATTGAGCAAGAACATCGAAGCAGGAATAGTCAACGACCATTTATACCTTTAACAAAATGATGTTTCTTATTAGGGATGAACTTTTTTTTATGGTTTGGAAACAGGATCATAAACTCATTGGGACTGCAGCATTTGTGGATAGCTATATAGTTCATCTGACAGATGTTTCAAGCAAGTTAAGTACATTCGAATGGCAAGGAGATAGATATACATACTTGATTAGTCGCAGAGTGGTCTGTCACTGGTGTCAGCTGCACATATTGGACTTGGATATCACTCCCCTGGAGCGGGGAGCCATCAACACCTCCCGACGCAGGCTCGGCAGAAGCCACAGCTATCAGCTGAGCGCCCTGCAACACCTGCAGGGAAAGCAAGGGAGAAAGCAGCTTGTAAACAACCACAATCAGAAATTCATTACGAACCACCTAACTCAAAACAGATGCAAACCAAAGAACATTCAAAAGAAACACAAGAAAACTTGTCTATCAGTAACAGTTGCTTTAAATCATGTGGGTTTCCGAGAGGACACGGGACGCACATGGAAAGAGTCCCATACTAGATGCTCACCGCATTTTGCCTTATGAAATTCCTAATTCTGTTAATGATTATTGCAAAGACTAAGTGGGACAGACTGAGCAGGTTACAGTGAGGGTGATAACGTCAACAGGACACAAAACAGGATCGCTGAGGAATGCTTTTACAGACACAGGTCCAAGATACTCCTCCTCACGGCCAAAGGCATTCAACTTTTGACAATTTATGACAGTAATGTTTATTCCTATCGTATATGAAGGTGTAGATTTAAGAATTACTGCTCATTAATGCCTACTCTAAACATATCTGCTCTGCATTTGACTGCAAGTCCCCTATAGGCTTCAAAAAGCAAAGAACAGCTGATTCATCTAAAAGTGCTTGCTTAAAAATGCTCTTGTAATTAGACTCATTTAAATTTACCTCTTGAAACACAAATCAGAGTAGAATACATGTATGTAAACAATGACAAGTCCCCAATCCCATTTTTAAAATTCAGCTAAAAGATACATCTTCAGCTTTCATTTCTATATGCTGCGAACGATGTATTTTTAAACTACGGTATTTGAACCGCAGTGAACAAAAGCCATCTTTCAAAGGAAGGAGAAAGAGAACAAAGAACAAAAATATCATTCTTAACAAAGGTTTTTCTTAACAAAGTATGATTTCTTAGCTGATCTGCGGGTGGGTGGCCATGAAGGAGTGAGTAGACCAGAATTTCCCCAGGGAGTGTGGGAGGCAAAAAGAGGTGACCTCCATAAACGACCTTTAGGGGTGTTGCCAGGCTTTTATAGGGATCTTGGGTGTTCTGAGATACAGACAGCATCAAACTGCAAAAGGATGCTACATTTTGTTTTTACAGGGGTAAGTGAAATTCTCTCTTCCTACGGTATTTGTTTTGGAACTGTACGATACGTACTGTCGGAACCACATCACAGGCTGTCCTGTTGATCACCTGCAGGTCTCAAATGTATTTTTTCCTCATTTATTTCCCAGCTACAAACTTCAGAACGACCGTGAGCGACTGAACAAGCCCATCATTCTCACCTACAAACTCTTTTACAACAAAGAAGCCTAAAGCTTAGAACAGTCCCGGCTTCCCTCTTCTACTGTATCTTTCCAACTGCACCCCTTCCAGCGCACTTCCCAAGAACTCCATTTTACAGCACACACTCTGCAGAAGACCAAATAACTCTGTTAGATGTTGGCTTACACCAAACCTGTTTGATTCTGAGGGATAATCTACCTTTACCACCCGGCCTACAAAAAAAGCCCCCCGGCAATACTTGCATAAAACACTTCTGGCTGTCAAATTACACTTCCCTGCTGGTTCCATGCAAGTGGTTACGTGCTTTTCCTATCGTGTCTTCCTGCTGGATGAACCATGTGTAGTTAAGCTTTCCTTCACAAAGAAACGGGAAGCACTTCTACAGGACGTAACGATGAAGCTGAGCTGGTTTCACAGCGGTACAAGGGACAACATGCCAACATCAGCAGGGGCTGACAAACCCAGGTATTTATGAATTTCCACTGACAAGGTCATAGATTGAGTGCTGCTGCTCCATTCCCCCCACCTAGCCGGGTGAAAACCAACTCAGTGAAGCTTAAACGTGCTCCAACCCCAACTCACGACTACAGCAGTGCCAGCTACATACACCGTGCTTGGCTTCCAGCTGGATAGCTTGACAAAAATCAGGCGGGTAGATTGGAGAGATGAGACATCAGCCATTATAAAACTACAGTTAGCATAGGTTGTCCTTCTTTGTCATGGCCTGTTTGTGCAGATCCCAAGGACTCCAGGCTCCAGCATTCAACAGCGGAGGGTGGGCGGCTCAGCAAGGCGGGCCCATTTCCACCAGCGTTACGCCAAACTACGTGGGCTTTGCAAACCAGCTGACTGGCTCTAAATTGAACGTCGCACTGATATGTTTATTCGCCACCAGTTGCCGCCTTTGTATTTTTCCCTATAGCTAGAAACCACGTTAGGATGCTTGGAAGGCAGGAAAAGGCCATTTTTCAAAACTGAGAACCCTTTCACTTCTTTGGGTTTCTCTTTATCCATTCGTCCATCACGCACAATCTACTTAATACGCGTTTAAAATCACTTCCAAAAAAAAAATAATAATCTGTCTGGACTTTGAAAACTAAAGGAACAATCTAATGCTGAAAAAGACTTAATGTTTTCCACTTAATACACACTAACATTAATGGCTGGCTTAGATCTCATTAAATACTGCCTAGCTTGTTATTGGGGCATAACTGGCTCTATAATCAGTCACTGAACAAATGAGAATTAAAGCAAGAACAGGGAAAAGATCCCAGTCTTAAATTAAACCATCTGACTGAACTTTAAATGAAGGAATGCGCCACAAGCTCTTCTTAATATCTGTTTATATACAGCACTCGGAACCGCACTATTTTGCAGTTTCTATTTGAATTACTGTGCAGCTTCTAAAATTAAGACAGAAACGGATGAGAGGAGAAGGGGAGAACTGCCATATTTACCCTTATTTAGTGGGTTTTTTTTTTTGAAAGGGATTTGGAAAGAAAACTGTTTCTGCAGTCTCAGTGGCACAGTACCTTGTGTTTAATCTGCTGAGCCAAGGAGAGGATCAACCCAATCTCAGGCTCAGCCTGGAACATTTGATCCCACTGTGTATGTCTGAACACTTCTGTCAAACGCGACACAGTGATGACCTGCAGCTTAATAAAGGTATCACTTAACTAATCGCACCGCATTCATAAGATAACACAATTTATCATGAATCTCAGGTGTATCCAAGCAGGAAAATCCAACTGAACTGACATTAAAAACAGCAATAAATTACATTTTCTCTAGGCATTACTGGAGATTATGATAAATTTATAGTATTTCTGTCTTAGCTTAAAAACAGGCTAAAAGTTTATTATACTGAAGAACTATGACTGATGTCACCCTTTCTGCTTCTCACAAATAGCAGTATTGATAACATTTTGTTCCGAAAAAGCCCAACTCTGGCAAACAGAGCAGCGAGTTTGGTTATGGTCCTCGGATTCCGCTTGCATTTGCAAAACCTTTTTCTTCCACAGTATTCACAGTGCCTTATAAAACCAGATATCCCCATTTCCTTTAACACAGGGGAAGAAATCACCTCAAAATACATGTTCATAGAAAAACAGAGAGACAGAAATGAACATAATAAAGGACACAGAGTGGATTCAAGTGGCTTGAACACTCTCTCAGCAGTATTTAACTGAAACAGGACTTAACTTCAGCCCTGTAACTCCAACCAGCCTCACCCGATAGTTTTGTTCTGCTCGTAAATGTCACGTTTTATACGAAGCCATAGCGAGGCTGCAAAAATCAAAGGCATAAAGGGATCAACTGCTTTCTGCAACATGGGATGCATGGAGAAGCTGGGTGGCAGAGCCTTTTGCGAATGGGGCAGGTGCAAGTATATGGCTTTTCTTTGGCTGCTCACTCGACTTCCAAACCAACTAACCTTGTAATTCTTGACCCTGACCTTAAAATAAGACGAATTGTAGCAAAAAAAAACCCCAACAATCCACCCTGAAAATGAACTTCTCTTCCCAATTCCACTGGGCTTCTCCAACATCCTGCCTTCCAGGTCCAAAAGAGGTAACAGAGTATGGTTAAACTGAAAAATAACGAACTTCACTTCTAACAAAATGGATTAATTGACTCTCCTACACACAAAGAACAAGAAGCTTGAGGTCACAGAGGTATCTGACGTGGAACGTCGCTCAGGCGAACTCGGACTAGTGAGAGTTTGAGGCTGAAACCGATCCTGAAAAAAGAGTGCCCTTCAAGTTAACAAGCAGACCAGAAATTTTTGTAAAAAAATAATTTGGTGGAGTATTTAGAAAAGTACATTTGGTCATCTATTATTGCTTGCTGCCAGCGGTAAAAAGCTGTCTTGACAGTGAGAAGGTCCTTAGCTCTCACGGAGCCAGAGCCCGCTCTTTACATTGCACAATTATTTCCACTGCAAGCACAAGCAACGGCACAGCTGGAACAGAGCAGCTCACTGAATTCTTCCATTCTTTCAGCTTGCAGTTACAACCACGGATGCATGCCTTTCTCCAAACAGAAAACCCAGTGAAAAATGTTTATCAAGAAAAATTGGAATCCTTTAGGAAACGTCTGTAAGATATTTGAGAATATCTTTGAGACGTATGTTTTTGGGAATGCTTCAAAGCGACCAACGCTCTCAAGTACATTTTGTGACCTGCCCTGATCTTTGCAAGCCTTCATGTCCCAAACCTTGCTGCCTCAAAGATGACCACATTGCCCGGTGACCCCCGTGAAGACAACTTGCCTAAATTAGGAAGCAAGCATGAAAGAGCCCTTTCTCTCACTATTCCCTTTCGGAATAAGTAACTGTCCCCTCGCACCTTCAGAGAGAAATATAAGTGCATTTCTATTAGTTTTGATTTTAAACAGTCCTAGAAATACCAGAAGGGAAAGTATTTTGTTCAGATGTTTGAAATGAAGTGTGAACTCCTGGCATTGTTCGTGAATACAGAACCACAGCCTCTTTGACCAAACACTCAATTTTCCTTAAAGCTCTATAAGCTTTCCACGGGAGACAGAAGAGCTGACAGATGTGATAAAATGAGCTAAGGGACAGACAGCTCCCTCCTACCCACTCAAAGCACACTGTGCCCATACGTACATTCTCTGTCCCTCCTTACAGCAACATTAACACAAACCCAACGTCGACACCAACCCTGGCCAGAACCGCAGCAGAAGCGCAGACCCTTGCAGTGGTGTCCCCCTGACTGAAATCTCTGCCTTTCTCTTTGCCTTTTATTTTTTTCCCCCTCCCTTCTCCACCTTTTTTCCTCTATCATTCTCTCTTCAAAGTCTTGATGATTTGGGACATTCAGGCTATTGAGCCTGAAGGTTCTGGATTTCTATTTTTCATCCCTTCTTCAGTGAGATGCTTGCCATATAAAATGTAATAATAAAATTAGTACTAATAATGAAAACCAGCTACTTTCTGTTCTCCCTTCCTTTCCATTTAAAGACCATTTTAGTCCATAACTAATAGTTCCCATTTAACATTCAGCTGCCAGGGCAGGAAACATTTTTATTTTTTTTTAAAGATTAAAATGTACTAAGTTTTCCCTCAGTTTCTTCCAAAATCTTCAAGCATAGTTTCCAACCATGGTTCAATTCCTATCACGTCCTCTGCTAATTTTACTTATCACTGAGAATTATTCTTCTAGTGGCCCATAACTTAAAACATTTCTCTAGACCTCAACCTTCAAAAGTAGGTAACTGTTTTGGGATAGTTGAAGTTTGTTTACCAAAAAAGCCCATTCCTCTGGTCCTTGCCAGACTGAGCCTTCTAAAACACATTCTCGCTACTGTTGATGTGAGCTTTTTTATTAATCTAGGCAAGCACATATGTTTGCCTACCTATAAAAAGCTCAAAAGCAAGACACATTGGGAGTTTGGTGTCTTTTTTCCATCATTTCTTCCCATTTCTACTGCAGGAATGCAATAAAAGATGACGTTTCTTTAAAAAAATGAGGTTTTGAATCACTGAAAGAATGGTTGTTTATGGAAGGTTCACATCTGAAAATCCTGTAACACTTAGAGCCAGCAAGTAACCAGTTCAGCAAATGTTGCACAAAAGGAAAAAGAACAGTTTTGTGCATCGGAAAAAGGGAAGATGCACAAAAGAAGATGCAGCAAAAGTCGCGCGTCAGAAAAAGGGAAGATTTCAGTGACGTCCTCTGTCTAAAACATGGACAAAAAGGAAAGTTTAGGCCCAGAAGTGTATGGATGGTTATGAGTTTAAATGATTCTAGAAAACAAAAAATTAAGAAAATACCTGCCCATCATCCTCCTACACTGTCATTCATCATCGATGGCAAAACTACACGAATACAAACAGCAAACACGGCTCCTCCAAACGATAAGAAGCTCTGCTGATAAAGATGTTCACTTAAGAAAAGGCAACTCCCTCTAGCTGATGCTCTTCCGTCTTAAAGTTTTCTTCATGGAGCCTTAAGACTAAAAACATCCACTGCATTTACTGCCAACAGAACACTTATTTAGTGGATTTACAGGCTTATAGGTGAGTCCACCTGGGGCAACTAGACTCTGTATTTAGGTCCAGAACGTGAAACTTTTTAGGCTCAGAAATTAATGAGCTCTTTGGAAACATCAGAGGCTTGGATTAATCAAGGTCTCCGTCACCTTGGCATTTACTAAGGAATCTGGAACAGGCAGAATGCCAAAAGAATGGAGCTGTACGAAAAGCCCCAAGATCATCTTCCATAAGATCATCTTTTGTAGTTCTTAATTTCACTTGATGAAACAGAGCAAGATCCAACAGTAGGAAACAAGTCCAGAATGGAGGAATCTATAAAGGAAAAATCAGCAACATCGTCTACTTTACACCCCATCCTCGTTAGGCCGTTGGTTTAGTTTAATAAAGGTCAAGTGTATTGAAAAGCTCCTATCTGATGGTTATCAATTCAAAACACAAAATTATTTTGGTGATTTTACAGTCCGGTTCCCACAAAGTTAGCTTTAAAGTATTAACGTGACAAGAAGGAGCAGCAGCAGAGGACGGACTGACCTAGCTGCTCTCAAGAAGCAGTGCTCTTCGTGCTAAGATCAAGCAGTACTCACAGAAAGGCACGGCGAGCCTTGCGCTGTATTTATCTATCCCATATGTATATGAAGTAAGAATGCACATAGCCTGATGACGTGTTATCTTTCTGGAGAAATAAATTCATATTCAACCTGTAATTCTTCAGAAGAAATACAGAGCTGACAATACAGACCAAGGAGCGCTCGATACTGCTGCATACTTTCTACGCTGCACTTCAAATTAAACACTAAGTATTTTGACAGAATTACAAGACACTTTTAAGGATTAAGTTTTATCTTCCGTACTTTTCAAAATATGAACAGCAATAAAAGACTGGAAGTTCCTCTTCCAAAAAGATAAGGAAGACAGATGGCCAGATGGCCCACAGCGCAGCAGAGAATAGCTGCAGCTTTTCTCTCCCAGTAACCCATGATGAGCAGCACACAGAGGTGCGAGTCAGCACATGGAAGATGTAACCCGTCCTTTAGATCATTTATTGGCAACCCCATTTTTTTACGCAGAAGCCTCCAAAATATGAGGCCACTCTTCCTTTTAAGGTGCATTTTTACGGCTGCTTTTATGTCTGACTTCAAACTACTAAAATCACACTAAAGCAAAGGAAAAAGGCAAACTGCACGCCACTCGCATTTCTTCCAAAATAATTACATCTATTAATTTCTTCTTTTTCAAGCTGAACTTGTTCTGATTATCATTTCATTATTACCAGCATCACCACGAGAGAAAAAAAGCCTCTAAGCCGCAACGTGTACTGCAGTAACGCGTTTCACATCCAGCCTCCAGAGAGTTTCCAGAAATTCACAGGTTTTTCTATCTCTCTGTTACAAAGGGCTGATCCTTATCTAGTTTGTCTTACATGGCATAAATTAAAGACCCTTACAGAAAGCAATTTCCATGAAAGCCATAGCTGCTTTTTGAAGTATAACATCTCTTTCAGAGGCCGTGCCATCTTTGGTTTCAATACTTCAGTTGACAGAATAGCATGGAGTGTCTAACATACTGCCCCGTCTTCTGTGTCTTCTCATTAGTCTCTGCAGCAAAAGGTTTGGGAGGTGAAAGACAATTATTTTTTTTATCCTATCAGGTAGGCCACTAAATGTTCACCAGTTAAAAAAATAATTCTGGAATATTTGTTCTTAGAAAAACACATTATTTTGCATCGAGCTTTATTAAAAGGCAGGTGGAGTCAATCCTATCTAGTAATCTAGGTCAGAGTGTAAAAATGACCTGTTACTTTCATTACTTAGCATTTAATTACACTGCCATTTACGTATCACTAACTATTCGTTTGCTTTCATATCTTTGATTAAAATACTGAATAGCATTCATCAAACATATTTGGGGGAAAACACCAGAAAATACAAATGGGAAGGCTTAAAATTACTTTTTTTGCAACGCATCAACTAAATTCTTTTGAATAAGTTTAACACTGGCTTCAACCATTCGCTATAGGGCTACATCTTCAAATGATCAGAACAGCACGTTGGAAATCTAAAGCAAGTAAGTCTACTCAGCTTATGAAACAGAGCGCATCTTCAACAAAATAATGCTGATTCACACCAAGTACGCTAACGTGCTGTAATTCTTTACTAGTTACCTTCTAAACTGGACATACTTATGGAATTACAAATGCACTCCGCATACTGCCTGTGCCCAGACAACTGACACCAAAGGAAAGATTGGGCTGTGGTGTCCCCTTTCCAAGTGAGCAAGACGCCAGGTATGGACCGGGCTATGCTGAGAAGAAAAAAGGAACAAAAAAAGGGGGGTGGGGGTGCGCATCTGAGAGCCCGAGCCGTAACGACGTGACTACCAAAGTCAGAGTCCCCACACCACGTATCCTGCGGGCAGTTTCCATCGCCCCAAATCAAATTGCTCCACTCACCTGTCCTCAAATATTGCAGTGCTGTATGATAACGGTTTTGTAGAAAATTACACTGTGAGAGCTTTGTAACAGTAAGGCAATATATTCCCCTTAACGTCCCACTATGTTTCTTTTAAAATAAAAGTATGTTTGATCTAAGGTAACTGGAAACCATATAAAAAAGACCCGCTGCTCTTAAAGATTAGGGTATCATTCTGAAGCTAATGATCTAGTTCATAAAGCTTTAGAGTCACTCCTTACTCCACCAACAACCTGTACCTAAATTTGCTATTTATTTCCTGCATAAAGCGTGCCAATACAAAAGTCAATTCAGCACATATAAAAGTCTAATATATAGCAGTTCACAGAGAGAGGAACTCTCCCTGCTGTGTATTTCTAAGTGTGCTGAATTGAACCATGCAAAATGTGACCTTAAATCTGTCAAAACTTCATTAACTAACACCCCTACAGAGTCATATAACTGAGAGCACCTCCTTTAAATTCCCCAAACTAAAAGGCATGAAAAGCGAAACTGATTTCAGCTCTACCAAGTGTGGAAAAATGAAAAGAATAATTCCAGAGTACGTTTTTATCAGCGGTATTCTTCCCTTGCATAACAAACAATAAACCATCTCATCTGCTTTTACTTTTGAGTATATACCACAGCACAGATCTGCTCCGTAACGTCTACTCCGCGATTCCCCGAACGCGCCTGCCCAAAACCTGGAGAAAGGCACGAACACGAACTGCAGCTCTTGTGGTTACTTAAACAAACCTCACAGGAACATCCACCTTTCTAGCTACCGCGGCCGGATTGAGCGAGATAAGTGATGGCAAATTGTGGCTTCGTGTATTCAAACCAGCTGCCTCTTCAAAAGCCCTTTCACAACCCACCACCTCGCTTCCCGAGATCTCCGGTTCGGCGACTCCCAAGAAGAGCGAGGCTCAGGGAGCCCCAGGAGCCAGCCTCTGCCTCTGAAGACTGACTCCCCTCAGGAAAGCCACTAACACTTTCCGTGGTTTTATGAAGAGTAGCAGCCACCGCCAAAACGCTGTCACGGGCTCGGAGCAAAGAAAGACGCACAGAACTGCATGAAGTTTTGAAAGGGAAAGCGTGGCAGAGGTTCGTGATCTTTATTAACATTCCCTCTACAAGCCTTTTTTTAATAAATAAATAAATAAATAAATTACAAATAAATACTCTAGGGTCTTTGAAAAGTGTCCACATCTAATTTGATAAACTGCAGAAACATAAGGTACAGAAAAAGACCAAAATAAGACAGTTCGTGTTGTCTTTTTTTTTTTAAAAAAAAAAAATCACGACTCTCATCATCACTGTCTCTCTGGCCCTTTCCTAAGCACAGCCCAACTAAAATAAGCCATCTGACCCATTTTTCCCCCTCACAGAGTATTTAAAACCCCATAAAGTACAAAACCCCCTCGTGATCTCTCTCCAGGTTAAACGCGTCCTGCCTACGTTTCAGTGAACACCTGAAGACAAAGGTGCAGTTGTCAGAAGCATCTCACGCTGACACTAGGTCAGCACGCATCGAGCTGGGGGTGCCCCCAACAGACCAACAGCTCCTTTGAGAAGTGGTTGGTATTGAACACAAAAGGGTAATCAGGGTAATTAAAACTTTATCTGGGAACTATTACGCTGGCTGAAAGGGATGCAAAGTTAATTACTAAGAAATAAAAGCCTAAATCAAGCTTTCTATCACGTGATCGAAATACAATGAGATTATAGGAAATACTGAATGTAAGTAGTCCACATTTACATCAGCAGGATTTTATTTTAACACAATTATCACAGGTAGACGGACAGCAACGTATCTGCCAGCATCAACGGGTAACAAAGCAAAGGAAGAGGTATTGCCTCAAGATGCTTTGGGGTCACATCCCATGGAAGCCAAGTGGGGTCCTTCCTTTGACTTCAAGCAGAGATGGGCTCAGGCCATCTCTGATGGTCCAATACACCAAAACAGAACACAGACTTCCACTGAAAATACACTTTAAACCAGCACACGTGCAAAGCTTAATCATAATTAATTGGCAGTTCAGCTGCGGATGTAATTTCAGTAAGAATTAGCTGGTGGAAAGAAGAGTTACTTCATCTAAATTCACCGTATCAAATTAAAGAGGCTATTTGGGAGTAAGAAAATCTGTACTGCACATCTGGCTCATCTTTTGTATGAAGAAGATACTCTTCGTAAACCACCCACCAAGGGAAACTTCTCAAAACAACTTCGTGGTTACCTGACAGCTCTTTTCAGCTGTGGCACTTCCCAACCTGCAGTTTAATTTCAGTTGTTACACAAGCGGCAGTTTGACGTACCTGCACCTGCCAGAGTTCCCAAAATCAGGCAGCTTTGGCACGTCGCGCCCACCTTCTCTGAAGGCAAGGCTCTGGTTAATTGATCCCTTTTCTGTATCTCTTTTCTGGTGAACCAATGTTTTACATCGCACGAGCGACACGCAGGCACGTGGGAGACGGGACCGCCAGGTAATCAGCCCACCAAAAATTATTTAATGTATCTCAATAACCTTCTGGCAAGACAGAAAGACAGGGATATATAACCAAGCATTTCAGCTCAGCTCAGCCTGCGACATTCTGTTACAGCTTGCAAAACCCTTCGAGTTAATTCAATCTAAGAACAGTCGATATTATTCGAATCTATGCAATTGCAACATTTTGTGATGAAACGGCTTACTGTTAGCAGTAAGTACGGTGAAATTGATGGAACTACTTCCAGGGGAAAGATTTTTCAAGAGCGGACAATTAAATCTCTCTACAATAATTCACTATTTTGAGCAATACTAAAGAAGCCTTTGGCTTAAGCATTTTTTTTCCAACAGAATGTTATTTTTGGGTTTTATTCAACGTACAACTGAGTGCTATTAAGAAATGGCTGGATAGTTCAGAGAAAAATACTACAGTGTCAAAGAAATCTTACTAAACTGTAGCTGCCGAGTGCAAAAGCTCAAGAAACAAGTCATACACGAGTGACCCAGACTCCCTCCGACTGACCAGCACTGATAAAGGTTATTCAAGTGAATAATAAATGGTGATTCACACAGCATCTAGCTGGTGGGAAATTTTCTGTTGTGACATAACCTAGCCAAAAGCGAGGGGGTAACTCACTCCTAAAGGACTGTCTTCCTTTACATTTTTACGTGACAAGTCCCTGCTAGTCTAACAAATGTAAACAGGGCTTTAAATGTCACCGTGCTGGTCCCATCCACCAGTCTCAAATTCCTGACGGGATTAGTTATGCTTAAAACAAAAGGTCAAGATAAACGCTGAAGTACTTTCAGCATTTACTACGAAATCCTGCTAAAGTCTTCAGGCTATTTCAGCAGAAAGAGCATTCAATCATAAATAACTTAAAACTACAATTTGGAGTCTTAGTGCTGCTGAGAGGGTACATCTCCTCCAATGAGGCGAGTAGTAAATATGCCACTTAAAAACAGTAAGACCAGATCACTGAGGATCTACCAGAATCACACACATCTGTTATTTTGCTTAAAAACGTCTAAACCAATTTACCAGTTTCCCCTCAGAACGGTGATTTTACTTTGGTTCCAAAAAGAAAAGACATTTGGGGGGAACTGCAAATGTTTACATCATAACTGGCAGTGGGTATTTTTTTTAAATCCTAGCAAAATAACATCTGAAAGTTTGGCTCTTGTTGCCAGGGAAACAAAACACTGCTCCTACCGTACACTGCAGGATCCTATTAAGTTGGAGAAACATGGATGAGGAAAAAACCGAAAGCACATGCGACGACGGCATGAGCCTTTTATACCCAGAGGGACAGAAAAGTTCTAGGATTGCAATGTTCAGGAAAAGTCCGAAGGAAAAGCAAATGAACCTACTACCGCCTGCACTTTAGTTGTGAAACGATGTGATCAGCTCCATTTATATCAATCGGTATCAGGACACAACGGCTTCAAATGGAAAGCAGGAGAATGGCAGGAACCACCACAGCGAGGAGTTAACTGTAACTGTGCCTGAACCATAAATCTGACGTTGGAGAAAGTTCTAAGCCAGTAGCTGTCAATTAAAGAATAAATAAATAAGAAAGCAGCACTCCTGAGAACGACCTGAACTACATCAACTCGCACAAAAAATAACGCTGTAGACTTAATTCAGAAAAAAAACAACACCCCAGGAAGGACAAGAAAAGTGTAAACTTGACAGAAGTTAAAGAGCAGAGTCAAACACTCGGGGGTTTCTCCCTTTAACAAACCCCGGCCCAAGGGAAGACGCTCTCCGATTTGCACAGACAGGAAAGGGATCCAGAACTTGGACGCGTCTGTCTGCTTTCGGTTTGCTTTTCCGCCCAAATCTCACGATAGACAGGAGTGACAGAGCTGTCAGATACACAGACACCTGGAGTTCGACTCGTCCTACGGCAAGGAGAATACGTACTCCAGAATGCAGGCTAGAAATAAATATATAAAATGCCTGGTTTTCAGAATGAAAAACATCTGACAAGAGCACCTGGACTTCTCAAAATACCCCCACAAAAGGTTACAGGATATCGGTAGGAAGAGAATTAAAATACCCAACTGTATCTCTAATCTTGGCTTTTACCTGCTGGTGAAGTTCATGTAAAAAGAATCCAAAATAACAGAAGCTTTATCTACTTCATTTACATTAGTCGCAGTGAAAAAGGTAATGTTGCTGTAAACCGCTCAGCGTGTTCCAATGATGAGCCAAACTACAAGCAGATGTCACGTGCATTATAAGCTATACATCATGATCCACCTCAGAAAACCTTATGTTTCATGTCAGAAACGCTTTCAGACAACAGTTCTCCAAAAAAAAAGCAATTAGGACCAACGATTTATTGCTTTCATTAAAGTGGATGTTCTTACATATACCCACTGTCGTTTGTAAAACAATCGTCCTTTTGACAAATTTAATAACGTTAGACCAGCACAAATCACCACCCTCCCGCTTCCACCAAAGGTCACAGATAAGACAGCAGGTTTTTATATATAAATACACACACACACACACACACACTTCTCTCCACACGAAGCTGTATCGCTCTGCTCAGCCTCCCCACCAGAAGCCTGCTCAGCAACGCAACTTCACATGCGCTTCCCTTTAGTCACTGCACTAAGTGGACGAATGTTTCTAATACCCTGGAGAAGAGCTTGGGGATTGGGGCTGCTTTCACACCAGCCTTCTCGATGCTGCAAACCTGCTTCTTCTAATTTAAAGTCATAAAATGAAAACGAAGCCTAACGGAGCGTCAGGTTTTTTTGACTAAGTCATGTACTACATGTTACGGTACTGCAGAGGATATTTTTCCCAATTTTGCAAATGAATTCCTGCTTACTGAATTAATTTCCTCCTTTCTTTAGTCTTCTCAAGTTGGAGCCAGTAACCTGTCATTTAAGAATTATACAAATTCTTAAAAATGTGATTTGCCTTTTACATTCCACACTGAGAACACAAGTAAAATCATTTTTCTGGTAGTGGCTTTCGAAATTTATTTTTTTCCTTGCATGTATTAGCCTACAGCATGAAGTTCTGCGTGGGAAAGCATTTTCAGAGAAACTAATATTGCAGAAGATAACAGAACTCTGCTGTTCAAATTCTGAAAAAGGCAGCAGCAGCAGCAGCACTTGTTTATGCACTGCCCTTCCTGCACAGCTCAGAAAGCTGCATCAAGTCATTCTGAACGCATTAGGTAACACATCCACCCTGTCCTGCTATAAATCATTAAAATCTCTTTGCTTTGGGGGTGGAAAACCATTGGCACGGTACGTGGAGTGCCTGTTCTCCCCCGTGAATTAAACTTCAACCCAATTGTTGGGGCAATTTTGTCCTCCACGAGCACCGGCCTCGGTGGGTCTCCAAGGTTTTGGGCGCTTCTCTGCATCTGCTGCCCTTTATTCGCCCGTGCGTTTACCAGTCGCGTTCATGTTCCACTTCAGCGAAATCCATGGCAGCCCAAGACTCTGGGATGTAATTTCAGGAGCCATCCATCAGGAACACGCTCTCCGAATCCTCCTCTACTTTCCTGTGGAATTGAAAGTTTTCACCTATGTGGAGCTTCCAGACGCTAATGGCCCGTGGTTGAACTTCACTCAGGGTCTCCCATACGGCGATGTATTTTGCTACCAGCTGAGCCTCCAGGCCAGCCAAAGGTCTGCACTTTCTGAAGCCGTATCCAGATAGCATTTGCATACATGTTAAACTTTCCGATCATCATTTGGGCTTTTTCAAAATGCATTTTTGAACAACTCTCAATTTTATTTTTTTTTTTTTGGTGAGAAAAGGGAGAGGAATATGGAGTGTGAATTTGAAGCAGACTTCAATGAAAGCTCTGGACCCAAAACTATTGTTTTTTTAGAGTACACATCTGGTTTTCCCCAACATACTGCCAGTTCTGTAACTCAGTTTAATACCCAGCTGGGATAATGTAAAACTAGCATATAACCTAAAATAAATGCTAGAAGCACATATTTTCGTTCAGTAATACTTGTATGCATTAAGTTCAACTCGACTAACGTCTTACCCACGTACCAAGACGTTTGTATCAATGAAGGGAGAAGAGGAGGGGGTGGAAAAAAAAAATAATAATAAAAAAAAAAATCACACCCCAAACCAGGCACCGTGCATGTGTGTGGCCACACAACTGGAAACTAGAACTAAAGCTCACCAGAGCGGCATAAAGTCTTGCTTTTTAGAAGGTTAAAATTACTTATTTTTACAATCAAAACACCAGTTTTTAAGGCAAAGACATTTAAAATGCGGTTTTCTCACAACATCAGAAAGGAATTATCAAAGCGTCTAACCCTAGCGTGTTGCAGGAATGTTCCCCAGGCTGCTGACAATCTTTTCCCTGACCAACTCGAAACTTTCTTCTTTCTAGTCCGTGGGAAGTACAAACGTCTGGTAACAAAATTTTTAATTCTTGGGAAACGAAAGCTATTGGAGTGCAGGGAGGAAACTGCTGAACAAAGCGAGCTGAACCTACAGAACACTCTCGTATATAAAATCATCTTCTTTTGGCAAGTTTGACGGCCAAAACGTAAATCAGAAGTCGTGCAGCAATAAAAGTGACAACCTGATAATGTTATCCTGAAGGCTGCTAGGAGGTAAGCACGAAGCACGGACCACAGCGAGCCCGGTTTGAAAGCAATTTATAAAATGTTACTAAAGAAGTTTAAAGAAGTGTCAGGAAAAACTATTCCTTCTTCCAGCTCATTACTGCATGAATTATTTTGACTTGGCTTACCAGATTTTTATTCACACAATAACTTTACAGACTGACTCTATATGGCTGTTCTTATAGAGATGAATAAAGGCTTAAAATGGATTCAGCATTTTGGAAAAAAACGGAAAAAAAAAAAAACCTGAAAAAAAACCCCAAAACCAAACATTTGGACTTGATCAAATCTGGTCCTGATACAAATTACAGCACTTACAAACCAGATTTGCAGCCCTCACATGGTTTCTGAGACTGCCTTGGGAGTGCAAAATGCCAAGATTCTATTAATATAAAGATTCCATATAGCATGTGCTCATAAAAAGTATTTTTTTCATATCTAATACAGAACATGCTGCTATTTTTTTTTTTTTCTCCTTAAAAATTCAACGTATTAGACTTTGGCAACACAGGATCATTAAGGCAGGCACCCTGAATGACCTCGCTGCAGTGTACCAGCCGGTGAGACTCCTTACGCTTATAAACCACTCCAGCTGAGTACCACGGGCAGACTTGGGCCCTGAACTCACAGTTCATAAGGGTACTCTGGGAATATTTCCTCTTACATTTCTAACTTCTTTCTGAACACCAAGGTGTTCTTCGAAACCTATTCTCCTCCTGGTACCAAAATTTTCCTCTAGAAAAACCTCTGGTTGTATCTTGCCGTAGTGACAACAGAGTGCAAGGACCCCACGCTGCACGCTACAGAATTATTTCATGACCCCCCCCTGAAGCCCAAGTTTCACACTTAGGGATGCTTTTTGGGGAGAAGGAGGTAGTAAGTGATACTTAGGCATTTGCCATAGCAAGGGAAGAGGGAGACAGAGAGAGAAGAATGGGGTAAAAGACTCCCCAAGGCCGCAGGAGGGTCATAGCTCACCAAGTATTCCCTCTGATGCTTTGCTTTTATTTACCTACTGATGTGCAAACTGCTCTTTCCCACATATATGACTTCGAAATTGGATCACACAAAGCACAAAGAAACCCTTTGTACAGTAAATAAGCCACAGGGGAGATAAGTAATGAAATGGCACTGGAAAAGATTAGTTTTAAAATTTCTCTCCCTTTTAACCAGTCAGATTAAAAAATCTGGGGTAATTATCCATCCTAGCATTTGAGATAAATAATAAACCCCTGTACATCACAGAGCATGATTAGCCAGTGATATAAAAAAAAGCAATAATAGTTAATAATTAAAGTTTAAATGATGGTAGACAGAACCTAGCAGGCAAGCACTGAACAGGTGAACTTTTCTAACAGGCTTGAGAGTCTACGCTTTGTGAAAAATTTCGTCTTCAAAATAGAAATGAAAATTTCCAGCCATTTTCATACTAATAACAACATCCTATATGTGACTGATCGGGGGTTAATTTAATTGCCTGAGTGTCCAGAGAGCCAGATGGAAACAATGAGATGAAGAAGACTACGGAATCTTGTCCCACCCTCCCCGAGTGCCTGAGCTGCGCACGGCGCGCACGCAGCAGCTTGTGCTGCACATTTGCCGCATGCAGATCACGCTCAAGGCCGTCTCGCCCGTCGTTTTAGAGAAGCCAACTGCTGCATCGTCCAGGGATGATCCTTCTCTGCCTGCAACCCCCCAATTTTTATTGCCAGGGCTCAAGGATCCAACGCTCGGCGTCTCTACACTACCAGGGAGCAGACCTGACCTGCACAGTGAACTCAGCTGTGGTTTTTTCACTGCACAACAAACACACTCCTGGTTTGCCCCTTCGAGCTGCATCTGATTTGCAGATTTTTCAACTGTTCTTCCCTCCTGAAATCCTGTGTGTCTTCCGAACAGCAGCGGCAAATACCCGCATTGTTCTGGCTAACGACCTGCTGGGCTGCTGGGTTGACACCAGATCTTTTGCTGAATGTTGTATTAACACGATCCAAAATGTCAAGAGGCAACTCAAGGAAAAAAACCTCATCTCAAGGAAAAAAAATCCTCAACTTTTTTTGGTGAGATAAGATTAGTCATAAGTACCATTTACAATCGAAACACTATCATTTGAACCTTCGACAACCTTTGATATTTCTTCATTTGGTTCAAAATGTGTTACGGGGTTAATGTCTACCGCTGTAAAACCGTACTGTCATTCCGAACCAAACTACTGGTGACATTTCCTGCGGTCTTTTCAGAGACCCGCACAGGCCAGTCCTGGACCTATTACAGTTTTATACACAAAGAGCTCCTTTGAGAGCGCCAGCCAGCCCCGTACAGATTGATGCAGGTCCTCAAACCATTGCAGATCTCATGGCAGAAACCATCGCCGCAGTCGCTGACCTTCCTTAACGAATTTCTGTGCATTAGGGCACGGGGAAACGGTTACGGCAGACAGTTCCCGTTGGACTTTGCGGGGTCTCGAAGGAGCAGCAGCTCCCTACGGGAGCAGAGCTCATGCAGTACGTGATGCTGCGCTGCGGAGGAACAAATCCGCGCCCGAGGCTGTGCACCCCTTTGGATTTTTCAATAATGAGCAAAACTGTGTATTAGAGAGCTTATTAACATTGCTGCTGATAAACATCACTTCTTCAGACAAGTAACAAGTGCTGATCCTCACGGAGGGAAAGATTAAATTAAAAATAAAGCAGCTGACGTTGGAACAACCTGTCTGAAACTTCTTAACGTGTCACTAACAAGGGAAGTTTCTGAGTCCTTGGCCACGCAAACAACAAAACGGCTCTGCACTGAAGGGGATAAAGGTGCACGTCAAAATACCCAATGTGGACAAAACTAATAATGGCACAAGAATGAACCTGAAAATGTTTACGCCTATCGTGCAGGACAAGTGTATCTCAGTGCTCACACACACTTCAAACATCCATCTAAAAAAATCGGAGAGTAAGGGTGCAAGGAGAAACAAAAGTTCCACAAAACAGATGAAGTGAAAAAATGGAAAGTTCAAAGCACCCCGCACCTACCTGACTCTGAACAGGCTACCTTCAGCATAAAAACTGTGGCAGAATATTGACGGCACTCGAGAAAAGAAAACAAACAAACCAAACCAAACCCACCCCCCCGCTGCCAAGCACGGCTGTTCCTGTAGTTAGACAAACACGGGGTCAAAATGTATTGCTGTATGTTAAGATAAACACAGAGCACAGTGGATAGGATTTATATCTTGATAAATAGCTGAGAAAAATTGAGATATTATGTGGATGAGATATTAGATTCTAAGATAATTTAGCAGCAGGCAGAACTGCAATTAGTTTTTGTGGTGCCAGATTTATTAACAACTTAGAGAGAAAAAAAGTTCTGTATCGAGTAACAATTTGAAATAGCTGAAATCTGAGAAATTACATTGAGTTCTAAACGTAGGTTACAAAGTACATCAGCCATGGATGTACTTACTATAAACAACAAAAGTTTCTATTCATGCATACAGCTTGAAGCACTTGACCAGGAGCCAGTTGCGCAGTGAAAGCAACGCTATCTTTCAAAAGTTTCCAACGGAATATTTTAGATATACAGATAAAATCCAAAAATACATCATATTTATCACTGGAGAAAAAAAAAAAGGGGGGGGGGGAAGCAAACATCAGTTTTATTGTTTTTACTGTGGCTGGAAATTAGATTTCAGATCGAAAGGAAAGGACAAACAATACTCGCTCTTATGTCTAAATATGTTTGTTCACTGGTTGATAACTGGGGAAGGTTTCCATCCAAGGAAAATAAAGTAACGAACCCGACCTAACAAACCAAAGGGTGAGAGAGGATTCAGTCTGCGTGATATTAAGGGTACAAATCATGTTAAATGACGTGCTAATAAAGAGACAGCTCGGAGCTTTACAGACCAAAAATTTCTCACGCTTATCTGATATTCTGAACGTTTCTGGCCTCACTCTTTCTCTGGGCGCAGCTGCTCCGTACCGAAGTACAAGCGGATTTTGGCCACCGAGCTAGTACAGCCAGGCGCAGACAAGCAGCGAGGACGCAGTGCTGCGGGTCCTCTGCTGTCCCCCTTCCACCCGTGACGCACGCACACACCGTCTCCCTTCAGCCCTTCACTTTCAGACGAGCCCCTACAGTTGTAAAACCATCCTCATCCCCGGGATAACGCACGGGGTTTTCACACCCTTAGCACACCTGCCACACAGACCGGGACAGAGAAAACCAAGAAAAAGAAAAGCCTGCACTGCTTTTTTTTTAAAAAAAAAAAGTGAGATAAAACCTTCATAAAGTTGATTCACTAAACCTGCCAGGCAACTTGGAAAGCTAACCCGGTTTTAATATCATGATGATTGAGTATATTTAAAAAGAAAATGAAAGGGAGGACGATTTTGCTTCAGAATTTAATTAGATAAAGTCTATCGTAGACCTCAAAAGCAGAAAGAAAAATGAGTAATAAGGTGCTAATCTCCTACACATTTCCAAGTTTTTCCTCACTCAGTGGTAACAAAAGCGAATGGTCCCAAAATTTCTTTAACAGGATATAGTTTCTATTGGTCACCTATGACTAACACTGCTAAAAGCATCAGGTTAACAATTTGGGGGGATTAGACAAATTTTCCTGACTTTGAAAGTTCTGCTTTCAATTTCTATAACAGCATGATTGTCTATTTTTATAAAAAAGCCCAAAATTTCAAATGAAGAATATTTAGGGGGGTTTATTTAACATCTGTGTTGTGACTTTTTGATTTACGGGGCAGCACTATGACCAAAAATGTCTTCAAAAAACTTAAGGGTTTTGATCTATCTGGCTAACGAGCGACTGTCGGGTAACCGGATGACTTAAGCCACTGGTATCCCAGGTAAAGAGGAACTGCCCAGACACAGAACGTTCCCAGCAAAGTGTCCAAAACTCTGGAAACCGGCTCAAGACGAGCCGCGTCTTTCTGGAAACACGATGCAGAGAAAGGACTTGTGGAAGGACTCCTCTGGGACAGGCTGAGCTGCAGGAACGTTCAAAGGCTGTGAAAGATTTACTATATAATGAAACCACCTGAATTTTTGTATGGAAAACACATCACATTTTAAATGTAAAGTGATACCCAAACGGTGTTATCATCATTTCTACAGAGCGCTTCCGTCTAAGTAAAGAATTTTGTGCTCACCTGGGGAAGCATTACAGCCACACCAACGATGAAAAACGCCAAGCAAATGAAACGAGAGGTCAGTATAAAAGCCTTGAGCAGGTATTCTGGAGGACAGACCACTGAACCCCATTCCCAGTATTGCTTCAAGGTGAAAGTGAAGAGAGAACAAGTCACTTTTGCTTCTATGAACAGGGAAAATCTTCAAAATTAGGTATGTTCTGTTTTACACGACAACCCAGCTACAGTAATGGGTTTTGCCAGTATTGATCTTTACAACTGAAGAAAAAAAAATACGATTCCTTGCCTTAGCAGGAAACCTAAGGCTTCACCAAGCTGCATCTCCACTTGCAAAGCAGTGTCGAGAAGCGACAAGCTTTGCTTCCCCCACAGCTGGCAGTTCGAGTTTACTTAACCTGGGCACAGAGACCAGCTTAACGCAGACCTTTGGGGACCTGGAGCTTAAACTCCAGGTGGGTCCCCCGTCTTACACCCTTTTTCCAGAACAGAATACAGTTATCTCGCCTAGTATCTAACTAAATACTGCCAATTATTTTTACAGACTTTGTAATTTATTGCTCTGTGTTGTTTTACTGTGATCATAACCTTTTCATTAGCTTGCAAATTAATGATGTGAAAGAGTGAATATAAAACAAGGATGAAGATATTCCAAAGCTGTCATGGACATTTTTTAACAAAAACATTTTGAAAGCAAGTATTTATTTTAACCGAAAACAAATGCCTCTAAGTTCCTTTACTTCTTTTTTATGCAGCTGTAGGCAACTGCTAGATGAATGAAACATTCTGCAGCTACCTAATAAGAAACAAGTATTTCTAGTTCAGCTATTAAGATTAAAAACAAGCTCATTAAAAGACACCAACAGCCGACCTCAGGCTGGTTTTGCTAACATTTGGTTAGCGTTTCAGAAGGGATGCAAAGAATCTATGAGGTACTTCTAAAGTCTTTGGATTTCAGTTGATTACGTGGACGTTTTTCTCAAGGAGACTCAAATTCACTGTACAGGCACCCGGACCTTAGCGAGGATATTTTTAAGGAATATGCACATCAAAAACCAATACTGAAAACCCATATACTACACGAAACACAACGGCACAAACAGCAGATTATTCGGGTTGTAAATCAAAGAGGCAGAAGCCGCAGAGCGCCAAATTTACCATCAGTAGCTCAAATTTAAATCCTGCCCCCGTGGATGCTCGCTCTATCACATGAATGAGATGGGGCTCCGTGGGGTGAAGGGTCTGCAATCCTCCTGCTCCTCGGCCACGTGGACCCGACAGCCCGCAGCTGGTGTGCAGCCTGCCCGGGCAATTCTGGACTAGCAGAGGAAAGTATGAAGTTGGCACTTCCTAACCTTTCCGTCCGTGTTTCTGGTTTTTGTTTCTTGCATGTGTGTGTGTATGTGTGTATAATTTAGAATAAACAAGTCACTTTGTCAACTAAATTAAAAGTTTCCTGAAACGACTGCACTTGCAACAGAACAAAGGAGAATTCATATATCTGAAACATAACGAGGAAATCAAATCCATCCCAAAGATTTTGGGGAAAACCCTGTCACAAATAGGTCAAGGTCCTCTGTCCAGTAAGAACCAGAAAGCATTTGAACACAGCTGCTAACTCAGAGAAGAACTGCCCTGCAACCTGCACCACGTATCAGAGGGCTCTGAAAACAGAGGTGGATGTGAAAATCCAATGGGTTTTATGTAACTGGTTCAAATCTGACAGGGCCAGGGGTCGGCGGACTTTGAAAGAGTTTTCCGACGTAAAACTGCAAAATTCTGCTAATTCACAGAAGAAAAATGGGGAGAGTTTTCTGCCATCAGCCATAAGCTCCTCAGCCAGGAAGAAGGACTGAGATGTGATCTCAAACAAAGCAGAAAGGAATGAAGCCACTTTCCTCCAAAAGCAAGAAAGCTTCTTTGGCTTTTTCCTTGCTACAAGCAGGACAAACTCCATTATGAATCAGAGAAAATGCTCCAAAATGTAGACAAGAAATCCAGAATTCATAATTTCTTATCTTGGTTCCCTACCAACTTAAGTCACCTTGGCTAAGTCACCGCTTCCACCTCCTCACCTGTACGAAGGGGGTGTTACTGGTGCCTTAACAGGGGCATCTGGAGAACTGACAGACCGAAAAGGCTTCAAAGATGAAAGACAAGGGTATGAGCTGCTTCAAGCAGCTACAGATCTCTGGCAGCAACTCCCCTGTCAGAGCTGCACTAAAAATCAGATTTAAAACAGGAAATAAATCCCTATCCCCCTCTGGAAGCGGGCAACCAGTGAGAATATGAAATTCTACACGGGATGAGTTTTTATGTCCCAGAATTTCCTCTGCCCTTTGTTTCTCTCCATTTTTACAGGATCCTACGAATCTGAGCTGCAGCTGAAATCTGCCGTGGCTCTTTGCTTTTCCATCGTTGGGAACAGCCACACAACCACTGCCTGGGAGGTTTGTGTGCTATTAACCACGCAGCTAATTGGTACTTCAGCAGCCAAAGCTTTAGTACTGAATAGTAAGTGCACACAAATTTGGCCACCTTTTGGTACACTGACGATGACTGCCGTTAAAGACACACACGGACAGCCAAAGAACTGCATGTGGAAGGAACTTTAACTCAAAGACAACGTCCTCATTAACTGATGCACGTCTGAAATTATACCAACATTGGGACCTCGGAACAATGCAGAATATCTGTGATCAATCCCCTGAGATTCTTCCCGAGGTCCGTAAAAATGCACAAGGTGGAGTTACACAACGTATCATTAATGATACCCACTGCAATTACTGCCTAATTGCGAATTTCTGGATTTTCAAATCGTGCATCATCAAGCGAAAACAGTTCCGCTTTAAAATTGGCAACATTGCATTCCTTACACTGTATCTCAAATGTTATTTGTTAGCCTAATAAAGAGGAATATTTTGCGAGTACCATGGAAAGTAAATGCTCTATTCAGCTGAAGGCAGGCAAATTCTAATGTGCTAATTACGATTATTTGAACAGTATTTCATTTGCAATTGTAATGAAAAAACAAACCCCCACAAAATCTGGGCAGGCTGAACCACAGGAAGCTGACACACGCGCATGTATATACAAACCAGAAGTTTTTCTACTGTTTCAGATGCTCTTACATTCATTATATGTGTTGAATATTATGTGGTACATCAGTGTAGGCACACAGTGATAGTTTTGAAAGGCTACTTCCAGAGAGTTTCTAAAAAAGCACTTAACTTTTACCTTAATGGAATTAAGTCCACAGAAAGAATCCATGTTTGTACAGTCAAAAGATCGGTTTTGTTTGTGGAATCTTTGCTTAATTGAGCATATCTTGTGGTCCTAAACTTCATTTCTCATCCTCCCTGCTGTGCCCACAACACCTGGTCTGTATGAATTCCTCTTCTCATCATCTTTTTTTTTTTTTTTTTTACCTTTTCTATCATTTTCCTATCGTTAGAGAGTCTTTGTAACTTCTCTCCGAGAGCCGTATACCAAGGCTTCTAAAGCAATTCTCCTAGCCAACACCCCGTTCTTACGTGTTCTACAGCGTTATGTGTAAAAAAACCCTCGTAAGAATAAAAGGGTTTTATCTCCCGCTTGATTTCTCTCGTGGATATTATTTTCCTTTTCATAGGTAACTTGCACGAATAGCAAGTAGAAGGGGAAAAAAAAAAAAAAAAATCCAGTCAGAGATGATCTTTTCGTGACAACAAAACCCACTCCTCTCCCCTGCCCCTGGGCTCTCCCAGCCTCGGGAGCGCTGTTTAGCACAGCTCCAACCTATGAAAAATTACTAACAAATGGTTACACTTGTCACAGAGTGAAAATATTTCCAATACTCAGTTTTTTAATATGGCATATGTATATTTATGCATATATATTTCACTAGCTTAGCCAGTTAGGGAAAATGGTTCAATATGCTCTTAATTTCTCTTTTTTAGGAAGGAAAAAAAAAAAAAAAAAAATTTAAGTCCTCATGTTGTCAGATTCGCACATTTTGCCAATTTGAACCAATTTCTACCTCCTCCCAAAACCCAGGGGGCACTTCACACATATTTCATTCCTGGACTCTGAATTCTGAGAGGACCTTCAAGGGACTGGAAAAGGGTTTTCACAGAATATTTGGGAATGCTTAAACTTTGAACTGATAAGGCAGAAAGAACACAGCCTGGAGCGTGTCTGCAGGATTTTGTCAAGTGCAGAGGGAAACAGAAAAAGGTAATCCACTTCCAATCCCATCTAAATAAGATTTGTGTTGCTCTGAGGGCAGTACAGAAGTTTCAGTGAAACCCAGGATAGCAAAAGGTATCTCGGTAAAGCACAACCCTGAGCTGACACCCCACGCAGTGACAAGCAGTGACCCAACGCTGGATCCAACTATTAACCACTCCCAAGCCTACCATGAAGAAAATACCAAGCAAGTAAAAATAATGAGATTTTTTGTAGCTGGAGCTGAAAACTTCCAAGGTCTGATCCAGGTCCTGTCAAATCAATGGCAAAATTCCCAATAGCTTGAAAGGGAACAGCACGAAACAAAAGCACGAAGAGTATAAATAACCGATACTCGCTCAGAAAAAAAGGGTTCAGCTGAGAATATGAGTAACAGACACATGAGTTGGGACACTTGAGATAAGCTGGGGAAACCCAAGATGCCCTCCCCAAAAGTTGTGGTAGCATGATGTAAGCACTAGAATTAAGGTAAACACAGAAAGTTGTATCCTGTCCAAGGCCAGAATAGCTTTTTCTGCAAGCCCCTAACTATATACTTCTTTAATTCCTCCACTCTGCTCGCCCATTCCCCGTCTTTAGATAACTTTATTAGGAAAGCTATAGCCACAGAGGAGTTACGATGAAATAAATACACAAGTGCATGCGCACACACACAAAATCTTTCCCTTTTCAACTGCAATTAGCGAGTATATATTGAATATTTTGTTGCTCTTACATCCACTAAGCAGATTAAGAAAACTGTGTGGTACTTCGGAGCAGTTGGAGTTACACAGTCACGACCTAAAAAAGCCTGTTCTTACCAGGCAGAGCAGACTGTCCTATTGCCTGTAAAAGGAAACGTTTAAGAGTGCCTACCTAGAACAGGACATTAAAAAAAAAAAAAAAAAATAAGATTTTAAGTGGATAAGCTAAACTACATTAAATCCCTCAGCACTCTCATTCATAATTCAAGTGACTTGCACTAAATTCAATCTAATTAGACTCAAAAGTGAATTAAGATACATGAGTAACATCTGCTTGAATTCTGTAAAATAGTGTCCACACAGGGGCTTATTATGATTTAAAATAATCCACTAAATGTATATCTTTGGTTAATTTAGATAAGCTTTTTGAAGTGTTCTTGTACAGAGAATCCCAAAAGAACACAGGTTCTCTCTAAAGGATGAGTTCAGTGGAATTATCAAAGGCATTCTCACGCACGAGTCTACAATTTTTTGATTATGCTTTTAAAGCGCAATATAAAAATTAATCTGCTCGCATTTTTAATGCGGATCGCTGCACACCACAATCACCTGCTACAACTCTGTGCTCACTGCTGGCAATGTTCATTAAATACTTGTTGCAGGCATCCCTGGATGTAACATCCACCCAAGGAGCCTTCATCCAACGCAGTGAAGCTCACACTTGCCCCTTACTGTTCAGTCTTCCAAGTCAGCAGAGGAAGGTCACCGTCTGCAAAAACTGCACGGGAATACAGGGGGTTTTTGGTAATAAATCTGACCTTCTAGAACACAAAGATTATTATAATCAATGCCCACAAGAGACGTTTTTCTCTCTAATGCAATTCTACTTCCCTTTTCATTAGAAAGCTTTATTTACTGCATATAGTAACCCCATGTCCTTTGACTGTAATCCTCTACTTTCACTCTGTCCCCCTCTGAGATTGCCACAGAAAAGGACTCCCTCCCATCACCAGACTTTTGTAATAAGGCCTGGACCACGTTAGGCTTTGATATTTTGGAGGCCAGCCAGTTCCAGCTATAGCTCTATTAGTACTGGGTATTACCTCCATCCAAACAAATCTCTTCGGGTATTCCCTTCACTCCGGGAGGCAAATGTTCCTGGAATGGGGGAACTGATGCCAAGAACAAGTCCAGGTCTGGGAGTGAGGACCAGCACCCTCTGCTTTATGAGAGATAGATTGAAAATGCTCCCGAGATCACGGCGCAGGCGAACGATCCCCTGCAGGGGACATGCTGCTTTCCTCCTCCATCCTTCGCGCCTCCAACATGCGAAGTTCAACAAGAGAGAGACGTGAAAGCCCCCAGGCGTTCTGGAAAGGTTAAGACTCAAACGGCAACTTACAGTCTTGACGATACCCTTTAATTACTGCAGAGTTTGGCCACGTCCTGCATCGTTACTAAGCCACAAATAAACAGCCCACTGCTCTATAAATTTACAATATTAGCACCTGGATCACAAATCTACTATTTAATTCCTACCACCTAAAGCACAGTACAGTTTTTCATGTGTTAAAAGCAAAGAAAGCCAAGAGCACTCACGTCTTGTTTGCGAGCGTAACCCACACGCGCGTTGGGTGAACGCTGCTCGTGCTTTCCGCTTACCGACTCACAATCCCTTTTGAAACGCTGCCAAAGCAAAATCTAAAAACCCTCTCGCTCACCTAGAAGCCTCCTGCCGTGAATAGCCTCACATATCCATCAACCACACCAACGCATTTTCAACAGTCTGAGAAATTACTGAAAATTTCATTAATGAGTCATTAAACGTTTAAGGTTTCCTTTTCTCTGAGGAAGCTGATGCCTGTCCCTGATGAAGAATTGTTTTCTAAGAGATTCCTGGGCTCTGTTTCTAGTTTGAAATACTTGCAGCTAATGGCAGCAAGAAATAACCCCTGAAAAATCTTCACAAGAAAAGCTTCACTCAAACACTTTATGGTTTCGTTTCAATACGTTCTGTTCGACAGAAGCAGGAACAAACCCTGCTACAATTTTAATGCACCAACCTACACAAATACACTCCAATTGAAGTCACACGGGCAAAAAAAGCAGGAGCAAGTTATACATCGCTGATACTCGTTGCTTCCTTTGACAGCTGGGGCTTAGGGATTCTCATTAAACTTACAGAAAGGTAAAGCCAAGCCCCTCGAAGCACTGGACTGCGAGCCGAGGCTCTCTTGGGGATCTTCCTCTCTCGTGAGCGCTTGCACTGCAGCTGTGACAAGGTCATTCGCCTTTCCAGGCACAACCTCAAAACCGGAGTTAACCTTCACCTTTCAAACAAAACTTTCAATGGAATCGCTAACAGCTTTTATGAGAAAGATATGAACAGAATTTTAAATATGGAAGGATTATGAGGGCAAAAGCGATGAGAAAAATCCCATGTCCAGTACTCAGGAAAAGGCAGGACAAAGCACAGTCGCCTGCTGAGATCATTCTCAAAGAGGGTATTTGTCCTGCTCTTGCTGTCCTGGGCCTCTTTTGGCCACGCTTCACCTTTGCCAGACTCACAATGGATGCACAGTTGGTTTTGAGACTTTACTAGGGAGTTTCTTGGAACCTGTAAACACCAAACCCATTTTCTTGACTCACGGCTTAAATTTTATTTTCTTAGCACTAATTCTGGTAGGGATGGGTTTCCCATAAGGGATTCATTCCCTGTGCTACCTACGCTCTCCAAGATTTCTGTTTCTGGTTTAGCATGCAAGAGAAGAACATTTTTGCCTGCATTACAAGAGAAATAACAACTTACCCTGTACATCGGGTCGGTATTATTCTGCTTTGTATGACAAACTACTACTGATAGTCAAATACTTCTCCGAGTTGCTACACAAGAAGTTTTTGCTACAGGATTTTTTTCATGCACACAAAATAAAGTTGAGCATTCACATTTCTCCTAGTCCTTTGTTATCTGGGTTTTCAAAAGAAGCATTTCATGGAAAAGATGGAAGTTCTTAGAATTTCTCTTCTCTTGTTTTTGTTAAACAAATTTTAAAGAACACAAGGTTAAAGTTGAAAGATGCCACTGCTATTGTTGCCTGGCTGTTTGTGCGTTGTCTGAAAATATATATGGAAAAGTCTCTCTGTAAAAATGGCCTTCCGTTTGGATAACGGAATAAAGTAAGATTTGCTTGGCAAGTGTTTTCACAGGAAAAAGCTTTACATATGTGATTTTTTTTTTCCCATAAAAATGCACAAACTGAAAACTGAGATAAGAGTATACAAGCCTATACGCAGAAAAAAATACTCAACAACTTATTTTTTTTTTAATTTTCTGTTTTCAAAAAATCTGCCACAGATAAACTGAAGTCCCCTTAGCTCCCACGTACCCTTTTTAGCAAGAACCTTTGAGGAGATACTCGGATTCAAGCTTCTTCAAAGTCTGAACCCAGTGACTTTGGTGACTCTGGATGTGGTCCAAAGCTCATCTTTTCATTTAATGCCAAGTTTTGAACTGTCAATTCAGCAGAGCTGACACACAATCCCCAAAAAATTCTCCAGCAGTTCTTTAGCACCCTGCTACCGTTATTTTGCCCTTCTAAATCCAACTGCAACCAAAGCATTTTAAAACCCCCACAGACATTAGTTAATTAGGCCTTAAAATCTGGACATGAAACCACTGCATTTTTGGATCAGTTTTCACTGCGTTTCTGCACTGATGTTTCGGGCAAACGGTGATTTAATCAGTAAGTAACTTCATTTGAGTTGAAATTGTCTTGTGCTGAAAATGCAAAATTTTAAAAGGGAAAGACTCACAGGATGGGCCTTCAGCCAAAAGGAGCCTTGAACTCCCCAAATCCTACCCCCCCTTGTCAGAGCTCAAGTACAGCTTGAGGGGTTTAGCAAGTAAAGACTCAAGTGGTGGTGTGAAGGAAACAAGATATAGTCTGAACCCTCTTGGCATCCCCTCCTCCCACCTGCAAACCCACCCACGGCACAGACGCACGCTCACAAATGCCCACGCAGCGACATTTAGCAGTGGCGTGGCCAGGGGAAAGCCTGGGGTGTGCTGCCCGCCATCGAGACGAGAATCCCTCCCTCAGAGCAGCCTAGTCAGAGCCCGCGGTAACCGCCGATCGAATTCTTGCGCTAGGGAAAACCCAAATCCCCACCAAATCCCTTGCAGTGTGCAGTGTCACGGTGCGGAAGCAAGGGCACACAGGGACAAAGGGAGGGGGAAGCAACAGCCTGCCAGTGCTCCATAGACCAGGTGAAAACAGTCCTGCACCTGGAAGGATGCCTTGGGCAAAGGCTACAGACATATACATTACTTTTTCAGCAGGCTCACTAGTTTGAACTAGCAATAAAAAGTATTTTGAAGGGATTCAGTCCTAGTTCTGTAGCAACAAACCCTTTGGGTTCAGCCGGGGCTCAAGAAACTGAATTTTGCTTCAACTCTATGTTTTATATAAACTGGATTAGGCAAATAGTGTCTATTTCTTTTTTATTTTATTCCTGTTTTAGGAAGAGTGCAGGAATAATTACAGACATAAGCAGAACGTAGGTCTCCTTACTTTGAATTCTGCGTCTTCCGTTACCAGCTTGTACATCATCTGTGCAGAACCGCACACCTAACTGAAAATGTGCTGATAACCTATTTGTATCTGCAGAAAGATAAAGGACATTTACAAAAACAATTCTCTTCCTTCCTCCAAAACCTCGCAGCTAGTGCTTCAAAAAGACACAACATGCAGAACAGGCATCTCCTCATTTAAAACAATGACTTCTTTTTCTTTTCTTGTGGATGTGAATACAGGAGGAGGGAAGTTTACAGTCTGAGCTCTCTTTCGGTCAAAATCTGCCCCCGGTTTGTAAATGCAAGTCTGGCTACATGCTTGTAAACTCGTTATTGTCTGCCTGAGGTCTGTGATCACACATTCAGCATAAAATGAAGATCTGAGCCCAAAGCTGCTCTGCGCTGTTGGTAAAGTAAGTTGCAGGACAAGATGTTACGGCCCAAAACTACACCTTGGGTGTCTGCTTAAAAACACCCGGCTTCACCTTCCGCGTCCTGCCCAAGACAGCTGGATGTTGAGTGTTTCTTGTTTAAGAGCGTTTAATACAATTTAGAAAGGCTAAACTAGCTAAGCAGATGTATCTAATTCCCCTCAAGAGATTTTACAAAATGAATTTAATGAGTTTTTAATTACTTTCCCCCTCAAAAATAGAGAAATGCCAGAAACTGAGAACTTACATACAACTTAGCAGTAACAGACAGTATCTGCAAATAACGTAAAAGGAGGAAAACAGCCCTGGTTTCAGCTGTAGTCGTATCGATTAGTGAAAAAAAAGAGTATGTTAAAGTAGTTCATAATACTTTCAGTCAAAATACACTGCTTACAGAGCACTTTTCTTCTTGAAGGTACCTTAATAACAGTATAAATACAGCTTCTGTTGAGAATGGTAGCTAGTCAGCTTACCCGTGAAAGGGCAAATCTTCGGCCCAGCACTTTGTATCCATTTCCTAACTTTAGGAGAAACACTACGGGATTTTTCAGTTGTCAGGAATTTTTTTTTTTTTTTTTAACCTTAACCTTCAGGAAGCCGGGTGCCCGAGCAATGCGCACATCCTGGGAGATGCCGAACCATTCTGATGGCCGCAGGATAACGTACAGCAGGAACTTCGGCAAGAGAATCCGAACCGACTCAGCAGGACATAGAAGCAGCACAGCGGCAGGTGACACGCACCCCCAGCAAGCGCCAGGTCATGCCCCAGAGGCTTACAAATTACATACGTTCACAAAAAAGAAACACGGTGAAATCGAGCTTGTAATGTCAAGCTAAACAGACGTGAAAGGCACAGGAGACAAGGAAATCAGAAATATTATGTCATTTTGCAAAACAGTGTTTCGTGCTATGCCTTGAAGTACCCGTTCAATTTTAGCTTCTCAACCTTAGAAACAAGCCAGAAAGAAAACAGAGAAAGTGGCCGAGAAAAGGAGCAAAAATATATCGCAGTCCTAGAAGTTCTGGCGTGGGGAAGTGGGGTTGGGAAGTTTAAAGATTACGAAGGCAAACAGGCACAACAGGGCTGTACTTGCTGCACTGTGGCACCGAAGAAAAACATCTCCTTACACCGTACTGTTTATCTCAGCATCACGAGCTGCTCTTCAGCTTTGCTTTTTTACAGCATTTTGAGTAGTTTCCAAACGCAAACTGACAGTCACTTCAGCCCTTGTAGCCCCCGTTTCATCTAACATCGGTTCCGGTTATCAAAGCCCGACTCCAACCGTGCCGAGTCGCACCAGGCACACCGAAGCGCGTCTCGTGGGCGCTTCAGCTCGTGCTACCGCGCCGACACGCCGCTGAGCCCGGCGCGAACAGCGTTAGAAAGCGCTGCTGTAACACCTCGGCACAGCAGGGTGAGCTGAGGATAAAGAGGACAAGAGTGCTACGGGGAAACAAGCTGTTTGGGGAAAAAAGCTGCTTGGGGAAAAAGAGTGGAATATTCTTTAAATCAAGCCACTATTTGAACTGAAAAGCAGAGGCTTCTAAACGGTCAAATTTTCTTCAGTGCTGTTGCAAATTAAGAAAAATTCCAAACTGAATTTGAGCAGCAAGAAGGTTGTTTTTTTTAAACGAAAGACTGAATCATAGACTATAAGTTAAAGTTATATGTGACAGAATTGTTGAAGCTGATACTCCAGAGCACCGCACGTCTTTAGCAAACGGATGTATGAGGAGAGCTGAAGGGAGCAGCAACAACATTTATTCATTCTGGTCTATACAGTCACTTTATTAAAAACTGCCAACATAGATTTCAGATTAATTTACTGCACCCTCAACAAAAAACAACTGGGAAAACTAAGAGACTAAAAGACAATTGATAGATACTAGAAAAGTACATAAATTCTTACCAATTTCACGCTCTCCACTACCTCAGGGTGTGATGCAGAACCTAAACCAAGTGTCAGGAAGAATTCCTCACTCTAAAATGGCTCATCTGTAACATTCCTCCTGAAATGTGAGCACCCTCTTTACGGCAATTCGCTATCTGCTAGCTAAATTTTCAGGATATTCCTTCCAAATACATATTTCTTACTACTTTGCTGAACAGAGTTAAACATTGTCAACTGAAATAAAGCAGACACAGCTGGAAATGCAGCTCAAAGAAAACAAAGACGTTATATACTCAAACTTCGAGCCTGCAAAGTCCTTGCTAAGCTAAGAGGCTCTCCTTGCCAAACAGGTACAGGAGAAAATGTTACTGATTAATCACTCTCTAACACAGAAAAAGTTTAGAAAACTTTCATCTTTAGGTTTAATAAAAAACACCCTTATCTCATTCTTCCTGTACCAATTACAATTTTTTACACAAACATCCAAATAATACTTTTTCAAAACCCCATAACCCGCATATTCTACACACATCGATATCAGACAAAAGCACCAAAGCACTCCACGAAAAAAAAAAAACCATTCCCCCTCTATCAGTGGAATCTGCAGAAAATAATAAAAAGCAAAATTTTTTTTTTTTTTGGTGTTGTTATTTACACATCTGTTTCACATGAAGAAAATAAAATTTCTTTTTAAAAATCTTTAGCCGAGACATAGCAGCAAAAGCAGCAATTAGAGAGCATTTTTATGTAAGCCCATGTATTTTACCATTACAGTAAAATCCTACCTCCACCCATACGGGCTTAAAAATTTTTCACAGGATATGAATACATGGGTTTAATTGTATTCATATCCTGTGAAGTACTAACAGAAAGCATACATTCAGTAGGGTATTTTTGCAGTATTTCCTTTACTCCATTATCTGCTGGCCAGTTTTCGGATCATTCTTCAAATAATAAATGTATGTTATCAATGAAGAATGTTGCCCAGGGAACAAATTACTTAAGGGATCAGAAAAACAGTTGTTATTCTACCATTTCTTAACAAAAAAAAAAAAAAAAAATCAAAGGCATCCAAACTGTTCTCATCTTTGGCAGGAATGTGTCAAAGCTCTGCAAAAATCCGCTTTAATAAAGGTATTATCAAACGCTCCCTTTTCCCACTTAGGCTGTAGGGTATTTTTTTTCCCCGACGTGATGGATAGATAACATGCAAAAATCAACTACTTCTTAGATTTCGCATTTCATTATGTACAAAACCTCCGTGACACCTTTCGCCAGGACGCTTGTGAAACACAAGACTCTTCCCTGCAAGAGGGGATCTTCAAGGATTGCACCTTCCACACACCCAACAGCCCACGTGCACCCTGCGGGCCACGGGCAGGGCTTCCTGCTCCACGACCCGGGGGAGAGGCAGAGAGCAGGATCGGTGCAGAGTTTCATCACCCCCCAAATCTCCAGGGCAGGTCGGCAGGCTATGGAATATGCACACCAGCAACGTATCCCTAATTAGCTCAATTATTGCAAGGTAAGGCCTTTCCCTGCAGTAATGGTGGAAGTGCTGTCAACATTAGTGACACCTCGACAGCAGTTCTTGGAATTTAAAAAGAAAACAATCAATTTTAGCTCTAGTTTACCGAATATGGCCTTACATGTGCTGAGTTGGATGGGCTTTTCAGCAATGCAGATGCTTTGAGCCAAGAGAAAAGCCCACTGTTAATTAAGAGATTACATTAGAGTCACTAAACGACTTCACCAGACCATAAACATCCTTGCCAAGAGTCACCTAAAGGCCTTCTAGGTTACAAACCACAGCGGGGCAGCTCTCGAGCTGGCCACCTCAGCCAGGAGGTTCCCAGCACTTATTTTTTTCCTGGAAAAGCTCGACGCAAGCAGACGGACTGACCGCGATGTGACCGCCACAGCGACCACATCTAGGCCAACGCGCGAACCGACCTAACGGCAACGGCAAAACAGCTCCTCCCCATCTTCAGGGAATAATTCGCCTATGAAGGAATGAGCTGCTTGCAAGCCTGCTGCATATCTTAGCAAAGGGCTTGGCCACTATTGACCTCAAACCACTGGCACAAAAATCATATGGTTATGACTTCATTAATCCAGTCTTCTGGGTTTGAAGTCAGTGTAATCAACTTGTTCAAGAGCTGCAAGGACTGTGTCCTTCCGTTAAAAGTCAAGAGGACAAAGGTGAACTGTCCTTACTTTGCTCCTGCAGAACATCTTGGAACTCTGACAGCTCTGGGATGTGCAGAGCAGCTCCTGCTTCCTCCAACTCATTGCTGGTGAGAGACGGTAAAAATATCTGAATATTTTGTTATCTGTACAGCTGCATACTCTGAATCTTGGGCTTGTGCTGGGACAGTCCCCAAGCACAAGCTGCTGAGGGCTCCTAGCAGTCTTGGAGCAGGCACTGTCACTGAACTGCTCTCATGTTTTACGCTCCAGCTCCGGCGTTACAACTGTTACCACGATCCAAGGCCAACACAATCCCAAGCGGCAGAACACACTGAAGCGCAGCTTGTATCCCAGTGCCTCCCTTGGGGGGAAATCGGTTTTGCCTTGGAAAAACAACCGAGAGGCCGCCCAAGGACCCATGCGACAATCTAAACATTATCAGAAGACGTTCACCAACGAAGAGGCGGGTAACAGCAAACACATGACCATGGGTAGTGACAAACGATGCTGACGGCAGGACTGACTGGGAAACTTTGCCAAAGCTGTTGAGATTTCAGAGCTTTCAGCAACCACAGCCAAGCAGGTGCACCAAGCATAAACCCGTAGCTTCCCTAAGCCTGTTGCAACGTCTTTGTTGCTTTACTCTGCCCTACCATCATGATATGGTCAAGGATGACCCACTAGAGTAGAACACCACCGGTGCTCTTGAACTGGCAAGGGATGGATAAACGCACGGGAGAAAGCAGATGGGTTTTGCAGTCTTCCACACATCAGCTTCCTGACTCAGTGTTTTGCTGCCATCCTACTGCAACCCTGCCAGTATTTGATAAGAGGAAGAGGACTACGCGGGTGGAAGGAAAAGCGGATCTATCGCGTGAGCATGCTTAGTCCTTTAACTCATCGAACAACGGTTCCTTGTTTAATGCTGAAGAACCACACGAAGGCAAATCACCTAAGAGCTCTTGGGTTTCTCAGATTCTTTTGGGGATTCCCTTGGCATCTGGGTTTGAAGTTAGCATCTGAACTTGTTCAAGAGAGAGACTTGCTACTCTACCACCTTGTCGCTGCAGGTTTGCCGAGTGAAATACCTGCAGATATAGCCCTTGCTGGGACACCCGGCGCTGTCCAGATGAGTAAAGGTACTCACAGCCTTTCATCTGTTGCTTGGCTTTTTCCATCTTCAAACTAGTAATCTGAAGCCATGAGACAACAGGAAAGCCTTTGAGGGCACAAGAAATTTTTTTTCCTGGCTTTAAAAGAATCTCAGAGGTTGCCAGTGGCAACTGAAAAACGTTATTTAATTGCCTTGACATGTGAAAGCACCTAAATCAAAAAGTGATGCAAACTGCAGAAAAATCTCAGTATGCTGTACCTTCACATGAGGGGTGAAGAGAAGCAGACATTGCCCTTTAAGCCCTCAGCGTGAGGCACATGAAATGACAGAACTGATACAAAATACAACTCCCAGTTCGGGAGTATGAGGTACACGAACAACCACAGAGGAACATACATACGGACGGATTTCCATGACATTGAGAACAACATGTTTTACAAGGGAAATGAAAAACAAAACTGTTGTACATCAGCCTAAGCCAAATTAAGGAGATATTTCTGTTTCAAGTCTGGGCACAAAGTAAGAGGGACTAAATATTTTTCAGAAACTAAAAGGCTCTGTTTATTTCTTTTCTAGCACCATCAACCACATTCTTTTCCATATAAATTAAGTCCAAATTTTACAAGAAAAACATTCAGAAAATATTTCTTAAAGTAAATCATCTAGAATTATTTGTGATACTAATTTAAGCATAGATAGTTACTCATTTATAAAAAGCAACTCTTCTAGAACCCTAGGAAGTCTTCTTTTTTTCCTTGTAATATTTTAAAAAACAACCCATATCTGGTACACCTGGCACGCCACCAAGTCCCTAAGAGTGACTCATCGGGAGACAGGGGCGAAAGGATGGGAGCTGGAATGTGCTTGGGTCATATGAACTGCCTAACCCCAATCTGGATGTCTAAGGTTGCTGACTTTGTTTGGTCTATCTCACCGGATGCTTTCCTTGGCATGGATACAGGTGAGGGTTTCTGCAGTCAGCTACATCAGTCTTCAACCATAAAATTCTGAGCAGTCATTTTGATGTTAAAGAGAAGAGCTCTGACTGAAGCTTTGGCTGGGATATTAAATTCTAAATCATAAGAACCTAATAAAAGACAAAAATAGTCTTATAAATATTTATAGTTTATTCTTATTACATTTTGTTTATTACTGCAGAAAGTATGAACCATGGAAAATTACACTGAAGCCATCAAGCTTAGCATATTATATGCGAAAGGCCATTTTTTTTTACATTCTGGAAACAGATAAACAGAAAGGCTTCTAAATAAATCCTTTAAAGCTCCTAATCCAAGACAAACATGATGATTATGATCGTAGGATGCTCCTGCAGAGCGTTTGTGGGGTACTTTTAATTGCTTCATGTGGTAGAAATAACCCCCCCCCCCATACTAACAGGACAGCAGCCGTAGTTAAAATCTAGAGCACATCTGGTTATTTCACACATGCTAAAAATGGCTTCTTGTTCAGACACACACTCACCACCACTAAAAAAAAAAAACATTGTGAAACAACTATTTTCCCTGTTAAAATATTTTGACAATATTCCTGCTGGAACTCTTGAGTTGTGCCGTTGCTTTTGACGGTGGCAGTAATGGTTTTTATTGGCCCAAGCTGCTACGACACCCCGTAGAATGACGGACCTTGCTGGGCCTCCTCCTCCTCTGCCGGCAGCTCTAGCGAGAATTTGCTGCAAGCTGCGTGTAGTGCGAGGGCTATAACCGACAACCGAGATGTCAGAACTAGAATATCGGGATGTTCTTTTCAGTATTATCTATTATTTGTAACGTAGAAACTAAATTTAAAACACATGCACAAAAGTTATTTGCCACTTGGTCTTCAGTCTCACATAACGGATAAACTTCCCCTAAATTTACAGTTAAATTGGAATCATGGCCAAATTTTGCCCTCTAAAACCTCCTTGCGTGGTTACAAGTAACCGGTTTAGGCTCTTCTTTTTGAACAAGAGGGAAATTCGGATCATGGTGCTGTGTAGTGAAATACCTTAGGATTTCAGGCAAAACCAGAGACTTCTGTTTATTCTGCTACCTGGAGCTCTCTGCCTACAGGCAGTATTATCATCCAAAAATTAAGCTGACTTTGAAGCTGTTGCAATAAAACATAAATGGCCAGCAAACGAAACAACAATGGAAAAATGATAAGAGAGAAAACAACGAGCTTAGACTTATCCTCTTACTTCCCTGTATTTAACCTACATACTTCAGGAAGGAAGAGGCCGGATAACAAATTGATTGCCTTCTTTTGTGAATCACCTTCATTCTGAACTTTTTGATCTCAGCCTTCTCATAACCTTGAAATCCAATAATGATAAAATGCCAGAGATATTACGGAGACCACAAGGGCACTTAACTGAAGCGGACTGTTACAGATATGGCATTGAGAATCGGGCCTGGAGTTGGCTGGACAGATTCTCGAATATAATAAAAATAGCCTTTTCTTTCCCACATTTTACTATCTGTCTTTGTTTATTCAACCATTCAGCAAACCCAGCTGGATCACAGACATTGTCATCAAAGAAACATTCTAGGTCAGCCAGAAGTGGATGCCAATTGTCTAAAAATAAATAGAGGCTTTGTCACTGGAGTATAATTTTAAGGCCCCTGTAATGAATAATGGAATAGAAAACCTTTCCAAGCAAGTGGGATACACTGATTTCGAGCAGAAAGATTTCACAGTTAATCTGAAATTCACAGTTATTGCAAGCTCCAGATAACCTAATTTTTGTTTTACTTCCATAAAAATGATACATCGAGGAGCTTGTTAAAAGCTTTGGTATTGTTTTTAAACACTTAAAGAGCTGCAGAATACCTTGGAAGACAAATGAGACGAGCATTTACCTATCACACAGACAAGAAAACTGAAACGATGTGGCGAACCAATTTCCTATGGGTCACCAAGTGGCAGAACTGGGATCAGATTTCAGACTTTCTAGCTCTTATCCCTGATATAATGCACAAATTATTTCCTCTAAGCGAAGAGAAGAGACAAGATAAGAAGACATCGCTTTATCAGAATAGCCTAATTGCCAAAGATCTTGAAGGGGTTTAAATAAGAAGCAGAGCACCTACAGAAGCCAAAGATGTTATAACAACTAGAGCTTGGCCCTGTAAACATATTCATTTGCTTTAAAGAAAATACTTATCTAAAAATAAATTCCTTCACAGAATTTTTTAAAAGCTACTTCCTCAACGGATAAACACAAAAGTTTCCCAAATGACACATATCCAAGTCTCACCAGCGAAGATGAGAATTCATCTCAAGTGTCTGTCACTGAGGAGTAAGAGATCACGTGGAAATTCACTGTAAATCTGCAAATCAAACAGGATTTTTGCTCCATTTCCTCTGGTCTTCATTAATTCCTACATAAAACATTTTCCAACCTTTTCTATTCGGCTCAAGGTACCCCAAAAATGGAACGGTGCAGGGAAAACACGTTTAAAGTTTGCTTCTGCCAAGCTGAGCCGTAACAGCGGTTTCTGTGTCGGGCAACTTGAGATGCCCAACAAAACTGCAGTAAACGTGAGAGCTCCACACCACGGGTCATGCCTACAACAGCAGCATCAGTGACCGCGATCACCGCTGTGCTTCCCTGGTGCAGACTGAGCTGGCATTGGATAATCTTGAGCTGCCTTTTCCTTACTGCAGGTGTATATATATATATATATAATATATATTTCTTCAAAAACCCCTGGATAATCCTGCCGAGTGGAAAAAGTGGTGCTGGACAATTAGAGAGGTGATAAGAAACACACTCAAAGAGAACTCAGATGAACATTTTCCTGATTATTAACTGTCAACCTGTCAATTCACCAAAGGCAGAGGTACCAAGGGAGCCCAGAGACTTGGGGTAGAGCAGCAGCAGGATGGTTTCTACTGAGTTAGAAACGTGGTCATTTCAGGTTTTTAGAAATGAACGGGTTTGCCCCCAATTCTTTCAACTTGTTAAGACTGAATCCCATCTGGCAAAATGAATTCAAGTTCTATTAAGAACACAGTAATCATTTCTAAGACTACAATTTCAGAATCATTAAGCCAGATTCAAGATACTTTTGTTATCTCTGGAGGAGGAGAGGATGGGAAATCCTCTCATCATCTCACAGCGGAGGGGGAACAGGATGGGAAACTTTCCCTCTCCAGCTACGCAGCGTGCAGGTTCACGGGATCCCTCGCTCTGTGCCGGGACAGACCACGTATTAAGAAGCTTCGTGACGCAGTAACAGCCTCACGTTTTTCATAGCCTCTACGAGTGGCTGTTCTCCTTCCTACCGACAGTGAAGACACTTTTTCTAAAGTTACACTCAGCAATGGCAGGCGCAGGATTTGAGAAGTAGCAGTTTTGGCTTTCCCTCGAGCCCTCGAGAGATTATATGACATTAAGGAATGGACTACACCCCCAAGAACCATAAATTCAAGTCCTAAAACAACAAAGTATGTCAATATTCCGCTCAGGAATGGGAGTCACTAAATCGATCTTCATTGAGCTGGTTGTGTTTTTCGCTTGTTCAGTATTTTGAAATCACCCAGATAAAACGTCCAAAGAATGACACAGTAACTGAGTAAGATTCAAGTGAATATAATCCACAGCTTCTTGTAAAACCAGGGAATTACGGAACACGTCGCTATACTTTTGGCATCGCCTCAGCGAGATATAAGCTCTCTTATGCTTTTGAGATCTGATGTTGCTGTAAAATATATTAGAGATGACGTTACAGCTCTTCAGAAGGAAATCCAATTAATTTCTGACCTGCAGAAATTGTTTAAAATCTAACGCAAACTATCCCAGACACAAATCGTTTTCTTTTCTAATTGGCAGGAACTCTTTAAAAAGAGCTCCTTAAAAAAATCCCCCTGACAAAATACTTCACAGTGCTCTAATTCGGTAAGAGTTACAACTCAAAGTTGCTTAGGTTTCTCAAACTGCTCATGCATTCATGGTCAAAATAATCTGGAAAAAAAAAAATATTTAAACGGGGTGGGGGGGGGGGGGGGGGGGGAAGGAAGAAAAAGGTTTTGCACGTTTTTCTCATCAGGTCGGATTCTAGTTTTCTATTAAAGTTATTCCAAGAAAGGAATGATTCACACTCCCCAAGTTTAAACGCTGAGAAATTTATGGTATCTCCCATCCTCACCCTGCCTGCTCGAATGAGCCTGCGAGCAATGGGAATTAAAAGCCACAGCAATGACAAGAACGTGAAGCCAATGCTTCCCAGCCTCGCCGGGAGAACATGTCGGATGCTTGTGACCGCAAACTTGCCTTTGTTTACTCTGTTGTGAAATACTTCATATTCTGATCAGGTCTGTGGCTGAAAAAGGCTTAATGAATAAAATCTGCTTTAGAGATAATACACAGACTGTTGTGAAGACAATTCCCTGTAAACATTGATACACAAACACTACCCTAAAGATACAGAAGATAAAGGCTGTCTGAAGTTACTCTAAGAACAACCTCGTAGTATTAATTGACACAAAACAAGTGAAAACGTTTATCAACAGATTTATCTCTTCAGAAGGGAGAAATGAAAGCTGCAAGGACTCAGTAATCATCATTTCTCCCGCTGATGAGATACAGACAGGGAGCACTCAAAGGGAAAGGTGACAAGATAACACAGGTCGCTCTGCACAGCTGGAAGAGTTTATTTCTCCTAAATTAAAAGATCAGCTCAAGAGGAAAATTTAAGGAGCTGGAACGATCAGGCCTCCTGTGTTCACTCAGTGCTGAAACACTTGCTGGAGCGTGGCTTCACCGCGCCTCTCCTTCCAACTGGCTGCGTCCAGGAGGAAAGTGTTTCACAACACCTTGCCCAGACTCCAGGCCAGGGATGCTCAGCTGTTAAAAGTCCCTACCATCACGTCCCCCGTCCAAGTCAGAACTTAGAAACGCGTTAAAAGATTTAAAGCCCAACGTTAACATAACGTGAAGTATTTACAGTCAGCCTTGTGGTTAAGTTATTTACTGTTTGGTTAGGAAAACGCTCTCTGTGCCACTGCTTGGACCTGCTGGGCTCCCTCCAAGTACTGGTACTGCTCAGGTAACAGGGCTGGCTCCCTGCCTCCTTGCCTGGGCATTCACGGTCTCCTCCTCTAGCCCCTGCCTGCTTGAAAGGTTTTCTGGCAAAACCACCTTCTTTCCTCCTGGAATTTGTGCATCGATCTTCCACTACTGCATACTGCGCCTGTCTGGGTCGACCCTCAGGCAGCACCACAGCAGAAGCTCAGGAGACATCCCTGCTTTCCGTCGCAAGTTCTTTCCCCTTGCAGACCCACACGGTCTCATAAGACAAACCCAAAAACATTAGTAATATGTTAAGTCTCATGAGGTCTTTCAGTCCAAGCCCTTCAGACATCACTTTCTATGCAGCGTAGGCATTCTTGTCGTCATTCTTCTGTCAGACCAATGTCAAAAGGTGATCCTCAATGCTTCATTGCTGCTATTCTGCAATTTAACAGTATCCAGCACGGATTGGTTTGCAAGGGTTTTAATGGATCTGATTAAAACAAATAAAAAAAGACTGAACAGTCACTGTGTATCTTTTTAAACACTTGTTTCGAACAAAATAATGTTAACCCTAGTTTGCTACCTTAAATAAAACCTTCACTAGTCACTACCAGGCCTACTGAATTCACAAACTGACACTGGAGATGTGCTGCCTCAAGCCTCCTGCTGTAACAGTTTTAAGTGTTTTCTGCAAGATCCCATCCTCTGTGGTAGCTCTGGCAACTGCAGGCCACATTGTGTCTGAATCTGGACAGGCTTTGTTTGTGTATAGTTGGTTTTGATCAGGTTGACATGTACTAAATTTAACTCTGGTCTTTGTTCCACTGTGCTTTTGGCAAAAGCTCTAGAAACAATGTCTGCAAACATAAAATGTCTAATAGTTTTGTGTTTCATTGGCTAATCGTATATCTGCAGTCAAAAGAGCAATCTTTTTATTCTAGTGGGATATCACCCATTTGCTCTATTTGGCAATACCAGCTAGTGGCTGATGGTCAGCTGGCCTCTCGAAGACAAAGCAGGAAAACTTTCCACACAGCTGTATTAAAGCCAAAACCTCCCCCTCCTTTTGACTGGACCGGTGCATAATTATTTTTTTTAGCAACTACACATACCAGTTCCTGAGCTTTGGTTCTGATTACAGAGGTAAAAGAAGTGTACAAAGTCAGAGAGCTTCGTCATTTCGGTACAGTCACAGTCCTGGGGCTTCCTACGTTGTTTTGGGGTTAGGGCTGGGGGGAATGGGGTCCAGAATGACTGGATTTACAATCAAGTCTGTGAGTTACCTTCTCTCATCAGCATTCTGAGGCTGCTGGTTCAGAGAGTTTCTCACACAGGAATCTCTTCTGCATCTCTTCCCAGGCTATCTAGGACAGCGCACCAGTAACAGCCACACCTCTAGCGTGACCCCTCGGCACCCTCCCTAGTGCTTCCCCAAATGTGTTACTGATGTTTCATGGATTCAACACTACATTCAGATTTCTTTCTCGTCTCTTTTTTTAAACTTCAAACTCTGCTATACTACCTCTTCCAAAATCCACCACTCCAGACACCCAAATGTGGCTCCTCTCCTCCCACACCGACGAGCCCTGGATCTGTCCAATTCCATGCCAAGAAACCACAAGAGAACAGCGCTCCTTCATCCCTGCTCCCTCCTCTTCCTTCTGCCCCAGGCTCAGCCCACCTCCAGACTTCACCCTCTCTTCTTCTGGTCCCAGTCCTTCCCTCCCAGGCACAAACTGACCCACAACCTGAACGTCTCGGCTTCAAGCCACACACCATCTTCTCTTTTCTCCACAGGGCCCTTTCCAGCACATAGTCTGACTTATGGTCAGTAGAGCTTAATTCCAGCATGTTATTTATCGCCTTTCCTCCCAGCTGAGTACATATCCAAATATAGTGACAGTGCTGCTGAGGCTCAAAAGAGATATTTCTAGCCTGTGAATACAGACGAGACTGCTACACCAACCATGCATCCCGTCAGTAAATACTTCTGGCAGGCCAAATTGTCCCCCCCGGGCTGTCCATTGGCCATCACTCCTCTGCGCTATCAAAACCACGCTGTAATTTTCAACAGAGCATCTCTGGTGTTTAACTAAATGATAATCTGAGAAAACTGCCTCTGTCAAAAAGATTGAAACATAAATAAAAATCTAATTACGCTTTTTATGGGCCGTTGTTGTGCCCCTCCCGTCCTCAGGAGGAGGCAGAGCTGCTGGATCGAACTAAATATTGAACACACCTATTTCTGCTGGACTCCAGCTCTATGATCCACGCGGTCTGTGGCCGCAGGCCTCTTCTCCTGTAGCGCTTTGAGCTCTTCCCCACGCCCGCCGCAGCAGGGCCGTGCCCACAGCCTTCACCACAAACCCAGCGCCTTGCTTCCGTGGACGAACGCTACCGCTTTAAAATGCATTTTGCTTCTGAGGCTCTTCCACCGAGACGGCTATCACAACCTGATCTCTTATCGCAGAAACAATAAAAAAAAATCCTTCAAAAAGTGGTTCTTGAGACTTGGATTAGTCACAGCGTTTTCTATGATTTCAACCACTTTTAGTACCTTCTGTCTCAGCAGGTAAAAACACATCCCTCCCCTGTATTTGAAGTCTTACTGGAATGCAGCACTGTTCCAATGTCTTTGATTCAATTTCAGTCACTTTTCTTGTTCAGAGGTAAAAGGAACTCGTTAAGTGCCTCAAGTGTGTTGAAGCCAGCTATTGCTGCCCAACTGCACGCCTTTTTGTTGTGCTCAGTCCATTCTGGTTTAAAAGCTCCTGCACACCCAGCGCGTTTCAACTCCGATGCGTGTTTCACATCCTCCGCTCTCCCACCGACGGTATCTTCTCTTTTCCTTTTATGTCTGGAGCCACACGGTGTCCAGCCGTCACACGAGACTTTTGAAAAACTGCATGTGCGCATTTGTGTTGGGTTTTTTAATTCTATCTCCTGTTCCAAGCCGGCTCTGCAAAATAATAACAGAACCTTCCCAACCCCCCCGCACGTATTTTTGTCCCAAATACTCCGCTTTCAAAAGAGCCGTCCCTAACACTGCACCTTGCTAGTGAGACCATGACGACTCGCCACAATGAAGCTTTTCCCTGAAATAAGTATTTTAGAGTTCTCGCGTTGCTACCAAGAAAGGCTGTGGAGGAAGGCTTGAATACGTAACAGAACATTGACAGGACTGACTCCTAATGAAAAATATGATATTGATGAGAAAAGCAGTCTCAAGCGACTCAACTGAAATGACGCTAGCACGGGAATATCAAACCACCACGCAGAAAATGAGAAGGGAAAAAAAAAAAAAGTGGCACTCCCTTGTATTACCTGATCTCAATCACCACTCACACTCAAGTGGTGCGATTTTTACATGAAGTCATAATTTGAGATCACATTTATGGTGTTGTGCCAGAACCTTTGTGCTCCTGCCCGCACTGGGATAAAAAGAGCTGGAAGCCTGACAGCGATCAAGCTGCTGAGGTTTTACCTGGCAGTCGCCACGGCATCCAAGGGACCCAGTTGCCCAAATCACTCTGAATTTGAGAAAGGCTGTTCGGTCTTTGAAACCAGCTACACAAAAGTGGCACGAGCACACTTCAAAGGCACTGGAGCAGCCTATTCATGAAGTTTCAGCAAAAAGCACAACCGAGAAGGAATGTCAGAACAGCCAGGAGCCAGGAAGGCAGCCTTTGATGGGGCTATGAGAACAGAGACTGGGGGAAACCAAAGCACAGCCAAAATAAGAAGATTTTTAAGGAGCCAAACTTTTCCTGGAGCAACTAAAGAAACAAGATGCCAAAGACTATCCTGAGGGAGAAACAAGCTCCTGATTAGACATATGGATGACTATTGTAAATAAAATGTAGAAGCGTAGAGAAAGTCTACTTTCTGACCTAAAAAGAACAGCTCAAAAAGGCTTCAAAGAACAGGACAAAAATGAAGTTTTTATTTGAGCTAATTCCTAAGACATTGCTAGATCATCCTGAGAACAGAAGATCCACGCCTGTTTTTTCACAGGAAAACAAACAACACGCATTCTAAAGCAACTTTAAATTTACAGCTCGCATGGACTACAATAGTCTAGTACCGGAGAAGTTTGTGCAAGCCAAAGAGGTGGCTTCTGTCACGCCCGTACCCTCAAGAACAAAGGCTCCCTGCTACCTCTCAACACCGATTCCAAAATATAAAAATAGGGCCTGTGCTTTTTTAAGGGGGTGCATCTAATCCAACTTCATTTAAAAAGGCATCTGGAGCCTCCATTTCATGGAGTTCCCTGTTCGACTCGTATTTCTGAGGCTACAACAGAACATTCTAGCTTAAAAGGCATGTTACATCTCTTCCACAATTTAAAACAGATATTTTAGAAGAAATGCTGCCCAGTGTCCACCAACATATACAAAGACGAAGGAAATTACTCACACTGGAAAGTCTCAGTAACTGAAGTGCTGGCCACGTTTAGCATCAAAACAAACCCATCGATGCTGCAAACTTCCACACGACAGCAAACAACTTTGCCAGCCAGATGACACAGACGCGATTCATCTAACCAAATTCTCCAGTACCCATACATATAGGGTTCAGCGTTACACATTTCCTATATATTTTCTCATGGAGGGAGCACAATCGTCTTCGATCAAGGGCTGGTCTCAACCATGACGCGTTCAGGTGAAGGTTTCACAGCAGAGCTGAGGAAGCACGGTTAGTGTCTTTCCAAAAACATCCCAGCCAGAATCATCTACGTTGCTGAGGAATGCAAATGTCACAGGAAGCTCCAGAATCCCACTCTGTTGCTAGCCTTGCCCTGTAGCTCTCTTTTTATTATTAAGACTGTAAAATTTGTTGTAAAAAACTGTAAAACTGTTCACTGGAACAAAATATTTTTGCTCAACAGCAGATTTCCGTTACAGCATATAGAGTCTTTCTGAGAAAAGCCACAGCTACCAAATGATGCCTTTAAACTGTTGTTTGTTGGGATTTTTTTTAATTCCTCGCAGCATCTATTAGTCAGAGAAAGTAACGCTGAGTTTATTTGTAACTACTGCGCTGGCTGTGCACCACCGTTCCCCACCAGCACGTCAATACCAGGCTTCATGAGAGGCACATGGGAACTGTTCCTCCAATTTTTTCCCTTTTTTAAAGCAGCTATTCTCAAAACAATTCTCCCCTTAGCTACAGACTGCAGTCTTTGCACTGTCCACAACACTGAAGAAAAAAGTTTCAAGTCATTTTCTCTAAGAACGCACCACGAACTCGATGCCAGGGCATCACGCAGAGCACGGTCACAGCTCACACGTCCCTCGCTGTCTTCGGGGGGTTTCAATCCACCTCCCATAGCACCTGCAAGAGCTCTGCAGGCTGCACGCCTGAGAACACCCGCATGTGCCTCTTCCTAATTTCCCAGGAAAGAGGAGCACGTATGTTTGTAAAATTTAACACAGACAACTCTTTTCAAACACGAGCTCTTGCTGCTGCTGTCGCCTGGCACGAATCGTTCCTTCCAGGAAGATGCTATCGACCACAAAGCAGATAATGTCCCGGGAACCGTGAAACTTAATGGACCATAAAACTAAACACATCACAGCCTGGCAGGAGGCACCTATCGTTATTATCACTGTGCCGCTCCATACTCTTGAAAAAGATGATTCTAAAGCAGACTGGATTTTTTAAATTATTTTTTTTAACACTGAAAACAATTTTTACTCTTATTTTTCCCCTTACGAAACCATTTCAAGATATTTTGGTTTGAACACCGCAAAATGAAATGTTTTGTGTGTGTGTGTGTTTTCACTCCCATATTTCCCTACCTTTACTACTTATTATACAGCAGTTTTTCCTCAAAAACCTTTCCAAATCAGGAAAGAGGAAGCCAGTCTGGGGATATTTTAGCTTTTTCTTTTTGCACCCAGTTGGGATGAAAAAAGCAAGGACTTTCATTTCATTCAAACGTTCTGCACCAATTTCGGCTTTAACAATAATTACAATAAAAATGCAAACAGATGACAAATCAATTTATCATTTTAACAAAAAGTTTTACTCTAAATGGAAAACGCAATTCTCAACAAATTCAACATTTGGGATTAATATGGCATCTGTATGAATTTCGAAAAAATTCAAAATAAATGTCAGCTCTTGTACCGACATCAAGGTCTGACTAATAAAAAACAAACCAATTAACCACAATGGCCAAAGCCTGTGACTTCCAAGTTCTTTTCCTGATCATTAGTGTTTGCAAATGCTCGGAGCAAGAGCTGCTGGATGCCGTGCGCCATCACACAACCGGAGCTGGGGAAAACCACCAACTTGTCAGCTGTGTTTTCCTGGTCTATGCAAAACAGATTTAAAGAGATACTATTGACTTCCAGGGGATATTTTAAATAGCATCGATTTTCCTCATGAACTGTACTTCCCTCTGTTACAATTATGCATTAGCCCACAGTTAAAAGGATGCGAGTTTTTCATTACAGGAAATTCTGAAGAGGAAAAAAACCAACACAGATTTGTCTGGAAATGTCAATTACGGGCAGAAACAATGAGGAAGGTCAAAATCTCTCTCAGTGAGTATTGACAAAGTCTACGAAGTAAGATTCCACTGATATAGTTTACAATTTATATACATTTTAGAGGCTGAAAGGAAAAGCTTTTCTACTTAACATTTCAGGCACGGGAAAAATTATAAACCAAACAATAAACACATATGAAACAATCTGGCTTAGTCTGATGGAGTGGAACAGGAAAGAAGATTAAAACTCCGTGAAAAACACAGAATCCCGGTACTTCACGCTGGAAGATGCTGGCTTCCCACACCCCACAGAAGTCATCAGCCTCGACCAAAGCTCACAAAGCACCGACTCCGCACCGAAAAGCGCGACAGGCAACGAGAGACTGATGTCAATGCACCAGTGCTGCTGCTGCCGCTGGCAAGGAGAACCAGAGCAGCAATCCTGTCCATTCGCTCAGCTAATCTGCAGCATGCTAGGAAATCTTTTATTCCTCTGACTCCGTTAGCTTTGCTGCAAGTTTTCGTCAGAGCTTTCCAGAAAATCAAGCGATACGGAATTCCCGCGCGGTGAGAAGGGCAGTTAAAATTTAGGGATATTTAACTGCGGCTTCCAGCAGCGTGGCAAGCGATTAAAAGTGTTGTGTTGCTATTTAAAAAAGCATTGTGCACAGAAAAAAGGGCCAAATTCTGACTGCAGATGTCCTGACTTTGTAAGGGTGTCGTTCCTTTTTCATTAACCAAGTCAGTCTCAATCTACACTATCATCAGCGAGACAAAATTTTGCTCTTTTAAAGGTCAGTGACAGATTTAAAAAAATAAAAAAAAAATAAAAATCAAGTTTGACAGCAGTCTCCAAGTATATTCCACTATCTTCCCATAATAATGAAAAAGACACTATTCAACACATGGAAAACTAAAGCATCTGTGTATCTTCAATAAAGTAACTCCAGAAAGTCCCAGATATTGGTACGTCAAGACTCGTATTCTTCAAAGCAAGCGATCTCAATTAAGTTTTCCCAAAGGAAAGAAGCATTTCTGATGAAGGCATTTACAACTGAGGTACCTAGTAAGTGTTCTTATATAGCGGTATTTTCTAAAAGAACAGAAGAAAGTGCCCCCTGAACAGTTTTACCTACCCACTTCTAGGTTAACCATTCAGAATCCTGGATTTCCTCAACTACTTATCTACTCCGGGTAACATACGGACCCAAATAAGTACCATCTTTATTTGGAATATCTCCATGGAAGAAGGAGCATCTGTTCCCTATGTTTGGGGCTTTTAAGTATATACTGACACGGATGGTCACGCAATACAACCATGAAACTCACGAGTGATTCTTTTTTTTTTTTGCTGTCAAGCATTCAGTGTTGGACTAAATGGATTCCAAATAATGGCAAAACTGTTAGCACCACTTGGAAAAGAATGAGGCCAACAAGAAATGTTTTTGACGGTTCCATTCCCATTACGCAAGTCTAAGTCATATTTCTTTTAATTCAGAACAGATGATTCGCTGATCACTCCTTTCTTCAGGTTTCAGATAGTGTCTCTCTGACCTATCACCACCGACAATGGAAAACACACATCAAAAAGTAAAATCCTTTGCTATTTTACCACACGCCTTTGAAGACCAGCGTCCTGTTCTTTGGCAGCGCACAGACCTACAGACAGAACAGTCATTCCTTTAGGAGACTCCCAATCTGGGATGACACCAAAAGGCAGCCCGTTAGCGCAGGGCTGTGCGAGACATACACAGAGTGAATATCACAGGCAAAGATTTCATCTTCCCTAGTGACTTTTGGCATACCTCTGTTCACCAGACTGCGGCACGTTTTCGTTTCTACACGCTTACAACCCATTCCCACCGTCTGACAAGGTCTTTTTCATGTATCCACCTACTATAAAACAAACCCACCTTGAAGGAAAACATGACCCCACCAAAGCCAACAACAACAGTCACCGTGCTGTTGTTGAAACACTGTCACTCATTTCTCAGAGCACGGTCTCTGGTTCGGTCTCTCTCCTCCCTACACAGACACGTCCTCTATTCATACTTCGAGCACAGCACACGCTTGAACTGCACACTATTGTCCTCCTACTGTTATTCACGCCAAACGCTGTAATACCTGCCTTCTGCTAAAAGAAAAACTCAAACCCCAAAAATCTCAGTTCTGGAATTTAGAAGTACTTTAGAAGATCTAGAAGATTTTTTTCATCACTAGCTGTTACATCACTATTTACTGGCACCACTGACATTCTGCCTCTGACTGAATTTGATGCAGGACCTCAGCAACGCTCAGCAGCTTGACCAGTGAAACCCATCAGCTGACTTCGTTCTGGAGCCACCGCTGCAGCACCAACTCGAAGGCAAAACAGAGCGAGTCTGGGAAACCAGAGGCAAACCAAGCGTAAGGTGGGCTGGATTTGAAGACTTCTTCCGTGTTGTTACTGTGGGACGGAGGTACCTCATTTTCAGTGTCATCGGGAGCCACCTATCACAAAACAGTTAACCAGAAAAATCACACCAATACGATAAATAACTTAATTCTAACACTTCCTCCTGGTGAACTCTGTAACACTTCTGCTGCTGAACACAAGTATTTAGCAACATTCCAGAAGCACGGCATGACTTATTTCAGGAATAAAAGTAGTTGTAAAAAAAAAAAAAAAAAAAAAAAAATGAAGCAATTCATAAAACAGATTCATTCATAGCTCTGGAGCCCAGAGTTTCTATCAAAGAAAAAGAATATCTGCGTGTAAAGCAGTACTGTATTTGCTTCCAGACCAGCCAGGAACTGATAGCTCTAGCTGAATAATTGATGGAGCCAGTATGCAACAATTAGTCCCAGCAGACTGGATCAAATAAAACGAAGCAAGTTTGTAATTGAAAGTACTTATTGCACAAAGAAGAATTCTGTTCACAGAACACTAAAGAAATGGCTAAGGCAAGCCACAGCGGATGATTTTCCAAACACACATTCCCAATGTTACTCACAGTAATATATAGACGTACCGCAAATAAAGTAAACATATCTCAGCTAATTAAAGCAGCAGCTGAGATCAGAAATGAGAACTGTGCTGTCGACGTGGGATTTCAACGTCTAAAATAAGCAACAAAGTGGTCATCTGGTAAGTTTTTTAACGTATGCACTTGAAATAGAAACACACACGAACTATTAAAAAATATGCTGAGCTGTATGGTTTGTTCCAACCAGCACACAAATCACAACTTCAGGCTCTTTGATTATTCTCCTTCCATTTATTAGATATTCGCTCAGCTAGTTTGAAATATTCTGGAAAATTGGGCTGAAAATAGATTTAAACTATGAAAAGGATTAAACACACGAAGAGCAGACATAAACGTCAATCAACTGGTCAAATCTCGCTAAGGTTAACGTTATCTTGTTAAAACCCTGAAAACTCTGTGTAAGTCACACGGGTTTCCTTCTAAAAAGATAAGCTCATTCTTCATTTGCGATCGAGCCACTGTGTGTTAATTTTTAAAAGGGACAGCTTTTGTGCCTAAACTGGGCAAAAAGCAATTGTTTTAACTGCTTTTTCTAGGAGACAAAAAAGAGGAGCCATCTCCCACCTCCACAAACTTAAAGCCATCACAAGAGGCTTCCAAAGTCACGACCGCCATTTGTGAGGTACCACCAAATCCCGCTGACCGTTTAACCTCGGCAGACAATGGGGAAATCTGGAAACCGATTTTAAGTCATCGAGATTTATTGTTGCGCTTAACATAGCGGAAAGATTCATTATGTCAGCGGCCTGAGCTCTCTACTTGCCGTTCCGTAACCTGACAACACACACACCCACTTATTGTGTTCTTCATCGGGAGGAAAGGAGATCCCTCCGTGCTGAACGGCCAAGCAATCGCCAGGGTCTGCCAGCAGCAAGCAAGCAGCTGGTATCCAGCCAAGGGTATCAGCCTTAGAACATATCCAGTATCAACCCATTGCAGTCCAGTTGTACCAACCATTCCCCAAATCCTTCTTGGGCTGGAATTCGGAATGGGGGACAGCGAGTTCTGAACGCACGCACGATGCTAGAGGCATCCCCCGTATTTAAAATAACCGAGCACGGAACTGTGAGAGCACACAGAGTGGAACAGCGATGGGATAAGGGCAAATCTGCAGCATAAAGACAGGGCTCATATCACATGATGAGAAAAATCATAAATGAAGAGCACTAAAAAGGAATAAACAAAACAAAAAAGAAATGATTTCTCTAGATTAGCACAGCAAGATAGCTTTGTGATGACTGCTATTCTACAAGCAGAGATTTTTATTACCAAAATCTCTAATAAGAGACAGCTTAGACCTATGCCTTCTATGAAGGTGGAGAAAATTATTTTTCCTTATATTTAAAAGATTATCACTTCATATCTCATCTCTTCTTATTAAGTTTACAGCAATATTAAAACAAGATTTGGGTGAATAAAGAACATAATATACTCCAAAATAGAGAACATATTCTTTGGAGCATTATAAATGCTCCTGTCTGCTTGAATGGAATTTTAATGGAACAACCTACCCTCTTAGGAGAAAAATAAAAAAAGATGACAGAAAATATTATCCTTTCCCAAAACCTTCATTAAACTGTCTTGCTTTACAACCATCACAGATCACTCTATGGACTCTGTCACTCAGGGACTGTTCCAAAGAAAGTACCTATAAGAGATTAACAAATCACCTTTATTAATTCTTTCCACCAGTCAGAACATTTTTACAAATGGAAACAAGTAATTTGAGGGGAAGAAAAAAAAAAAAAATCCGAATACATATCAGCATTAAAATAACGGCTGATGTTAACATCTCTCTCTACATTTCACTGCTTTGGATGAGCAAGTCAAAGAAAAACAACCAAGTTTGTGCTCTGAGAAAGGTAACAGTGCGAGGCTCCACAGGTCATTAGGAGAGACATTGTATTAGGAACGGGGACTTCTGAACAGAAGACAAAAATAGTTGCGTGACATAATGTCTAAATCTTGAGAAGCTCTAGGGAAAAGCTCTATGTTTAAAACACAGACATTATATTATGTGCTTACAGCCAAGTATCTGCTGGAATTTACTGTTTGCTCCCAAAACAAATCTTTACCTGCGTCACTGAAATGAAGCATGAAAGCAGGGTCAAATTTGAATCCTCTGTTATTAATGGGAAGCTATTTCTTTATTGTCACACTCTGCCAAAAGCTGAAGTGACCAAAAAAATGCCATAAATATGAGATTTTGCTGCTGGAGACTTTGTGTATTTGCCTTCAGCAGAGATTTTATTTTTTTTCCAGCATATAAAGGTAGAATTAAACAAGCTAACTGGAAAGGCAACTGCAAACTTTCTTACGTGTACTCTCTTAGCGCTCTTCTAAGATCATGATCACAATAAAATTAAAGGCACCACAATTGCAGCTGCCCCCAAGCCAAGACCAAGGACTTCACATAAAAAAGCAAAGCAAATGCCAGCAAATACCGATCACCGACTGGTGGTGATGTGAAGTGGCCGATGAGGAATTCCAAAGAAAGTTGAGCATTTTTCAAGAAGCACCTTAGACTGAGATGCTTGTCCTTTTACCAAACGGTAAACCAAAAATGGCTTTATAAGTCTCAGACCAGCACTGTGCACCCAGTGAGCCTTAGTGACCTTTACGGGAGGCAGAGCAGAGGGCAGACGTGCCCATGGTTTCCTAAACTCACGTTTTAAACCAGGTGCTGACCTGCAGATTAACAACAATTAACGCCCTTTGAGAGACTACACTGTATAAATACCTACACACCAAACCTTACGCACACTAAACCGACTTAATACTTGCTTTATCTCCAAAGTAGCAATTCCTTTCTTCCACTCCTGATAAACTTAGTTAAGCCCGTTTCTTTCTTCCTTGTTTCCTTCCTTTCCCACGTGCAAGATCTATTTAGATACATTTATCTGAAAAGCACCATAAAGTACTTTTTCCACCCTCTATTACACGTAGATGAAAACTTCACCGCACGGCAGATCAGTTCATTTGTGCATTAAGGGCACAAACGTGTAACGGTTACTGCTTCTGCCACCCCACCCTTTCACAAAGGTGCTGCCTTTTGTTTCATCATCCCATAAAGGCTGCTTTGAAGTTGAGAGAAGAAAATGCGAAAGTACTTGCTAATTTTGCAGAGCCTTTTAATCAGCCACTACTCGAGGTTGCAAGTTGGCCCAGCAATCAGGATCAGCCACTGGCCAACGAAAGATTCTTTTCAACAGCTGGAGATGCCCTGAAGAAAGTCAATTCATCTAAGCTCTTATTTTTTCTTAGCAGCAGGGCATTTAGATAGCTAATTTTAGTGCAGCACTGAAAAGGCTGCGAAATGGTGCCACTCCTTGATACAACCAAACCAAAACCCTTAAAAAGCGGAGCTGGACACAGAGCAGCCCAGGGCAAGGACTCGTTTTGTCTTGTCTGTTCTTCCGCCGCTCTCATGTAACTGAAATAACATACGGGAAAGAGGCAGAGGCTCCAGAAGGCCCTGCTAAGCACTCTGAAAAAGGGGAAATACTCATCCATCATGATGAATGAAATAAAGTCCAATTTCAAGAGGACTAAACTGCTTCGAGGGAGTGCCAGTGTATACCTGCTACATCTTGGAACAGAAAACGTAGGAATGAACACGTCTCAGAGTGGGAAATGTTGACGCACCGATGGCAGGCAGGTGTAACTATTACTACATTTGAGAACGGGCCATGCTGCTGGAAAAAAGTTTTTCCTCTTGACCCAGTTCAAGATACTGCTCTTGGTGAGGTATCGGACACGGACATCGCTGGTTTTCTCCATAAAATAAATCAGTATCTTCTGGCACAAACCCGTGCAGAAAGAAAACTAAATGCAGCCAGTTTGTAAATGAAACTTATGAGCCAGTAACGCCTGCAGGGATCTGACACCGCTGACTCTCTGGTACAAAAGATATTTTTTTTACTGCCTTCCCAGCAGCATGCACCAGAAATGAGTAAGAAGATGGAGACAGCACGATGGAAAGAAAAACAAATCTCAAGAAGGTGAAGGAGAAGACTTGTATAAATAGCAGCAGCTAGGTATCCTTTGTCGGACCCTGCTCAAAATTTGCCAGGGTCATCCCTCCCGCCCCCTTTTAACCAAATCTTAGTTTAAGGAAGGAGTTACAGTACATCTTTGAGCAATAAAAAAAGTGATGAAAATTACTGGATGTGGTCAGGCCAATGCAGTGAAACTCTCATCAAAATAAAAAACAAAACAAACCAAAACACATTTAAAAGACTCCTGCCCTTTTTTCTTTACCTTAAATCCAAAAAAACAATTAAAAACCCTATTAATCACTTGTTAAGTAACAGATCAAAAACTGTGTTAGCAAAATATTCAGGTTTTCCACTCTCTTTAAAGAAAACAAAGAAAATATTTTACACATTTGGAGATTTAAAACCAGAAGAGTAAAAACTGAAGCTACTTTCCAGTCATGGTGGCTTTCAATATCTGCTACAGCTTTCTGTACTATCTAAACCACTCATTGCTGAAATTCTACATCACTAACAGGGACAGCAGTACAACTAGACACAAGGAGCCGGTACCTCTTCCCATTGTTATAAAAAAGGGCCTTCACTTTCAGGCTCTCCAAGACAGCTGAAAGGCAGAGACTCAGCAGCACAGACCGGGAAAGAAACGGCCCTGTCACCATAACTGCATTGGAACGTAAGTCTTAACGAAACAATGCAGCACCCCTGCATTTGCAACCCACGTGTTTTCCAAAAACACTAACTTGTTTATAAAGCAAGGCCTGCTGACTTCCAGTGAGCTTCTCTCTCACTCCTCATTTTCCCTGAAAGTGGATAAATTATGTAACGTAGGAAAAAACATATGGCCTTTCCAATTAAATATTGGAATTAGTTTTGCATTCTGTTAACTACAGAGAATGTCTTTTCCCATCAATAGCTCTCAAGTAGCAGTTCCCTTTCTGTGGGTTTTTCCCTATTCTGTTGTGGTTTGTTGACTTGGAGGACTGTATTTTCCCCGAGTAAACTCCTGTCTTCTCACATTGGGGCAGAAGAATTCTGTTGGTCTACCATCAGATATAACAACGTGGAGTAAACAGTTTGCACAGATTGGTTTCAGAACGATGACAACGAGGACTGCTGGAGGTCAGCCGTCTCCTACTGGACAGCGTCTCCCCCTGCTTGGCAATTAGAAAGTGGGTGCGAGCCTTCCACAAGTGCATTTTCAACCCTGCAGTTAAACTGCACCGAACCGTTTATTACAGCTACTTCTTTTACTTAACACAAATACGTTACGGTTTTTCTCATAAAGTTAATTTTTCTAGAGATATTTTCTATGTTACTGATCAACTAAGCAGTAGGGCTTTTTCCCCAAGCTTTTTTTTTTTAATCGATACACATTCATTGAGTTTTAAAGCTTTAAAACTACTCTCCTCAATTTCATTTGCTAAAATACTACTTTCTCTAGCAGCTAAGTTTGCAGAACTGAAGTACAGTGAGTGTCTTGGACGATCTGCTCCGAGGAACAGTCGAAGTGGAGAACACCTCTTCCACGGAATGTCAAATTAACGAGTGTATGTGCACAAAGGAGCAAAAATAAAAAAGAAAAATACTGTAATTAAAGTGCTCACACTTCAGTATTTTCAGCAATCTTACTTTATCCATCAATACATTGTGCTTCTACACGGAATTTACATAAAGCACGTTTTGTTTCAAAACTATTCTCTCCACTTTTGCTCCTAAAAATAGAAGGGACCTGCGAGACTTTAGCACAACCTGTTACTGAAGATCAGTTCGAAACAATCATTTATTTTACAAAACCACACGAGCAGTTTTGAAGTTCCAGCTGAACTACATTGGGGTTTACATTTTGTCGGTTTTCTTCTCACAATCCCGGTGGCTTCTCCGTGCGTACTGTTCAAAGCAGATACGCCGAACCAAGAAAACGCCTTCCCAACCTCCCGCAGCAGCTGGCGCGGAGGTGAAGGGCGTCTTCCCTTCGCTCGCTGGCACACGAGCACACGCGCGTGCACGCCCAGACCCTGCCGCAGCCATGCATGCGGAAAGACTCACGCTGCGAACGCGTCTCTGTCCCCGCGGAAGGGCAGTTTACAAGGCTGATGTCGGAGCAGCGCATTTCTTGCGCTTCAAATTTCCTCCTCGTTTCTTCAAGCTTTCGCCGAGAAAGTAACTGACGATCATCTTCATACTACTGCCCTCTACTGCTTAAAAATTAGGGACAGCGAAAACCTCCTACACTGTATTAATTCTTGACTGCGGAACTCGAATAAAGAATTTTAGTCTTTTTAAATCTGGAACTTTTTAATTAGATGCATTACATGAGAATTAAGAACTGTGGAAGGTGGTTCTTTCCTCTGTTTTGGATAATATACTATTATTGAAGTTGTTAATATTGATAGAAACGGCAGTATCTATCCCAGAGGCTTAGTAAAGACAATTAAATGCATACTGAGGAAAAAACATTAAACCGTTTCTTTCCCAAAAGTGCCATCTGCAAAACGTATCAAAGCGAGCAGAAGCCGGGTTAATACGGCAACACGTTTTCGTTTGTGCAACTGAAAATCAGGCTCGAGTTATGGATTAAAGTGGACCTTAACAAAACGTGGTGCCCTCCCTGAGAAGCAAGGCGTGACATCTCACCAGCGACCAGGGAGGTAGAGAGAGATACAAAAACTGGATGCCAAAAAGAGGTGGATTAAGGCTGTCGCACAGGTTTGTAAATTATTTCCTCCACAAACCAACCTATTTTCATTGTAATTTGATCCAGGCACAAGTAAGATTCACTGGATATTATGTGGAATTACTGGAATAGTGGGGTGGTTTTTTTTTTCCCCGGCACATTTCTCCCCCTTTTCCATTCCTCTAAGATTTAACGGCTCGCCCTTCACTTCAGACCACAGCAGAGAATCAGGACAAGACGTTTCAAACGCAGGTGATGAGGTCCTATCTCCTCCTGAGCTGCACTACAGGGCGTGCGACGTGTATTGAAACCAGACCGGAACGAGGCATCGCATCCGCACTCCCCGCGAGGCCGTTCAAGCCGAACTCTCACTGATCTGTTTCTCACACACGGCCACGTTCTTAACCTTCCCGGCCCTATGGCAGCGAGCTCCTGCTTCGGAGGTCTGCTCTGTGTTCTCCAGCACTACAGCAGTTCTCCAAGGATCTCTTCTCTGATCGCGGACTCGTACGCTCTCACGCGATCACCGCACGTACGAGGAGGATTTCCGAAGCGTACTTGGTGAGCCACCTCCACGGCCCCCTACCTGAACTTCCCCCAGACCTCCGAGCTGCCATAAAGCTCGTAGCAGCAAGGTCAGAGTTAAAGTTCAGAAGAAGATAATGCAACCCCTGCTCCGTAAAAATACCTCATTAAGCAGCAGAAAACCACGTTACTAATGTGATACCCTCCTCTCTCTCCGCGTGTATGTAACTCATCAGCTACGGACGGGACTCAGCGCACCGCTGATTACAAACTGATCTGGAAGAGACTGAGTCAACAACCATACAGAAGACGCCAAGTTTCCTTTCAAAAAATGTGATGTAGCAGAAGAAATTCTGCATGTTGACGCACACAGTATGGAGACTGATACTACAAAAGCAATTTACACCGGCTGGCTTTTTCCTGCTAAACCTATTACACGTGCTGTTGGCTCTGGAGTCTCCTGCTTCTTCTAACTGGCCTACAGACACTGATACTACGGGAACTAAATGCTGCTCCTCTTATTAATTTTTCACTCATTGAGCAGAACAAATTGCCAGCTCTCCAGGAACACGTATGATCATGTTTTAGCCTTTAAAGCGCATCCACTTTTTAATTTAAGAACTAAAGCTTGTTAGTTGACGACCATTTGCCTGGTGTCACTTTTAATTAATTCCTAAATTGGAGAAACACTGGCTGTGAGGATGCACAAAATGGAATGTCTAAAATGCAGAATCGAGGAACCGAAATGGTCCTGTTCTACCTCTTTATACCCCACGTCCATTTCCGAACACTGTGGCACTGTGTCAGCTTGTGCAGGACACACATTGAACACCTCCTGGGATGCAGAACGCTGACACTCAAAGGAAGAAAAGGATGGAGCTAGGGAGAAAGGAGGGCAGGCAATCAGAGGGAAGAGAAAGAAATTAGTAAAGTTCTGGTAATTCATAAGCATGAAATGCAAAGTCCAGAAAAATTCCCACTTCAAGCGTTAGTTAATATGAAGTCTAATTATTTTTGCAGTTTGGTATTTTTATTAAACGTGCACTGAAACATGAAACTTTCAGCTAATAGAACACATGTGTAGGTAGACAGTGTTCTTTTTGGCATGATTTCATTAGTTCCACGAACAATGATGCCAGAAAAACAAAATCTAAATTCAGTGCAACTACCAGGACAGACAATTCAAGAGGAGGAAAATAAAGTTAAAACCAACAACTGGCAGCATTCTGCAGAGAAGCCAGTATTTATTACAAGTATTACGAAGCTTGAAATGTATCTTTTCACAGCAGATTTATGCCATTTTATGCTCTGGTTCATACGAAGCGAACAACTTCATGCTTTGCCACCCCAGCTTCTTGTAAACCTTTGACTTGTGGTTCAGAGGGAAAGCCTGCATCAGGCAGCAGTGCTAAACCCCACCTGAGCAGAGAGAATACCCGACATCTGTTAAGTGTACAGTAATATATGGAAAACAGCAGCATGAGATGAGTTTTCAAAGGGAATATTTAGTAGCCAGGCTAAGATCTAATACGATTAGTAAGCACGCATCAGTCAGCTAAAAATATTCAATAACAGAAGTGCCACATTATTTGCTTTCCTTATTATCAATATTCTTCAGTGTCCCTTGGCAGCGTGCATTAGACTTCAAAACACGGGAGAAAAAGCCACTCTCCTGAAAAGTAATGGACAGGTGGGAAAACTAGAGAAGTCCCTTTGATCACAGGTCATGTACAGACGATTGCGAGCTACCGGATTGTTATGACTTACATTACCACTGAACCGTATCATATGACAGGTTTTTGTGCTCTTATCCCACTACCAGTGCCAAGGAAAATGTATTAGTTTCAACTTCCATTCTTAAACCACAAACACAATTTAGTTCAACTCGTTTTCCTTTGCAGCTTTTATGAGCTAATAGCTCAAAAAATGGTCGCTTAACACAGATCAGCTGATGAGCAGAAGCAGTTGAGCCACAGATCTCCCCCCAACCCCCTCGTGTAACACACACACACACACACACACACACGGAGCTGTTGCAAGGAATCATGTGAGTGCTACTCATCCACTTCAGCGCAAAACAGGCCCACGTGGCTTAAAGTGCTGAGGAAGGATTCGGCATCTAACGCAGAGCGGAGATAAAAATCCCCTAAATATTTGCTTGCTCCTATTTTTTGCTCCGCTGGAAAACAGTTCAGCAGCAAATAATTTGGAGGAGCTGGAGGGCTCCCGTGACTTTGCACAGGTGCCAGCTGAAGCGTGACAACGGCGGGCTGTCAACGCTCCTGAGACAGCGGTTCCTCTTTTGCACCAAAATGCAGCTGAGTGCACGAAGGGAAAAAAAAAAAAACCCAAACCAGCACTTCACCATTCGTTTTCAAGGAAAGTTTGACGGCAGGGCCAGAGTGCAGTTAGCTAAAAAACCCCAAAATGGGATGCTAAACTGGTTTCCTACGTACACACGTACAGCCACCACCTCTTAAGCAGATCCAAGATTATCCAAATACAACAAATATTACTATGTAATAGTACAGATGCCTTTATATAGATAAGCTGATGCGGATTTCAACACAACAAATAGATTAAACTATGATTTTCCTCCCCGTCCTGTGAGTGCTCTCACACACTTCAACAAACGTGCACCACGGATCCACATACAAGCACAGACACACATCTACACACACATACTTCAGAACATCTTTCTTCCAGCGCAGCCTTATTCCGCATGTACGAAGGCAACTGCTCAGACAATCAACAAGACTCCACTTAGAGGCATTCAGTGGTTGGAAGTGTTTTACTACAAGAGGTTTTTTACTACTAGAGGTCACGGGTTTTTTACTCCGTGACTACTTTAGCGTGAGACATGGCCAAATGCTACAGTTCTATGACAGGACTCGCCTCTCCCTGCCTAACATAGCGGGTTCAGGAAAATATGGTCATTCAAGCATTTCCCTTAAAACCAGCATGAATTGCAGCAACGTTTTAAATTACATTCTTTGGTATTATTTAAGATATAATTAAAAAAAAAAAAGGTAACTTTATCTACATCCCACTCTCCAAAAGACATCTCACTACCCAATACCAGTCTTTTAAGATGAAGTCATTTGGACAGCAGTATTTCACAAAGAGGGGGAAAAAAGAAGAGCAAGTACTAAAACAAAGGTTATGACATGTTTCCAAAAAGTCACCTTTCTGAGTCTCACTTCTGCTAAAGTACTTCTGCTTGAAGTCTCAGTAAAGAACCCTTGAAGTTGGTTTGGGTTTTTTATATTTTTTAAATACAAGTTAGATTGCTTCCCCACACAAATACCGTATGTGGTCAAAAGTTCAGAGCACTGGTAGCTTCTCAAGTTGGCCTCTGAGTTCAAGGACCTTCATGGCGCGAGCCTTTTCAATTCAGGGCAGCATTTCAGCTGTAGCCACGTCTCTCACAACTTACTAATATTCAACAGGAATACGAAAAATATCGTAACACATTTATTCAAGTGGCCTGGCTAGAAAGCTTCTTACAGGAGTACTTTTGTGCTGTGGATATTTCAGTGAACATTTCATGAAGCGTGTCTGAGATCAAACGTTAGCAATTTTGCTGACACCTGACACGGAAATTCTGCTCATTTGGTCACTTACTGACTCATCACTCAAAGTAAAAGCTGCTTTTTCTTACCTCATGCATGCATAAGCACCTAATAAAGCTATCTTATCAAAAAGAACAAAAGCAGATGTGAAAGATCTGTTTCTCCCAAGACAGCCATATAATGCGAAAATAGCTGCTTCAAGTTCAGCAATAAATGTTCGTAGGTTTGCAGGGACTGCAGTCCACATCTGGCCATAGCGACTGTCGATAACAGAGAAAAGAACATACTGTACACAACATCATCAATCCAGTTAGTAAATGAAGAGCAAGGCCAAAGACAAGGAGGTATAAAACACAGGGATAAAATATCTTGCAGGATTAATGAAATAAGCTTGTTAAATACTTGGAGCCCACAGACAAAATACCGAGCTTACGTTTTATCATTTTGCAAGTTGTTTATTTAAACAGAAAGACCAGAACAGATTTTGCTCTTTGAAAAACAGCCCCTCATCATGTGAGCTCTTTCCAACTGCAACGTTAACTTTAAAGACCAAAGTCAAAAGCTGCTTAAAACTCAGTTCTGTTCCTACCTGCCCATCCTGACCCACGTGAACTTGATGTATCTGCAGGTTTCCCTGTAAAAGAAGAGCATTGACAGTAAACACAACTTTGGAATTGCAAGAGTTGCTCTGTCCTGAAAAAGGCCTGTTTCTCACCTCATTATTAAACTACTTCATTATTAAGGAAATCTACTAATTTAGGGAATTCTGCTGAGGGTTGTTTTGGCAATCCAGCTACGATTCAACGGTCAGCACTTTAACCACAGAGGATGAACAGACTAAAAAGCGAGGAGGTTTTTCAGCACCAGCATGTTCTGCTTTTTGAAAGTTACTGTATAACATACAGTATTTTTAGGCACAGTTTGCTTGTATGGCTTTTGAGGTAAGATTTTTGTTCTTCCTTATTTATATAAAATTGAAAATTTAAGTCAAAACCTTCCTTATTTATATAAAACTGACAATTCAAGTCAAAACCAGAATTCGTGTAACACTTTTACATGTATGGGGTGCTATTTACTGTTCTTTGTTATAAAGTTACTGCCTGTGCTAACAGATTTTTTTATTTTTATTTTATCAAAATGTGATACCAAAGACCAACATAGTTCTATTACAGGAATTACATCCAATACAGAAAAGTCTCAATAATATAAATTATTTTAAAGGAAACTAGCTACAAAGTCTAAAAAGGAAAGCAGTAGCTCCACAAAATGCAGTTTTTACTCATATGCTCAGAGACACCTCTTCAAAAGAGCATTTAGACTAAGAAAAAAACAGCTTCCCAAACACAGAGACTTGCAGTGAAACACCATATTGCTTTGAGGAAAAAAAAAATACCTATTTTTGATTTGCATGTTTTCTGCATTTTCTCTTACTGGCAGCACCTCCTCTTATTGGAAGCTGTGTACGTTGTAATAAATTTCAAACCAGATGTTTTCATCTGTCACGGACAAATGTGGTCCTTAAAGTCTTACATACGGGAACTTCAGATGAAGCCAATGGACACCGGGGTGTGCCTGAACCCCAGGCTCAATTACAACCAGTATTTGCTGAATCATAATTTTTTCAGTGGGTCTTTACCCAGGAACTGCTTCAGTTTTATCGCAGCCCACTGTGCATTCCTTTAGACCCACAACCCACCCTTTCTTATTTCTCTCTAGGGCTGACAAGCTCTTCAAAGGAGACTGCCTTTAACTATAATATTTATGATAATATTTATTCTACGATAGCTCCCTGTGTTAACAGTATTCCTCCGCACCAGAAGTGGTTTTATGAGATGTGATTTAGGATACTTTGGAAAAAGATTAAACTAACCCACAAGCAGATATGCTTAACAGTGAGTACAAACACTCCACGGGGAAACCATACAGATTAAAACTGGAGTCTGCATTTACGTTTAACCTTATTTTGCTATTGCTTCTTCATGTAAACAAACGAAGCGCACAAGAAATCTAACAGCAGCCTCAGCAGTCAGGGGTCTCTATATATCCTTAAATAACCAACGACAGCACTCTCACTTAACTAAATTCAGCAGGCTTTAATAGCTGTTTCGCCCCAGTGGGGAAAAAAAAAAAAAAATCAGAATTGGAGTGTTCAGTCCTGGATTTATCCATTTCCATTCTACTGTACTATTTTTATGGAAAGAATTATGAAGTGCAAACACTGCAGTGCCAGATTACTTGATCAGTAACGAAGGTAAGTTCACTTCATTCTGCAATATATGTTTACTAGATGGCATCTGAAGGTTTCTCCAACTCCTGTTCAACAGTTCCCACAATTAAAGACAGTGAGGATTCTGAATACATACAGTTCATAAACCTAACTAAAATAATTTCATTTCTCAATGGCAGTGCAAGAGCCCAAGCTGGTTTCCTAGAATACTCCATAAGTACTAAACCTCCAGAGAAGACCACCAGCCATACACAGCAATCGCTGGTGTAACGCACACACAGAGCTGCCTTGGCTCGTTAGGAAAAACAAAACCAAACCAACCAACCAAAAAGAAACCCCAAAAGAACCCCAGAGACAGAAGCAGAATATCACATTTACTGCCACAAAGCACGTTTCAGCCTGGCTCCACCACACGCTCTCACTTCTCACTCGCTGCTGGACTCCGCAGAGGTATGGTTTTAGAATCGGGGCCCTAAGTTCTGGCCAACATCTGCTCCACGGGCACCCAAACTTTTGGCTCACCTCGCTGTCCTGCGTGATTTGGACTTGCTCGCCTTGAGGAACCTGGGCTATGTGGAGATGGCCCTGTGGGATCCGCAACAAAAGAAAACACCAAGGAGCATCAGAAGAAAATCATAGCCAGAGGAAGAAGCTATCACCTTGGAGTCAATACAGCTTAACGGATGGAAGCACAGTGCTTATTCAACGACAACCACTAAAGATAGCTTTAAAAAAAAAAAATAAATAAAGTGCATCTGTACTTCTACATCTTTTTATGCAAAGTGTAAGCAGAGTGACTTTGAAGAATGGTTCATTTTCACACAGGAGAAAAGAAAATAGGCATAAAAATAAGTAACATTTATGTAGTGCATTTCTCTATAGATAAAGTATCTGCATTTTTGACTGACAGGCAAAACGGGGGACTAACTTGCTTTGGCAGATTAGCATTGTGCCTGAAACATTAATCTCATTTAAACACCTTGGAAACTCAGTTCTTAAAACAGATACACCGAAACTAACTACCCTCCAAGAGTGAGGCTCTGTAAATATCCCTTTATCTTCGTACATCCACACAGTTACGGTGAAGTACAGTACCATGCTCAAGGCTATCTCCCAAGCTGCTTCAAATTGGCACAAAGTCATTAATTTGAATGCAGTTACCCTGGTTTACGTTAGGGGAGAATCTGCCCTAACTGTTTTAGTAACGTTTACACTTTGTATGCTGACCATACCCACCGCTCCAGAATGGTATCAAACCCACCGTTTGATCAAAGCATGGATAAGAGTGGACAGAATTCCTTGTGCATCCTGACTAGCCCAGCGAAGTCTTTGCTCCTGTGATTTACCTGAAGGGAGATCGTATTCTAAATAACCTACTTCAGGGTTTATAAGGCTTTGTGTTCATTTTAATATGCCTGCATGAGACAGAGATTAAAGATAATCATTTGGAATTCTGTCAAAGGCTCTTCTTATTTTATAACCCAAGAACAATCGCATGTGATTTTCAAAGAAACACAGATCCCTCTATTTCAAACAGTTTCATTTCCTTTGGGAGGAAACTGTCTATTTATAGGGAGAAAAAAAACATACTGCAAGTATCACTCTGACAATAGGGCCTGTATATAAAATTATAGCACAGCCCAGTCCACGTTGAGATCAGAATCACTTTCCCTCCTTAACATCAAACTCTCAGGGCTCCCAGGAAAAAGCACTGAGCATTTAAAAGATCCATTTACAGTGTTTTCCAATATTGGCAATCCCTTCTGGCTAAAGGGAGGGGGGAGAAGGTGACTTTAGTCACCTCTATATCATGCAGCATTTCAAAAAAGAACTGCTCACTCATCTTTTGCAGACACATAGCTGGCCTTCAAGGACAGTCCTTTTCGTTTCTTCACAAGTTCAATTCAATACTGTTTTGGGGTTTTTTTTTTAAACAGATGTAGTATAAATAACTACGACCTTACTAATGACTCCTAGCCTAACCTATACGTATCACTCCCTAGAACTGGAAAAGCCATACCATTTTCATCTGTTTCAACCTAGGACCCCTCTACACGTTTGACAAATGATGACAACATTTAGACAGTCGTTATGGGTCGTAGTGGATTTTTCCCAGATTCCACAATCAATTTAAAGGATAGCTGACAGGTCCCAATATTTTAACGAGGCAAGCTTTCATCACTTACATCTATAAACATAACAGTTTTGTCTATTGCACCCAGGTATTTCATATCATTTTCCTGTCTACCTTGTCTTTCAAGACTTTAAAAATACTTTTCAGTCATCAATTAAATCTCACACAAAGATCCATAAAGCAGTTGAGAAAATATGCTCTTTAAAATATATAGGGAAACCAAGAAACAAAGAAATTCACACAATAATACTGTCAAGTTATGGCAAAAGTTGACATGGAAACAGAACCTCTGCACCCAGCTCCTGCAGAACGAGCATTATTTCACTGGGGATGCTCCCAACTGACAGGAGGGGGAAAAAAGTCTGCAAGTTAATTTATTGAATTTCTCTTTAGTCCTCTTCAAAGTCTGAGAATAGTAACTCAGGGCATTTAGGATCTAGTTGCCTTCAGCAATGACCCTGCAGGATTTGCTCCTCAACTTCCATTTAAGTCAGATGGTATCCAGGTACGTAACAGGAAAGGGCAAGGCCTTTGGGAAAACAAAATGGGTGGCCTGGACCTTCCAACCCTATCTCAATCTCACAGCTACTGGTTCCTGGCGTCCCTCGCACCCACACTCCAGCTCTTTCTTTTCTCTTTCTTTAGAAGCCACCTTTTCCACTTTGGAAACATGTGCTCTCTACTGCAATTTCCTCTCCACAGCTCTTGCTGCCTGGAGTTCCTCTCCATTGCTTTCATCCCAAACCCCTTCCACTTCCATGCACTCCTTAAAAAAATATTCTGGCTAATATTTAAGTCCTCCTTTTAAGCAATGCTTGCAGCCCTGTCAGTGCCTTTAACACTGTGCTGCATATCTTGACATTGCCCCCAGTTTCCATGACACTTTTCTCCTCTGATTCTTCTCCTCTGGTAAACCTTCGGCAGGTCGCACAAACATGTCTTTTTTGGTAACATTCCAAAAGCATCTCTCCTTCATAGCCCTCTTTCCTTCGTCATGTTCCTGAGCAACTTCACCATTTCCACGCTGTTTGCAGCTCTACATGACCAGACTTGAGTATTCCCCGTGTTGATACAGAGTTTTCATTCTTTACATGTAAACTATTCAACTGGGCACACGTGCTCCTTCTCTCCCCCACTGCCTCTCTTGCTTGAGGAGAGAACGCTACAAATATCTACCCAAGATGCTTCAGTGTCCTACTTCAGACTCTTTGCAACGGCGTTGACTAGAACCTTTGCAACAATCCAGACCCTTGAGTACTAGTTTATGTAGTTGACTAATCTCTCCCGAAAATTCTTGTTTATTTGCCCATTTCCACCTCTTTCTTCAGCCTGGTTGCTCAGGAAAGTGGTCTTCCGAGATCATGGTGCAGAACGTACGTCCCTGTGCACGTTTCCTTCTGTCCTGTGCTTGGACGCTGCCCGGCACCGCTGAGGGCTGGCCCATACTCAGACTTCTGGGTACCTTCAGAACACTAATACCATCAGTGAAAGAGTTCCTACGTTGTCTGACTGTGCAGAAACGCCTGAAGAAGCTTTTGAAAACTAACAGCAGACAGATTTCACACATGAAATTCTCAGGTTTCTACTGCAAAAGGATGAGCGTGCGGAGGTAACTCACTATTTCTGAACGCTGCAGGTCAGAAGTGCCACACAATCCATTAGTTCCTTCTACTTTTTTGTAAAATTTGAATTTAAAACTATCCTTGTAGTCAAACCATGGCACACAGGAACTAAAGCCAAGGTGGGTTTTTTCAGAGTACACTAAAACCACATAGAAAAATAATCACGGCCTGAGTTATGGTAGGAGCCTCAGGCTTAAAAAATGTCAATATTTACAACTTTTACTTACATCCACGTATCTAAATGAACACACATGTAAAGCATTCGGCTAACAGATGTTCAACAACGCCTGAGAACGCAGGGTTATTTAAATGTAAATAACTGCATTCTTGTTTTGAAAATCATAGCTGGAACTACCTCTGAAGTGTAAATCATACGCTTCGTAGGGCTGCTATTATTATTATTACGGCAAGTGCAAGCAAATGGCCGAGTAGAGACCAGTCAGTTCTACACACAGCAACGAACGTGCATTTATTTGCAACAATTGTGCCAGCAAATCCTGCACAAAGATTTTCGCCAAATAACTACAATTTTTTTCATAAGCCTTCAATGTTTATTGTCTGAAAACCGTGCTTAAGAAGTGATGATAGGTCGCTTTCTGAAAATGAAAAATTAAATTACTAACTAATTAATTCAACTGAAGCAAAGTTTGCAATAATCGTTTAAATGAAATAATTTAGAAAAAGCGGAGTACATACTACTTGGACTTGTCCATCTTCTCCTATTTGGTGGATCTGAACCTGCTGAGCATTGGCTAGTGCATAGTGTAGTGCCTGTGGCTGGTTCTGCTGGATCTCGTTAGAGGCCGAAACCGAACTCTGCGAACCCTCTGAAAGAAAGACAAAAACCCACCTTGATTACGTATCTCATGCCAGTGGCCGTTCAAGAAGGCATACTTGAAAATGCTGGAACACAAATGCCGTCAGGAAGCAGAGGCGGATCATTCACACCTTCGTATTCTTGTGCGTGTTCATGGCCCACCTGCAGATTTGCTACGAATTCCAAAGGATTTCCAAAGGCTCTTTTGTCTCCAAGAAAGTGTACGTGTAAAAAGCACCTTTTGAACCGAGATTACAGATTCTGCAACCGTAAAAGTCCTATCACAGCAAAACCGCCTACATTTCCCAACCCTTCCTTTTGAGCACCTGTGTCGCTGAGAACTGTTACAGCCACCACACCCTTGAAAACGCACCCCTGCAAATTAAAGTTCCCATATAAATAAAGGATCTCTCTCCATTGTTTTTCAAGATCCATCATCTATAATTTATACTGACACACACACGAGCCTGGAATTATTTTTTTAACCGCAAAACAGCAGGTTGATTTCTTCAAAGGATTTAAACACCACCTCACAGTGCAAAATAAGGCCCCTGAAAGCGCCCCTACAAACAACAAGACCTCGGGGTGTTATCTTCAGGTAACAGCAACACCCACCAGGAAAACCATTGCGTGGTTTCAAGAGGATCCCAACTTGCATCAGAAGCAGCCATATCATAGATTCATTTCTAGCTTTTCCAGCTGCAGGGAAAGGATTCTTATAAATGTAAGAGGCAAAAGGCAAGTAAAAAGAACTAAAATAATTTTATGGGATTTTTGGCATAAAAGCACTCATCTTTTTTTTTTTTTTAACCATTACTTTTTTAATGCATTCAGTGTCAGTGATACTGAGACACTACTAACGTCAATACTTCTGTCCTGAAAGCCCAAAGTGGAACACAAAGGATCAGAGACTAACGTATTTATGGGTCTTCCTACAGATTAAGAGACCACTGGCAGGTAAATGTATCACTAGCTACCATGCATCCTTTGAGGAACTGGGAAAAAAACCTGGGGCTATCTATCAACGACACTTTTGCAGCACTTGTGACAAGTGCAAGTACGTGCTGCTACGAAAAACCCTAAAATGTCCCAAACATACTAATGTCATACTAAGATTCAGCATCAGTCCTACTTTTCTTCCTTTTTTTTTTTTTTATTTGAAACACCTTGGAGAACAGGACTGCCATAAAGGGCTTTTAGGACAACGTATTTGAAGAAATACTTGTTACATGCAGTATTCCTGTAAACAATTTTAACATTTTCTCTTTTGCTGTGCCGCGAAAACACATGGAATGAAATCTCTAAAGTATGACGTCTGTTATAATTTTTCTACACTATTTATTGCTCTGACAATTACTTTTATGCTACAAGGTAACATAAAACACGTTAACATCTAACGTAGTAACATTCAATACTCTAGGGCTTTCAAGCTGCCCAAGTACCAGAAACTATAATGAAAATATTTAAGAGACAGTGTCACTCTACTTCCATTGTAGATCACCTCCTTACAAGATTTTATGTATTGCTTAACTAAGCCCTAGGTAGACCTCATCCTGCTCAGAGATGACTGATATATTTTGATTTTTAAAATTGTGGGGTTTTTTTGAACCAACACAGCAGGAAGCCACGTTTCATAAAATACTCCAAGATTCATACTGAACAGAAAACGTTAATTTTGCAAGGACGAGCTTTATCCACTCATACAAATACTTTAATGGAAAGTTCTTTAATAAAATCATCCATCTGGGGGTTTTTCACCCTGTCTGTAAATGTTTGTGCAAGAAGATCATTTTGAGTTTTAAATTTAAACACGGGAGCCGGAAACTAATCTCAAAACCACCAAGCCAGTATTTACTTAATTGTTGGGAAGTTCATTGCTTAACAATTCAATTAGGCAGCTCTAATTGTGTTAACGACCTGCAAGTACATAACTACAACCAGAACGCTTACGCAGTAACCGAGCAAAACATAACAGGTACACGGGTTTGCTGCCTATCGGACCCACATCTTTAACACCTTACATTTCACTAGTACGTTAACTGGAATAGTTATAATTTCTTTAATACAGTCCTGGTGCTTACTGTGCAATTCCAGTAGTTCCTGCACTGTTGTACAATGGAATTTTGCTGCACAGAATTCCGGATGGGATTAACAAATCCCACTTGGCAGAAGAGCCCTGTACCCACTCTGAGAAACCGCACTGCCAACCAACCAAAACCGTGGTTTGTTCCAGCGCTCATACTAGATCCTGCTTTCCATTCCCAACGACTTTCTCACAGGCACTGAAAGTAACAGGTATTCGGGAAAGATCCTTCACCTAAGCCTCTTTGCCTTGCACTTTTTCTCTCATTTCCATTACCCCCAACCTAATAATATTTTATGCAACTAATTTTCTGTATTTTTTTCTTTGACAAAGAGCATTTTGTTAGGATGCTCAATGGCTAAGGCAGCCCACTGCTATTCATCTGGCTCCTCACAGGCTACCACTCGTCCATTCCACTGTGATTTTGGCTTCCCATCATGCTTCCCAGTCCCCCACTACGTAATTCAACGGCTGAGCTGATTCACAACTCGGCTTCCAGTCAAACCACGGTGTCCAAACACATAATCCTTCATTTGGATGCACGTGTGCACACACCCGTCACACACAGGCGTAACTTCATCGGCTTGAACAGCTGTAGTGTCAGTGTAAACACACGTACACAAGCAGCGAAACTGGACGTGGGACGCAGGCGAGGTCAGACCCGTGTTTCACTTACAGATCAATAACCTTCCAGCAGGACTTTTCCTGTAGCCTACACTTACCATCACACAAACTGCAATGCCACACTTCTGAGAAAACACAAAGATGCATTTGTATTTAATTTCCGTTTAAGTTATGCAGTAGAAGATCATCAAAGAAGTAAGAGTTGCAGCAGATAAAAAAGTATATTTCCCTACATATTATATGCACATATTGAAATACATTTTTAACTGTAAAGTCCAAAAGCCTTTATTTGTAAACCAACTTTTGCTTCACAGATGCCAGAAATTACTACACTTTTCAGAGGTGGGAAGAGGAGACACAGACTGAGTGCAATCGTACTGTGTCTCTCCCATGGTCACTTATAAATAGATTCCAGTTTGGCTTCACTGCAACCACCACAGTTGCATTTTCTTTCTCTTTTTTTTTTTGTTGGATTTTGGTGGGGTTTTTTTTCTTCTTAGGAAGCAAGAAGAGAGAGGATTCAACAGTGTCTAAAAACAAAACATCCTTTATAAGTATTGTTTTTCCCCTCTACATCTCTTGACCAGACAAAAGTAGTATTTATCCATTTTTAAACATTCCCCATTAAAAACAAACACAAACATGAATAGCACACAGCTTGAACAGAGGATATGTCAACAGTCATAAATCACTATCATGTAAACTATCTAGCCTCACATTTACAACTTTGATATCTTAGAGAATCCCTGGCACTGAGAAGCTATACAGCTGACCTCTTGCTCCAAAATTTTCCATCGCCCTGGTTACAAAGGGGTACTCTGACACGAACTCACAGCTACTGCGCACGTTATCCGCGGCGCTCCCAAAGCACCCTCCCCTCCACGGGACAGCTTTGGAGCCACCCACGGAATGGAAGATGCTGCCTCGACCATTCCACAGGTGCTTAAGTTGTGACACGGGGAGGGGGGGGAAAAACCCAACTGCTGAAAAATTCCTTCCTCCCAAGTGGAAAATCGGAGCTTTTTCATTTTCTCTTTGTTTACTGCATGTGCTACTGAGGCAAAGAAAACGTAGCCCGAGCGAGTCTGTCTTCTCAGCCGCATGTTCAAGCGTTCGCAGAATTGCCCCCACTGGAGCAGCTGCTTCTGTCACACTGCTCAAAGCTAATCTCCCTCAGACGTGGCTGAGCAAGATCAGATTTGTCAGACAAATGTAATTTGTCATTGTTTCAAGAATGTGTGGGTTTAATTCTCAACTAAGATCAGTTTTAAAGTGCCTCACTTCAAAGGCAAAACCTTTGGCATTTTCTAATTCTTTCCTATTCTGCTTCATACTTATCAGTTGAGCATCTGGCTTCTCATTTTGGGAAGGAAATGCAGGAGGTACAGATTTTGTAGCAGAGGGGATTCACGCTCAGGCTCCTTATGGGTTGTTATTCAAAATGGTTTCCTAGTGTACAGGCCTCCCAGCCTCACGCTTTGCTCATAAACTAGGACGTATTTCCTCGCTTCCTTGTGTCGTCCGAGCAAGGGAAGGTTAATGGCCAGATGTAGCAAAGCAGTCCTCAAAAACAAAAAGCAGGAAAGACACCATTACTGAACAATTAATAGAAATAAACCTGTATAGTGTAAAACCATTATCTCAGCCTGACTCATCCAGGGCTAAATGCCTCCAATTCTGCAGAACAGCTTTGAAGATTTGGCTGCACGTCCATTTTTATATGTGACATCTCAGCACAGGCTGAGCACTTCAGCCTAAATCTACATATAAATCCCAAAGTCATAGAACTAATTAAAAATTCCAACATGGAAAACCGTGATAACAGCTTTAACAATCTTAAGAGAAATTAAAAGAAAGGGAGAAGGCACTCTTCAATTAATCCTCCTCCCCAAAACCTCATTTCCTACTGCCTTCCCTCCATAGACTGCTGATGTTTTTAAAAAGAATATCTAGCTAAATTATCATGGCAGCCGTGTGTACAACTCTTGTCAGGAAAAAAGAAAAAAAAAAAACACAACCAAGAGAAAAACACACATTAAGGACCGAAGTGTTGGCTCCGAAAAGAGCCGAGCAAACCACTGCAATTAATACCTCAATTCCAACAAAAGGCAACAGCTTCAAAGAGAGGAGCCAGATAAAATAAGGAAAACCTAAATATAACAGTCTGCTACGACGACTTTATGCAACCCATAAATCTTGTGGCTACTGTAAAGCTGCACAGTCAATTCAATGTAGAACAATCTCAATTAGTATCTTCGGGGGTGAAGGACAGAGAAGAGATACTCATTCCTGTTTTCCTACCAGCTTCCGTAGATATGTTTGTGTTTGCAGATCAGCTCCTCTTGAGCTCTTAACGCTTGAACACTGTCACAGAATTACAATGCCAAAACTTGCAAGGCCACCTAAGGAGTACGGGCTCAGCCTCCTGCTTTTCTCTATCATTTGCACAGCTAATTTTTCCGTGTGATAAACAGAGCAGAGAGGAAATCTGTTATCATTTGTAACTGCACGACTCAAATCAAAGCCACGTGCTACATACACTTTTATGCACAACGCATAGAAAAAGCCTAAAAGTTTTGACATGTCCAACAAGCAGACAAAAACGAAGCTCCAGAATAGCGACCCTCTTTAGTCGTACATAACTCCAAATTATTTATTGTGTGCGCAATAACTCATGAAAATCACAAAAATCACGGGACAGATGAGGTTGGAAGGGACCTCTGGAGATCATCAAATCCAGGGCCCTTCCTCAAAGCACGGGCAACCACAACTGGCTGCTTTGGACCGCGTCCAGGTGGATTTTGGCTGTCTCCAGCGATGATGTCTCTGCAGCTTCTCTGGGCAACCTGTCACTGCATTCAACCACCCTCAAGACTCCTCGGAGCCAGAGAAATCAAAGTCAGATCACAGACAGGTGAGTTTCAGGCTCCTTTTTTTATTTTTTTTAAATTTTTTTTTTAATTTTAAAGGATGCAAATTAATTGCTGCTAAAAAGCATCTCTGGAAAATCAAGTCCCTTAATTCATAGGGGAGAACGTCCAGCAGGGCAGTGACCAGGCTGACTGCAGACTATTTGAGGACTAACAAAAATATTATTTTTAATGATATGTAGAGATGTTCAACAATTTTCACCAGCAAACAGAAAACAGTAAGTTATTCTGGACTTTCAGAAAACATTCTTTAACACAGAAGAGAACGGTGCTCCTTTATGACACTTGAAGAACATGTCAAGAAACTTCTGCTGATTGAAACCTGTATTATTATAGTGCAACCTAAGAGAAAGCTATCTTCTTGTTATCAGCCCCTAGAGACAGCTGATGAAAAAGACTGCTTCAAGCCAAACACACACAACAGGTTTGGATTTCAGCCTTTGTTTTTTGCTGCACCTCTTGGTCACAGTTTTAAAATTCAATACTACAATCACAAGTTCAGAAGTGGAAAAACCTTACCAAACTCTGGAAAAAAGTTCATACGGGGAACGTGGTGTTCAACCGTCCATGCAGGACATTGAAATCACATTTAAACCTCTTAATGATGTTTTCAGAACAGCTCAGCTGCAAGGCAGGCACTGTGACACTACGCATCTATTCAAGGCATCTGTTGGTGGCAACGGTGCATCTTAAAAAGAAGCACTTTCTGTAGACGACGGGAATATCTTCTAGGGTAAACCCTAGAACTTCCCTAGGAAATGATCACCATTTAACTAAGAATCAGTGGGTTTAAGCACTTCCACAAACAGCTCAGGTTTCTCATATTTAACCTGGCAAATGGAGTGAGCACGTGCGAAAATTTATCCCCCCATGTGGCATCATCCGAAACGCTTGTGACAAGATGTGCAAGTGCTTTCCTACTGAATGCGTGCGCCACCACTGGTGTATTTAAACTGCCAGAGAACCTGACACGCTCACCTTAAGGTGCTCAGTGACCTCTCCTGACTAGTCACAGAACCGTGCTCTACTAAACCAAACAATAATTACAGCTTCTTTGAATAGAATCATAGTCTTACGCCGCGAGAGTGGAGCCAGAGCTTCTCCGAACAGCTGAGAGGACATTATACAAGAAATAATGCCGCATATCCCTCCACCCTTCACAGCAGCAACACAACACAGCAGTGATTCACTACTTTTTAAGAGCCTTTTTTTTTTTTTTCTTACCCCATTACATCTTTTGCGAGGAGCAGCTGCTATATTCCACCCAACAGCTAGACACCTCGACTGCCTGTCAGACGCGAGCTGGCACAGAGGGACGTAGTACTCAGTGAAGCCAAGCACAGGTACCCTTGTGCAGACAGCAGCCACCACAGCTCGGGGGAGACCTGACCTCAAGCACCTAGAAGCTGACCTTAATAGCTCTAAGGAACAACAGCGGGAAAGACAAGTTTCTCAAGCAGCTGAACTTCAGACTGTCCAAGGCTCACCTTAAATTGCCCCCTGAAACAAATGCTACCATAAAAACTGTCTGGGTTCATATGTAACACTTTAAAAAGCCATATTTGACAGCTATGTTGTCATAACTGTGAAATACAGACCTCCTTTACTTCAGAGCTGTGAAATATTACTTCTCTTTCCTGCTAGCTGGCAGCAGGAATTCTGCTGCAGCCACTATACGGTGTGTGTAATAAGGAACAGATGCCTGTGAATGATGATGCTGTAATTCCACCGAGGGGTTCCAGGGATGTCAAACCGCAAAGGCAAAGTCTGAGCGGTTCATGAAGTTACCTGACCAGAGCGGTGGAATTACAGCCCTGTCATGCAAAAGTTACCTTTTTAAACACATGTGAATCGACATTTTCCCCTTGCATCTTCTCTTTCTTTTCCCTATATTCTCCTTCAGCCTCTCAAGCCGCTCTCCTGCTTTTCCTCACACCTCCCCTTCTTCCTTCAGGTGAAATACCACTCCCACTCGCTTTTGGAATGCAAATTAATTTGTCAAAGGACGGCCTGATTCTGAAAGGTGGGCTGGTTTTCTAAGAGCTTTTTCACAGTGGGTGTGAAGGTAGTGGTGAATTCATCTGACAACATCTCTACAGCCTCCCAGAAAATGATGCCAATGACATTCTGAGTAAAAGCAGTACTTTGAAGAAAATTAACAAAAGACCCTGAATCCATGGGAACACTTGCACATACCGTTACAAAGGCAGCTGTTAATGTTATTGCCAGTTCTCTGCTTTTGGCTGCACAGTCTATACGGTCCTGCCAACGACACGCCAAGATGCCTCGGCTGACCTTCATCATCTTCAGGACCAAAGACACCTTTATAAGGAGACACAGCCGCCTCTTTGCTACCTAGGGAAACCGGGAGATGAGATAGCTGCACAGTGGGGGACCCAGGTGGCATAAGATCTCCTGGGGAAATCCTGGAGATCGATGTACCAGAGGCAGCCAGCAAAGCTCCAGCTAAAGGAGCCTGTCTGGGAGCACAACCCAGAATACCAAGGCGGCTCTTGCAGAACCAGATCACGAGCGTCTGTACCACGCTACTCCCACCTGCCCAGACAGCACACTGCTGAAATCCCAGCAGGAGGTAATTCAGGTGGTTTTGTACCCATGGAACAATTTACTCACAAATCAGGTTTGGGGAATTGGAGGAAAAAACCCAGCAGTTTTCAGCTTAACCACCACCAAACAACCCCACCAACATTTATTATCTTAGGGCCTTCTGAAGACAAAGAATTCATTGAGCCTGAGTCTGTGTTTTACGTCTCTACACTTGTCTCCCCAAATCTTCAACCCAGGAGATTAAAGATGAATATTTTTTAATACTAAATCTGAACAACAGTTGGGGAGTATGGTCTAATGAGCACAGGCCCATAATATCCACTTACGACTGCATTTTTATTCTAAAATACTGATTGCTAAGAGACTGAAAATAAAAATCCCATCAACATACATGGCTTATGGTTATCATTACATTGATTAGTTGTTTTAATTTGAGAATTTTGGATATGATTCCCAGTTCCAGCACATAAAATTTTCCATTGAAAGCAGATTTTGGCATTCTTTGCATGAGATACAGTGGTTAGTGTTAACATGCAACCAAAAATTTTATGCAGGCAAATAAACTTACTTCCTTTTCTTTGGGCTCACTTCCAAAACACTGGTTTTAATATATGATGTACAAATGTCCCATAACACTGCTTTATATTAAAAGCATGAGCCAGAAATGTCCTGTGAGAACACTTCTTAGGTCAGTATTTTTCATTTGTTATTATTATTCACGCCTACATACCTATATGGAAATACAGCATCACCTACAACATATTTAATTTCTTCAGAGGAAAATACTTCAGGAACAAAATTTAGCACGTCCAACTAAATGGTGTGAACACACTGAGAAAGATTTATTCACTTGACTCCTCTTATGAGCACCAGTTGCAGAAACTTCTACTCAAAAAAACTGAACACGGTAAAAAGACCCCATATGACAGCACAAAGCTGCACGTGCTGGATGTTTTTCTGTTAGCACACGTGGAGGGACGTTCTCAAGCATCACAGCGAAGCCAGGCGTTCAGATAACGTACAAATCAACAAAGCCAACCTCTCTCACTCACTGGAACACACTTTCATTTCTGGAAAATCTGCATTTTACTACTGTTTCAGAGACAGAGACTCCCTTCTCCCTCTTCTCTTTGTCAGCGAACACACACATCTCGCTCCCTTTCTAGGATCACTAACGCACCGCACAACCAGGAGCGTGACTGCAGTTTGTAGGTGGAACAGGAGCAGAAGCTCACCCGACAGGGCATCTACTCTGGTACAAGCCCCACGAGGCTGCCAAGGACTCCGAAGGGACCAGGAGGTGGTCGGCTTGCACCGAAGGCCCACGATGATTCAACCACGAATGGCTGGCTTCGCTGAGTACACGGATACACTCCTTGAGGAGCGCTGTAGACATGCGTACACTGTAACAGAGAGGCCTCTCTGCCAATGACAAATGGTACTTCAAAAAAACAAAAAAGCAATAATATAAAATCCACTCCAAAAATTCAATTGTGAGAAACGTGGGTTTCTCCATTCACCTCTGTTACACAACACAGTCACATTTGTGGGTACTACATGGACCTGTTGTAAATACAACTTCAGATCAAAACCATTTTCAGGTATACCAAAAACCAAACGGCATTATTACTTTAAGTTTCCATTTCTGTTGGGGTTTGTTTTGGTTTTGTGCTTTCTGGGGGGGGTTGTGGGTTTGTTGGTTTTTTTTTTTTACCTGAACCACTGTAAGATGATGATGAAGGTGTTCGCCTTGAAAAGCTTTTCACAGCGAGGCTCTGCCCTCGCTGTTTCCTCCTCCAAGCTGTCCGGCATTTGGAGTCTATGCTCTGCTTGATTCGATACCAGTCAGATTCTGTGATTCCAAATTTGTAAAACAGGTGACCTGTAATTACAGAGAAACACAAACAGGTGAAAATCAGCATAAATCCGTATTTTCAGGAAAACGCATAGGTGACATAGTGTCACACACACAAGGGGAACAAAGCAACTCTCAACATTTTAGAGCTGCCCTCACGCTTGATGCTGCCTAAAGGAATACAGGGACATTACGAAAAACGCCGGAGCTATACAGCGATGCGATTTCAACAAGTAGTCACACAATTAATCACACATATTTTATGTCTTTCAAAATGTCAGCCCTCTGTGACATTCTCTAATCTACACTTCTACCCATGGAAACCGCACTGTTACATTCCAGCTGTGCAACGCCACCCAACAGAAGGATCCACCGCTCCCAAGCCAAAATTGGACAAAGCTTTATTTCTCCCTGATAGCGGCCCACAACACGTGGAAGTCTGATAAGCAGGAAGCCACCTAAAGCTCCCCATAAAAGAAACTCTTCTAAAGCTAAGTATGAAATTCATCAGAATCCACTAACAATGCAAAACAAAATCCAAAGCTGCTGAAAACGTTACTCCTTGTATCAAGTCATTAAAGAGACCCGTGATGCACTTTCCAGCATTTGGTGCTAAGTTGCCAAACACAAAAACACAGCATCAACTCGTGAATTGAACTGAGTACTTTGAAAAAAAAGCTCATCTAGATCGAGTGCTGCCGCCAACTCAGACCAGGTTCACTCTCCTGTGCGATCTCCGCCCCCGAAGGGGAAGCCTCGCTACCCAAGGAAGAGAGGGAGCAAAGAGACTATTGCAGGTATGACAAGAAATACTTGTTTCAACATCTGGACAAAGGGCTTTAAAACTGGGAAGGAAATGTTGCGCATTGTCAGCTGTTCCAAGGCCCTCCTCATATTGCTAGATGCTTTTACCTCGTCACTGTAAGCTTCAGAGTGGTTTATATTCTGCCTAAAGCATGAACAGTTGAGAGCATTTTACGGTATGTTAAAGGAAATACATCATTTTCACGGCTGCCGAAAAAACACCTGAGAAAGTAAAGCCAAAGATTCAAAGCCTGTAAATTAAAACACCTATCTGAACATTTATCATTCTCTAAAGCTTCAGTACTTCTAAACTTTCCAGATTCAGATGTGCAATACCGCAGGTAGAAAACACTCCAAAGGTGTAGTACACGCTACGCTTTTACTCAACATGGCTATGCTTGGCGGATCTCCAAGATCTTATTTTCCTTTCGGTATCTGTTGTTTTCCACACCCTGCAAAGCAAAATAATCTCTTCAACCTCCTCGGTTTTCGATCTTACTCTCAAACAGGATCCTGATCCCGGGAGGTACTTGCTTAAGGTGTTGTATAGTCCTTTGAACAGGATATGGTCTGCTCCTGGAAGACAAATGATTTGAAGCCTACGGCTGCAAAACTCCAGCCTTGCCCAAATGAACAGCTTTGTCCTTTCCTTTGCATTACAAATGAGCCCAGAGCCCTCAGAAACCAAAATTTGCAGGTTACTGGTCTAACAAAGTCGAGTACTGTGTCTCTTGAGTCATCATCATTTTTAAAACACCATTTATCTTCCAGCGCTCTAAATAATGTTTTTATAGATCTGTTCAAAACTCAATTTGAAAGAAAGTCGAGAGCATACAGGAGGAAAACACTGGCATCAAAAAGCTAATTCAAAAGCGCTTCAAAGGCCCCAAGAATTCCCACTGGCAAGTGACAGCAAGCACATTACTTAGGGGTTGCTTCACAAGCCCTACACTGTGTCTCCAAAAAGGGTGTGGGAGTAGGAAAGGAGGAAAAGCGACTGAAATTATCATCTGCTGCTGTGCAGCAGTTTCCTTTCCATAGGTGTCAGCAAAAGGAAAGCACATTCTGTATTGTAACTACCGAGACCACATTTCTCAGTGTAATCTATCACTAATACGCACTACACAGAGAAACGGGTTTATAAATGTTTGCAGCGCTGTCCAATAAAAACAGTTGTGCCTTAACTCCTTACACGACTTCAGCTGTCAGCATGCACGAAGTACTTGGGGAGTCCTACATAGAACAGTCACGTGCTCTGCGGTTGTTTCGAAAAAAATGCCCGTATTTCATTCATAAACACATTTTAATGGCTTTCACATTGTATGCTGCTCTGTTTAGAGAAGTGACTGAATCAACCATAGGGCAGAGAAAACTCTCCCAGAAAAGCAGTCTAGCTAGGAATTTTAACTATGACAGTGGACTCCGGGGGATATTCCAGGATGTCATTTAATTCAAAGAGAAATCAAAAGCCATACAAATTATCTAGGACAAGACAGTCTCGGGTGCAGTGAGCTCTTCATGCTAGGAGATCCAAGCCATGCAGGACAAGACCTTGAGACAGATGACAAGTGCCAGAGCTGTGACATAGAACATCCAGAAATTGCTGTATGGAGGGAAGACAGGAAAAGACTTTCTTCTACTTGCTGATCGCAAAAGCTATCATTTAATCCACGTGATAAGGAATGGCTATGAAATACTGGAGCGAGCCCACCACCTTCATGGAGAGAACATGACTACAGAGGAAAGCACGGAAAATAGACAGCAAGCTAAACAGGGTAGAACCAGAGAAGATTTTAGGCTAGAGAGCCCCAAGACATCAGGCACAGATTTTCAAAGCCAGGCGTGCTTATTTCTTTTCCTTTATTCATGAAATTCCCACTTGGCCGTTACGCTGGTCGAAGGTGTAAAACTGACGGAGACGAAACACTTGCTGTTTGCACAGATTTTTGCCATAACTGCACACTCGGTCACAGTAACTGCATGTGCGAATTAGGCATGAAAAATTAGCCCTTAAGTACAAAGCTAGTTGATATAAAGGTTAAATGAATTTCAGATGTACAAATCCATCCAGTTGGTATTACAATCTAAAATGTTATTCTACGAACAAGTCTTTAGCAGCCACATTTTATAATAGTCCACTGATGACTGAAGAAAAATCTCATGCTAATGACAGCAGAGTGGTTTTTAAGGAGATAAAAAGTTCAATCTAACATTAGAGATATGATTTACCTGTAGCAGAGAGCTACATCCTGAGAACATGTACAAAGAATATTAGGAAACTGAAGCGTGCTGACTTTCTGCTCTCTATCCATAAACGATCACATGCAAGAGAACTTTCAGCTGTCTGATCCCGAGTACGTCAAACACCAAAAAAAGTTAGAAAGGCAGCACTAAAGCAAGATAACTGCAAGTGAGACATTTAACTGGGGGAAGCCTGCATTAAAAGAGAAAAAATGTTTTAGTGGGAAGGGATTTGCCTTTTTCGGAACGTTTGCTAGTCAAAAGCAGCACGAAGCACTGTGATTTGTGAGCAGCACAGTATCTATGAGCCACATAACCCGCTAAAAACACATTAAAAATACATTCAGCAATATAATTCAGCACTTTGGCAAAAGGTCAGAAAGTATTTTGGAAGAGAGATGCACTTCTAGAGGAAGAGTGAAGTGAAGGCTTGAGATCATGTAAGGATGGCTGTGTTCTTTAGCCCTGTTTTTATTGAGGACAATGGATGGTTGCCGGTAACATTCAAAACAAAGGACTGGCTTGTTTTTAAGCATTACAGGTCCAAAGTTCGCTTTCTTTGGGAACCTCACTTCCTAAACAAAGCTTTCTATGAAAACACACCAGAGACTTAAAACAGTTCAGTTATTTAATAAATTGCAAGAGCTCAAGTGATCTCCACAGACCAGATAGATACTGGCAGCAGCCTGGGAGACAAGAAGATCTGCACAACGAATTCAGAGACACGGGCGATTTGGAAACGCAGAAAGAAATCACTTTGGTTCGCAAACAAGAGCCAGTGTTTGAATCTTACCAGGCGAAAGCCTAGGAGGAAGGCATGTGTGCACCAGGGAAAGCAGGCAGCTGTAAAAGCCAACAGGTGCATCGTGCCGAGCTTCGCCTTCCACATCCTAGATAGAAACACCGTGTATTTTTGCCAAAGTTCCTATAAAACTCAAAAGACAGCTGACAAGTTCTAGAATGCTTCTTGTGCACCGCAAAACAAACCTTTCTGTGGTTCAAAGGGAAAACGAAAAAGCTTGCAAATGCACTGAAGATGAGCTGGTCCAAACACAAAGACAGACAACAATGATGTCTGACATGACTATACACTCCCAAAGTTTTGGGGCATCTAATGCACAAAACAGGGGGAGGAAGGGTTGGGTTTCTTTAAAAGCAGGGCTAATTAGGAACATAAGAAAACTCTATGTTCCTGAGAAAGTAATCCTGTCTTTCTTAAAGGTCAGAAGTCAATTAGCAGACGAAACAATCCGTATAAAACATTAAATTGTAAAGAAATCTAATTAAGAACAAACTGAGGAGGAAGAGAAGACATTTGTAATCTCAAAAGCAGACATGATGTATTCCCTCCTGATCCCGCGTTGAAAATCAGCCTCCTCGAACACAAACTTCATGTCAATAGCTCGCATTTGGATACCGCTAAGTTGTGCTGCTTCCCATTCTCCATGAATACCAGCTTTCTTCAGAAAATTAAAAGGTAAATCATTATTTTCATGGACTTGGCAGTCCCTTTTATACTGAGATGGCTCTGTTACTGTTAGATTTTGAAAGGTATGGGAAATCTAACAGCCACACGCATAAAATAAAGACATATTTACACGACATGCGTACTCCAAACAGATTTGGTTAAGTGTCCCTTCCATTTTCAAATTCAACACCATTTTTAAAGTCTAGAGAAAAAGCAACAGGATGTCATATTCAAAATTCAAGCGATTAAACTGACGAACAGAATCTTTTTTTGACAAGAACACGACGGATTTATGAAAAACAAGGGCTTCAGATTCTGCCTGCACAGAATCATGAAGAGGGGCGATTATTTGGGGGTTTGGCTAACAAAATGCATTTTTTCACAGAAGGGTCATACATTTGGAGTTCTTTTTATTAAACGAATAGCATATGACAACAAAATCTGCTGTACTAAATACTGGAACAGCGGAGGAAAAAATTAAGCACCTCTGAAGTTACTTCTTGAGCCTTCAGGCTTCAATTCTTCAAACGTAATTATGGCCATGCATTGACCATATTGAAACAATTTTAGAAAGAGTAATTGTTTACTCATTTGACAGCTGGGGGGGAGTCATGATCTCCACAGCTGGGAGGCAGTTTCCCCCTCCAGAACTGAGAAGGGTTTTGGGTTGGGCAAACCCGAAGGAGGGCCGGGCGGCACCGCCCTCACTCAAGGAAAACCCACCCCGTCACAGTCGGCGGGGTGGCAGAGCCCTGGCAGCTTCCCCCAGGTCACGTCCTTGCGAACCTCAATCATGTCACCAGATCACCACTTTCCGTAACGCTGTTCTCATCCACGGGCTAGACAACGGCCAAAAAGAGACGGGGGGAGCCGTTAAAAGCTTGGAGAGAGGGAGGAGGGAAGGAAAATGCAGCTACCAAGCAATTACTCTGTTTTCCATTTTATTTCTACGGTTCCTTTGTTTAGCTATTACATCCATACCTTTCAGACAGCTATAAACGTCTAGGCTAGTAGAGACTAGAGCGCGCAGGCGTTACAGTACAAACTCTATCGAGAGGGTGCTCACGAACAGCCTCAAATACAACTGAAATCCATCCTACTCTACTACACAGACCTAAAGAAGGATTTACGAAACCTGTGTCAGTAACCAGACTGTTTTAAACAGTGAAATATAAAAAAAACAAACACTATAAAACGCTCACAAAATTAGAACCTTTTCAAGAAATTTTCAATTGTCAGCTTTTAAAGAAAAGAAATGCCCTGTTTTCTTAGGTACAGGAGATATAGTTAAAGAGGATTTCTGCAAATAAGATTCCACAGACAACAGATTATTTTATTATATTCTTCAACTAATCTATAATAATATATAAACCTCAAAATTCCATGTTAATCAAACCCCTTTCTCCTTGGACAGTAGGAACTCAACTCTGTACTAGAGATCACCAGGAGTCATATCTTAGGTACCTTTATGACAAAACACACAATTCCTAATTTTACAACAACATCTTTACAACATATACCTAGAAATTGTTTACCTAAAGTAAGCAAATGAAATCTGCCATGACAAGAGAGTGAGGAAATTCATAAACACCACTAAGAACACAACTGAAAGAGTCAGGAGGAGGAAACGCTCCAGATGTGAAAAATGTCAGTGAAGTCAGTGGTCTTCAATGTGGGCACGTGATTAGACAATTTAGGGGACAAGGATTAATTTTAGGGACACCAAAAAATGATTTTTCCGGGAGCGTATTGCTCATATTGCACAATTCTCCTGGTTTACAGATGCCATCACGATGTGGGTGTTCTATAAAAACACGTATCAGTACGTTAAGGAACCAAACTCTAAACACTGTGTTTTCATACCTTTGACAAGGTAACTGGAATGGAAGTGAGACTGTAGTCATACATCTCTGCAGAGTGAACTGACATCAGCCTATCAGCGTCCCATCCCCCAAAATCCCAGTCTTTGAATCACCAAGACACCATCTGTCCCAAACTACGACGACTATAAATCCCCCGAGTTCAAGAACGGGACGCGTTGAGGTAACATCCATCACTCAATGCTTCCCTTTTAGATGAAAATCCCCTTTCCAACAGAGATGAAAGCAGCACACTTCAGCTATTTCGAGAAAACCAATAATTTAAAGCAACGTCTTCTCATTTCAGGTCCTACAACAAAGGCAAGTTCAAATTAAGTATCTCTCTGGTAGGAATACTTTCCGGGACCAAAAGGGTGCAGTTTGACGTATCAGCATCAAAGGAAGCCACAAGAAGTGTTAAACTACAATTGTCAACTATTTATAAACTGCTAATTACACTGGTTAGCCGATCTGCTGACTATGATTCTATGCAAATGCAACACCGAACCCCCTGGAAGAACAGGCAAAGTTTTCCTCAAGAATGGCAGATGTCCTCTGTCACGTCGAGGAAACGTTTCGGAAATGAACTTGTTTTAAACATCTACCAAGCGGCACAAAAAGCGTTTGCACATATAGGCTTGTGTCTCCAATAACAGATTAAAGGGAAAGTGAATTATTCACTGCTTCAATCGTTACATCGCCCTCTGTCAATCCGAAACTGTGGAGCCGATAGTTTGGGGGATACAGACAGATGGCTGTAACCACCTTTGGTTTTCAGATGTCTCCAGCACACCAGAGCAAAGGCCAACTGCAAGGGACCATCCACCTGGTACAGGTGACTGCTGGAAACCTTCCTGCTTCGGGTCAAACACGTGGTCTCCAATATCTGGATAGTCTTTTGTTTGTTGGATTGGGGTTTGGGTTTTTTTTAGAGTTAGGAGAAAGCAGTACAACCCCAAAGGCATGAGGTTTCTCCTTCTCCGTTCTTGCTCTCTGCAAGACGCAGATAGGAAGGTCTTGTATTTTAAAAGATTTAAAGCATTTTGAAACCGAATGTTACACGAGAAAAGTAAGCACCTGCTTGATGCTCACATGTAGATCTGGCTCAGATTTCTATTCTGGCAACGTACTGTTCCTCGAAAGAAACAACTAGCTTCCAACTATCAGCCTATTTAACAGCTAATTTTACTTTATTAAAAGTTAATTTGTCAGAATATTTCATCAATATTTGTTAACATTTATTTAGAATATTTGCCTGAATATTTCGTTTTTAACAAATCGCAGAACCAGGGGAAACAAGACATTAAAGATTATTCCAAATGCCCTTCTTCAACAAATGAAAGAGACCCACGTGGGTCTACAGGGCCCTAGCAGAAGTTTCACAAACAAAAATAAAACTAATTAGCATCTCGAATCTTCAAATTCCACCAATGTATCCTCTTCTAAAACAGAAGAGCTCCTACGTTCAGACACACTTTACCACCTTTCTGGAAAACCAGCCAGTCTATTTTTATCAATTTTACCAAGAGCAGAACCGGTTTTATTTTGATTCGTCAAGAGACAGCCACAAGCACGCAAATCATGCCATCCAGTGGAGTGTGAAATTTACTATTCTGGCAAGAATCACCAGCATTTTTATCCTTGGATGCGCACGTTTGCTCAGTCTCTGACTCCTGCGCAGCACGTGCAGCAAGGCCGGCAGAACCGCAGAACCAGAGATACACCGTGAAATGGGAGTGAGTGAATTAACGGCTCCAGAAATAGAGTATTTTTGATGTTCTTGGTTGCACACTTTGATTGAAGCGAGTTCCACGTGGCGTGTTACAGCAGTGGCCCTACGGCGTTCCCGTAGGGCTCTTTTGATCACATTTCTCTGATGGTGACAGGATATCCACAGCTGCATGGATCCAACTGGTTAATAACCAGAGTATAACCATCAAAAGCATGAAGCATTTAACTCATTAAATGAATCAATCAGTCCCACAAGAAAATAATTCTAGACCAAATCAGACGGTTTATAATCTGAAAACAGAAAAGTCTTCATATCTACCACAGACCGCTACAGCTCGCAAGTTACACGAGAGGCAGTCCACCACGGTAACACTGGACAAAGGACATACTTCCACTCCTTCTCCCATTTTTAAAAGAAAACACATGGCTCGCTCTAAAAATTATCTTGCAAAAACGCAAAGACACAGCAAATAAAACAAGATACCTTGAACAAAGAAATCCTATGTTTCATTTCCTCCCAAAATATATATAGTCATGCAACATTTGGGTCTCAGTATAAAAGCAAAATTGCATCCTTCATACAGCCGTACAGCTAAAAACTGCAGCGGCAGCATTCCGTACAGCCTGCGCAAGCACTTTCATCTGAAATGGCTTTTCATGAAGATTAGGACCTAAAGATTCCAACGCTTGTTTGACTTTCCCGGCCACTAACAATCCCCTTCCAAATAAAATACCTCATGCGCTCATGGTAACGACTACCTTCTTTTTGCATAATAAAATTTCACTTAGAGGATAAGATGCTTTTAAGTCTTCAGTTAATTTTACCTTTTAGTTTCGCACATTCAGAATGTCAGAGCATCCCCTTACGGTCACAGTCAGCAAGCAAGGACCTCGCTGTTTCTTTTACTCACTGGGAGAAACAATCCCACACAGTTTATCAGACATCATTCTGTTTTGGAGCAGAACATACCTAAGTATATGATGTGTTTATTGCCAAAGGATCAACTTACTGCTTGAAATCAAAAGTCTGATGCTCAAAACAAACGGAATCACCTAATTCCAAGCAATAACGTTTGATCGAAATAAATGCTCCTGATTTTAAGGAGCCGCTGCCGACAACCGCACACCAGGTCATTTTTGATAGCCACAATTTCACAGGGAAGTTGATTAAACAGCTGGTTGTCTTTCCCACAGCAGCACAAGGGGATCTGACAGAAGGGGCAGCAGAACCGATGGAAAAAGGAAGGTTGTCGCTTTAACCACCCCCTTCCCGAGGCGCCCCGTTACGTAAGGCCTCACCGCAGTGCCCCGGGAGCCCATCTGGATGGCAAACGCCACCGCACGTGCCGCCAAGAAAAACTCACTTAGGAATCAACAGCGAAAATTTCTCCCCTTCCGAAGGAGCTTGTGGGTTTGGAAAGGACCGGCACGACAGAAACCCGAACGCTGCGGGAATTTATTTACATTTTACTTGCAGTCAGCTTGAGGCATCTCCTCACCTCGCTTTTTAACCCTCGTGAAATGGAGAAAAGAAAGTTCAAAGCCAGGGAAGGAAAAGCTATGCACCGTGCCGGAATTCCCTTCACAGCATTTTGCGAAATCACAGCTCTCCTCGCACGCAGCAATGCGTTTTCCAGACGAATGTACGTTATTTTTGCGCTGATCAATCCGTGTTTGGTGGCTGCTTTTCCTCTCAAAATGTCAGGGATCAAGTACGTTCTTAGACTCTTCACGTCTTCTCAAACCACACTGTAAAAGTTCGATTTTGTCATTTATAGGCCTATGATAGTAAAGAAAATATTTCTTGGCTGGAGTGCACTCAAAGTTCACTAGGGTATTTTATTCATGCAGGGACTGGGCCTGAATGATACTGGTGACCAGCGGCCTCCTCTACAGACAATGATAGTACAACACGCGCCGCACCCTTCTGAATTAGGCCCTAAAGGGGCACCACCGCTGCACACTGGAGTAACTACCCTGCAGACAGTCCTAACACCGGAGAACTTCCACGTACGGAGGAATCAGCCCAAAGAAAACAGTGACTAGTACAACGGCGATACAACTGGTGCTCTGTTTCACTTGTCACTTCATAGTTCGGGTGGATCTTCAGTATTGATAAAGGTGATCCTTGGACATCACACTCAACACATCGATTATAAACGGTCCAATACTTATTGCCGACAGCAGGGTTTGGGGCTTGTTAATACATGGATATCTAACGACTTCTGAAATCCACACAAGACTCCCCTGATTTTCACTAGAAAAAACCAGCTCTCCTTCAACTAAGTTATCGTATTTGTAGCAGTAACTTTCCCAATGAGCACATCTTTCTTACAAACCACACAACTTGCCCCTTTTTTCATTATGCACTCCTGAAGCAACATTTAAAGTCACAGAGAAAACTGCTTTTATGCTCACAGGCTTATCCAAATGTTTTGAGGTGCCTCTCAGGAAGCGAGGACCAGCGCCCTTCAGCACGTACTTTAAATAAGTATGGCCACAGCGGAAAAGTATTGGCAGGACGGAACAACTATGCATCGGCTGGAAAGAGACGGTCCAAGTGACCCAGTGCATTAGTTTTCCTCTTTCTGTAGAGCCCACGAACACACAAATGCTTGACAGCACACCATGCACCATCCAGTTATGTGCACTCACAGTTGTGACTGAGCCTGAGCAGCTCCTTAGCTTCAAGAACGCAAAATTAAATTCACCGCTTGTATAGTGCAAGAACAACCAGAGAAGTTTGAGAAGGGGAGAAAACACGCTGCCAACAATTTACTTTATTTCCCAAAAATTGCTGCTTTCATTTCAGTTTATTAAACAGTAACTGGCCAGGAAAGTCATTGAAATAAACATAAGTGCCCAGGAAAGAAGAAAACAACAGCCAGCATTGAACACGAGCGCTTACATAAAGCCAGTAAGCAAGTGCCAGCATTGATGCCGCTTGCGAGAACTGCGGTGCTGAGATAAACTCAATGGGTTCTCACATTATCTTCTTGCCTAGCCTCCAAAGAGGTTATCACTTCCCTCCATGTGGCAGCATTGAATTGATTCACAAAGCAGCAGCTATTTGGAACTGAAGCCAGACTTTTGCAGCTCTGAGGAAGACAACGTGTTTGCAAAAAGCAGCGCTGCTGCATCACAAGGCCTTTCCCAAGGGTGCCGTACAACGAAAAATTAATGCTCTTTGGAGAGAAGAAAAGCACAACAGAAATGCTTTGTCCATTTAAAGATGGGCTGGACTCTCAAGACTTTGCTTCTCGTTTTTTTCTTGAGTATGAGACAGCTCAACACCTCTGCAAACTCTCCCTTGGCTTCCCAAGTTCTGCCCCTAACAAGTCACCACTCCGATGGACTTCAGAATGACCCACCGCGCAGCTTTCCTCAAACCGCCAGATGGAGGCGGTCCGCTCGGTAAGATTCAGAGCAGAGGTTTCGAACAGCACACAGCTCAGGAGAACCTGCTTCAACTCCTCCATCTGCCACAGGCATGATGCTGCAGACCTGGGCAAATTCCTGCCTGCTTACACTCAGCCCTTCAAACCGTAAGATGAAGTTTGTCCTACCTCTACGCCATGATCTGGCAGTGGAAGAGAGATGCACTACAGCATCCAGCAACACCGCAGTCCCCAAAGAACAGGCTGATGTGATTTTTTATTTCCAAGGAGCTACAGTCCATGGTATTTATTACTAGGAGAAGAAATGTTGGCAAAAAGTACTTCCAGGGACCACAAGATTAGCTCTTCCATGCGGATACAGACCACACAACTTCTTTTCAGACTACTACAGCTTGGAAGATCAGTTAATGTCCTATATAATGAAGAAACAGAAGCACAGGTTAAACAGAAAACATGAGAGATCCTCAACGAATTACTTGATCGAGCACTGCCACTAACCCATTCCTCTTCCCCCCAAACCTCCAGAGGACCCCGAGCATGACTGACTCTTGAGTTGCATCGGTCTGTGAAGGGCGTTGGATTGAAACGACAATTAGCAATGTAGTTGCAACAATCCAAGTTACAGGAATTTATCAATTTCTAGTGCTGATGAAACAGTGAAGAGCTAGGACAAAATGCCAACTGCAAAAATTGGGAATTAAAGTTCTCCAGCAGTGTCCTGATGGAATCCAAGGTCTAGATGCATGTCTGCAACTGCTGGTAACCACGGCTTGGAGCGATCTCTGCTGCATCTAGGTGTGACAGGTTCAAACCATCGTAGACGTACTGTGCAGTCTGTTAGCGACTAGTATGATACTCAGAAGTGAGACACGTGAAGCCCAGAATTATAAACAAGAAATGAAAGGAAGACAGAGAGGAAAAGTAGGAAAGATACACAAAGATTAGGAAGGAAAAAAGGATATGAAAGGAAAAAGGGTATAGTTTATAAAAATATAGCAATAAAAAAGGCTTTTTTAAAGTGGGAAAAAAACCCCACCAGAAAATACTAAATATATTCTGTATTTAGAGCGTACATCTTTAGTAACTGTAATATTTATTTATAGAAAACTTTCTATATAATAGCAACAGTCTGCAGTATCTCATAAAACAGACCTACTGGCGAGAAGCATCAGAGCTAACAGCTTGTCTATGAGAAGCAACTTACTACCCTTCCTCCTGCATTTAAAAGCATGAGAACGCTTAAGACAGACAGAAGCGTGGTATAGTTGCTGTTTATCCTGCATTGCTGTTAAGACCAAAATCTTGACTAAAAGCAAGCGAGAAGCTGAAGCAGCAGCGACTGACTGCGACCCGCAGATTTGACGTGACACGTGTTACAAGTTGCTTAAACTGGCCCGACCTGCGTTATGTTTGGGTTATGGGCACGAATATACATATACATAAACACATCTGTATGTACGCTGATCTAACTGACGTGCGTTACACAACCAAGGAGGAGTCAAACGTGTTTCCTATTAACCACGGGCGGGCGGTCTGCTCCTCCAGCAGCGGTGTGGCCACGCACTTCGTAAAGCAGCACAGCGCTTAACTCTACTCGAACAGCCCGCTGAAGAGGACATGGCTATGGTTTGTTCTTCTGTCAAAGTGCATTAACGTCTCGTTCAACCAGTGCAGCAGCAAAGTGGTCCCATCCTTACTGGAAGCAACACTGTGATACAAGAGAAACACCAACCTTCCATTACCAGTTTCTCTCGAGTCTGAATTTCGAAGTGCGTCTTAAAAAGTGAAGTGATGTGTTATTTGAAACACAACAGACATCATTTACCATAGAGTTAAAATAAATAGTCCATCTTGATCGTAAGGTATTCTCCAATAACACTTTTTTCCTATGTTAAGCAAATGATAGGGATCTATTCTGGATTAAATAAACACTAACTCACGATGGAAATCAGCAAGAATTCACTCCATGAAGTCGTCTTGGAAGCAAATGGGAAAAATCAACAGAATGGTGCTAAGCTGGCTGGAACAGCACTGAGACATCTTTCACGACGGTGCCCTCCCCACTGTGGGGACTGGGGGGTTTTGGTGAGGGGTTTTTTGTTCTTGTTTTGGGGTTGTTGTTTTTTTGGGTTTTTTTTCAAACAACAATCATTTCCCTAATGTGAGAGTTATTTCAATATGCATAAATAGTTCCCCGAGCAGCAGACGACTGCATGGAGCCAAAAGAGGATTTCTGGAGTCCAATAATACAACTGAGCTAAGGGCACAGGTTCTCCTTAATGTAATTAGTGGATCTGTATCTCCTTCCTCCACCCAACCACTCATTCTGTATTTAATTTGTAGGTACTGATCTTCTATCCTCTTGTCATAATTAGCCAAAACTGACAAGTATGTTAAAAAATGATTGGTGAGAGTCTGCAAAAACACATGTGCAGATGCAAGAGGCTTTCACAGAAATGACACACTAACAAAGTTACCCAGGAAATAACTAATGTTATTTTCTTTTCATTTAATTACTTAGATTATTTTAAAGAATAAGAACAATTGTTAGGTTTTCTTTTATGAACTTCAGAAATACCCTCTCACTTTTTTTCCAAGCCGAAACGGAAAATCATCCTTTGTGTTACAGTTTTCTAGAAAGGCAAAATTTTGAATTTGGAAATCTGTTTTTCAAACTCATTTGTGGAGATTGCAATAAAATCTCAAAAGAGCGAAACCTGTATTTTTCTGTTACACAAAGAAAATTGCAGCTGCGGATGTTCTTAGATCGTATTTCACCAGAAAACGTCCACATTTTCAGTAGGGCAGAAGTAATGAGCTACTTAAGGACATGGAGTGTGTTTAAGTCATTTTGGTTTCTTGCCCAAAAACTCTTCACTGCCACCCCACAAGCAAAGTTATTCCACAAGTGAACATTTATACTTCCAAAGATAAACTTCCATCTCTCTTGCGGTCAACTTTATGCAGCGTATCAAGAATTTTTAATAAACAGACATCACTCTGTTCTCTATAGTTTCTGTATATTATACAAAATACTCTCTCTATTGAATACACATTTGGTTGGTGTTTTCTTTTTCTTCCAGGAAAAGAAAGGAAGGAATATCTTTCCACTGACAAACTTGAAGAAACTCGAAACAAAAGGAAAAATAAAATCCTTTATATTGGCTTGAGCTTTTCTAGCTACGATTGGCAAAGGCGAGGCTGATGGCATCGGATTTTTCCTGTAAGTGTAAAATGACGCATCAAAGTGTTAGTGCTCAGAGCAGAAGCCAACCACGTCGTTAGGACAACCACCCCATTTAGTTCCCATGCTAGCGCCGCGCTTGGGTTTGGGGAGATTCACGGAACCACCTCACCAATAAAAACCACACGGGCTGGGGACTAGCGCAGCGAAGCGGACATGGCACGGCAGGGCTCTTCCCGGTGCCTCTCTGACAAATACCAGGGATGAGATCGTGGCACAGCTGAACTCAACAGGAGCTCTGCCACCGGACTGAACCTGGCCAGAATCTCATCCTCGAAAGCCCTGAGTCACCCCTGTGCCCGCTCACACCGCGGCAAATGCATAAACAAGCTACTGAAATCAAATTTCATTGCAGCTTAACTATTCGCAGTGATGACATACTCCGTTGCCACACGAAATCATCATTTCACTATTAAATTTGCTGCTTCATCAAGTTTATATGCATTTTCTTCATTTGTTGCCACAGGATTCTCTGTCATGGCTGATAGCAAATCTCAACAACCATTAACATTTAGGTGCCCAAAAAAGTCAGATTCACAGGGGGCGTATCCTTTCCAGAAGGCACACACAATCCCTAGTTTGTTATAGATTGGTTCCCAAAAGAAAGCAACACACTAGTCAACACGAAGAAGAAACAAATATGTGTTTCAGATACCTGGATCCCAAATCTTCCGAGCCATGCTTATGACACAGACACAGCAGAACGCTTCTGATCCACTGCTGTCACATTTCTGCCACCGCAGAGCTTTTCCAACTGCAGGGATCACGCTGCTGTAATCCAATTCCCTCACGGTCAGAATGCCTCATGTAAATGACATAATCCTTAGCTCGAGCACATTCCTTCCTCATGCTCACACTTTCAAAACCCTGTTTCTTCCTACACAAATAGTTACGAACTCACTCGTTTGATTTGTGCGCACAGATTTAAGGGACGGGGAAAAGAGTTGCTAGTGACTTGCTTTACCTCTGGAGCAAGGGAAGAAGGCTGTTCATTTGTTCATGTTTCTAAAGACTATCGTCAACGAAAAACTAAGTTTTAAAAACACAATGGAACAAGGTTGATGAGATCCACAGATAAAAAGGGTTTGGAGATCAAAATTACTTTGAATCATAACCTCCCTTGAAAATACATATTTAATATATTCGCAGTAAAAGCCTGAAGTCTTCTGCTTCAGGTATGCAACGAGACAAAAACTGGCCTAATGCAGCAACTGAACGGGTTCGTTTCGCCTATCAATCTCCCCGAGACAGCCAGCAAATTACTAGAAACAAAAGCAGGTCACGAGGGCTGTATTTCCTCAGCTCAGGTCAGTGTAAAGAAAGCACGGCAGCCTCATCATCAAATATTCTTCACATTTTCCTCCATGGAACTATGAAACACATTGCCCTAAGAGAAGCGTAAAGACAAAACATCAGATTCCTCAAACACCATTCCAAACAAGCTCACTCTGGCTGTGTTCTTAAGCCTTCACTGGCATTTCAAATTGGCAGTTGCCCACAAAACGCTCTAGTACAACAAATTACTCCCACTCTATTAATCCACTGGTGACCTACATAAGATGTGACTATGAAGAATCTTTTAACAGCGAGATCTACCGGTGTATTAAAATCTAGTTCAATTAGTAAAGCTGGTCATTTTTAGACTCTCTCAATTCCACACTAACATCTACATTTGTTTCCTCTTTACGCGCACAGCAAAGGTATCGCACAAGAGCTGTAACGCTTCTGTCAGACCCTTGGCTGTTGGAGAGGCCTTCGCCTACCTCCTTCACCAGAAATATTTGCACCACAGCGCACGGAGCAGACTTGCTGTCCTAATGTAATCACCGAGTGATCCTCTACCAGAAGTCGCTGTATCAGACGAAGACGCATTTGTCCAGAATCTTCTTCACCCAAAACTGGTGGCTCTGCCTACTATATTCTACGTGCCCTTGCTCTACATGAAAAGAAGAATCTGGACGTATGCATCTTGTTCACTTAAAACTAGCAGCTCTGCCTACTATATTCTATATGCAAGGCACATTTCATTCCTTTTAAATTGACAAAAACTACATCTTCAACGTAAGTAATGTCTGTTCATTACTGCACAATAGCTTTAGTAACTACAAGACCGGAGCAGGGAGAAGCACGTTAGCATCATCTGCATTCCTGTTACAAATCCACAGGCTTTACGATCCTTAATCTCTCCTTTAGTAGAGATTGCAAATTTCTTCCATCTCAACCTCAGCAAGGCTTTTGAAGCAATGCACATAAATCACAGAATGGTTTGGATCAGAAGGGACCTTAAAGATTATTTAGTTCTAAAATCTACTTCCAATGGGAAGCAGAAGAATTAAGATTCAAGACCGTACTGTTTTGAACACCTGAACAGTATTTAAATTTGTGTAATTTGTTTTATTATTCGTTCCATTATCTGAGGAAGTCTTATTTCTCCAATATTTACTACACTTGGTGCACTCACAGCTGTTAGCTGCAAGGAAATCTGAATTCAGATTTCAAGATCGAGGAACTTCTGCTGAACACCCACAGCAAACTAAACCAAACCAGCCCATTAGAATTCCCTCATAAACAAAGCTAACAAAACCTGCCTGGCGACAACAATGCATTCCCCATTCTTACAGAGCGCAGTTTAACTGCAAGTAGCCAGCAGTTTCGGCCTTATCTACACAGAACAAATTCAAAAGTTTCTGTATTATACTCACAGCGAATTCCATAAATCATGAGAGGATCAAGTTGCTTCTTCCCGTGCTTCCCCTGGCCCGAAAGGTTGGAGATGGCCTGAATTTCCCGGTGGAAGAGATAATCGAGCAATGTCAGTGCCATCTTCTCGGCCGTGCGGCAGTTTGTGCTGATGTGCAGCATGTCAGCAGGGGTGATGGGGCAACGGACCCGCATCTCAGGATTATTTTCATCTCCGAGCCACGTCCCATTGGGGTAATCCTCTAAAAACAGAGATTGTGGACATTCTAATTGTGGCACAGAATCAAACAAGTCAGGTTCAAGTTACAGCCAACATTTCTTAAGTTATCACGAGCTCTTCCAGTTTTCTTCGTAGTCTCCATAAACTTCATTAAAATTTAGCAGGACTAATAAGCTCACAACATTTGCTACAGATCGAAAGTTACTCTCAAATCCACGCCAAAGGTGACCAAAAGTTATTGCCATGAATGTTCTGGCCTACACGAGGAACTGCTGTAATTAGATGTCTAAGCCTCTCTCAGACATCTTTTCAAAGTGTCTCACACTAGAGGCCCACAGCGGAAAGAGCACACCACATTCACAGCGTTCTCATTCACCAAGTTATTCATCCCCTAACAACAAAAGATTACTGCAACCCCAGAATATTCTTAAACTACAGCTAATTTCAAGAAGCTAACAGCTTTGAACCACGCTTTTCCCCAAAAGGATCAGATTAAAATAAGACTAAGCAAGATTACAAATTTAAGAAATTCTAATCAATAGTAAGCAAAAAAAAAAGAGTATTTCAAGCATTGGCAATCATTCAAAATGTAGCCAGAGATCCTAATCAAAATTTGGGTCTTTCTTCAAATTTACTGGCCAGTTATCTACATCATTGCCTAAACACAGTTTATCGAGGAACAGGCCCAGGATAAACATAGCGAACCGATCGCTAACAATCTGCCACGTGCACCTTCCCTTCGATTCAAGTTTCAAGCCATTAGCAGCAGAACTACACCAAACTTCTCTTGTGTATAGACACACACACATTTTATATATAAAGAAGCTTTTTGATTTCTGTCCCGGCCTTTCAGTTTGGTGGGGGAAAAAACCAACCCTCTTCACTTGAAGAGGAATATTAGAGCCCTCACTGGAAATTAATCTTCGCAGACAATGCCAAAAGTTAATGGATTCAAGATTAAGCAGAACTTTGAACAGAGCTCGTAAGGATGACCAATCTCTACTGTGGTGGAGGACGCAACATAGGACCTAGGATGAGACTCTCGTTCCAGGTAAAAACAAAATTCCCAGTACAAATCTTGACAACACTAACAGGAACTGGATAGAACAACATTCCAGTACTATTCCAATGTTCACTGACACAGACGTTTGGATGTGATTTATTTCTTTGCTCAACTTTGTGGAGTAAAACAAAGCTTCCTGACCCAGGAGTCACTCAGCCCTTCCATACCAGAGCTTTATAGTATCGCATTGTGTTTCACACACCTTCAGAACAGAGTGAAAAGTGTGAACAAGTCATTCAATGACATGATTTATCTTTCACTAAATGCCTTTAGAGTTTCATGGGATATACAGTCACAAATTACTGGTTTCCATAACCCTTCCAGTCACACAAATAGGGTGACAGAGTTCAGACCGATGAGCATATCCTTTCACATTGAACAGGACCCCAGAGCAAGCAGCGTCTTTACTTCCAAGTGCTGGGATCGGTCAAGCAGCCTGCATTTTACTAGACTGCAAGCCAAGAGTATGCAATAAAATATAACATAAAAGCAACTCAAACACTAAAAAAACCACTTTTCCAACACGACCTTTGGGTTGAGTCATACCACATGGCAGATGCAAGTTTATTGCAGTGAATAATGACAGTATGAAGCAAACATTAGATTATGCAACACTGATATTATCATTATAAACATCAGATATCAACTACAATAATTTGCAAGGAAAAAGATTTATTGCTGATGTATGTAGCAGCTAGTCCCTCAAACCTTTTTCCGTTGAAAACAGAACTTAGTGCTCTGTTCTGAATATATTTTTATACACTCAGGTTTTACACAGATATTTTATCTGAACTTTACTGCTTATCCTGAACTCTGTAACAGGGCACACAAACGGTTTTCTGCTCCCAGTACCAGGTGCCATCTGCAAAAGAGGGTGGTTCAGATTAATTATGACTTGTTTTGAATGCTGCTGCGTCTGGCCTCACCACAAGTCTGGTTAACATTATCAGGGAAAACAACAGTCTGTTCCTGAAGTTAAACTGACTTTTAGAAAAATTTGGGCAGAGCTGGCAAAGCAAAATCATCTCTGGATTAATGTGCAAATTTTTCAAAGAAATTCTGGGAAGGCTGAGTAAAAGATTCTGCATCCTATCAACAATTTTACTACCTTACAAGGTTCACAGAATTCCTATTAGACGTAAGAGTTATTACTACTGATGGAACACCCTTCACCTGCAGTCTAGTTTAACAAATGCAATCAACCTACATCAACCAAAGATTTTTCCAATTTGCAAAATAATCTTTTTTTTTTTTTTCCCTCTACTGGCACAGAGTCCAGAACATACTGTTTTTACCACATGCAACTGTTCTTTTATTGCTAACAGCCTGGAAAAAAGACACTATCTTGTTATTCTGACCTATGAACACCAGCCCCACATTAAATTGTCTCTTGCATTTTCCTCCTGCTTTAAAAGCTTCAACAGAAAGAGAACTTGCTTTATAATCATTTTGCATGAAGTGGAACTTGCATGACTAAAAGTTAACCATGACTCTACTGTCTCACTGCAGCTACTTGAGGGCACAAAAGCTAAACTGTTCCTTATCATATACAAAAATAATTCCTACCGGCCTGCCAACACATCTGGCACTTGGCATAGAGCAAATATGATGAGATGGGCACACAAAAAAACGGTGAAAAGAGGAAGCACAGCGTCAGTTATGAGGGAGACAGAGCTGCTCTGAACGAGTGGTGTGGTATGGGAGAAGCCAGACTGATGAAAGAAAGAGGAAAAAAGACCCAGAGTTTGACACAAGCTGTCTCTGAACATTTAAGTACATAAACACTATTGATTAAAGCTGCACCAATTTGCAGCTCTGAGCACTCAAACAGCTTTTATGCTTGCTGAAATGGTTCTTTACGGGTATTATCAGGCATTATACCTGAGAGAGTCTAGATGAGGCAGGTTATTTAGTACATACACTGCAACGGCCAGATACCGAGTCAGGACTCCACTGGGCACAACCATACGCAGGTTCTTCTACTCCTTAAAGGCTACCAAAACACAAACAACATGCGAAGGGCCGGGGAGGAAGAGTACAGTCAAAGAGCACGCTTTTCTTCAAAATAACGAAGCACAAATGCACACGCTCCCCCGTAACTCAGTTAATCACACACCTTTCTCGTTCGACCCCGAAACATTTTTCTTTCGCTAACCTTCCCAACGGCCTTGCTGCATTTTGAGTGCTATGTGGAAAGGTACTTCCTTGCGTTCCTTTAAGCCAAATATTCTATCATCAGAGAAGCGGCTCTTGATCATTTCTACTCCCAGTGTTAAAAGTCCTGACACCTTTATCTGATTTATCTGTACTCAGAAGCTCATTTCAATAACAGACAATTTCTAGCTCCTCTTCAATTTTTTTTTTTTTGAGAGATCAGAAAAATTTGCCTTTATCTCCATTCTACTGAATCCAGAACTAGTTTGCTTTCCAATGCTGTTTTCAAATCTTTTCTACTGCATTAAGTCCATTTCTTTTATCTCACGACACAGCTGACCATTCCTCTGTTTCGGCAGGGACGTGCGGGAAGGCACGAGGCGGCCAGGGCCGCTATGCAAACAAGCATTTCTATGGAAACAGGACGAGCGAGCCGTAAGGTCAGTGTGAAGAAAACCTACGTCAAGAGAACAGAAACCAGACAAGAGTTGCTGTGGCTTTCAGACTCACTCTCCACATATGTGTTTTCCCTCCTGGGCAGATGATGGACACGGAACTGTTACTCCCGTCTTTCTCTGGGGACACACTCCCTAGTTCAACACGTGAGCATCAGCAGTATGACCAGCAGCAAACTAGGCCTGGCTCCCCAGCTAGGTGCTGTCAGTCACAGCTTTCAAACCAGGGAAAACAAAGGCAACACCTGCCCAAATAACCACTTGAATTAACATGTTCCATTACTCCCAGTAGTTGTGTTTATTTTACTTATGAGGCTGGGTGCAAACCTGGTGTTTGCAGCAGAGAACAACGCCTGGTAGCTCAGTGCACAGGCTGAAAGATAAATCATCCTTAAAACAAAAAAATCCTAACCTACAAAAATACTCTCCTATTTCTAGAGAAATTAAATAATATTTTGGCCAATGTGCAGGAGATAGAACATCATCTTTTTTAAATAAACTCCTGTCACCCCGAGTCCTTTACCCCTGCAAGAGTTCACAGGGGTGGGGATTAACTGACAGAGACTGCAGAGCCCTGACTGCATTAACTAACGATGATTAATTAGAAGGAACAGAGTGACAACCGCGCTACATGTTAACCCACAAATCTAGCCATGTGACTTCCAGCTCGGGCTAAAAGCGAGGTTAAAGAACGAGCTTCGAAGCTACGTTCACCAAAACCTCCCACCACAAACAGCAGGGAACGCGCTGGGAGGCCTGGCTGGGGGCAGCGCGCACCGCACACACGCGCTCGCAGACAGCAGAAACCCTGGACGCAGAAGTGGAGTTTTTCACCCGACCGTTCTCGTGGGGAAGAAAAAGGTTTCATTTCCATGTCAACAGAACAGAAAGACAAACAGAAGAACCTCATGCTCCAGGTATAATCTTCTGTAAGGCAGAAGGGATTTGGCTAACGGAGACACAGTTCCAGTCAGCTCCTAAGCCGCTATGGTCCAGGGACCAGGACGCTACACGGGATGCTCTGAAAACAGATGCTGCGCCCTCCTGCGCTCACGGTTTCTTCTTGTCTCACAGACAACACAGGGCACGGAAGAACATCTAAGGGCACGCAGCACCGAAGCGTACTGGCCTCAGCAAATACTACAGAAGTCTCAGCGTAAGACCAGCAAGATTACTTGTTAAAAATAAGGCCTCAGTTTTAGTACACGGTTAAATCCATGAGGCAAAAAAGGAGATTCACTTACTTTATGACTCATGGAAGGCCAGGGAATTTATTCAACAAAAGTAGGAAGTGAGGACTATGTGATCATCTGTAATTTAAAAAGCTCAGCTAAAAAAAAAAAAAAAAATCCAGATAAAATGGAGAAAATTAAAATCAGTGGACTTAAGAGGGCTTTTCAAACCCTTCAAAAATGTGTTTCACGTTAAAAAAAAAATCAGATTTCTAATTTAGATTTTGCCCACTTCCTTCTTTATTGCCTCTTTGTTATATTTAACTTTACACAGTGAACCAGGCTGTGAATTCCAAACATCCCTGTGACAGGTAACTGGAAGAAACCACTGTTCATATGTTTGCTTCCAAAAATAATTTAAAAAAAAAAAAAAAATCAAAGCAATTCAATTTCTATAGTTTTCTTTGGCTTTAACACATTACTGAAGCTCCTGAAGCCTCACCAATGTCTTCACATCAGCTACACTGTTCTAAGGCACCAGAAGTTTGCTATTCAAAAGTTCATTCTCGCCGTCTGCGTCTGGTCATGAGGAGCTTGGCAGGAGAAGCAAAGTGCTGCAAATGGTCATCCAACACGTGAGATTTGAGCTTACAGGGAACTGGAAAATCCTGCGGACAGATCAGTCTGGGCCACGTACAAAGAGCTGCTTGGATTCACATTCAGAAAGCAAATTCTGAGCACTATTGAAGGCTGCTATCGTAAATGACCGTTTCACAGGCAAAGTTGAAGAGATAATATATGACTCAATTTTCTTTGGAAAAATATTATTCATCCTTTAATTAACACACTATGTAAACCAGTTCTTCCTTATCGTCTCCAAAAATACGCATGTTCACGTTTCTAATGTGGTATTTTTGATAGCTTTGTATCATAACTGCTTTCTCTGCATTCCCTGTACTGCATTTCAACACCAACATACACGGTGCCAAACATCTTATGTCAGTGTATCAACCATAAAGTTCACTGAACCAAATTCTGTACCAATGGATCTTGTTATTTCATTTATAGCACTTAAAAACAGCTCCCGTGGAGCTCTGCTCAAGGGCATTTCATGTACTAGGGAGATACTAAGGACAGTGTGTTTCTTTCTTAGCAATTTCAAAGTCTTGGCTTTGGCATAAACATTTTAAAAAATATCTGCTTTTAAAGCAGCGTAGTAACGCTGAATGGGACATTCTTACACTGTACAGACGAGAGGTCCTGCTTTTTTGCTCCTTCCAGATGAAAACCAGGACAGTAACGCTATTGTGAAAGATTCAAAAGGGTAATAGAACGTGCATTAATGTTTTAGGAACAGATGCTCCTCTGGTTTGTACAGTAAGTCACAGACTAAATATTTTACATGTTGCCCTACACTGAATATGTGTAAGAACAGTATTATTACAATATTCCTTCCCTACGGAAGCCCCTTGTATCTCGAAAACTGTATCTAGTCTTAAGCAAAATAACGCTCTCACAGTATCTCCTAGAGAAGTGTCCAAGTATAACCACGGTGCCTTTAGATAGCTTATTCTTTAGTTGAACAGCAAGTATTCAGCACTGGAGCTTTGCTGAGCTAATTTGAAGCAGCTGCTTAATATTTTTCCTGTATGTAACCCGCATTAAAAAAAAGGCAAATTCTGCTTTTACCAATATTCTAATGTGAAATTTTGAAGAGCAAGTTCTTGTAAAGTTTTTCAAAATACAATTCAACACCTTTAGAGGAAAAACAGAACTGCCTAAATCACAGCAAAACTAATTTATAAAAAATATTTGCAAGTATATGTGGATATTATCTATTCTTTACTTTCTGCTCTTTGCACACATTTCTTGGTAAAACGGTACCTAATGTACAGTTCTGAAACTGCCAGTTAGTGCAAGATCTTCTTTATACATGAATTCCAAACAGTTTACCCTACAAATGAGAAATCACAAGTAAGCAGCAGCCACGCTTTTTGACTGTTTCTTCTAAATCCAAGAGTGTTACACTCTCAAATCAGGATCAAGCGCTGCGCAAGGTACTATGTAAGCACAGAACAAACACAACGTCCTTACCCAGCAATTTCACAACCCAAGAATAAGGTAGGAGACAATAGGTGGATTACAGAGAGGCAGGCAGGTGTCAGCACACAGCGAGATGGCAGGCAACACCGAAAGAAAGCGTATCTCAAAGAAAATATCTTAAAAGAATGGTAACTTCACTACGGCTAGGTTTTACATAGACACTATGAGAATAGACAATTTTATGAGTGAGATTTATGGACAGTGATGTATATATAGTTATGAGGACCTCCTCCCAGGCAAGTGGAAGAAAACATAATAGCCTCTGCGAAAACATTATGAGCAAGGAAACCTGTCATCTAAGGCTGAGGAAGTCAAAGCGACACTAAACAGTGACTGGGAGATGGCAAAGGACAAGGTCTTCCTTCGTAACGAGGGCGCCATGGAGCAGAGACAGGGACACAAGGATGGGGTTAAAATGATGAGTTTGGAAAGTCGTATTTGTAACAGCTCTCTGAACATAAGGCCAGAGAGGAGTCCTTACAGTAAATACGATGGGAGGCAGCTGGAACCTAGACAAAAGAGTGTTATTTTCATCTCAGATGTTACCTATTAAGAACATAAAAGGCTCCTTTTAAGTGTTGATCATTTAAAAATCTACTCACCATTCTCACCAAAACTTATTTGTTCATAGTTACTGCCACTTGCTTTTCTTCGTCTAATGCTTAAACTCTTCAGTTAAAAAGTTTAGACAAACATATTTGAGAATGTCAGAATATTTTTTTAACAGATTTGTGGTGAGCATGAAAGCGCATACGGTTGCCAGGTTATAGCTTAGTCAATTGAAAACCAACCCTTGACAGGATTACAGCCACATACCAGTACGAGAGAATTCATTAGAGTCAGAAAACAATAAGCTACTTGATATCATAGGTTTAAAGCTTCTGTAATTTAAAACTAGTGTGGATCTAATGTTCTTCACAGTATTATTTTCTGCACTGGAAGGCGAAATCCAAAAGAATGCCACAACGCTAGGACAAAAGTTGTCCTGAACAGAGGGGCCTTCCTTACCACGTAATTAACCGCTACTGGCACCTTCGGAGATACGAAGGCCTGAAGAATCGACGAGCAAAGTAAGTTCTGTGCAAGAAGGACGGTAAATACCAGCTGCAGCGTTTTAGGTGGGTGAAACCCAGTTCAGAGTCTACAGCCCCTTAGAAATGTACATTCTGGAAACCACAGAAAAGCGTCTCCTCAAGATAACTTCACAGCCTGAACTTTTCCTTCTATTACCACTGGAAGCGTAAGAAGTGCAATATCTGAAAACTGAAGGGGAAAACAGAATAGTGCTGTCGCTTCGTTTCACACACAAGCTGCCACGCAACTATTAAAGAAAAACCAAAAACTTTCAGCATCATTAGTATAGAAAAACGGCTCTCCCACTCCAAAACTCTATCAGAGAAATTAAGGAAAGCTCTTTCTGTGCCACCTTTGCTTTGCGTAACACAGCGAACTGTGCAAACTTGGAGGGGGCCCATGACATTTAGGTCATACAACTCTGCACAGCTTCAATACACCTGAGAGAAACATCAACTCCACCCCAATGACAGCTGGACCGATGGATAAAACTCACTGTGCCGTAAACCATTTAACACACAGAGCAACTAAATCCTCACAATCCCAAATGGACAAACAAAGTTCCTCAAGATCTACAACAGTTCATTACAAAAATAACATGTACATCGACACCAGGCCCAAACGATGATGTTTTGAAAATGTTCTTCATTAATCATTTGTGCATCATTTTTGAGCCTAATTAGAAAGTTCAGGATCAAAAACAGAGCCCAGCTTTGTTTAAACTGACAATACGCTGTGCTCCAAAACTTACAGTAAGAACACATTCGTGTCACAATTAACTGGACTTCCTTTAAAAGAGAAAAACACATCTATCAGTTGTCAACATTTACTTTAAACACTTCTTCGTGATAAATGTTTGTTTCTTATTCCATTAAATGAGAAAGATGTGTGATCCATGCTGGGGGAAACGAAAAAAAAGAAAAAAGAAAAAAAGAGGAGGACAGACAAACAAGAACAGTGCTCTATATATTCAAACACAGGTTTCTTCCAGATCAAAGAAAAAGCATGCAGTGCCTCAGGAGAACACAGCAAAAGCATTAATTTTCATTATATTTACACTGTTTTCATCTACCAAAACCCCTCAGAAAACCAGCCTCTATTCAAAACACTGTGCAAGCTCTTAGACACTCACACAGTAAAACGGTTTGTTTGTAAGTTTGACAAGTCATGCTAGAACTCATGTCTGGTGGTTTCCTTCCTCCAGAAAAGTCTTCCGCTAAAACAGACATATTCAGAGAATAACTACTCCACAAGACACTTCCACAAACATGGGAACAGCTGGTTGCTTCAGATTTCTAAAAGCCACACTTCGGAAAAACAACGTTTCTAGGAAAACCCACAGGTGTACCTCCTGGTGTGAACCGCCCAGCTGCGTGCCTACCACAGCACGGGAGTTATCGACACAGCTTTGGCCTTTCAAAAGTCAAAGGGAGAAAAGAAAGGTTAACTAGACTCGAGATTTATTTAGTGAAGTGCACTGTGGGTAAGGACAGTCTCACAACTGTCGGAGCTCTCCAAAAGCTCTTCCAAATGAGAACTTCTTAGCTAAGATTATAACTAAGGTAACTATACAACAAAGAGATCTCTGGTTTGAAGCAATGACTCTTGGTTAAAGTGAGGACCTTTTTAAACATCATTAACATATTGCATTAAAAAGACAAGGAGGGGTTTTCTTCCTAAATCAGAGAAATAAAGAGAAAAGAGATGGGCCACGATTCAGTCAGGCCTTACAGACAGCGCTTACAATTAACATTTTAGCATTGCTTGAGCAGTTCAAGTTACCAGGACAGAGCAGCTTGGACACAGTTTTATTCGTTGGGGGGGGGGGTTTTAACTACCATACAGGATTAAATGCTCTTTGAGAACAACCAGCAGAGAGCGAACAATGCCTTTACATAAATCTGTTAACTAGAAAATATCCCCAGGTCAATGCCATATCCAAAGTCAGCTAAAGCCCAACTATAAACACAGTTTAGTTCTGCTTTCCAGACACAACATGACAGATGCGAGTCATGCTGAAAACCTGCTGTTTAATCTCAGTCCATAAGGGCTGCAGTACGCCACTCTCAGCCCCTCGTCCTTTACAATCAATCAAGATTCCTTTGAGCAACTCCAAGTTACTCAGAATTCTTTCACAGACGACAAAAGCAAGCTGATGGGCGCTCTAACTTCTGCCTTCTACTGCTGAATAAAAGCGAGTCCGCACAACAGACCTATTATTCTTCATCACTTCCTTTATTAATAATTTCATTTCTGTGACATCCTGCAGACTAGTTCACTTAGCATTCCTTCCGCGCAAGCGGCCCGCTCTCGCCTTCGCGAGGGCAAGAAGAGGTAGGTGTGGGGGATTACTAATCTGATTCTCAAAGCATTCATCAATCTCAAAGAGATTTCTAATGGATGAGTGTTCTAAAGGTCTGAAGAAAATCAGATTTGAAGACATTAATGGATTAGCCGTTTCTTCAAAATTTACATATACAACAATGGCATAAAAGGCCAACATCGCCATTTGTCTGTGCAAACGTGTGCCAAGCAACCAAGCCAGAAAGGGCACTACACAACAAAACCCCTCCTAATGTCAGAAGCTTTGTCCCTGGCACAGCGGACACGGAGCTGTGTGAAGTATTAACAGGCTCCACAGAGTACGTCTCGTACATATTTTCACATCAAAATATCAACGCCATCTGCAATCTGATCTTTTTTTGAGAGGAACTCCTCAGACAGTCTCAGTCTCCTTTAATTCCCCATAGACCCAAAATGGAAAACCCTTTGGAAGCAACTCTGCCTCACAGCATAAGCACAGGACAGCAGCTAAAGCTCTTGACAACGTGTGTGTTGTAGGAGTATCCACAACAGCTGCAGAAGCCCGGGTTCAGGTGCCTTAGAACAACATTTTCAGGAAGAACTTTTGCTGCATGAGACTTTCAGCAGACTGACTTCTGAAGTTTTCTAAGTATCAAAGTTTTAAAGCACCTCGCTGAATTGTTAGTCAGCTCTGAAATCTCTGAACGCACTCTTAAATACTCCGTTCCAGGCTGTCTTGAATTAATCCTCACCACTAACTGTATCCTGACCGGTTCCCAGCCAACGAGCTTTTACCAGTGGCTGGAGATCCTGCAGAAGAAACCAAATCGCTCCTAAATTCGAGTCCTTCTGTTTCAACGGCAGAGATCGAAAAGACAACGCGTTCACCTCTGAAGTACAAAAGTCATCTCCTAAGTGCATTCTGCTGCAATAAATTCCTGAAGGTACTTATTGCTTCTCCGGTACACGAATGTACATATGAACTAGTACATTCAGAATAACACTTCAGTAAATATTCAATAAATATGTTTTGAAAAGTAATTGGGAAAATTATTAAATTGAAGTCTAGGATTTAAATCACATCTGTATAAAAAAGGTCACTTTCAGACTAATCAAACAGAATTACGTTGTTTTCACCTAAAACTCACTGTCCCTTATATCATCTTGTGATTAAAACACAGCAATGAACATTCATTTCAATATTTCCACCACATAAAACAGAATTTTAATTTCAATTTAAAATATCTTCATACGGCTAATCTAAAATTCTTTGATTTCAGCGCACTTTATTTCTCTGTCCAAGACCTAAAGAATTTTCAGAAAAATCTGACACTACACACTATCCTGTGAACGCTCTGGTTTTAATACAAATTTCCTTATCAATGTTGTTTACAATCGCTAAAAATAACTATTTTATATTCATAAGAATCACACCAGTGGACCATCACCGTAAGTTACATGAGGAGATGGACTAGTAGCTTTTATTTCCCAGAAAAGGCATTTATTTTCCTGAAACAATATTTTAATTTGGCAACAGGAAATCCTGCAGGTTGCACGTGTTAATTTGAAGGGTTTAAAATACAAAGCCACGCCGCTGTAGCGGGGCGTACTTTTTAGGTTTTACAAGTAATTTTAAACGGCTGTTCTGCCTGCAAGGCTAGTAAAAACGAAAACAAAACAAAAAAAAACCCCAAACGACCCATTCAGATTCATTCACTCCTCTCTGATGCTTGCTGTACTGCCTAACCACTCAAGGCTGGACCCATGATATCATCTCTGAAGCGTCCAGTTGGGCCTTAGCTCATTCCACCACCGCATTTACTTCACAGCTAGATCAGCGTACCTTCAGAGTTCAGCGTAATAAGCGTGACATTGTTCCCAATACTTTGGCTTCCTAATTGTCCACTGTTGGAAACGGAGTCACTGGCCTCAGAGCCGCTCTCTCCATCTTCATTGTGACTGTCGTCGTGCCCTGGCACTTTCACCACTATGGTGTTCTGCCTGCGTCCAGGAACAGCACTACAGAGAAAAAAAAAAGTACGTCACTTTGGGAAAATGCAATCCTTGATCAGGAATAGCATCGTTGTACGGGAATGGAAACCATTAATTGACAAAGGCAAATGTATTGCGAAAGCATACTCCTTTAAACAAGGCTCCTCCTGTTTATAACTCAGAGCTGGCCAGCAAAATAAAATGGAAGGAAAATAGCAGAAGAAAAAAACCTTCAGAGGCACACTTTCTAAATGTTCATCAATGGAAAAGTCCAGGGCCAATGTCCAAAACAAAAGAGTATTTCAATAATTTATAAAAACTTATTACTTAAGAACATTTTCTACCCAGAATCTCCAGTGCCGCTTAGTTTAAAATCTCCTTTTGACAGGACAAATTCCAACAAGCCTTCCTGGGCTGCTGCATATTCCTTCTTCAGTTGGTTAAATACAAGATCTTCACATGCTCCCACGTGACGGTGCAGCTCTGGGCACTCTTTCTTTCGACTGTCAGCTGTCAACTAACACTGAACTAATCCCAGATCCTCCAAGACGTTTTCTCCCCATCAGAGCAAAGCACTGCTTTGCACCTTCACTGCTGAGTCGAGGTTTCCCTACGCAGAACTGTCAGCCTGACAAGCACCAGTTCAATGTTTTTCCCCCCCGCTATTACCTAGAACCTTCCTCATTTTGCACTTCAAATCGCTTCAGAGACTGATATTGATCTGTCAGAGGAGGGGATGAAGGGGGAGGATCCCCACAACCGCTACTAACTTGCTAAGGATGTTCTCCAGAGAATCCGCTGCTCTGCTCAACGGCTCTTCCTGCCCAACCATCTTGGCTACGATTGAATTCTGCCGGTCGTTGTTCAGAATTACTGTGGTCTGAGGAACAACACTACAAGACAAAAATCAGAGAGAAAAATTGAACATGAAGGAGCAAATCCTATAAATAATACATTAACGCAGTCTTATGGTTTAAACACTGTACTTGAAACCAGAGACTGCCTCTGCCCCTGAGCCTTGCTCTGTCTCCCAGCATCGCCGTTACGCATCAAGTGCTCAAGCCGGTAATCCATCGAATTTGACATCTGTTCCATTTCAAGTACTCAAATTTTTCCAGAGAACGGATTCAATGGAATTATATAAAAATTATATAAAAGTCCACGACCCCTGGCGAAGTGACAGAAGAATTCATCAACTCAGGATACACAGGAGGAAGTCTGTAAATCACAGCTCCAAAGAGTCACCAAATGCTTGTTTTGAAATTTCTGGAAGCGAGTACTTTGAGAGATACTATGAGCAACTTCCATGGCAATGCACCATCATTAGCAGAATAATTCCTAGGGAAAAAACGTAGGGGTATTTATTGCAAAACTGGATGATCAGCTTAGTTAAAGGGCATGTGCTGTCTTCCAGTGCTGGGAGCTTGTGGAGGGCAGGGAGATGGGAGCGGTGCTAGGGGCACCAGAGCAGAACAGGGACAGACTCTAACTATAAATAATGACAAGACCAAACTATTTCTTGTGCACATTTCACATACAAAAAAAAAAAAATCCAAAATAAACAATGGAAAAGCATTTAGAGTGTGAGAAACCAGAAAGCTTTCTCTATCACTTCTGATGATAACGTAAGGAAGTAACTAGAAGTGTCGCACAGAAAAAACACACAAAGTCCACACTGTAATACAAAAGTCAATATGATGTAAATAATCGTCTCCAGCAGGCAGCTTATCATTTAATTCGTTTTCAGAGATCATTAACATTATTCCCACACCATTACTCAATATTCTAAGGCATGGTTTTGATATTTAAGACTGTTTCATGGTAAACTTAAGGAGAAAACGTAGAAAATTTGTGTTTTAGTGACAGAGAAGGCTTTCTTCTTTCTCTTTGCTTCCCACAGTACATAGTCCGCTATTGTTTTTACTGGTCCAACATCTCAAACATGACTGATGGTCATTTATTTTTCCTAACTGTATTCCTTGGCTAAATGTTGAAACACAAATTAAACAAATCTGATGACAGCAACTCTGTTTATTTCAGCCGTTATAAAGCGCCTGCTTGCTTGAATATTCACGTGGCTCCATAAGACTAAGCGCTATATTATCCATCATTAAGACCTAAAGGAAAGATAAGGAACTGTCATAAGAGCCAACAATAAATGGATCTCAACTTTGGCACAGATAAAATGGTTGACCACAGGTTTTTTGGCTACAAAAAGCCCCACCTCCCTCTAGCACCAAATGGGACACCTCGTGGACTGCCAATGCTCTGCTGGATCTAAACCTCGAGAAGCTCTGGAAGATGTTTGTCTCATCACAGACAAGCACAGGCTGTACGACAGCTTTTCATGTGTGTGTGAAGTTGAAATTGTATTAAACAATAAACAGGGGGTTTCCGTCGGCTTTTGTAGTTGCTCTCTAGAGTGCAGGGGTTTAGGATGCCTTCATAGTCATCTTTTCAAAATTTTCTCCATTATCAAGGCGAAAAACACCCCACATTTTTAATTTTAAAAAAATGGCAATTTCTGTCTATTTTCTCAATGCCAGCACTGGACATTTTTAAAAAACCACAAGATAAAATACCAACACGTGGCGATGCTGGCAGTCCCCCCAGTGTAGCAGCAACGCGCGTTCTCGCCACATTTCCCAAATTGTCCAAAGACTGATGTTTGAAGAGCTACAGGCCAGTTCAAAATGTTCAAGAATTTTACACTTCCTTTTAGACACTGTTCTTTATCACCATCTTTCTTGCAATCACTTCTGAATGCCTGTTTAAAATGTCACTTACCAAAGCTTATTTTTAATGAACACTCTGAATAATTAATTTTGGCTGTAGAGATAAATGCAATAAAATTACATTTATAAAGTCCTTAGGATTTTGCTCATATGAAATTTATATTTGAAAAAGAGTCTTGCCACTAAAAACCAGCAAAAAATAAGGAAGAAGTTGGGGGGGAGGTCCTCTTTTTTTTTTTTTTTTTAGGAATAGTCATTTTTAAGGACAACAATCTAGAGAATGACCTGGATGGCATATAGCTAATTTAAGCAAATTTAGATTAAGGAAATCCAATGCATCAATGTACGTTCAAGCTTGCTTTCTTCAATACACAAACTTTTTTTTTTCCCCAAATTTATCCCTAAACAAACACCCATGAAAACACTGGCTCCTCTCTAAGAATTCACCTTTCCCAGTTAGCAGAGTGGATTATGGACAGGAAAAATCCACCTACACAGTTGTTTTGGGAGGAGCCACTAACTAAACATTGGTAAAAACACCATTTTACCGACACGTATTTTCCTGGCTGTACAGCACACAGAGGCAAGAACAGACACCACATGCAGGAGGAAAACCTCTGAAGCAAGCCACAACTACCACCAAATTGTCCATCAACTGTTTTACGTTTGGAAACGAACCGTTATCAAGTTGTAAGGACTCAAAGAATCTCTAAAGCAGTTTGGAGAGAAACCAGAGTCACACAGAAAGCACAGTGGTAGAAAACCGCAAAAAAAAAGCATGTGGAAATGTTCAACACTGCACAACATATCTACAACCACCAATTAACCTTTCTCTGCGATTAACCTGCCCGAGCAGGAACTCCACACCTCGTCTGAAGGATAACTGAATGAAGTTGCTTTATTACCATGGGATAAAAGACTTGTTTCTGTGCTCTGCATCTACTAAAACAAAGACTCCAGTAAACCTCATGCAATTCTTTTTCAGCCTTAAAGGAGGAGGAATTTCTTATGTTTAATGCTTAACTCCTGAAGAGTGACGCTTTCAAAAGCAGGCTGCGTGAGGAGGAGGAGGAGGAAACCTTTCCATGCAAAATGTCATAAATGTTACCCAAGAAACTACAATTCCAGTCCATGTTCTCCATGGAACAAGAACGGCTACACAATTTGCTGACAAATTCTGACAATGAGGCAGAGGCAGAAATTTTCCAGAGCTGAAGCTGTGAAACTTGAGCAGGTACCTACCTGGAAGAAAAAGAAACCAACAATTGGGACCAATATAAAAAGGCGCCGTTATGCTTGAAAAAGGGGAGTTTCACAGGATTGTCTCAGACTCTGATTTGTACACAGGAGAAACGGATATCCACAAGATTCCCTGCAGACAGGGAATGTGCTTCCCCTTAGTCTCCTGGGAGCTGTTCTATTCTCTATTTTCAGATTTATTTTAAAGAGACAATAATAAGAAATCTGCCGAATATACATGGAATTAACCAAGGAATTCTATGTAGAGTCAAAATATTGGGCCAACCTGACAACATCCATCAGAGGAAATCATTCAACCTTATTACAGCCTGGTACATCCTCAGACTGCATTATTCTAATGTCGTTTTTCAGTCTGCACATCTCATTCTGAAGATGCATCAACTTCAGTCATTACTCACGTACTAAAATACAGAAAACAAAAATCACGAAGGAGAAGGAAAGCTTCTGACATTCACCGAGATCCCAAATGAAGCAATTCTTTCTACGAGTGCTGCCAGGACTATGCTCATGGAGAAGACGGAAAGAAACTATTACGAAGGGGCAGGGGCAGCGCTTCAGAAACCCAGTGCTGCTGCAGAGGCTTCAGCACTTTCCGTTTGTGTTCACGTATTCCTTTACCCACAAGCACTAGAACTTGGAGAGACCGGTTCTGCCATTTCCCTCATCTTGGACACAACTCTGTAAAAAATGTAAAATGCACGCGACCTACAGATATTCTTATACTTTGGGAATCTTGTTTAAACGCAGATTATCGAATAATCTGTTAAATTACAGGTGAAAGTATTTCTAAAAAAAAAAAAAGAAACATACCAGAAAATGATTTTCAACCATGCATATTCAGGCTCTGCTGGTTGTTCTGTATTTAGTATAAGAAAATTGCTGCCAAAGGTAATTTTCAGTATGGAAAACGTGTGAGTCGGATATAACCATTAGTCTTAACTGTTGGGTTTGCATTGCCAATAACCTGTCAGTCACACTGAACGCAGCCAATGACATAAAAGAACCTTTGGCAATACCAGGACCATCATCTCCTCTTCCCAGATGAGGTTTTCATTTGGAAAGAGAGAAAAATAAAGCAAAAGGAACTAACTGACATTTCTACCTTCCACAATGCACAAGGTCAAAAGTGTTCGTCCAAACGGATGAAAATTACTCGTGGAAAAAACTCAGACTGAAGTTTTCAGACAAGAAGTTATTCTTCTCGTTTTCCTAGCCACGCTGGTATAGACCAGTTAACGGGATATTTACAGGAGGACTCAACCAGTTAAAGAAAAGAAAGAAGAGACACCTCTGTTCAGACCATTTCTGAGCCTCCTTTGCACAAGTGAACGTCTGCAAATAGGTAAGAGCTCGGAGAGAGAGCTCAGCTGAGAGACGCTCAGCCAGCCACATCCCCACAAACCGCTGCCTCCCGTCCACATGATATTTTGTGGCCACTACGACGCCCACGCGGTGTGTGCTGCTTATCTGGGAGGCAGGGCTCCTGAGGATCTCGTTCTCATCTTCCTCTAGTGCACACGTGAGAAGGCGATGCAGGAAGGGAGGAGATCAGGAAGGCAGGAGTCGGAGCTGCTGCCGGCAGACTGCTTGTACTAAAGGTCTCCAGCCAAACACAGCCCTAAGGAAAGCACGTCTGGGAAAGAGACCTGGAACTCCAGTATTTTCCAGTGTATTGCTGGGGATGAACGTGAAGACTTCAATTTATAGCTCACCCGTGGAGGGGGGGGGCCTCAAGGGATACTGCAATTAACCCTATCATGAAGAAAATCTAAATGTTTTTCACATTAGATAGAAAAATACCGTTTTAGAAGTGTGGTGTCTCTATCTTTCACTAACACTCGTGTTCATCTCTAAGAACAGCCACACTTTGGATTCTTTCATTGCCATTTAGGAAGCTAATGTTCAAATGCTCCTTCCTCTTGATGACCACCTGCTTCCTTTGCCTTCTGCACATACAGTTGAGATTCCCTATCCAAACAGGAGTGAGAAAACCGACCTATGCATTTACACTACGGTATACATGAACAAAACCACAAACTGGCAAAGCACACACAAAATTACACTGGATTTATGCCGAAAAAATGAACGCAGCTCCTCATCTCCCAGAAGAGAGCAGACTTGCCAACAAACCATTCAGCGAGATGAAGACCAGTGGGTCACCCTCTGCAGGGCAGAGCGCTGCATGGGCACTTGAACAGTTAAAGTTTTCACGTCCCTAAACCGTGCGCTCGCCTAGTCACAGCCGATCGCCAGAAAAGCAGCAGCGTTATCCATCATTTTCAGTAGAGTTCAGTCATCAAAAATTATCTTTGGATTCTCTGCATCTGGAACATCACATAAAAGCAGACGTTATAAAGACAGCCCTAATGATTAGGTCCTGTGAAAAGACAAGCCAAAATACACCAGCCATCACTGGAGAGATTGATGGATCTGAAAACTGAGAAAGTTGTAATCAATTTATAATAAAGATAAAGCAAATGCAGCGTTTGTTAAAACATACTGTTAACAGTTTAAGAACATTTAACACCAAATTTTGAGCTCCAGTGAGAGCCAGACATTTTCCAAGTTACAAAACAGATCCATATAGAGTTTACAGCACTCAGCCTCACCTACAGAGAGAGCCTCTGAACTGACTGACAATCAGACACACACACAAATTACTAACTCTAAGACCCATTTTACCAACCAATTTTAAAAGCTGTTAAAATCGGTTGTGGAGTATTCCGCTCTGAGAAAAGCTAAACACACCTGGACAATCCATTGGAATCATTCATAAGTTCCCACACCCATTTCCAACTAGTTCACCAACTAACCAACGGCCAGATAACGCTACAAGTGCGACCCAAAGAACCTACCACTTAAGTCGAGCTTGTTACTTCAGGCATTTTACACCACCTTTACACAGGCAACTTCATGCCCTGGGTTTGGTTGTTTTTTTTTTTATAAGACCACCCCACTTTCTCTTACTTTGAACACAACTGAAACTCCATAAAAATTAAATGCACAGTGAAACACAGTCTCCAAAGAACCTTTTGGCCTAAGCAGATACACAAAAGCAGCAAAAAAACAGTACATCCAGGCCACGTGCAAGCGACACGACTAGGACTGAAAAATACTACAACAGAAATGGCATTAATTATTAGTGTTCTGCTTTTGATTATGGACAAGAAAAGGACATCTCGTGACTTGTAATTAACAGGTTAATACAGCCTTCTTGAAAGATAAATGTACTCATAAAAATACAACCGCAAAGATATCTTCTTTTTCAGGCAGCAGAGAAAGAAGTTTACAGTTGTTTCCCTTCTTTGAGCCTTCCTTCCTGAACTAGACAGGTAGCAGTACTGCAGCCTACTGGAGATTGTATTACACACGAAATGAGAAAGGCTGATCTGTAAGGGAAGGACAGTCATTTAAAACACAGGATATAGGCTTGACTGATCCTGAACACAGTTACTAGGAGTGACATTACCTACTGCAGCCTTAGTACCAAACCAGAAATTGCTGTATGTTTAGAAAACACTGTACGAAACAAAAGTAAAGCCTTGGAATCCTTTATTATACAATTAGCTACCTCTACATTTATCTTGCAAATTTTCTTACAAATTCTAATATCTCATATCAGCATAAGTCTGAGTTCCGTGGCAGCAGAAGGCTGGGGGTGAAGGAAGCTGCGTTATAAACTGGCTTTCAAGACACCAGTTAGAGTAACTGAAGCCTTGATGGTCACCAGATAACAAACTGCAAATAAATACAACGTCGGCTTTCTGCAAAGAGAACTCAAACAGCTCTTCCAGGGCCCGTTCATCAATGATTTCCATCACGTATCTCTCTCTCTTGCTTTTTGTAATTGCCCAACCAGCTACGTACACTTGCCACCACACATACATTTTCACAGGAAGGCCAAGGATGCTGCTACTCGGCGAGTCGGTACCGAATCTTTAATTTCCATATACCCCAAGGGGATGTTCAGAAACACCACTCTCCGCTTTTTTTACAAAGAATTCAATTTTAAAAGTTATTAGGAGCAGATTTCCTGTCTCATACTCCACCCTTCAATATGGAACAAAGACATTGAGCTAAAGATATGCAAAAATGTACAGTTCCACAAAAAGGGAAAAAAACTGTTTGGAAAGACATTCGGATTCCAAACTGTGTTTTTTACGTTTGGAAGTGTATCAGTTAAATAGCATCTGCTGCCAAATAAAGCAGATGGAAGACTGGCTCTTTGCCATCTTACCAACCTTGCCGAGCCCTTGCTAGATGTGAGGCTGTTTCATCCTTTTGAAGCTCGGAATCCATCTACAGCTCTTTTCCACCTTGCTTAAAGCAAAACTAGGACTCTTCAAAACCACTGCAGATTATTTCTTTTAAAACTATACTACGATGTATTATTTTCTATAAGCAGCAAGACCCGTTGTTTTTGAAAACAGTATTACTGGTACTTCAATCTGGTGTAAACTGGTATGCAAATTATTTTGAAACACAACTTAAATTTCTGTCATTTCCAAAGGAAGATGAAAACTTGCCCCCTTTAATCACAAACTGATTAGCTGCTCTCTTCTTCACTCCTTTCGTTGTGCTCGCAGGATTAAAACCCCGGCTTACAGGAAAAGTTTCCAGGGAGTGCTCTTGCTGCTGCATTTTCAAGCTCCCAAGCATCTCCAGAGACTGTAACATTAAAAATATTTAAATTCTCAAAACTGGAATCCAAATGAATATATAAGGCTTTTCTGCCCCCTTCTGTTTATTATATGCTTTATAAATTATTCCCTAAAATATATAGCATGTAACATATGCTTCCACAACCTGGTGCACGGCTTCGAATTTAAGATTTTTAGAGTTTCACTAAAATATAACCCTAACAATCATTTTCATCCATCTTACAGCATTCATGAGGTAAAAACTGACCACTTACATCCAACATAGTGACTCTTTTCAACTGTTTATTGAGGCAAAAGGAAAAGCACGAGCCCTAGGAAGGCATCTGTCCTGAACCACATTTCAAGCCGCGCACCCTTTACGTTCCTGATGCAATAGCTGCCTACACTCAGGCAACCATCGAATTAAAGTAAATGTTCCACTTTCTCCAGAATTCATCTAATACGATCTTCTGGGATTTGGCAAGGGGGTAAGTTAACCCACATTTTAATACTACTGTAATTGGTTTTAAATGTTCTTAGACACTAATTACACTAGCAAATGTTCCCCTAATCTGCGTGTAAAACTCAAAGCCTTTCTGATCCCCATGTACGCCTCTCTCCGCTCTCAGATGCCCTTGCGATTAAAGGATGTCGATCTCTAAAACGCCTTGGCCCAAGGGGCAAATTCTGTGCACGTTCAGCTCTCCTGTTTCTTCCCTTGCTACTGTGAACAGCAATATACTGCACCACAAGGGACTTTACCCGACTGCATTTCTGGGTTTGGTGCCCTAACTGTCACGTGAGGTTTTTCTTTACAAAACCAAAATAGAAGGATTCACTAAGGTCTCCACCCAGAACAAAGCTCCTGTGTATTAGCTAAGTGGGAATAAATAAACCGCTTGCCCACGTGTGGTTCAGAACAAGCACAAATTACTTCCAATGCTTCAAACCTCCTAATTTAAAGGATTTCACATCTGTCATGGGCTAAGAGTAACAGCCAGGAAAACTTACTCTGTGATTACCTGGCAAATAGTAAAATATTAAGCCCTGTAACACATCTACAGGACTGAAACCTTTGTCTAAAACTTGAAGGAAGTTTCTTACCTAAGACTTTCTTTTCAGTGTATATTGCTGAAAATCTTAGCTAGCATTACATTTAAAGAATTCTAAATTACATCTTTCTAAAAGACTATTTCTAGTGTTTTAAGCCTCACAGGCACATTTCAAACACTACCACCACAATTAAAAAGATACAAGCCACACATTTTGGATCCATTTCTCAGGCATAAGTTATCAGCTGCTACTTGCTAGGCTCTCGTTTCAATCATTGGACTATTATAAACGATATTTCATCAGAAACCATTAACTCAAGAAAAATTGGACTTGGGATAATGAATCAACACAGTTCAAATCTTGGTCAGTTTGAAAAGTTTTATAGATTAAGTTCCCATACACGCATGAATTATTGAACTCTCCAAAAAAACAGATGAAATTTTGGTATTAAATTGCTATTTTAATTCCATAACTGACCTTGCACTCCCAACCTACACGCTATCTGGAAGTTATACATTGTTTCTGCATTTATCAAATCCCAACAACAAATTACTAAACACTTGGCTCCTCAACATCGTACTGCAACAATAATGGAATGCGAAATTCCAATGAGAACACTGCAGTACGAGCTCCTTAATTCCAAGATGCCTTTTCTCCTTAGTCCTGTGTGAATTTTAACTCCCAATAGCAAAGGGAGTTAATGTCAAATCTTCACAAACTAATGGTTTGTCACAAAAAAATTTCGCTCGCTGATGGTCCGTAGCAAAAACTCCAGTCAGAGAGCCAACGGGGCAAGCTTAATTTCAAACTGTCCAAGTCTCCAGCACAAATGGCCAAAGCAAGAGCTAGCTTGGTTTGCAGCACGGCTGCTGTAGCTCTTACAGGACACAGCAAATAACGATGAAATTATCACAGCCATAAGAGTTCTTAAACTATTTTCAATATATAGTTGTATTGATCCTAAACATAATGAATCGTAGAAGTCCACTTAGTTTGCAGCAGGCACTGTGACACAAAATGCATGTTTCAATGCAGGTAAAATAAAAATTTGTAAATTGGTATTCGCACTGCTATGGAGACCAGAATCAATCTCAACGTGTTGAGGCTGACGAGTTCTTGTGACAAATCAGGAGACTGGAAAGCACTGGCGTGTTGTTCAGGCAATCAAAGATGTCAAGGTTTTTTGGGGGGGGTTTAAGGGGTGGGGTTTGTTTGGGTTTTTTGGGGGGTGGTGGTTTTGCGGTTTATTTTGTTTTGGTTTTCTTTTTCATACCACAGCCAAAGAAACTAAAACTGTGCAGCCCCGGATAAAGAAAGAGGAGCTGACACCTAATCAAAGAATTCCTTTATTTGATTTGTTCGGTTTCACAAACTGTATTTTTGAATGCAAGACAGAACCATAATTTTCAGATAAACATGTCTACCACACCTCCAGAAGGTACGTGGGTTCTCCCATCTAGCCACTTACATATTTGAAGCCACAGACTAAAATACAGCTCAGCACTCGCTGGCAACATGAGGTGACAGTAGCTAACTTCCTTCGTTTAAGAAGACAGACATGTGCGTGTGTGTTTGTATACGAAGGCAGGTGTAAGAAACCCCTTTCTCACCTGCTTTGCAGGAAGGCTTCAAAAACAAAAAAAAAAAAGGGGGAGATAGTAGAACCTAAAACAGGGGCCCCAAAAGGCACAGAAAGTACCAGGTTGTGGACCAATCGCTGCAAGTACGAACGGCCGTTCAAATTCTGACTCCCTTGGTCAAACTTCCACTTCAACAGAATTATTTTTATCAAAATTTTGGTTATATTTACGTGCTCTTTAAAATACTTGAAATTCTAATCCAAATTTTTAAATTCATTAAAAAGGGTAAAGTCCTCTAAAGTCATTAAGTTTTACTTACGATCTTTACATTTTGTTAATCACGCCTTTGTTCCCTAATCGTGAGTGCACCTGAAATGAAGATGGTGAAAACAGATCACAATTGGGCCATTTTCCTTCAAGCCCTTCCGTGCCCAGACATAAACAGACTGGCCTTGCATGAAAGAGCTATTCACACGAGGGCGCACAACCATCCTCAATTCTTCAGGAAACAAACCCATTAATTTTAAACAGAACCCTTATTGGCTGAAGCTACAGGCATGACACGTGAACTGGTAATTTAAAGTAAATGTTTGCACACAGAACCATTGACTGATGACAGAAAGCGTCAGGGAAAGGTTGTTTGTTTATTGATACCACAGGGTCCAGTCCAAAACAATGACAAAAGTTCATCTGTGTTTCTGTCAGCCACTCCCAGGCTCAAAGGTTTGCCCTAAAGACACTGCTGGATGAGGCCCCAGAAAGAGGCTCTAAAGTAAGAGATACTGAAGGATAAATAAACCTGGCTTGCTTATAGAAAGCGACAAGAATTGCTGAAAAGCTGATGAACTCCAAAGCTTCTCCAAATAAAACCTTGATAATACAGTCTCATTAACACTCCAAATCACAGGCTGTATTTTCAAGACGTTATCTGCAACACTCCACTCCCTCTCACCGCCCAAAACATGGCTTAATTTTACATCTTTAGCTGAGCTGCCTGCTGAGACGTCTTGAGGACTGAATCTGCTTCCAGGGAAATGTTTTTTCAGCCCCAGAGTTCAGTGCATGAGATCAGGCTCACAGCAGGCAGAGTAATGTACCTGCAACTTGAAAATAAACCATATACCACACATGTGTCAGAATACTGTATTCCTCAATACGTGCTTTGTTTCACACTGCCTCCCTAAAAAAAGAAAAAGAAAAAAAAATATCTTCCTGCAAATTGAGGGTCTTCAGACCTAAAGAGGGTGTATTTCCAGGAAGGGACAGATAGCTCTCAACTTCAGTTAAAGACAATAACCATCCTGAAGGTTTACAACATTAATTTATCATTGAATAAAAAAAAAAAAGGGGGAGGGGGGGGAAATAGCCATAAATTAAACTTGGGTAGTGGTTTACATCACCTACTGAGTTGTAGTATCAGCTGCAGCAAATGTGGGAAAGAGGTTAACTATCCACCAGAGACTCAACAGCCACTATCGAGCAATCAGAACTGAAGAGCTACCACTCTTTTTAAAAGCCTGGATTAGCATAGTAGGATAGTTTAGTATAATCTACAAAAATCCTTATGATAAAAACGCAACAAGAATTAAAAGCTACTCAATAACACGAAATTAGGTTGCTCAAGGGGTTTGCAACTCACAGGGGAAAAAAATATATATATTAAAAAACATAAAAACCATAATTCTAGCTATTTTGGATTTTATATCAAAACCTTGATTATATTTTTTTTTTTAAGGTTTATTTGGTTTTTCTTCCTAAAGTCTTTAGGCAGGAGCAACAATAGTTTTGCTAAATCCAGAAGAACAGTCAGTCACCCTACAATTCTTTCCACCCCACATCCCCTTGCTTTACAATTTCGCTGAAAATCAGCTCAGCTTTCAATTTTGCATTATTTGACTACAAAACCACTTGTAAACAAAGAAACAATCACACACCAGAAACACATAGTTGGAACTTGGGAAATCTGGAGCCGAAAGGCTCGTCAACTGGCACAACAAATCCTGGTCTTCAAAACCCATCACAGCCTGCTGATTAAACTTAATGGTGAAATAAACATTAATGATTTGCACCCACAAAAATAAAGCGAGTTCGTAGACGCCATATCTGGTACACAATTGCATCAAGTTGCCTCTTTTGCATGTAAAAACCCCTTGTTTTGCATGTTAAAACAAAAAAAGGCAGATGCTGTTTTCTAGAACTACCCGACTGAACCCGCCGAGCCCACAGCTGACTGCAGGCAGGACTACCCCACTACCCCAAGCACCTCCACCTGAAGAAGCTCACGGCCAACCCACTGAAAACTCTTCCTCAGGGATACCATATTAGGTCTTTGCACAGGAACTGAGTGCATTAAGTCCTGCAATTCCATTTAACTCACCAGTTTCCATTAAAGACAAAAATAAAGGCAGCCCTATCTCTGCTGTCAGCGACCAGTACCCTCCTCCAGTGAGCCACAAACGCACACGGTAAAGAACCAGATGCACGTGGTCTGTTATTTCAACTTTACCATAACAAAGGCTCAAGGAAAATACCTGTACAAAGAAAAACTCCATTTACCTATGAATTTCCATACTCCATCAGAAACACTGCTATGAAGTATGAAGAAAACACCCATTTTAAATTTAAATGCTTTCCACAATTAACACATTTTTAAAACTACTCTCAATTACATCTATTCACCCAACAAAAATTTCCAACATAACAGAGCAGAACTGTACAGCGTAGTATTTGCAGAAAACACCCGTAAAAACAACTGATGGAGGGTTCTGTGAAACCAAACCAAATTCCTCTGTTATCTGAAGCAATCAACCTTAACCATTTATACTGGGGCTCACCCACTCAGATAAATGATTAATGGAAAGACGTTGACAAAAATAACACTGGTTCTGGGCTGAAATCTTTCAGATGAAATATTTTCTTCAAAAGGCGGATAAAAGATTTTAGTCGCACTGTCACACTGCGTGTTCATCAATTTATAAATCCCAAGACTTGGGCACATGGTAAATGTCAAACTTATCATTTGAGGCTGCCATACTGACAGGCCATCAGGCACTGCACCAGTGCTCCTATCCAAGAAACTTTCAGCAGCTCCTGGAATTTTTGACCAGCATGGTACCTCATACAGAAAAGAAATTGGAGGGTTTTAATAGCCAAACTGCCAGGAAGTGTTGCAGACAGAGGAAGAGAGACAATCTCTCCCTGGATGGAAAAGCAGGGCTGTGCGATTGCTGTCCAAAGCCCGACAAAGCTCAAAACGCCGGGACGATACACGTACTCCCATTACTAATTTATTACATTATTTTGCTACTGTTCTTGGCTCTTTTCAAGCTCCCTATAGTTCAACATAACTCTATGCAATCTAAGGGGTTTTGCCATCCGTTCTGCCAGTTCTGAAACCTCCTGACAGCCTTTCTTTCAAGAAAGAAATTTTTAAAACTATCTACACTACGTCTTTGTAGGTAATCCTGACAACTACGTGTTTTTAAGCAGCAGCCACTAAACATCGAGAAAATACTTTCTAAAGCTCCTCTTTCTTTTTTTTTTTCCCCCTCTCAAAGAGAATGAGATTTAACATCATGGTATTTCTCCAATCCCAACTAATACTTTGCACTCTTAGGACCAGATCCGACAGAAGGAAGGAGGTCTGAGAGATATTAAACACCCGTCAAAACCGGAGGCTGGGGTAAGGACAAGCCCGAAGGCTACACCCCACTGACAGAACGTCTCATCCATCACCCCACGGCACTTAGCTCCAGCAGTCACATATGCTACTATCCCAGGCAGAGCATGGAAGATCCCAAAACCCCAGAGCAGGGAGCGTCATGAACCCTACAGGAAACACGAGGCTTATCCAGTGAAAAGGTAGAGGACACCGGACAAAAACCTACGTGAAACGACACTTGTTTAGCTCTGCTCTTCGTGTGATGACTTGTTGAAATACAATAGCTACAAGTCTTTCTATCTTGTTTATGGCCTATTGCTGTTTCCCCCAAAACAGTTTACAAATTTGACAAATTTGGAATTACTTCCTGTTTTCTCCTGTTTGAACTTCTTTCTTGGAGATCTAAAAGTTGGCCTATTGTTCCTCTGTATCTCAACTGTTCACACAAATTATTCATTACACAGCACCACGTACCCTTTATTTTCCCCCTTATCTGCACTGCAATTAGCTGGTATATAAGGAAGTACCATAACAGTGGATCAGAGTAAACAATATGAACAAAAGAATCGAGAGCACAATCCAGCTTTCATGAAGACTTACTCACGCAAAATATCGAGAGCAGCAGACAGTACTGTAATTTCCGAATTAAGCATCTCCTAGTTTTCCAAGAAACGTCAGCAAGCCTTCAAAAATCACATATCCAAAATAGGACGTTGGAAGATTTCCACACATATCATTCCTCGTGTGTTTAATAAAAATACAGAGAGCAGAATGAGACTCTCAAATGCACTGCGTTTCTGTCCTGGGAGCTCCTAACACCGCCTGGTTCCTGATTTATTGCAAGTCTCCTTGAAAACTTCTGCTTCGTTTCCCTAATAAGAATTTTTAAAACTTGGAAACAACAGTTTGGCACCAAAGAAAGGTATGAGTTATGCCAATAAATCAACGTGTTAAGTTTACTAGAGAAGACAACTTATCATTGAAGGTAAATCTGACTCCTGCCTCCCTAATGCAGCTATATGGATAGATTACACTTTATCACTCCATTTTACGAGCAGCCAGCGTACAGCGCTGCACACAGTATAAAATCCCACATCATAGTCAAGGCAGGCCACAGTGCGTAGCTGGGAATTCACCTGGCGTGCTGTGCCCACAGAGTTCCACCACAAGGTGACAGAGAAGGCAGCTCCTCCGTCCAAGTTGTCCTCGTTTTCATCACGCGATGACCTAAGCGTATTTCCAACCGACAAGTCTCAGGAAATGAATTTCCTTTTAATAGCACAAAGCGATCAAACTGTGAATTTATAATGCACGGCTCATACACTTCACCGTGTGCACTGCTGTAAAACGAACTTTGATTATGTTAAATCTGCACTACCTTAATGCAAGTCACCAAACAACCAGAAAAACCGAAAACAAAGTTCACCACAGAGCGGAAGAGGAAAGATCACAAACGCTAAGGTTTTGATCGAAGACACGCAGTCTGCCTTCCTGGCAGCGTAGCACCATCTGGCTGACACGCTTTTGCTAACGACAACATTTCCATCAGTGGCAAACCCAGTATTCTTACGGTGGCAGGAGGAGGCTGAAGAACCTCATTCAGATGCAGAATCTGAAAATCACTCCCCAAAACACTGACTCTTGCTGGCAGCTCCCCACTGCCATCTGCAATGTGAGGGGGAAAGGGAACAATACAGGGAGTTGACACAACAGAACAGTCACTGCAGGCTTTAATTGGTAATAATCAACCAGTGATAAAGGTTTTTATGAATGAGAGACGGGGAATTCAGTGAAACATTCTTTTGCTGCGAAACTCAAGTGTTACTAATGCCAAGTTAAACACGTACACCCCTAACTATTTTCTTTTGAGTCATATAGGCCACAGACTCCTAAAAGAACAAAAAGCCCTCAGTCCTTCATTGGCAAGAAGCATCTGATAATGTGCAACTTCATACCAACGCTAACAAATCCTTGGGGCCGAGGATCTTGCAGTCTTCGAGCCTTCTCTCTAAATTACGTTCAGGCTGTCCGAGAAGCCATCATCATAAATCTGCACACCCAAAACCAAAGATCAAACACCAGGCTCACCATTAATGCACAGGATAAGTTTCCGATGGTTACAGAGATTAAAACAAAACAAAAAGATGACCTCAGGTCTGACAAATCCCGTAAGAAACTCAAAATAGTACAATTTACAGAGGAAAGCATTCACTGAACATTAATTAATAGATTCCCAAAGGGGCCGTGTGTTTCTGAAAATGTTTTTAAGTCTTTTGTGCACAAACCGCAGCAAGAAGTTCAGCTTATTCACAAGAACTTGAAAATCTCTACTATAACGACAAAAAAATTAATAACAGATTTAAAGAGGGTTCCTTGAAGAATACTTATTGATAAAGAGTATTCAGCAAAAACTGGTGTAATATTCTAGTTACTTGCTCTACGATCCAAACAGCTATCCCATGCACTTTACTTCGTTTGATATAGAACTTAGCCACAATTGACCTTTTCAATGGAATACTGGGAAGCCTTCAAAAGCACAGGTAGATGTAGACACGGGACCTAATTTAAAGAAAAATTAAACGGAGAAAGGGAAAAGGAGGATGTCCCACGGTCACGACGTTCATCACCAGCACAAGAACAAGAACCAATAAAGGAATTCTGAACTGGCGCCCAAACGTTGTATCTGGACATCTAAAAAGGAAAGTCGCTTGGGAAAAGTTTGAGGGCATCAGCTGTTCCTAACTGCACAGGTGACCGTTACAGTAAAAGCAGCAGAGAGTACTCAAATCCACACTGCAAATATAAGGGACATCTAAACTGTTAAAACAGAGATCAAGAAACACGTGGGGTTCTGTAACATTGTACATTTTTATATACAAATAAGGTAACTTAAAAATTTTAGACTACGTTCATCAGAAGTCATCATGTTCAATGACCAATGGTGAGGTAACAGCCTGCACTACGCAACAGGTAGAGCTACGTGAGCAGAAGGTATCCCTCTCGCCCCAAAATCTCCAACTCTGAACCCTTATGGCAGTAAGGTTATAACCCATCCTGCCTCATTAATGCATGAACTGAAAGGCAACGTAACAAAACGTGATCATGACCTTGAGATAAATGTTTTAAACTTAAAATACATATTATAAAAACAGCAATACTGACAGTGAAAAAAAAAAAACAGCAGGGAGAAGTAGCAGCCTGGTAGAAAAAAGGTAATGTTGGTGGTGGTCTGGGTTTTTTCCCCTCACCTCGCATGGATGAGTCCCATGACATAAAGCAAGGAACTAATTTTTTCTATGGAGCTCTGGTGTAGGGCACCCGCAACACTGCACTGAGTGTAACGTACCAAAAATACATTGAAAATCATTTTCAGAGAGAGAAAGATCAGAAGATGGAAAAATAGACTGACAAAAGGTGAATTAAGTTAGTACATCTCGGCTAGAATGGTACAACACGTGAAAGCTGCCTACGGACCTTTGTAATGGAGAATAAAGAGTAATTATTTAGAGAAGTATTAAGTTTCTTCTAGCTATCAGAATATGTGAATGAGGAAGAAAAAGTTGTCAGACAAAAAAGTCTTTGGATAAGCATCTCTCTCTGGCTGGAACTCTCTCCACGGTAAAGCAACAGGCACACCAAGATTTAGGTATTTTAAAGCGTATCAGGCAACTCACACACAAAGGTACTGCAGGTCAAACCCGCTCTCTCATCAGTGGATGGGATTATTTACCGGCTTTTCCATCTCCAACGTCTAACCCCCAAATAAGCACAGATACTACACTAGCACGAGTCTTTGGAAAACAAGCACATAAACCAAACTCCTTTGTATTTCTGGTGAATTAAAGTAAAAGGAGAAGCAATTAGAATGATGATGAACTCATTCACTCAAAACAGCCGCATAAATAAACATAAAGCAAGTCTAAAAAACCTGTCTAAAATAGCTGATGAGACTTTTCCAGGGGATGGCTGAATCAGTCTGGTTTAAGTCAAAATGAAACGCGGAAATAGTTGCAAACCGTCCATGGACCAGCGTCTCATTCTAAGTAACATCATGAAACTGGTGCAAAAACTACCTTCAAGATAAATTAATTCTACGTTCGTAAACAGCGTTATCGAGCTCTTGACAGCTACACAGGAAGCTGCAGAGCTTGATGCCAAGGAACTGGATTTACATTATTTTAAAAAGCACGTCGATGAGCAATCTGTTCTTTCCTTACCATCGCACTTTATTGCACGTCTGCGTAGCGCCAAGAGGAGAACCTGCCACCATGGGGACTTGGATGGGGCTGTGCTGTTTGTTCATGACGAGATCCAACTTCTCTTCCAGTGATTTACAGGTAGCCTCTAGTGCCAGCAACTTTGCCTCAATGCTATCCAACCGCAGGCATATCGTCTGATTAATGGAATACAGGAATGACTAGAAAGGGGAAAATGCAAAATAAACTGATTTTAAAGACGTACGCATTTATCTTCAGCGACACACACGTAAGGAAGCTCCAGATAAATGGGGCTGGAAAACAATTCTGAAGGAACTAGCGGCGTGCCTAGTGACAAAATTCAGCCGTACAAAACTGATGACATCGAGGAGCACTTTAGCATTCTCAAATTCTTCCAGATCTTTATTTAGAAGCCAAAAGAGTCCAAGCCAAACACATTTTCACCTAAGCACTTTGTTACTATGATTTCATACACCACAAAATCATTCAAAATGATATGCCAAAGGCTTTCATTCGATACATGTAAAACCAAAAGGATTATAAATCTATGAATGCATCCTCCGGGATAACGTTAAGTAAGATTTTTTCCTGCCCAAACAGATAAATTTGGATGATCACAGCGGAAATTGTATCAACACAAATAACCTCAGAGACAATTAATGCCACTCACTTAAGTTTTCTCCTGAACTACAAATCAAGAAAAGCAAATAAATAAAAATCTGTTTTCTTAAGAAAATTTATTCAAAAGGAAGCATGTTCTACTCGGTTTTTCTTGGGAAAAGCAGGCCGTTAAAGGGTAACGCTACACACATCCTCCTTTGCAAACAGCAACTGTGCCATCTTGTGGCCCTCCGTTACAACTTCCACACCTACTCAGGCTGGTTTACAGTGCTGCTCCCCTGCTGCTCTTTCACTACAGAGCTTCAGTTCCTACGACCACTTCAAAAATACAGAATTACACCCTACTAAATGCGTGCGGCAGCAAAATACTACTCAAATACTTATGCTCCAAGACCCTAAAGCACACTAGTGAGAACAGCAGGGGAAGTCCTGCAAAAACAGAAAAGCCTGAGCTACTGAGCCTGAACTAAATATGGTTTAACTATTCAGAGAATGTTATTAGCTTAAAATAATAGCGTAAAACATGCTGAAAAGTATCTAAAAATGGTAACACAAATACATGGTCAAGTTAACCTTTTAGGTCATTTTTATTGACTTTATCAAAAACCATACCAATGTTTGAGGCACTGGAATTAGTTCTGATGACTTTTTATATTGCATGTAATTCTTGCTACTGATTTTACACTGGAAAATAGCCAATCAGCCAGATTTTAGAACTCATGCACAAAAATGAATAAACATTTACAAGAAGGCTATGAATAATTCCATTATTATATATAAACAGTTTATTTTATATTCTTTTCTTTTAATACATTTCCCTAAGAAAGCTAACTTAATTGCTGTTAAGAAGAAAAAGGCATTATCGTAACCTTAATAGAGGGATCCTGGCAGTTAATTTCTATACGCTGACGTTTCAGAGCAGGCTCTACATCATCATCTGTCACTTCATGATTCTCCAACACAACTGCAAAGAAAAATAAGCGTTGCCATAGTTTATAATACAGGAGGACAAGGGCCAAATTAAAAATACATTAAATGGATAAAACAAAAAAAGTGTAAAATGAATTTCATTAACATATCGCAAGTATTCTTTTACTTGAGTTTTCTCTTAAATATATGACAATGGTTTACTGCTTCTCAAAAGCATCTATCCAAACCCAGACTTTTTCCTCAAATGCACACAAGCACTGCATTTATTAGGAACTTACCGCGAGGCAGCAGAGTTGCCGCTGTTTGAGCTGTCCTGCTTTGACAGATCCTACAGGCTTCTCAGGTTCTTACAAAACCACAAAAAGTACTAATGAAGTTCCGTACAAGGACAGAATTACACCCACTACTCAGTGTAGTAGCGGGCTGGTTTTCCCCAGCGCAGAGGAACAAAATCCTGCAGGCTTTCCAAAATAAATACTTACATACGCAGACCTACAGGTTCTAAGAGCCTTTCGTCTAAAGGGAACCATTTTGAAGCAAACAGCAACAAAAAAGAGCCGAATTTCAAACTGGAAAGCCTGGCTGGTGGAATCAAGAGGTAGAGGCCTCACGGTCCGAGCATCACCCGAGATGGGTCCAGGCTGGAGCTCCTCCACCGGACTGCGCAAAGGCAGGCTGGCCGAAGGCTGACCGCGCCACAGCCGCCCAGCCTGAACACCACGTTACCAGCTAGGCTTGGACAGACAGGTCCCACCTTCTCCTCCAACTCTCTGGGACCATTTCTGAAGTAACTTTCTTGTTGCGCATCAGAAAAGAAGTTTTTTGCTACGTGTTTCTGTTTTCCATAACCGTAGTTACTGTTCGTTCATCGCTCACATGTAACGGGAGCACAGGATCAATGTCTACAGCTGATCTCAACACATCTTTCCTCAGAGGTCAAGATCTACGCAAGGGATATCACAGTATCGGCTTTCAGAAGTGTTTTTCAATTTGACTATAATTTTGCCATACGAAGAACTTGAATAATGGATGAGAGAAACTAATTTACAAGTAGAACAACGATTCAAAATAGATGGGTGACAGTTCTCATTTGAGGGAAAGCCTAAAACATATATTTGGTCTGGAGAAAAACAAAGGTTGCAGGAGGCCACATTTCATTCAAAGATTTTGGCACTATTCTACCCCTGCGCAAAAAAAGCCCCAGGCAATAAAGCCTTTAAAAGAAAAGTAAAATTAAAAAAAAAAAAATGATCTAAAGCACTTTGAAGACATACAAGTCAGGCTCTTGCAAACCTGGTATGGAGTCTTAAGCAGCACCTCTCAGCAGAAAAAATCTGCAGCAGTATTTTTAAGAATTGTATTTTTACGTTTGTAAAAAATCTGTGGTTTTAAGAAAAGCTTAACAGTGATTTCCACCTTGTCAATGAGCAACATCATAAACGATCTTTCTCATGCCATCACGAGCATCTCTGTTGTACCTGGGTTATCTGGAGTCAAGTCTTCCACAGCAATCTGAACGACATCTGCCAAATCCTGTTCTGACATCATTCAGAACCAGGCAGCAATATCCAGTCAACCACTGCAGGTCCCCAAATAAGCGCTCTTACAAGTCATGCAATCCTGAAAAACAGCAGCAAGAGGAGTGTTAATACAGATACACTTGATATACCAAGACTGCTTGCCTTCACCTTGTCACTCTTCCTCTACAAAAGGAGATGCAGCTCCTAAAAGAACTGACCAACCTACAAAGTGATCACCCAGTGGTACCAACGGCTACTTTACTCAGTCACCTCTACAGCAAACCTTCCTACACCGGGACTGAGCCAACAGCTCAAGCTTTCCTTGCCGATCCCCCTTTCTGCATTTTCCCAATGGCTAAGGGGAACGTTTAATTTCAGAGATTTGGCAGCTCATCAGTATAAAACACAAAAGAAAGTGTTTTCTTTTCAATTGATTTTCTGTTGCAGAAGTTTTAAGAGCGTACAAGACCATTCCTAAATTGTAAGTTAAAATCCTGCAAGTTATTAATCAATCAGACTTTAGTAGTAGTCTTGGTGACACAAAAGCACATGAAGCTCCCAAGCCACGTTAGACTGGCAATTACTGCATTCTGTACCGATCTCGATGCACACAAGATCCTGCCGGGTACGAATCTTAACAGGCCTCTCAAATCTTCAAAACCATTCGGTGAGAACAGGGAGCTTCCTCGCAGCTAACGAGACTTGAAGCAAAATTTGACTCCTTTTTCCTCTGCTATTGACCTTGCCTGGTTTTTCTACAGCTCAATTCTGGTTAAACTATTTTCAGAATATGGTCCTGATTTTAAAGCCAAAATATTTCTCAGCCGTGCTCCCTTCAAATTATCTGTCAAGGTTATTTATTAGTCTTTTAAGAGAAACCTTCAGCCTGTAAAATTGCATTAAAATCACTGGAACCATTCATAGCTGCGCTTTCCCACAGTTTACAAAAGGATAAACAACAAATACCAAGAGATCAGTCCATTTTTTCCCTTTTAACCTGAAGGAAAACACACTGGAGAGATAATTTGAGGTTTACCAATGGAAACGGTAATTCATCCCTTAACACTGAATCAAATCCAACTATGCATAAAGATTTTCCTCTTCCCCTGGAGCACAAGAAAGCCATTAAGGCAGACAGGTGGAGTGCAAACTTTTCGAGAGCGCAACACAACCCACAGAAGAATTTTGAGACTGGCCTGAGCAACCGCTGCGCGCCGCGAAAGCCCACCTCACAAGGACTCCCCACACATCAGCACTGTTTACTCAAAATACCAGCGCTGCCAATACTGAGTCATGTGAAATTCTGATCGTGGTGAAAAACTGCTGGGACAGCACAGACTGTGGCAGCACGCCCAAAAAAACTGGCAACCCATTAGTGCATATGGATGCCATTTTGGCAAATTACACTTGCCATTTCTGAGAAATCCTGGTAACGGGCCAGGCTTAACATAATAAAACAGCTGTGCTGCAGCGACTGTTTCATAACGTTACATACTGCTGGTCGTGCTAAGAACCCTGCCCTCAACTTGAAGGAAGACATCCGCCGCTCCAAACCCTAAAAAAGGACAACCAATACAAACCCCGACTTCTAAGACTTTGTCTATTTACACGATTCAAGATTTCACCGATGCGTTGCATCGAAACCAGTTATAGCTACAAATACACCAATATTTCATACAACATTCCAAAGGATTTGCAATGCTTTTAAATCCACTTTAATACTTCAGGTGCTGCGCAGATTTAGCCTTCCTTCCAAAATTCATTATAGAAAAATTAATTAAACCTTTCTTCAACACAAACAAAAAAACAATTTCACACTTCTGACATCTGTTCTCCACCTCTCACAGGCCACAGTCTGAAAGCACTCAACCTCACATCAGAAAAGTACCAAAATATTCTGTCGCAGAGCCTTGAAACGAGGGCACAACCACCAAACTGTGACTGGCAGAACAGCTACTACACACACACAGCAATGTGTCTTCACAACATTAGTATTTATTTCCATTTAAGCAAATTTTATTACAACTTCAATAAGTCAGACAGAGCTCACAGGCAATTAGCCAACATCCTGATGGAACACATTTCTGCCTTCTCAACAGGCAGAACAAAATATACTTCTGCTGTCACCAGATGCAGTGAGCTCCTGTACCAAAACATAAGGGGAAAACAACTAAATTTGCTATTCACGCTAGATGTGTGGATTAGGAAAGCAATGCCCAAGTCAGCTACACTGGGTACTGCAACCACAGCGGCTATCACAGCTCGAATAAAACGCCCCTCTTCCAAATTCCAAATCTCGATTTATAACAGAAAATTTTAGCAAGGTCTAACCTTGCCTTCAGAACCAAGGGTAAAAGCCTGATAAAATTTAACAGGATTAGAGTTAGCGTTAGATTAGTTTATCGGCTTTAAAAAGCCCCAGTCAACAATTCAGAATAACGTTGCCAATATAGTTTCCACATATTTTACTCAGTGAAGTGTTTACCAGCATTTCCTCACGTAAAACACTTCTTTCCTTGAATGTTCCCAGGCTTCTTTTTTTTTTTTTTTTTTCTTTTCCTCCTTTCTTTCTTCTGGCTGAAACCCTACTCCCCATTAATTCTGAATTAAGTGTATGTACATTGGCATCAAGCAGCCAATGCTGAAATATTACCTGGAACAAATACTGAGCTATAAAAAAGAAATATTAACAGAAAGCCAGGAAGCCGAGGATAAACTACAACAGGAACATGAAATGTGCCCCCTTTTTCTCCCCCAACCAGCACGTGGAAGTTGGATCAACAGAGCCATATTTCAGAGTCGATTTGCCATTATCTGGGGGAGGGGAACAGGAAGACAGCTTATACCTGACAATGGAAAATACCTCGTTAACACAGGCGCTACAGGAGGCCTTGGCCAGCCAAACCCAAGCGGACTCCAGCTGAGCTCTTTAGGGGGGGGATCTACACTGCACACATCGCTTCTCCCAGAGGGCTTTTTTGGGGGTTGGAAGAGACTGCTTCACCTCTTACCCAAGGCAAGAACTGGAAAACAAGTTACGGTGTGTGGCAGCGGGATTTGCTCCCACCTCAGTCCTGGGTGCCTCCAAATCTCAAGCGTTTCTAACCCTGCAGACCTCTTGCATCAATCAAGTAGTCCGTTCCCAGATCAGCTCTTTCACTGTCCACCCTTTCCCCACCCCAGGCCAGGCACTACTTCGGCAACCCTTGCTTAACAAACCCTCCAGAAACCCATTCCCTCTCTGTGTAAGACAACTTGAAAGTAGAGACAAATGCTCCTCCCCGTTCTTGCTTTTTCACATCCAGAAACAAAGCCAGCAAGGGGGGCAAAAAGCCTAGGGCACTCCGACACCCCCTTGCAGGGTGCTGGCTCTAGCACAGCACCACCCAGAAAAACTAACCAGAGACAACTAAAGGTGTACGTTTAAAGCAGATGAGATAATATCTCTGCCGACCCTCTTACTCAGAATTGAAACACTTAACACAGAATTAAAGTAGCCTTTGTTTAATTAAGTAAATTGATATTTGTAAGCAACTGAATTACTTCACCTGAATTCCAGATTAGCTTTTCCACACACAAGTTTAATGCAATTTAATTAATCTATTTTAAAACATTAATTCAGAATAATTCTTCTGAGCAGTCCCTTGTAAACAAGCCTATTTACTGAAATATCTGATGGCTTTACAAAAGTCACAGGGCATCCTTCCAAAGTGTATAATCAGAAACACCCAACGCCTTGTTAACATATAAAAACACGCAGAAAATACAAATCTTCTCCCTCATACTAATCAGTGAGGGTAAACACTATCCTTTCAAAAAACATTTTCCAAAGCTGTAGTCCTCTTAAAGTGTTTAATTGAACTTCTCTTACTCAAGCAGCTAATCACTCTCCTGGCTAGTATTTCTCAGCACTATCAATAAACGACAAAGCTTCCCTCACACTTCAGCTTGCACCATGACAAAACCCTACTTGTGACTGTGTGACAAGAGCTGAAGGATGCCATTTTACTTCGCCCAACCCAAAAGCCCCAAATGTTCTTCCCTCCTCTTCATTTCACTTTTCCTTTGAATCAATCAAGGCCAGTTTTCAACTATGTCATTTCTGTTACAAACATACATTCTTTTATACAACCGCTATTAGCGCGTTTTTCTGAGCCGAATGTCTACCACGGATGGGACGAACAAAGGTCCTTGTCGTGCAAAGAGCTACGATTTGCTGACACTTCCAAAAGTTTGCCAAAACAGCAAACCAGGGAGACTGCAAAGGCAAGCCTAACGATGCGGATGTATTTGATACGGGTACACAAGGGTATTAATCCTCTGTGAGGACCACGTTGTGCAGAAGTAAAATGACCTTATGCTGTAAAGGGATTACAGCACAAAGACCGCCCACCCTCTGACAGTGACGCTCCATAGAGGACGTATCACTCATGGACCTACTGCTTTAGTTAAGTCCAGCTTCCCTGAGGTCTTGTCCCTTCAGGGAAACAGCCCAGAAGGAGCGCTGAGCTTTACGTCTCCGTGCAAAGAACAGCCCACACCGAGAACACCTTTGTGCAGCTCCGTTAAATCACTCGGGAAGCAAATGATGCGAAAAGGCCCTCCAGGTACAGAACGGAATTCTTCACGGGACAGCGTCAACGCAGACCAACCAGCACGTTCAGGTTGCAACCCCGGCTAACCTGGCAACACATCCCCGCCACTGGCAAGTCTGTCGTGTCTCCACAGGAACACGCTCTACGAGTAGTCCCGTGGGAAGAACTGCAGAATGTTCAGATAATTTGAAATACGAAGTTGTTCGTGGGCATTACAAGGTTCACCACCTGACAATGCTCTTTTAGTCTTGCTCTGTGACTTGCCACACCTTTTATAATCCTAAAGTCTGACTTTTTCTCTACGATAAAGTCACTTTAGCTGGCAGCTGGAACAGAGCCTTCCTACACTAATTCCTAATTCCCCACCAAGCCACACCAGTGCAAATGTTAATGCACTGTAACAGATGAGGAATAACCCAACAAAAAGCAACAATTTCATGGCGTGCAGGGTCAAATGCCCTGTAAATACAAGCGCTACCGGCCTCCCTCATGCTCCAACTCTCTGAAGCTGCAGTCTGTCAGTATATGAAGTTGAAAACCATTTTCAGGGGTAGGATAGGAGAAAAAAAGAAGATATCAGAATTTACACATCTTTATTACCGCTGAAAACTACAAAGGAGAATATTCTAATCTCTCTTAGCTTCTGTTATGCTTTCATCCTTATTCTCAATCCACCTTAAAAGGCAAGGAAAAACATCATGTCTTAAGTAAATTTCATAGTAAAACTACACAAGCATTTCAGTTTAACAATTTTTAAAAATTAGTGTAATAATATACAGGCATCTTTGGTTCAGCCAAAGATCAAGAAAAGAGTCTACCCTCCCAAAACATGACAGAAACATTGCTTATCTGTGAAAGCAGGACACCAGCCATAACATTCTGGAGATGGACATATGAAATAACTATCACTCACAGAGATGCTATGCTGAGGGACCCCAGTACAAGTTCTTAAAATACAGACAGCAACAGAAAAAAGGAAACAGCTGCTCCAAGAATATAGGAACTTGAAATTTCTTTGGAGTACAAAATCTTGCGGGGAAGCAGAAATTGTCAAATACTGTTACGAAAGCCCACATTATTATTATTGGTTTACTGGTTTGCTTCTAGAAGTATTCCCTTTTTTTTTTTTTTAATCCTCATTCCACCAGGTTCAAGGCACTGTTTTGCTTCGATGTCTTTTTCTAACTCTTCTCATACACTGCCACTGGCCACAGCCCTAACACAACGTGCAGCACTGAGAGAAACACCGCTGTCCTGCCTCCCAGGGGGCTCACACCCGCCCGGCACCAGGAACGACAGCGTTGAGCGTGTGGCCACACGCACCAGCAACTCAAGCACAAATTCTCCGTGGACCTTGTGTAAACACTCGCGCTGCTGCCACATCTCTGATATAATTATCCCCAAGTGAGCTAGGAAGGCTATGTTAACATCCATTACCACCACACTTCCAGGTGCTTAGACATGCGGAAAAGGCTGAATTTAATTTTACAGACATCTAAACCCATTGAATTTAACGAGACTACCCATATGGACTGGATATAGGTAAGTGTGTGCAGATGCAGTGCCTTAAGGCAGGGGTCAGTTTTCCGCATCACGGTACAATTATTCAGGACGTAGGTCAGGAACGCGAGGCACAACGTGTACGTACGGCTGAAAAGCAGCAAACACGAACCAAGAACTGCCCAGGCAGCAAATGCAGCAAGCAGAACCAGATGTGGTCATGTTTTATTGTTTTCATCCACTAGGTGGAGAATCTTTAGTGAGAACAGCTCCAAAAAAACCTGCAAGTATTCAAATTCAAAGAACAAACTTCCAGAATGAGTTGCATATTATTTACATAGAAGTGTTTCCCAGCCTCAAAACTTCTAGCCAGGATTAGAATTTTTTTTTTAGATAGGTAGTCCAGATGTCCTTTGAACCTGGGGAAACTACATTCATTTGAAGTTAGAAGTTACTACTTTTTTTTATAACCTCTTAATCTATTTTCCTGTGATAGCTCACACCAACTTCAGGAATTTCAAACCACTAACACATTCAGAATTATCTGGAGCAGATATAGACCTTACAAAAACTGTAACACTGATAAAAGTGTATTTCTTTTGTGCCTCAAACTCCAAAAACATCCTGCAGATGGTGGGAACAGACATATTTTTGGTGAGACTATTGGCACGACTTGAATGCTTGCAAGGCGTACTCCAGTTGATGAAGGCAGCTCCACAACGTCAGATCCAAAGCATACCTGAAAACATCACCCCTAACTCACTGTGCCTGTGCCTCTACGTGGGGATGGTTGTACCCCTGGGTCTTTCTATACCAGAAACTAATTCCAAAAAGAGAGTAGGTTTGGTCCTACACCAAAAACTAACCCCAGAAAGAGGTTTGGTCCCCTGTATTTCCTATTCAGGACTACTTTCCTGCGTCCCTAGCAAAGTGACATTCCTGCTGAACAGGTAAAAACAAAACCAAAAACTACACTAATGCTATTTCTAGTTGAAACACAAACTAACAAGAAAAATGAACAGAACAAAAATGCAGCTACACCCCAATTCATCGTCATGTTCTCCACATGCAGAAAGCTCTTACTGGAACACCAAGTATATGAGAAAGAGCAAAACTTTGCTTGAAGTTTAACGCTGCAATGTCAGTGGCTTATACAGCAGCCAAAACGTTGTACTTAAATATTTGAACTCTGAATGCTTTGTTTCCTACTCTCCATCACAAAACTCAAAGGGCATTAAAATGTTATGCTGCTTCTAACTCGAAAGAAACCAGGGCAGCCTACAGACTTCAGCAACCGCAGGTCTAGTATCACGTGTGCTACTGGGCCACCAAGAGATCACCGCACACACTACTCAGGATTCAATTTTCCCATCTGGAAAGGAAAAAAACCCCACCTTCCTCCCCAAAAAACCAAGGTGCAGCATCTGCCTGTTTCCTGAATAAAAGGTGTTAGTTTAAAAGAGTTGGTGTTATTCCTCCTGCAGCAGAAACCGAGAGGAAACAACAGTGATTCTTAAACATCTCAGAGGGCTTTTACCAAGAAGCGACTTAACAGCGGAGGCGGGGGAAGGAAGAGGGGAACTTGCTTTGGAAAGCCAATACTCTGGAAAACACTGGTAGCTGCAGTATCGCCAGTGTTGCCAACCTAGCACGGCCTCTGGGAGGGCACCACCCAAAGTTCTTGCACCCCACTGTAATTTTCACGAGCAGCAGGACAAAGTAACACGGCAAATGAGCTTCTCCACTGCTATTCCACAGGTCTGCAGAGGTCGCTGAGAAAAGCCGTGAAGTCTCCTCTCAGTGCCAGGAATCAAACGCTTGCAGGAAGGGCACAAGCAGAACAAGCCCCTTGTACTGACACCAGCCCGTAGCCCTTCTCAGACAAGCCTCCTTTGCAGCAGAGGGATCTGCAACGTAACTTAGGAAACACCAGTTACTTCAGGAAGGACCAAGGGAGCACGTTTTCCCCCAGCAAGGATGTGTAGACTGGAACAAGGTTCATCATGAGATCTTTGACCCTGAAGTTGCCGTGAGAGAAGACTTCGAAGAACACAATTTCTACCAAATTTGAGTTTCAGTACTTCATTTTTAGGGGTGGGGAGAACTGTGCTGATATTAAAACATTTGGAAATCTCACGGGCATAGACTGAAGTAATTTTGAGAAATTTTAACTCTAATTTCCCATATGAAGTGGACGCCAAACAGCTGAAGAGCTGTTTACGACTGTACATGACATATTTGTAGCTGCTTTCTGGCTAACAATGCTGCGTGTTGGGCAGAAAGTCTTTGCGATACTTTCGGTACGACTCCTGGTTCCACTCCAAAGGATGTTTTACAGATAGATGATGAGAAGAATAACAGATGTAGATACCAGCTCTTTATTCAATATCTGAATCCCCTTTGGAAAGTGGGAAATAGCATAACAAAAGGGTTGCAACTAAAAATCACACTTCACAAAACCTGTGAGATGCTACCAGGAGAGAGAAGGTGGGAAAAAAAAACAACTTAATATTAAAACACTTGCTAAAACTTGCTGAATAAATGACATCATCTGAATATTGACCACCTACATAATAATTTATATATGACTAAGGCATTTGCACGCATCTCTAACATAGTTTAATTAACTATTTCAATACCAAGTAGCTATAAGTTTCCTTCCTGCTTAATACTTTAATTCTATTTTACTGTGCAATCATTTGATATTTGTGAAAGGTCTATACAATCTATACTATTTTAAGTCGATTTCCCTTTCGCAAGACTGAAAGATCAAAAGATGGGAAATAAAGAGATTTTAAGGGAACTGGCACAGTTCTCTACTCACACGTCTGAAAACCCACTTTGTCATTATGTTGTCCAAGTAATTCCCCTCCCCCCTTAAAAAAAATAATTCTCTGTATTCAAGAGAACAGCTTAAAGAATAGTATCACAGATGGTACTTTAAATGACCACTGAAGTGGCAAGGCCATTAACCCAATGCACTTATTTAGTAAGAAATGTTTACCAAAGAAGAAATTTTAGGGTAGACAACGTTTTCCATGAAGATCCCCTTTTTCAGGAGCCCTCGCATCATGAAGCTTTGGTGGAGCCGGCCCCTGCCTCAGCGGGAAAAGGCACACCAACGTGCCACGAGACCTCCTGACTCCACAAGGCTCATCACCAATTTTGGCATCAGCGACCACACGCCAACAGCGACGTTACCAGAAGAGCCTGTGATTCTTCAGACCTGCCAAAAACATTTATTCCAGGTTTACAGACAGACCTAGAAGAAAGGCTGAGTGAGGCACAAGCTCGCAACCATCCTATACAGAACACACCCGACCTGGGTGAGCCTTGAAGGACTGAGCTACGAATTCCACCTTGTACTACAAAGGCTGCCAAAGCAAATATTACTTCACTTCACAGACCAAACACTGCAATTTAGCATAAACAGAAAATGATTTGTTTTAAGTATGTTGCTAAAAAGTGTACGATGACAGGGGCAGGGATGGAAGGGGTGTTACCTAAGTTTCTTCTTTATTAGAAACTATCCAAAATGTGGAGGAGAAAAAAAAAAAAAAAGCACAACACAACACAATCTTGGGTCTTCTGGGGAAGAAGCAAAGGTGGACCAAAAAAATTCTTTACATTAAGGTAGGTAGAGCTGGACCTTTTAATTAAGAAAAAATATCTAATTATTCACGGTCATAAATAACAGATTCAGGTTGGAGACTTATTTGCTCTGAACAGTTCAAGACATCACTAAATTCAACGGCAATCCCAGCAGCAGGCAGACCTAAGTATGTGCATCTTCGATCAAGCTAAACACGGGCTCTGACACTCTCCAAGTTTACCACCATCCATATTTTCCAATCATAAAGAACCAGAAAGTTCTCCGCTTAAAGCCAAGGAAAAGACCGTTTAGAAACTTCAGTTAGTGCCGAAAGCTGCTTCTACGTGTTTCTGGAAGCAGAAGTGACCTGTCACTGCCTAGATAAAACCGGGAACAACAGTAGCTACACCCTACACCTTAGGGCTGTCTTCTTGAGTCACGCACACCCCGAGAACCACAACGTCCAGTTACCAACCACACGGACTCGAACCGCGTGAGGAACATCCCCGTCGGGGCGATTCCAACCCAAAACGAGCGCCGAGGCAAAACCTCTTGCCCCACGCCGGTTTGCAGCAAACCGGCGCTGCCGAGAGGCCGCTTCCATCTGGCTCAAGTGCTCCAGGGCCGGAGCGGCCGCTCTCCTCGGTGCCAGGACACCGCGGGCACGTGGCGGGGGGGCTCTCCCGCAACGCGACATCCGTCAGGTCGCCGTAGCGGAGCACGGACACGACGCCAGAATTTGGTTTCCTCCGACCGTCGTATTCCTCCAGCACAGCAGAACCAGCCCTTCCACAGCAGCAAGAACTGAACGCAGAGGCAGGGTGCGGGCACAGGACGTACACCTGGACCCGGCCCCCCCTCTCGTTTCGCAAGACACCCCTTTCTTAGTGCCCGTCTGTCACTGGCAGAAGGAATTAAGACTTTCTAATACTGTCACCTTCCAGATTAATTGCCTCTTCGCAGGCAAGAGGCTTTGCTGCCCCGCTTCGAGGCTTTGCCTTGGGAAGCTGTTCAGTCTGAACCCAGCAGACGCCCCAGGACCGTATGCGCGACGACAAGCACCTGGCTCAAGTTCAAGGGAAATTTGTCCAAAACGCTTCACTCTTACGTGTTCGACTCATCGAAACCAGAATCTTCGACGACAAAAGGGAAAAACATAACTTACTAATTCTTTTTTACCATTTTATATTTTTCCTAGTTTGTGCACAGCTCATCTTCTTCACACTGGCAAAACTTTCTGACCTAGCAATTCCAGTGGGGACACGGGCAGACCCAACGGTGGCACAGGCTTCTACTATCAAAAAGCCTGATGGCCAACATAAAATACACAACAAGCAATCTGCTTACTCAAAAGCCTTCTAATAGCTTTACCTCCTGTAGCTATCTGGAAAAAGGAAACTTTCAAGCTGCTCCAACAAACCTCAGCATTGTTTCAAACCACAGGGATAATACTAGTGGGTTTAAATTCTCACCAAAAATACTCATTAAAATAATCGTTTCTGCACAAAAAAGGCAGAGCAAGTAGTTCTTCACATTCTGAAATGCTGTCATTAGTACAGTCTGATCCTGTTTTGCCATTCCCCCACCCTCCTCTAGAAAAAAAAGGAAAGAAAGTCACTCCAGCTTTGCACTTGCAAGACTATATATTCATCGGATGTCAGAGGGAGAAGCTGGTAGGTGTAACAGACACCTCCGTGTCTCAGGAGCAGGCAAGGGGTGTTCGACTTCGCGGCTGCTATGAATTCCCTCCAGGGCCAGGCAAGATGCATTTTTTTTTCATCATAAAATACAGGTGCTCCCATTTTCAGGCAAATATTTGAACTTAACGTATTTTTCCCTTAAGTGGTCTACGTCAGGAGGTTACAAACGGGAAGCAAGATAAAATAATTTTGTTCAACAGACAACATTACAAATTATTTTATTTAAAGTCCCAAATCCAAAGGATCGTAAGAATTAATCCTTTCGTGTACTTTTACTTAATGTCTTCACGTGCAGTCTAACAAGTGGCAGGCAAAACTAAGCGCTTAACAGTAGCTTTGAAAACCTAAAGCTGCAAGGAAACAAGTGTTTGACATGACTTTAAAAGATATTTTATTCTTTTTATTTTTACTTTTAAAAAAGGTTATGATTTAGCCTTTCAACGAATACGTAAAAAACAGAAAACAAATAAAATTACTTCAATAGTGAACGACTAAGTATCGAGTTTCAAACTAAAGGAAATCGAATCTGTGAAAAAAATTTTATTGGCAATTTATTGTTTAGCATACATAGACGTTCTGTTGTTCTGACTCTAATCGTTAGCTTCGCCTCGTCTCCTCCTACAAGCAGCTTTTGCTCAATTCACAAAAACAGTTTCTGTAGGTCTGTGGGACAAGCGTTTCTGCGCACAAAGAGAAACACCCAGCTCTTCCTCTCAGAACGAATCGACTGAGAGGGTCTTTACTTTCTAAGCAGCATCACAGCAACTTCAATTCATGGCATTCTTCAGTGAAAGACAGGGAGACCTTCAAGTTCTGACCAAACAAAGGCAGGTATTCTTCCCGCACCAACCATGCTTTACAAGCTGAGGGAGAAGCTCAAGATAAAGACCAGAGACAACCTCGAGACCTCGCAATTATTACAGATTATCGTAACGTGGGTCTGAGTCCCGCAGCACAGCACCGCTCCTTGCAAACTCAAGGTATACCCCCGAGCAGCACTTCTGCTGACGCGGAGCTATGACTACAAGCTCACCTTTCTTCCCCTGATCCACCCAAACCAGTACAGAGCCAGTACGCTGGGCTGCGTTAGAAACAGCACGGGCAGGAAAGAAACGTTTTTCAAACACCTTCAGCAGAGCAGCTGCTGACGGAACCCTGTCAACTGGGAGCACTGACAGTCAGCGCTCGCTGTATCGCTACCGAACTCCTAATGCTGCTATTCAAGTACTCCGAATGTCATTGATCAACTACTTCTTTAAAAGAACATTAAAATTTGAAACCTGCCCTTTAACCACACGACAACTGAAACACGGATGGATAATTAAGACATTAATTAGGCCAATTACAGTAAAACAGATCATAAAGAAAAAGAGTCACAAATATTTTAATCCTCTGAAGGAGACGGAGTGTTTCGCAAACCCAAACTCCATCTTTTAGTCTCTTCACTAAACGAACTAGTCTGTCTTCGTAGTATCTTTTCACGTATTGCTGAAAACTCAACTACTGCCAAGACGTCATTTAACGTATGGAATAAGGCTCATATAGCTTCAGAATCAAATTCTTGTTATTCTAGTCAATTTTTATGGATACCCACTTCCAACATCTATTAATACTTTCTAACAGAAAAAATCTGTTGTTTCAAGAGGCACCACTATGAAATTGTTAAGACAAAGGCTTTTTGTTTGTTTGGGATTTTTTTGTTTGTTGTTGTAAGACCTTGCTTGAGTACTGAAAATTCTACAAATTTTACGCTTGCTTCTTGAGAGCCTGACATCAACAGGGTCCTACACCTCAGGTAACCTCACACAGAAGGCAAAAAAAAAGTCGCAAAACCCGCTCCAAACTATCATTTTACAACATTTTGAAAGCTGCTTCCACTGAAGCAATCACTCAATTGCTAATACCCCTCCAAACTTGTTTACTTCAAAAAAAAAAAAAAAATCTTCCCTTGAGAGCTCTAAAAATAAACTGATACATAAATTCTACGTCCCATAGCAGGATAAAATTACTATATTTGGTTAAGTACACAACGTCCCACTGCACAAGGATTTTAAGAAAACTTAAAAAAAAAAAAAAAAAAAAAGCAACGCTTGAATTGCAAATCAGGAAAAAGGGAAGACCGAGTGTGCGGTCAAACAGATCACTAATATGAAGAGACATGAAAGCACCAACCCCGATATGGATGTGAAAACCCCTCACTATGACTAATGACCACACACGCCAAACAGCACCTCAGGAGACTTATTTTTTCCACCCCCCTAGCAGGCACGTGAAAAGCAGCAGCCCCTTTCCCTCACCGCTACCTGCAAGCGGCAGAGAAAAGGAAGAGGCAGTACCAATGTCACCAGTCATTTACACTCTCCTACGACAGGGAGGGAGGGAGCTCGGCGAAACCCCATCCCAAAAAACCGTGCCTGCAGTGCAGCGTGTGCGCGACCCGAGCGAGGGAAGGCTCCAACCTGCCCCCTCCTTCAGAACGACAAAACACAAGCCTCAGGGAGGCGGGGGGGGGAGAGAGAGAGAGAGAGGGGGCACGGTCTTCGGGGACACTGCCGGGGGAGGGACAGAGCAGACCCTCCACCTCAAACGCCGCCCGCCCCGCCGCAGGGGCGACCACCGGCCTCCCGCCGCGGCAGCAGGAGAAGGGGCCGGCGCTGAGGAGCCCCAGCCAGGGGGTGACCCCCCCCTCCCCGGGCCTGAGCGCCGAGAAGGCAGGCGGGGAAGCCAGGCGATGGAAGAGCAGCCCCCCCACGGAGGGCCCAGCTCCGGCGTCCCGCGGCGGGAGGAGGCGAGTCCCCGGTCGCCCCCCCCGGGCCCCGTCCGGGTTGAGGGGGCGGGGGCCCGCGGCCCCCCCGCCTCGGCCCCTCCCCGGAGCCGCCGCCTCGCGGCCCGGGGTGCTCGGGCAGCGCTGTGAGGAGCGGGGAGGCTGTGAGGGCCGGGGCTCTACGCCCGGCGCCAGGCCCCCCGGGAGCTCAGCCCCAGCCGTCCGGCCGCGGGGCGCCGCGGTTACCGTGTGCGGTGCCGAATTCTCGTGGTGTTTGTCGAGCGGCTGCGATAATGGCGCCCTTCCTCGCGAGAGATCTCCCTCTCCTCAGCGCGCAGGCGCCGCCGCGCTGCGCCCGCTCTGCCCCCGCCCACCCCGAACGCCCGCGCAGGCGTACGGAGGGCGAGGCCTCCCTGCCGCCCTTCACCGCCGCGCCGCCGGGAGGGACTACAATTCCCAGAGGGCAGCGCGTCGGCTCCGCGGGACCGCCCCCCGCCGAGCAGGCCGGGACCTGTAGTACCCGCGCCTGGCGCGGTGCGTGCCGGGAATCGTAGTCCGCACCGCGCCATGCCCCCGCGATGGCCGTCCTCCCGCTCTCCCCTGTTCGCCCTCAGGCGCGCACCCAGCCCTGCCGCAACCCTGAGGGCTCCACAAAACCCTCCGCCTCGGAGCGGCCCCGGGCGGTGAGGGACAACGCAGCCCTGTGGTTCGTGTCCCTCAGCCTGCCATCACGGCCTGCTGGGCACCGCTCTGCCATTCCTTCTCCGACAGGGCTGCTGCCAACTCCAGCGTCACATCTCTATTTTATTAAGCGTTTCCAGACCTGCCAGGTGACGTAGCCCCAGGATTCGGGCAGCGGAGTTGTCAGCCAGCAGATCAAACGTGTGTCTGCACCTCGAGAGCCGCCCGCGCTGAGCCATTCGCCCGCCGAGGCGTTCCCTTTTCCTGCTCCTTTCTCTGGTCCTTCCATTAAATTCCTCCCTGCTCAAATGGCTCCAGAGCGTTGCTGAAATGGGATGATCTGAACGCGAGCTGTCATATTAAGGAGAAAAATGTCACCATGCTCAGAGCACAGCTGAAGAGCAGGCAGCAAGTGGGAATTTGCTAAATGAGCTCATCAGACTCATTCTTCTGTTGCTTCGTTCCTACATTTGGTGTGAGAACAGAATGACTGGGCGAAGGTGGAAAACCTTCTGTTAACCTTCTGGGAATGATAAAAATATGCAAAAGCCCAAAAAGGAAGCACGGCAGAAATATGCAAGTAGCTCTGAAAGAAGACGAAGATTCCATTACTTTGCTATATCCTTATATATCACAGTGTTGCCCAAACAAGACTATCACCATACTTCACTTTTCACCTTCAGCATGGCCAGCGGTGACTTTCAGCCTTCTGCATAAAACAATTCCGTAAATGAGATGCTTAATTCAGTTCTGCGGTGTCAAGACATGCCATTTGAATCCCCTCTGGTTCAGCTGTAATCGGCCACTGCGACATCTATGAGCCCGTGGCTAATGGAGCTGTTGCCATGGCTGTTGGGCTCGCGGTCTGACACGCTCTTCTCAGGCACCGCACCTTTGTCATGTTCAAACTCAAGGTGTCCACTGCAGGACTTTTGTACCTGTATGAAATGAAACAGTCCATGTCACAAAAGCACCAGTATCTAAAGTGTTTCAGACCCCAGGGGACCAGCAATTCCTCCTGCTCATCCGTCTGGAAGTCATGGAGAGAACAGGAATCGAGGGGTTTCGTGTTTCAGGCAGGGAAACTTAACGCCGACAGAGGCACGTGCCCCGTGCGATTCTTCACCACGGCCCGTGGTGATTTCTCAAGCTGGTGTTTCGTCTTAAAGAGTTGTCATGAGCCGGGGAATCAACAACCGATGTGTTAGGAAAGCCCTTGCTTCTGCTTCCAGGTTTGTCACTGTTCAGCTGAGCCTGTTGGTTTATTTATTGTGTTTTCTTCCTTCACAAGCAGATTAGGAAGTTCAAAGGTTAAACTACTTATAAACTGACTTTTCACACCGGATTATTTCACGCTTTGCTGCACCGATTTGCCCTGCAACAGATTCGCCCAACACTTTCTGCTGCGCTCAAGCAATTGCCAGGTCCCAGCTAGAAAAAGTGTGATGTAAATATCAATGTACTACCTGCTGTGGGTAGTTGCTAGTAAAAGCCTTTGCCATCATAAACCAAATCCAGTGTCAAAGCTGTCCTGTTTTCTCATCGGTACATTCTCTCCCAGAGATTATTAACTGACGTTCTGCTGAGGATGTGAGATCCCGCTCCTCTCTGCGTAGCCAGGAAATCATTTCTCACCTAAACAAAACAGAAAAACGTCCATGGGCATAAGCCAATCACACTCTTCGCCTAAAGTCGGCAAATTAACTGCAGGAAATACTGGCAGGATCCCACTGATGTCTACAGCTTTGACCAGAGATAAGCCACACCATAAAAAACTAGTCCAGCCCTTCATCACTCAGGCAGGCTGCAGCACTGCCTCCTCCTACCGAGTCGGTCCGCTCGGATCATTACAGCGACCTGGAATACACAATTAACTCCCCTGCTGTAGGGTTTTTTCCCTCTTTACCAGAGATATTATTTTAGATTTTTTTTTTTTTCCCTATCGTGTCTTCCAAAGCAGAGGGCGTTTCCTTTTAAAATTTGGAACCGCACCAATAAATGGTGTTATCGGAGCCTATCGCTTGAGACTGGCACAGCCAGACATGACACGCTCTTCACGCAGCGTGAACTATGACAAAACGCTGGTGAACAGCAGAAGAAAGAGGCTCCTTCTGTTCACAGCCTAACAGTGGAGACCTCCTTTGTGCTCAAATCAGAAGGCCCAAGTTTGGCTTGCAGTCGTTAACTTACAGTACCTCACGTGAATGAAGTACCCCAGGATAGTTGTTGCCTGTGCTTCACAACCTCCTGAGCTTTACCAGCTTTCAGAAAGGTGCTCACCTGAGTATTTCTGCAGTAATGTAATGAAATTCGGCGTCAGTCGCCCTCTAGTGAATGAGGCTTCACCATGGGGTAAGAGGCTGCCCGTGAGCAAGCACCAGGAGAAGTTGATACGCTCTAAGTTACATCCTGATTTAAACCACAGTCGCTCTCAAGTGCCTACATCAAATCCATTCTTATTTTCCTTCCCCCTGCTAAAAATGAGTGCTAATACATCAACTTCATTTCTCGATTTTATAGAACAAAATGCATCCCGTTGCCCTGTTAGTCTGTTGTCCCAAACAAAATAAAAAGATATTTCTTTGTTGTTTTATTTCCTCACCTTTTTCATCCTCTTTTTTTAGTCTCTCTCTGTCTTGCATTTTATGTATGTGCTAACTTTTCTCTGTCATGTTATGAAGAATCATTTGGTTCCAGGAAATATCTAGCTTATTTTACCGTTGTATCAGCATTCATTTACTATTGTTTCCTAAGGAAGTTGCTGCTTTCACATGTTTTGTGTGGATCAAGAGAGATTGGTATCTCATTCATTGGTTTCCTTTTTTTTTGTTAGGAAAAAAAACTTACCATAGCATCAAAGGTAAAAAATTAACACACTGTGCACACAATTTTGCAGCTGCATCAGCAGCAGGAAAACAAAGGTTGCCAAACAAAGCATTTGTTTAAACAAGTGGCAGGCATTTTATAATTATACTCTCTGCTGAGCATGAGAATATAGAAACAAAGGCATGAAGAACACAGAAGATGTGATCAGGGCACAGAAGTAACTCCAGAGTATTTGCCGTAAGAACTCTCTAGGAATCATTTTCTTTCCTCTGGATAAAATCCTTGATCACATCCTATGCTTTTAAAAACAAAACGAGTACTTGAAGTTCCCCTGTTTATCCAGCTTCTGCTTGAGTTACTTTGTTCATTTCCTACGTGCTAGCTCTCCTAACTGGAGAGGGACACAAACACATCCTGGTGAACGCAGCATGTGCTGCCCTGTGACATAGCGATGCTTAATTAAAAGCGATATAAACCACATTTTTGAACAAAGTAATATTAAGGCTATTTGTACACGTCCTGTAGCATTTCTCCTTTTATCAAGAGAAAACTTCTCTGCTGTTGAAATCTGTTGTCAGTTTTCCTCCTCCAAGTACACACTTCCTCATCACTTACCTTTCAGACACCATGTCCATTCTCAGCTCTCCCAGAATTCTCCTTTGATTTTATTGCAGAAAACACGTCAGGATCAAGTGGGGTTTGCTCCCAACCTACTTCAGCCAGCTCTATGCCTTAGGGCACGAGACAGACATTTTCTGATCTTACTTCTGGTTTATGCTGAGCAAACTCCCTTTCATTAAATGAAGATACTCCTCATTTTCGTGAATGAAGATGGAGGAAAAGGCCTTGAATTCCCACAGCAGAGAGAAAAACATCGCTACACGTTTGGTCACCTAGCTGGTCAAAGTTCGTGGTCTTGTAAGGTCATTTTTGCCAGTCTGAGAAATAAGTTGAGAAGGGTCAGGTGTGACCTCAATGTTCTCTCATTTATTTACATTCTGTTCCATCTCCCTGTATACATCATGGAAAAAAAAAAACCGATCGGAGGCTATTCCCCTTCTCAGAAATCTGCCGTTCTGACACGCTCCGTATTTGCACTTTGCCCAACTGCGATCTTCCCAGGATCACGCTCACAGCTGTTTCTGCTGCCCTTTTACCTCGGTGACGCCGCTCTTTGCCCAGTATTTGCTAGTTTGCCCAGCTCTGTTCAGGTTTGCCGCAGACCATGTTTACTTGGTCAGGTACCGTTACCATCACCAGCCTTTTTCAATCCGCTGGGATTATCACAAGCCTGAAGGGGAGCTCATCACACTTACTGATTTTAGAGGATTTTATCCTTTTGAGGGTTGCTTGAGAACTGCTTTTTCCTTCAGTGTGTAGTCCTCACCTTCATATATTTGGGGTTTTTTTTCAGAAATCCAGCTATGAAACATTACACAGCATCACTGTACCACTAGTGCCGTTACTCTAAGCAGAATTTGACCGTCTCCTCGTTCTGGACCTGCATCTGTTTAGACACATGTTCAAAATTATTTGCAACGTAACCCCATCTTTTCAGGGGTGAGAGGTAAAATAAACTAAGTGTAAGCCTTCATTAGAGTGACAGAACGTCCCCTCAGCAAGTTTCCATAGAACACCACCACGTTTGTCCTATGCAGGACGGTGGGGCTACCACTCGGAGCGGTCCCAACAAGCCAGCTCAGCTGGAGCCTCACGTAGTGCAACAAGAGCAAATGCCAAGTCCTGCTTGGTATTTCGTGGTACTTCATTTCATATGCCATGCTGCGGTACAACCTGGGGGCTGACTGCCGGGGTGAAAAGCTCTGGAGAAAGTCACTGCAGACCCCGGAGGACACGTCGAACACGTGTCAGCAATGCAGGCCTGGCGGCGATGAGGGTTAATGGCACAGCGGGCCCTATTAGAAAGAGCACGGCCAGCACATCGAGTGACTATTCCCCTCGTGAATAGTCACTTGTGAGGACACCTGGGATGCTCTGTCCTGTTTGTGGGTCCCTAACACCAGGGAGAGAGTGAAAAACTGGACAGAGGAGAGGTGGTTAGCAGGCTGGTGAGCTCCGACACATCACTAAGTGTCCTAGCAAAACTTGGACATCAAAACCAGCCTCCCTTAGGCTGAAGGAATACCTAACATGGGAAGCGTGAGCCAAGCCACAGAGGAATGTTAAAGCCCACCCAGTAACAACCTGACTGCTTTGTGAAAGCTGCCCTAGGAGATATTTTTAGTTAATCCATAGGGGTTTCACATGGACTCCTCAGCAGCAATGCCATCCCAGGCAGCTTCCCACTGACTGATCATCCTGTCAGCCATTACAAAACGATAACTAGGTGAGGAAAATGTTAATTATGAAATCACTTTCCCTGTAGTTTTTAATTACAGTAAACCTGCAAGACTGTATTTTTTTTCTGAATTGTTGGGTTTGACTTGCCAATGTTGCAACTGAGACAATATTTGGACAGGAACACCCTTGCAAGCATGATGCCAGGAGCATCAGATTTCTTGAAACACTAAACTGAGGAGGCAATTTTCTCTCTGCAAGTAAAAGTATTCATTTGAAGTTAACCAGAATGTAAATACTGGCAACCCTCTAGTAAGCATCAGAAAAAAACCCCAACAAATATTGATCCTCTCTGTCCAGCGCAGAGGCACTTACAGCAAAAGTCAGGTGGGTGGTAACAGCAAGAAATGTCTACATTTTTACTTCTCTAGCTCCTGTGAAGACAAAGTAAGCACATTTCCATTGTGTACAGTCACGGCCCGCATACGCAATTACCCACAATTATGAACAACAATAGAAGTTTGATTTTGCAGCTCTTCAGGCAGAACTCCAGCTGGCAACGGCTTGCTCTTAGATACTCTGAAGCAGGCAGCCGAGGTAATAAACGACACGCATTAAGGAAGACTCTCTTAAATAGCAGGGTTTGGAATAGTAGGTAGCACAGAAAAGATTGCTGCTTTAGGATACTAGAGGATTCCCTGAGCCTGAGCCCGGCGTTTACACCCTGTGTGATAAGAGATGACAGACACGCATATGTCTAATGAAAAAGTCATCAAGCAAATATGTTTCTAATTCAAAACACCATAATTTGTTAAGTAAAAACAAGGAACTATTGAAAAATATTTCATGGGTAAATATATGGATTAAGAAAGGAGTGGGTTTTAATGGCAGAATATTAATAGTCATCATTTCTGCTTGCTCTGTCATTGACAGATTCTGTAGGTTGCAAAAAATGCCCTCCTGCGTACTTAACAGAGAAAAACAATCACCTGGAAATACTCACATGAGAATCATTAAAGGCCCCACAATACTTTTGTGCTCTCACGACCCTGAGGCCACTAACAAGTCTCACTGGCCCTGACAAGCCTAACCGGCAGCCTCCCCCCCCAGCCCTGCCCAGGGGCCAGGAGCCCACTTCAGCCCCAGCCTGGGCCCCTAAGCTCTGTCATTAGGGGACTTCGGGACATGTTTTGGTGGTGTTGATAGAGCCAGGACAAAGGTTGGACTCGATGGTCTTGAAGGTCTCTTCCGACCAAAACTGTTCTGTGACTCTGTGACTTGTCTTCAGGTCTGTCTTTGGCCCTGTCTCCAGGAAGGACTTTGGACACGTGTTGTTGCTTGCCTTTGGCCCCGTCTCCTTTTGCCGCGGTCTGGGCTCCCTGGTTGGACCTTGCACCTCGTTTGTCACCCGCGGTGTTTGGGACTGTCAGCGGACCCTTTCACCAGCGGCCAGCTCTGCCCGCCGTGCTCAGCCTCTGCGGGGTGGACCCTGCCGGCGAGGGCGCTGCCTGTGCGGGGCCACCCTCGGCTCCCTGCTCCCCTGTCCTTGGCTCCCAGCTGGCCCTCGCTGCTCCCCGCCGTGCCCGGGCACCCTCTCCCCGTGTCTCTCCATCTTCCTTCCCATTTGGCCTATGATGGCCTGTGCCATGACGTCTTTAGAGAATGAATTGCCTGCCTGTGGCTCTGTGCTTGGCCTGAGAACCTACAGCTCTAGCGGAGAAGCTACTTGTGTCTGTGCCGCTTACAGGGATGGCAGCTACAGGGGGAAAGAGCAAACATCCAAGGAAAAATGAAAGGATGGGATTTCTATACAGATCTTTCACATAAGAGAATGGAGTTACAGGAATTGTGTGTGGAAATAGTAAGAGAGTAACATTCTTCATGCTTTCATCCCTAAAAAGCATAGATCAGGAAAACATCTCAATTTGTTCTCCCCAATGGAAAAAAAACCCAGCACTTCAGCTGGGTCAAAGTGGTGTGTGACTGGGAGGAGTAACGATGGTTCCTTTGTCTGTTTCTCTTTCTAGTCTATACAGAATTATCCCTCTTACGGGACACCTGGTAGTTCAGAAGGAACAAGTTTCTCACCTCGAGGCTGCAAGGGGATGTACTGTGTGCTCGGAGCTAAAATACTCCTCTGCAAGAGGCTGCTCCTCGTCCTGTTCTCCCGGACCAGCCTTGTATATCTACCAGATTTCTGTGAATTCCTCGGTTTGAGCAGTCCCCATCCTCAGAACTTAAGCTGTTAATGACAGCAATTCTTAGCTATCAGCATTCAAGAACACAGCTATTCACATTCAAAGAATGTGTGCATGAAGAAACGATAAGAAACCTCTTCTTGCATACAAAAGAGTGGTTTCTGTAACGCTTGGGTGTTCCAGATGAGAAAGAACCTGGAAAACACATGTAGCATAATCATCAACTAGCCGGCCCTCCAACAAAATGTAGAGCCAATGAAGGAGCCAGTCCAGGGACAAGTTGAAAATTAACTACTTGGTTAGCTCCACCTCTCCACCCAGGAAAGGGTGCTCTCAAAATCCTTTATAAATAGGTCTAGAGACTCCTCAGTTATCTGGAAGCTGTACATCCACAAGACTTTTTTTTCCTCTACTCGGTGTTGCTAGGTCGCTAGCCTCTGGATAGCTCCTCTGCCTGTTGGACAAAGTGAAGATTTCAAGTGCCAAGGCGATAGCAATGAATAGCGTGAAGGCAAATACCCTGGCACGTTTATACAAGCAGCTGAAAGTGATCTGGAGTCCACCAGCACGACTCTGCAGCCTGGCCGCCTGCACTCGTAAAACCAGGAACGATGCATGTAAGTGTGTTTCATGTAAAACCAGGAACGATGCATGTAAGTGTGTTTCACGTTACCAAAACAGTGCTGGATACCTGCGTAGGAAAGATGCGGAGGTACAAAACCAATGAACGTAGTTCAGTGTGGCTCTTCTTTCTTGCCTGTCAGCTAACCAAAAAGGGAAGTTTGAGAATGTGAGTCAACGATTAAAGAGTGAACAGAACGACAGGAATGAGAGACAGAAATACCTTCTTGAATTACATGATTTATCTCCGCGTGCAGGATTAAAACGTTGTTATTTCTGCTGTCAGTGTTACTGGGTTGTTTGTGATTTTCATTTTTTAACTACAATGAAGAAACAACAATTAGTTTTTAATTTTGTCCTCCAAGGTTTTAACTGGTTTCAGTGAAAACTGTGTCTATAAGTGTAATTCAAAGCATATTTAGCGCAAATTGATTCTGAGCGACTTTGAATTTCACAGACACCACAATGTTTAATTTTGAAAATGAGGCTTAATGTAAGTACAAACCACAAAACTCTCCAAATGTGGTGGATAGGAGGAGTACAATGAATCACTTCCTGAGACGCAGGATACCACTGGAAGATGTCAAAGATTTAGTTACTTAAAACACTGATTAACTTATCTACAAATAAGATGAGGCCAGGCAGAGGCTGTGTGTCTACTTGCCTGTGTGCAGATAACGTCGGCTGGAGCAACGGCAATGTTTTACATCTAGGAAATCCTTTTGTTTCCCATTTTTTTCTCTGTAAATGTACTCAGCTTACTAACTTCCCAAAGAACAGCCAGATCCCTCCTCTAATACTGAGATGGGATTCGCTTCTATTTAATTTATCGAACGACAAATTTTGTATTTACTTAACTGATGAGAAAACCAGACGATTTTGTGGCAGACACAAAGCAAAGCAGAAAGGAGGCAAGCGCAAGGCTTTGTTTATATTGAAAGCTAGAAGAAATATTCAGTAACGTTCAGTGTTTAACAGCTCTACACTTGTGAACACAGTTTTGAAGATCACGCCAAAATACTCCCTGCCGCTGAGTGACTTGAGCGTTTCAAAAACCCCTGGCAGGTCAGCTGCCAAATGCAACGTGCGCTGTGTGTGACACGCTCCCGGCCATGGAAGCTTTATGTAACATATAGCACGCAAGCTTCCCTGTCACTCAGCACACCAGAAATCTTTCAGAGCAGTTCCTACAAAGATAAGAGAGTTTGCGATGTTTTTCAGAGTTCCCGGTCTAAATGTTCCCTTTTTTTCCCTACTACTCAGGGCTTCAGGAATGGAACATATTACAGTCGTTATGTTTCTGTTTCATCAGTGAAGGTGTTACTTTAGGAAAACTATTTGAAATTGTTCAGTGGAGTAAGAAGGAAAACTGGAGAAAAGCTGAGATCTCTAGATCTTCACTTATGATGGAGAAAGTAATTATTTTATGGTTACCCACGCTCCATCAGTTCCCAGTAAGGGGCTAAACGATGCCATATTTTTTGCTGTGGACACCCATCCATGGGGAACTTACTGAGAAACCAAAACTCACTTCATGGTAACAAACATTCCAGGAAGAGATCATGCAAGGCCGTTCCGCTGTAAGACCATTGCTGATGAAATTACAATTGCTACCTACCTCTTTTTACCCACATTCCTCTCTTCAGTTTAAGACAGACGCTATTTATTACTGAAATCTTTCTCTACTCCATGACATTTCGTGCAGGAAATGCCAAAACAAACTGATTCAGGAAAACGCTATCTTTGGAACGGCTGGTTTCGGCTGCCAGTGAATAGACAGCAGCTCGGAATAAGCCAGCCCGTGGGTTCCTCCATCTGGTGGCTAGACCCGGTGCACAACATGCATTCAAAGCAAAAAGCACATTCAATTAAATTCCGCTGCTCACAGCTGACAGTACAAACAGTGCCTTCAGCGACAGAAAAAACCCAGTAAAACTGGACCACTGAGCTCTTAGTTCAAGTCTTCGATGTAAAGTTCACCATTTTCCCAAATTTCATCTTCTCCCTTTCTCCCCTCACCCTTCCCACACACAGAAATAGTCTCTCACCGAGCTGGGTGGGGATGCTTTCGCTCGGCAATTAACTCTGACGTTTGCTGTGGGGACACGGGTTAAACAATTCCTAGTGCCTTTTCTGGATTCCCCTTGGGTCCCTGCAAGGACAAAAGCATTTTCCTGCACTTCACATTGCTGAGGACCATGGCATACGTGCAAAAATTTCTAGAGATGTGGACTAATGCGGTGGATGTCTCCACTAAGCCCTGTGGTACCTTGTAACAATACGTGGAGGCAGCAGTTTCAGACACCTCTTAATACAACAGAGAGTTGCTGGAAATGCCCTTCAGAGGGATTTGAAGTCTATGGGGTGTACCCTCGCCCTAGCAATTATTGCCAGAGCAGACCTGAATGGCTTTTTTCTTTCTTAGAAGAAGTTACAAGAAAAGCAGGCTCCTTCAGGCGTACAGCAGTGACGCTCCATCCAGGTGTGCCATCTCCAGGACCGCGCACACAACTGCAGTAACCACACAAACTGTCCATGAGATACCTTCTAAGCCCTTTCCATGCTGAGTTACTAAGCCTGCATGCATAATTTTAGCAAATGTTTTTATACAGAAAAGATAAAGCCCCTATTTGCTTTACCTTGCCAACTGGAATTGCCTCCTCTTTATCTGGACTTAGCCTCAGCCACTGCTTTCTCATCCAGGCTCCTATCTCAGCCAGACGTTCTGGGAGCAGAGAAAAGCTCAGCATTTCACAATCTGCTGCTGCTTTCCCGTTGAGCTTAGAGGACCCTGTCAGTTACAACCATTTGATAAAAAGCACTGGGCTGTTTATCGATAAACTGGCCTACATCACAGTCCAAATCGGACATCAGTTCAGCAGAACTTTCAACACCTTGTCACGACGGACCTCAGCCAACCATCGCTGTTATCCTCCCAAATCTTGATTCACACTAAAAAATGTCAAAGAAATCAACCTATCTTGGATTTCCTCTGTAGTCTTCAATCCAAGTGGCTGAAAGCAGAGCCGTGGTCCTTTAGAATGGTTCCTTACTGAGTTTCAGTAACAGGGTTGCTTTCATTTTTCTAAGTCAGAACGTGTTGCTATGGAAAGCAGCCCTGCTCCACTTAGGACAAAAACGGATTTCCTTCACGTGGGTGGGGTTTCTCGGCTGTTCCCACCACGCTGTCCTCTCTGTTTTACTGCAGAGCTGGGTGAAACTTCTTTGAAAGTCCCTGTGTAAACAAATCAAAGTGCTTTGTTCAACACGTCTTTTTTTTTTTCTTCTTTCTTTTTAAAGATTAAAACTGTAAAGACTGAAAACCACTGAAGCTGAGTCATTCTACCCCTCATTCTTACTTGACAATCACCTGAATTCATTTTCATAGTCTTTCTTCTAATTTTGTAGCCCACAGGACAACTCTCTCCTCCCCAGCATATTTAAAGGGAATTTAAAAATGAAACCCTGAGAAATGTTTTCTTTCTTTAAATCAAGTTTACAACTCCATAAATTGGCAGTAAATCCTTTCAGTTAACTGAATTTATTTTGGATTTTTACCATAGAACTATGGCCTTCAAAATATTTTCTTGGAAATGGTGTTACAAATTATGATAATCCATTAATATACTCAGCCTGTATTTTCCTCTGGATCTTGACTCCCACCCCAAGGCTTTTGATACTTGTACCAATGCTAAATGAACTTTTAAATAATTACTCCAAACAGACCTGTTAAAGCATCCACAGCTGCAATTACTTACAGAAAATAAGCCAAAAGCTTGGGACTATTTGGATGGCTCTATACATCTACTTCAGCTGGGAAAGGCAGGAAAAAAACCCCCAAGTACAAATGTAAGAAGCCTCCAAATACTATAAAAACAAATGGAGCATCGCTCTGTCTGTCTGGAAGGTTTTAAAAAACTAAATCAAGCACAGATCAGGTCTGTTGGTGGCAGATCTCTCTTCACGGGTGACTCGAATCTTGGTCACGCTTGTTATAGTACAATATTTGCTACAACTGTTCTGACACGACCATAGATACGCATTTAACAAGGGTAAACAACAGACTAGACCCTTCCTCGGTGAGCTGATCATAGATGAGGCACGCATAAAGCAAAGGGTGCAGATGGCATGCTGCCTTAATTCTCACCTTTTTATTGTTTAACTTTGCACATTTGAAAACAAACTTAGTAGCTGAGGTTTTTATTTCTCTTTCCGCACAGATTCTGCGTCACTTTAACTCATGCTGTAGGCCAATTGTCAGATTTCTGGTTTGGTGTTCCCTATACGCAGCATCGGTTCAGGAACAAGAGAGAGCAGAGCTGAAACCTCCCAGATGGTCCCAAAACATCACAGTTTTGGAAAAACACGAGAACAACAGAGATGATTTAATTCTGGCTGCTGCTGTTCTCTCCAGCTTGCTGCATGACAGCCACGTCTCTCTCGCATAAACCACCATCTCGAGCTGCGACACAGCCGAGGAGAAACTCTGTTTCTGGAATGGTCCAGAAAAGATTTTGGCCACACTGGCTAAGCGCTGAGAACAAGGTTTAGGGCTTCTGTTTCCTTTTGCACAGGTAGTTTTTGCCTTTCTGTCTGCTGTTTCCAAAACAAACCATCTCACTGCCACTGAGCTCATATTTTGAAGGGTTTTATTTAACCCCCTAGAGAAGAAAAGGGTTTTTTTTTTAATTAAATGCTAAAGTTTTACTGAAATCTATGCTTGGTAAGGAATAGCGTGTGCATGTAAAAACGGGATACAGATTCTTTGAATGATTCAGAAGGGAAACAAAAGTGGTGTAGGTCAACGTTACTTATTTTTGCACCTGAACAGCCCATCATTTCCGAAAGCCTACGCCGTAGGAATTTTCCTTGGGTTGTGCTGTTCAACCCACAAGAAATGACTCATTCTGTTCAGCTTAGTAGCTCTATAAGAAGCTTTGCATTTTCAAAACTTTGCAGGATCATCTTAATGCCACAAGAAGGCATATCTTGGCAGGGAGGAAGTAAAATGAAATTTAAACCCAGTTTAACATCCTAAGATCATATGCTGTTTGTACGTATCCCGATAACCTGTTTTCTGATCGTGTAGCCACTCAAAGCAAATCACTTACCAGATTTCAACCTCCTTTTTCTCACCTCAGGAGTACTTTAAATATATGATACCGTGAATGCAATGGAAACTTCTTACGCAATGTTCTAAGCTAGAGCAAACACTCTTGGTTGAGGCTAGTTGAGTATCTAGTCTTTCCACTTCAGTAAAACATCCTCAATGCTATGTCAGGTTCCCCATGAAAATTCAAAAATACTCAACCTAACAAGATTAAAAGTCCGCAAAAGGTAAATATAGATTTGAAAAACGATTTTAACAGGGTAAGCAAAAAATATGATTCAAAGCAGGTGGCAAGATGAAGGCCAGGAGCTGAGGTGTGTTCTGCTCCTGGTTCCCCAATGGACCCAGTAGAAATGAGGACACTTTCACCGACACCGTGAGCTTTCTACAGACTTCCCTTTTTCGCTTTGTGTTCCTCACTGGCAGCTGTAACACCAAAAAGGTGCAAGGAGTAACCAAGGTTTTAACCACCGTTGCATCAAGGCCTGCCTCAAGCGGTGTCAGACCTAGTTGAATTGGCCACTTTTCACCGCCCCCGGGTGGTCCTATTTTGGCCTCCAGCCTTTGGGTCAGATGCAGTTGGGTAAGGTGACTGTAATGTTAACTTTTCCTAACTTTTTTGTGTGCAGTTTGGGGCAGGAACCCCGCTGCGCCAAGGCCACCCCTGTCTCTGTGGCAAACAGATCCCGCTCCAGCCCACCTTTAGCTGGGAGAAACCGAAACCTCCTACTTGAGCAAAACTAACGAGAGAAGAACAAATGCTAATCCCCTAAGGTGTGTAAGCAAGCGCTGATGCTATCGTCCTGAGAGGGAACGCATTTTTGGTGTGAGTCAGGCCCAAGGCTTAGCCTGACCATGGGAAATGGCGAACACACCCCCAAGGGGAACTGTGGTCTCTTCTCTAACGTTGTCACACGATAAAAAGCCAGTCTCGGCCCTCTCCTGAGGGAAAAGCTGCCCGCAGGACAAACACCGCCCTCCCGCCTGAGGCACAGACACCACCCGCTCCCCTGAGGGTGCCATGGCGGCGGGGGGGGGGGGGGGGGGGCCGCGCCGGAAGGGGCCGCTCCGGGCTGGGCGGTGGCGGCGGTCGGCGGCTCCGCGGATTCCTCCGCGATGCTGCTGCCGCAGCTGCTGCTGCTGCTGCGCCGGGTTGGGGTGGCCGCTGCCTCCCGGCGGGGAACACGACGCTGCAGCCTGGGCGCCTGCTGCTCCTACCGCCTGCGAGACGCCCGTGAGTGCCGCCGCCCTCCCGCGCCGCTTCCCTCAGCGGGGAGCCGCTTCTTCTCGGGCCGGGGGGGGGGGGGCGGGGGGAGCCGCCCCGGGACAGGCTCCCTCAGGCCGGGGCTGCCCTTACCCCTGGAGGCGAGCGGTTCCCGCCGCCTGAGGAGAGCAGGACGCTGCCCCCAGCCCCCCCTCGCTCTCCCCGCCCGGCTCATCGCCCCCCCCGGCCCGAGGCAGCCCCGCTGAGCCGGGCTCTGGGCACGGGTAGCGCCTATGTCCCTGCCGTCGCTTCCAGCCCCTCCGGGCTGAGGGGGCATGGCGGTGCCTCGGCAGTTGGTGTAAAAGAAGCAGGTTCGCCAGGTCCAAACTGGCTTTGTCTGTGACAGTTCCTCCGCTGAAACGTCAGGAAATGGCAGTGCCGAGCTGTGGCACTTCAGGAGAATGTTTTGCTCGCCCGCCTCTGCCTTGGTGGCCTTGCACGGGCTGATAAAATGTGTCCCTTGCTGAGGAAACCGGGGGGGAGGTTGTTTAGTGACACCCACCCCCACCCCCCTTACATGTGATTTGTTAAAAGGTTTATTTTCTCTGTCCCCTTGCGAAAGATCACGAGCAGTTGTGCCTGATGAAGTAGCCCGTACGCAGTGCTTCAGAGCCTCTCGCTTTGGGGTTCAGGGGATGGGCAGGGCGCAAAAAAGCTTCGTCTGTGGGACATCGCTGTCAGGGGACAGCAGGTGAACAAGTGCTCTCCGTCCACGCCGGTCTCAGTTCTGGTTTTGAGCAGAATAAATCGCTGTGAAAACTGTTTGTGCATCCGCCCTGCACATGCCAGTTTGAGATGCCCAAGCTGCCCCCAAAATTGGTAGTTTAGGATTTTACAGGTGTGGGGATCCCAACAGTAAGTCCTGGCTGTGTAAAGTGGTCTTGGTCAATATTGGTGGGGGTGTTTCAGGAGCACTACACCCTGAACGGTGGTGTAACCCCATAGCATGTCTAGGTTAAAGACCGGCACCTTCAAGAGTGTTTTTGCTTTGTAATGGGAGTTACCTTGTTCTGCAGTCTGACGTCAGTCGGTGGTACTGGTGCGTGAGGAAATCTGAAGTGTGGTGAGACTCTGGCAAACTTGTAAAACAAAAGCCACCTTCAAATCCATTTGCAATAGAAGGAAAACAAAGGGGACAGAATTTCTTGAATGAGTGTTTTGCAGATGCAGAAAGGTATCAACCCAGTTGTAAGTCAAAGTACTGTGCTTCCCTGGGCAGCTCTGAGTCATTGGAGTGGAATGGGTTGTTATTTGACTTTCCTTTGCATCAGCTGACTTGAATTAGCTTTTGGAGCCAATGTACCAAAGCATCGTCTCTTGCCAAAAAGTTTTGAAGTATTTAGTTGGGAGTTCTGTGTCGTGCATTAGAGCTTGACTCTCTTCATCATCTTCCAGTGCATCCACTTTGGCAGAGTCCGCTTACAATTCCTGGGGGCACTCGACAGTCTCCTATCAATATCCAGTGGAGAGATAGTGTTTATGATCCCTTTCTGAAGCCTCTGAAGATCAGCTATGACCCAACAACGTGTCTTCACATCTGGAACAACGGATATTCATTCCTGGTTGAGTTTGATGATTCTACTGATCGATCAAGTAAGCAAAGCTCAGAAAAATCGGTGTAATGTGTTATCAATGCTTAGAGAGGAGAAATGTTTGCGTGCTGTATAAAGGTTCAATAACAACACAAATGCTGAAGATGGATGTACAGTCGATGAACGCTTTATCGAAACAGAGATTTGCAGTGATGGGAATTGTAACACAGAAGTTCTACACAGGCCTTACTTGTCCTGTGAGTTTATTACCACGGGCATTGTGCACAAATCGTCGGTGGTAGGTTGAAATTGATTCCTGTTGCACAAACCTTAGTGCCCTGCCTTTTGGTTAGGGCTCGTAACACCACGGCTTTGGCTACACTAGTCGCTCTTCAGTCATATGTATCTACTCACTTTTAAATGAGATTCCATCATTACACTTTAATGAAGTAATCTGCCACTTACCTCTTTTGCGGTGATAACAGATAGATTTAATGCATTTGAAATAATCAGCAGCAAAATGACTTTCGGTTGGAAAGTATACATACTTATCTCGGTAAGCGTTTGGAGGATTAAATAATACTGAGCTGCTACCATGGGTGCCAGGTGCGTGTGTTCCTGGTGTTTCAGTGTAAGCAGGAGTCCACGCATGCAAAATCCGACTGTGCTTTCCAGCAATTTGTGGGGAATGAGCACGCTGACCTGAGCAGCTCAGGTTTTTTTTAAATGCTCAATAGAGCCAAGTGACTTAAGATACTGCGACTGAATTCCAGATTTCTTGTCCGTTGTTCCTTTTAAAAGTTGACTTTACCAAAGGGTATCGCTGGTGTGTATAAAGAAGTTATCTCATAAAGGTAGGGGGACTGGTAGCAGTTGATCAGGGATATTGTGAAGCACGTGATTCATGTCGGTTACTCACCTTGGAGGGAAAAATTGAGGGACCCTGGGCAAGTTTGAACCTGTTTGATTACAGTCATTTATGTTTGCTTACCGTGAGAGATGCGAGACCTTGGTGCGGGATTTGGCAACGCTCTTGGGAAGGAAGCTTTCAGCATGCTGATGAACAAACGCTGTGCCTCCGCAATACCGGTATTTTTGGTTGATGTTTGGCAAGAGGCTGGTAAAACAAGGCAGGTAGTGGTGGAATGCACGGAGCTTGCAGGGGCTTGTGTGACACTTTGTTTTTATTGTTTCTAGCTGTTCACCCAAAATACGAGTTTCCCAACAGGGAATATTCTTGCCCTTCTTCCTGTGAGTGCTGTGATATGTCATGAAGAAACCACGTAGGGCCATTCTGTTGTTACGGTACAAACTGCTGTTGCGTTGGTGAGGTGGGGTTAGAGGAGGGGCTAGGACAGAGACATCGCTTGTTAGCGCATTAGTGACTTTAACTTTCTAACTTTAGATCTTTTTTGCTTTTAACTTAACAGTCTTTTACTTTATACGGCCATATCCGGCTATCTGTTGAGGAAGGGTTCCTGAGAAGTGTAAAGGTTTTCAGCTCAATGGATAACAAAGTCAGTTTTTTCTGCCAGAATTGATGTAGTGAAGGGGAATTGCCTGCCGGAGGTTGGTACATAAGCGACATGTAGATACACGGGGACAGTTTTTGTGACACAGAGGCAAGCATGGGATGGTCAGGACTGTCGGTTAGTTAGAGGGGTGCTGGCCTTTCAGAGCCTGGCTTTTCAGCTCTCAAAGATCGGCTGTAAGACTGAACGTGCGAGGTAAATCTTTAAGTGTGAGCTTTCTTGCTGCCTCTTTCTGGATGGCTGCCTTTTCATCATCATCATCTTCCTCAAATGAATTACAGTCAGTGAAGGGTGATGACGGCTGGTGGAGGCCAGCATTAAACTCGCAGTGACAGGACTCCAAAATGACAGACTGAGAAACAGCAGGTCACGGGATGTTGCTGTATAAATGGCCAGGTTTTCAAGTGCCTGCTTCTCTCTTCCACCTTTCCCTCCTTCCTATTTCTCTTGCTTTATTTTCTCTCTTTGCTATTGCTGATTTTTCTTTCTGCCAGCTTCTGTCTAACAATAAGAGAAATCCAGAGAAGAAAGCTCATGAATAAACAAACAAAAAAAAAGCAACAAAATTGAAACAGAAGATGAAAAAGAGGAAACGTGCATCCAGGAGAGACAAAAATGCCCAACTCCTGAGATGAGGCAAAGCAAAAACTGGGCAAGAGATGAAGGTAGTGCTGCCATGGGCTGTTTGCTTATGAGCAGGGCAGGAGGACGAAGAAGAAAGAGGGCGTGGGGAAGGTACGTACAGAACGTGATCGTGTCTGTGTGTGTGAATGCCGTCTGCTGAAGGAAAGGAGACTGAAACAGAAGTTGGGCTGCGATAAAAAGCTGATGTGATTCTTTCCCTTGGTGGCTGTTGGAGTTCCTTTAAACTTCTGTTTTGTTTTGAAATTATCAAGTTGTAAACTGAGAGGAAATGAAATGGCAAAAATGCTTGTAAAAGGGACAGTAAGTTCCTGTTTGCCTGTTGCTTTCGAGTGTCCACTGTGACCACCTGATGTTCAGCATGTGTGTGCCTGTGCCTGACTTCACTTGCCAGGCAAGCATTCAGGTGAAGGTGATTGTTAACGTGAACGTTGTCACCAGTGGGTTTGCATCATCACATCAATCAGGATAGTGTTAGAGGGCAGAAACTTCGGTTCTGAAAGGCTTGGCGATGTGGGCCACGTCTTCACCCCAGCCCTGAAAGTGACCTTTCTCCCTCAGGGTTTTTTTAGCGATGGTCAGTATTGCATTTCTGCTAAGAGCTCAGCAGCAGTGGATGAAATTAATTAAATGCCAGTTTGCATAGCTTGCTTTAGCTTACTCTTTTATCACAAGCAGGCCTGTCTAGTTAGAATTGCAAAACTGCTGGCTGGCTTTCAGGAGGGGAAAAAAAAAAAAAAAAGACGAGAAAAGCTCTTAATGCCTCATTGTTTTCTCCTTAGCATTACAGTGATTAACTTCTTTTCAAAAGTAGCGTTGTGATTATGTACTTTATACAGTGCTTTGCTGTAAAATTTAACCATGCCATACAGTTAAGTAAAAGTCAGCAAGTGGGTCCCTACAGCTACGTATTTGTTGTTAGCCCTTTGGAAGTAATTATCGCCTCTCATTTACCAGGTGCTGTGATGTAATAATCAGCAAGACGACTTTGCAGCATGGTCCTGGTTGAATTAGGAGGAAATGAGTGAAACCCAACAGTATGCAGAAAACTAGGCGCAGACTTTTTCATTCTTGTGTTTGCAAAACGATGAGAGGCCTTCTGAAATTGGGGGAGCAGAGTGAATGTTCACCTTCACTCATGGCTAGAAAGTGCATTAAATCTCCCAGAAACTCAGAATCTTGCCCGTAGGCAGACTGTACGTATACAGTAGGCACAATATTAGCCTATTTCTGGCTCTGCAGGAAATCTTTTAACCTTGGTTATGCAGTCTGAAAGCTGTATGGAAGCAGAATAGTACGTTTGGATTTTTGAACTTGAAAAAAAAAGCGGAATTGAACATTTGACACAGTGTAGTGATTTTTCTGGCAAAATTGGATTTTTGAAGTCTTGTACTGTCATGGGAGATTTAAATATTTGTCATAGATATTGAGGCTTCACTGGGATGTTATTTAGTAGATGTATTCATTGCTTTGTTGTCATATGTGTTCCTTCTGGTAAGGCAGCTCGCTGAAGGCTGCTCCAAGAGAAGAGTCTAGAACATCACATGTAGTCACCATGACTCTGCCAAACTCCATGTGAATTGGAAAAAAAAATTCTCTTGAGGGGAGATGGATGAGGACAGTATTTAGCTTATCTTCAACTTGACATAGTTGATTCAGACTGCGGGGAAAACCAGTGATGGGTTCGCCTGAACGATTTTGTCGTAGCAAAGTGTAAAAGTAGCCGGGCAATAGGGGACTGTTTCACTTAAGGCAGTTGCTCCACCTGATTATTAGTATTTTTTTTTCTTCCTGGGCAAATTTATTTCAAGGAGGCTCTTGCTGTGTTACTTGTCTGGGCAATTCTAGATCATGTTTATTAACATGTGTGTCTTGGTTTGTTTTTTAGTAATCCTTGGAGGTCCCTTGGAAAACCAGTACAGGCTGAAGCAGTTCCACTTCCACTGGGGAGCTATAAACGAGTGGGGCTCAGAGCACACAGTTGACAGTAAATTTTACCCGGCAGAGGTATGAGCTAAAGTGCTGAACAATGCAAATACTTGTGGGGGCTGGAGGCTGGGATTCAGGCTGCCTGTGACTGCACTGCATGCTAGAAAACTCCCAGTTTGAAGAATTGGTAATATAGTGGTTATCATGACCCCTTAATTTTCTGTTTTCCACTCTTAAGCAATTATTAAGGTAGCAAAACTTTTGTGATTAAGTAACTAAGGCAGAAAGAGAGTCAATAAAAAGGATGGAGGCAGTGGGGAAAAATATAGATTAAGTTGCTCAGAGAGGAAAGTATGACCAGTATGAAAACACTTACATGCCAAAGATGGAGAATTTGAAAAATGATTCTTGCTTATTTTTGAGAAGATGTTTATCCCCTGTTAAGGTGTTCATAATGATGCCTGTCAGCTTGGCAAGGTACTTGCTAACAGCAAGGCTTACGAGTAAGCTTTGGGACTGGTGCTGGGTGTTTAATACACAAAACCCCTCAATGTTCCTTAGCAGAATAGCGTGCTCTGTTCTTCCTCTTAGGGAGATGGAAGAGTCCTTCAGTTCCAGGTATACGGAGCTTTTTTTGTCCCTCTAACTAGCGTTCCTGTAATCAGTGTCCCACAAACAAAATCCCTTTCATATGTGTTAGATGCAGGTCATGGGTGTTTGGCTATTGTTTAAAAAAGGGAAAAAAAAAGAGAGAAAAGTGCCATTATTTCCAATAACCGTTTGGTTCTCATCTTTGTGGTGTGCGATTTCTGGGGTAGCTCACTGCAGCGTCTCGAATTGCCGAGGTCCAAATGTAGCGAAGATCAAAAGTTGTTTCTTGGTGTCGTTGCTGGGCTCTGTGCATGTGTTGATTTCTCCTTCATTTGTATTTCAGCTGCATCTGGTGCACTGGAATGCTGTTGTGTACCCAACTTTTGAAGAAGCTGTAATGGAAGGTAACGGCTTGGCTGTTATTGGAGTGTTTTTAAAGGTAATTTCACTTTGTGTAATAAGCTTTAATGATGCCTTTTTATTTCCATTTTGTTAAAACCGATTTAGGACAAAATACCTGTAGATTTTTGTTGTTATTTTCAAAAACTACTGATTGAGGTAGATATGCAGAACGTCAGCTTAATAATTCCCTAACTCCTCCCCATCTCCTGCAGCTGGGAGCGCATCACGAAGGGCTGCAGACACTGGTTGATGCCTTGCCGGCAGTTAAACACAAGGTAAGCGTTTTGAAGTGTCCCACCAGTGATCACTCAGCACAGCTAATGCTGTCATTCAGCATAAAGATACTTTAAGAATAGCGAAACTAATAAATGATTTCTTCCTTAAATGTCAGTAAGGGGCCTGACTGACAGTTGGGGTGAATTGTTGATTCCACTGGAGGCGGAGGGAAGCTAATTTTTAAGGAGGAATTGTATACTTTAAGCTTTCCCAACCTCTTGGTTTAAGAAATGATAGTCTTGAGATTGTATCCCCTTAGAAGGGCCTGTGCATGTGTAAGGCTTGCCCTCGCTGAAGCTTGCTCTTCCGCTTCTATCAAGACAGATGCCACTGGATTAGTTTTCGTATGTTGTTTAACTGGAAGGAACTTTGTGCTGGGTGAAGAGGTGGTTCATTTCTTGTGGAATTAAGGCTTTCTGACTTTCATCTGATCTTTGAGGAGGAGATACTTGTTTGCTTTTTTCTAAACGCTGTAAATTTTCTGCTAGGGGAATGGGACACTTTCTTCATAGCTGATTCCTGACTTTTGCCAGGAGAGGGAGTGCTGTGCCTCTGATCGTGCTCAGAAGCACTCCCGCTCCTCCAGGTGTCCGCTCCTCTTCGAAAGTACACACAAAGAATACACTTCAAGAATTTTGCTGGCTTGTAAGCACATCCAGTGAAGCCGCTGTACCGTTATTTATCACAGTGAGGATTTTTTTTATCCAAATAAAACAAATATTTATGGCAGTGCCGTGAAAATTCTGCCAGATAAACGCCAAACAAGTCCATTCAGTGCCAAAAAGACGTACAAAGATCTGTGAATATACATCCATTAGGAGAATATAATGTTTTTACAGCATATGAATTCAAAAGAAACTGAAGTCAAGATCTTTTAAAAAAAAAAAAAAAAAAATCAACATTAGGCTCACCAAGCTGCTTGTGGGCTCCCCTGAAAGGGATCTCCTTTCCAAAGGGTGCCGGTCACCCAGCAACTCATCAGCACTGGCTTTAAAACGTTTGAAAACCTTTGTTGCCTTGCCAGTGGGCATTATCACTGACTTAGGCACCAAACCCCGAGGAACATCACTCTGGTTAGGAGGAAGGTCAGATAATAGCCACTCTGATGTCCTTGCACCTTCCTCTCTCACATGGTGGGTGAAAGCTCCCATCTAGAATCTCTTGTCCAACCCCCTATTTTTGAAAAATTCCTCACTATAATATTTCTCACTCTCAGTGAGGAATCAATAAAGCCTATCTAAGGAAAAACAAGACCTTCCTTTCCTTTGTTGCAGTATATCCTGGAAGTACTCCAGGAGTAAAATAGAAATCATGGGCTCTGAAGCTCCTACCTTCTGTCTGGTATCTCGCTTGTGGGAGTGTGCATTCTGGAGAAGTGAATACTTGATGTGATTTGAATACGGTTTTATTCCTCTTCTCTCTCCCTGTTGCCTAAAATCATGTGGTCAAAAGTAAAAGCACTGTTGTTTGCAGTCTATTAAGTGTATCTGGCAGAACTACCTGAACTTATTCCATCGCTTACTCTTTCCTTTTTCCTGTTTGCTTCTAGCTCCCACAGAGACATGGTCAGTTGCTCCTTCGCACTCCTGGTTTCTTCTTCACTGAATTCCTCATGGCTTGTGGGGACAACAGAAATATTTAAATTTTGTCTACTCACTATCTGCCTCTTCTGCCTCAAACCCAGCTTAGCAATTTTGTACAAGTTTATGGGGTTTAAAATTACTTTTTTAGGTAATCATTGTTAATATTCACAGTACTTATTTTGCATGTGCATACATAACATGTACAGTATTTGGTCTTGTTAAGATCTTTTAAAATATTATGGTGGGTTTTTTGTTCCTTAAAATATGACTTTTATAAAATAATTCTTTCTGGGTTTAGGACACTGTTATCGAGTTTGATGTCTTCGATCCCTCCTGTTTGATACCTTCATGCCCTGATTACTGGACCTACGCGGGCTCTTTGACTACTCCCCCACTTACTGAATCAGTCACATGGATTATTAAGAAGAAGCCAATAGAGGTTGATGAGGAGCAGGTAAATCTCACGCTTAACCTTTCAAATGGTACCATACCTGTTTGACTGCCTGCTGCCCCGGAGGGGAAGATGCACAGAAGTAGTTGCTTACCAGTGCCAATAATTCTCTGTGAATACAGAGGTACAGAAAAATCAGTGGTTGTTTCACACCCTGTGTTTGTTTGGGGAGATATCCTGGCGTTGACAACAGCTAGTATGGAAAGACTTCAGCCCTCTTCAGTCAGCGGTTAAAGATGCTTCTCCAGCTCTCTGATAGTCGTATCTCGATCTGTGATAAACGATGCCTTATGCTGGAAGCTGCTCCCTGAAAACTTCTGAGGTTATTTATTGGAGCGCTGCGTAATTTTGCTCTCCTTGCCATGATGCAGCCCTTTTGGTGGGAAGGGGGGAGGAGGAAGGGCATGTTTTGTGACATTCCAAACTCTGACCTTTTGTGCCCATCCTTGATCGCCACGTGCATTTGCACAGGAATCTTGCAGAGGCTGCAAGGGCTTGATCCGCTGTTCTTCCCTTGGGTGGGCTCTGAAGGCGCAGAAGGGGTGGTGGGTGGCTCCGAGTCCTTCACATGCCATTCTGATGGCGAGAGATAGGGTGAGTCCCCACTGGGTTTTCGCAGGCATATTTACTCTATATTTGGCTGTACTGTCCTTGAATTCCTTTTTTTGTTTGTTTGTTTTATTCATTCCCCTTTAAAAAGGAAAGACAAACAAGGGTTTCAGCAGATGCTTGTATTACAGAAATTGTTTCAAGTGGAGGAGTTCGTGGTCAATAATCTGTTCTGAGGCCAACCTGAACTCGTCACCATATGCCCTCAACTGCTTTTAATTTTAGTACTTCTTAATTTAGTACTTTAGCTGTTATTCCTTGGTGTGAAGCAGATGTAGGGAACAAGTAGAAAATGGTCAGAAGGAGGACTCATTGGAATTGTGCTACAGTTGTGAGTTTTGTTGGAAGTTTTAAGGATTTTTTTGGCTATTCAAAGACTAGAGTACTTTGAGGGGCACTACGGCATAGGACAAGTCTTGGAGATCGTTGCAAAGCCAGTAAAAATTAACAACCCCAAAGAAATCTACCATTTTTTCATGGTTTAAGAGGCACTGAAACTTGTCTGTGCGTTATCCCTGTTTGGTGAGGCTTGGATTAATAGTGAAGTGCAAGTCCAACAACGTGAGGCAAAATACTGATGTATTTATTTCTTTTAAATACAACGTTTACACGAAGCTAATCCATCTAGACAGTCGTGCTGCAAACAAACACTAGCTCTGAAGAACAGGCGTGTACGTGATAGTAGTATTTTGGTTTACATGGAGGAACAGGGTGGGAAGAACTGAAGATTGCTAACAGAGAGAACTGAAGGCATAGCATGTCAATCTTTTCAATTGAAACCTTTTTCTTCTTTTTTTCCTTGTCTCTTTTTCACTCTCATTCTCTTATGGCATAGAAAGGCTTATAGTTTACTTAACATTGTAAAACCCTTGTGAGCATTAAAAGCTGATCTGCTGCGTACTTTGCTTTAAACCCCAGTTACAAACCACTGAGAACAACAGCTACGTAGGTTGTTGCTTGTTGAGGTTCCCCCTTCTCTGGGTGCCAGCATATGCATGTTGCTATAAGATAGCAGAACTCCAGGAAGGGTGTAAATTAAGGAGGTTGGAGAGACTTATTTAAAGATAGCATATGTTCCAGTGTTTGAATGGGAATCAGTTCCGTCTCAGACACACCACACTTGAGATTTAGTTTGCCTAAAGATGGCAGATGACTGACAATTCGTCTTCTGCATTGATACGGATGGTGGCATCATCTTTACCAGCAGGTGACAAAGAAGTGCTAGAAATTCGTGCTAAAATTTCTCAGAATGCAAATGTAATAGTACTTTTGATTTCTTTTTTTTTTTTTTTTTCCCAAGCATGAATGATTGTGTTTTGTCGCGATCTCCAATAATTCTCCAGTTAGTAAAGTCACAAAACTGGACGTTTCTCATTCTCAGCTGGAGGCATTTCGGATGCTGCTCTTTACTTCTGATGGTGAAGAAGAAAAGAGAATGGTAGACAACTTCCGCCCTCTGCAGCCATTAATGAACCGAACCGTCCGCTCGTCCTTCCAAAGCAGGCACCTCTTGGATACTGAAGTGCAGCCCGAGGACCGTGCTGAGCAGATCAGGCCGTAGATGGCCCACGAAATGTCAGTCCAGACTGCGACACCTGGATATAACTGACGTTACTTTTCAATTATTTTTCCTTTTGCCGCAGTGTGTGCATGCCGTAGAGTTTCACAGCCGGCCAGCTTCAGTTCTGCTAAGTGCCCGTTGACCTTCAGTAGAGAAGCTGTGGGGTTTTTTAGATTTGCTTTTTTAAGAAGTAAATAAAAGTAACCCTTAACAAATGGATCAATAAGGAATTATTTTGACAGTTAAAGGAAAAATAAGGGCAGTAGATCTTTTCCCCTGCCTCTCTTCTGTGTTGCTCTGTGTCGCTTCAACTGCTCTTTCAGTGGCTTGTATGAATTAATAATCCCAACTAAAAACGTGTTAGCAAGCAGGAGGTGTGAAGAAGTGAAAAGGGTTAATACTGATGAGGTCCTTTTGTGGGATTGTTTCACGCGTTTGGGAAGAGAACTAGATTCTCTGGTCACATATACAGGGACATTTTATCTTCTTCCTCTTTAGTTAGTGCTTAGGCTGACAAGAGGAGAAGGGAAAAAAAAAATAACCTACAGAATGTAACCTCTTTCCATTCTATTGACTGCGTGATCCATGTGTGGTATGGATGCCGCAGAATGTCCGCTCTATCTCCACCACAAGCCAGAAGACTTTTTCTAAAACCTTATAACAAATGTAGAAGCTTTTAGTTTTCTGTATTAATAATGTAGCAGGAGGAGAGAGCAGAAGAGAATTCACCAGTATCTCAAGATTGGCAAGTGCAGCAAATTAGGCGAAAATGTCCCATTGATCCCAGAAACTGATCACATCGAAGAAAAGCAAAATTAGATAAGCCCCAGCTGACCCTCCCAATGGGATTTGGGGGGAAAAAAGCCCCAAAACAATTTCTGAAACCTAATCCAGTGCTAGGAGAGTGTGGACAAAATGCAGCATTCAGATACTTGAAAGTTGGGGTTCTTTTCAGTAACTCGCAGAGCACCAGTGCACTGTCTTCAAATTTTTGTCTTAAGATGCACTTTTCTTAGAAAAAGAGTTCTTTAGCTTTGTGACGACTGCAGACCAGACTGTATTTATAGCACCTCATGGTAATGACGTTAAGTGATGGTTGAAAATTGATTGGTGGACCAGACGAGGTGGTTGTGTAAGCTGCCAGCTGTGGAGCCTTATCCTAGAGTTAAGGTCCAGTTGGCACAAGTATTGTCTACCTCTGAATAGCATACTACTGTTAGCCATAATTTTCTTTCTTGCACCTTTCTCGCTGCCTTTTTATGCTTTGCTGTATTTAACAGTGTGCCTGCGCATGAAATTCTTGTCCTGAATGCATGGTCAGGTTTTCTGGTGAGGAGCGAGTCTGTCTGTAAACTCACCATGTGATCTTGACTGATTGTATTTGAGGAGTCTTCTTGGAGGACAGATGTTACTTGGTCTGCTTCTGCCAGTAGAGCAAAGTCCTGGATTGCTGATGTGAGTCAGGACTAGCTTGTCGATGCTGAATTCAGAGCTTCAGTATAGATACTTCGGGGGGGGGGTTAAGTCCAATTGTTCAGTTTAAAAGCACTTTAACACTTTTTAGGGTGACCCTGATGATTTTAATACTCTTGCTTTTGAATATCCTTGTTTAACCAATTAAGTGCCCAGGTCCTGCCTTTGCTTCCTCAGTAGCTCTACCTCAGGCTGTTGTAACCTTGCAACAGTTGTGCCTTTCTCCCTTGGCGATTTGAAATGTGGCCACTTAACCTCAGAGCGACTCTGCGTGGTAAATGTAAGAAAATCTCTCTCTTCTATCCCAGTGTAGCATGCTTGTTTTTACTGGGTAGTATATTCAGTATGGCAGTATATGTCCTCAGTTCCGTTACCTCTCCCAAGCCCTCGGTTGAACCTTACTGTCTTGGCTGAACTTGGTTGAACTGACTCAGTTGACCTACACCATCTCAGTTGAGCTATAGAGTCTTCAGACAGACTTTTTACTGTGTTCCTGGTCTGCAGAATCACATCAGTGATGGCTTTGCCAGGGAATGACAGGCTCCAAAGTAATTTTGGAAGGGGTATCTGCAGTTCTGGCTATAGGAGAAGAATTCTTTTGCTTTCTGCCTGAATGTACGTGATCTAGTCATCGTTGAGCTTGAGGTTTTCATTCAGTGCTGTTCTTGCAAACGCTTTTTCTGAGGAGGACCCCGTAGAAAGATGGCAGTGATTCAGAACTGGCTGTATCTGGTCTATCTTTGAGGGGGTTTGCTGCTCATTATTAGTAGTTAGGAAAAACTGGAATATAGTGTTGCCTTCACACTTAAAAATGCAGCTGACTCAGCAGCACTAAGCTGGCTAGAGGTAGCCTGCATCAATATTCCTGTCACATAGGAGTGGGTCTTTTAAAAAGCTGCGTGCAATTGCTCAAAGGTGGGGGTTTTAGCTGCCTTGGTAATTTTGTGTGCCTCTGCCCCACTGAGCTTGTTGCTTTAGTTAACGTAGCTTTCCTAGCATATGCAAATACAAAATACATATTTTGTTCTTAGGGAACTGCTGTGGTGTAAATGTTTAATCTTCAGGTACTTCGTAATGCTGCAGCGTGCTCATGCCCGCCTGGCTTCTCAATGGTTCCGTTTGCTCCGCTGAACCAAATTTTGTTCCTAGGTGTGCAAATCCCTTTTGAACGTGCTCACCACCGGGCATCCATCAGAGGTGATGTTGAATATTCTGCCTTCAGTGATCTATTTACAATTCTCATAGAGGTTTACTACTTTTGTTAAAACTATTGTCATGGAAGTTTTGTTAGAAAATAAATGTATTATCCAGTCATACAGTTACTAAGCTATACTCTGTACGTATTTAGATAAAATTGCATATAAATATACTAACATAAAATGAATCCATTTCAATTTCAGCACTGATAGTTTCAAATATCTGGAAACAGGGTCAACGTAGAAAAATTAACGCTACTGTGCTACAAAAGTAAGCTTCACAGGGATTTTCTGTTACAGTTCTCTAATTTTTTTTTTTTTGAATCTTGCAGTTATATCTTAGTGTTTTAGCATCTCTGGTTCAGGTAGACAGTATCTCGGTTGCAGGACAGGTTGTTGTTGAAATTAGTGGGCTGGAAATGAACAGAAAGGGGGTTTTGTGGGTTGTTTGTTTGTTTTAAACTTTTATGTTACCATGACTGTATTGGCCCTGCAAAAGGCAACTTTGAGAAATATGATGCTGTGTACCTGCACGTGTATGTAAACCAGGAGATGGGGTGTAATTCTTCTGCCTTACTCTCTCAGTTGTGTGAGGGGAAAAATAATTCGATACGATTGTTGGAGCTAATCTTTGTAATGAGCTTGCACGACTAAGTTAAACTCTATTCGAAAGGCGTCTGCGTAGGGGTCTTCAGGCTCTTCTTTTGGGTGGCACGATACGGCAGGGTCAAAGCACACGTTTGTATTTGTGCTTGCATAGTCGTCGCTGCCGTTACTTCGTGCTGTACTGGGAGCCGTTCCTGTGGCAGTAAGTACTAGGAATTAAAGACTGTAATGAAAATGATTTTGAGGACAGCTTACTGAAAAGGGAGTAGAAGGTTTTTTGAGCGTAGATCTGTGTCCGTGTTGGTCTGACTTCCAGCTGCCTTGCAATAGCTCTGTTAAACGTTGCTCTTACCTAAAGTCTTGTTCTTGGCGACTTCATAGTCGGAATGACATAATGTGGGGGTTAACTGTTTGATCCATGTTCCTACATTCCAGAACTTTCACACCAGTGCACTGCAGGTGTACACCACCACATATACCTGGGCAGTCTCGTGTTGTCTTCTGTCGTGAGAGACTTGCATTGGTATTTTTACCAGAATTGTGACAGCAGTGTATCTTTTTGGCTTTGAAAGCTAGAGAAACAGAGATTGCTTTGATCTCATGAAAATCTACCGGGTTTTAGAGTACTGGAGTTCTACACGGCTCACTTTTGAGCAAGGGTCCCTTTTTCTGCCCAACTTCATAGTCAATACCATTTGCTTTCAAATTTGAATGCCTTAATTTTGAATGTCTCGACTGATATTTCTTGGCACATCTTTGCTTTTTTCTTTGTGCATCTTGTTTTCGTGGCAGTTACTACATTGTGTATTTTAATGTATGTTATCGGCATGATTGTCATTTGCTGAAATAATTCTCTTTGTGGACAACATATGTAACAGGGAATGCCTCTTGTTCTCCTAGGGTACAGGCGTTTTTCCCCAGTTTTTACCTGTTGTAAAGAAACTTGTAGCTGCTGGATTTTAAACTGTTACATTAGTGTGTGACTATGCAATAAACAAATGCAGAGAAACCCATGCCTGTATCTCATTGTGTAATTAAGGTCTCCCAAGTTAAAAAGTAGATTCTTCCGTCAAGAAAATAACACAATTCGTCCTTGAGAATGAACCAGTTCATTATGAGTGGAGTCTAATCAGATGTCAGACATCCTGTGATACTTAAAAGCTATGAAAGACTCTGCTGAACTGTATTATAATTGGAATGAAAGAACAATGACCTCTCTGTTGCTGCTGTACTGATGGAAGGATATCTAATTATTTGTTACATCGGCTAGATGCATCATGCCATCTAAAATAGGATTCTGAATTTTGAGGATCTTTGCTGAAGTACTTCATTTGACGCTGATCATTAAACCCGGCCTGTTGACTAAGCTCCTTTTTCTGATGTGTAATTGGTCTTGGTAAAACTGAGCGTTGATCTGATGTGTGGTATAACTCTCAAGGGTTTCACACTTAGTGGTTGTGGCTGCAAGAAACTTGTCAAATAACCCCCCCCCCAAAAAGCTTTGAGTAAAATAAATTACTTTTATCGATAAAATTTGGCTAATCAGGTGAAATAAGCGTTCCCTGTCTCACTGATTAGCCATGCTTAGAGTCTAGATAACCTAGAGATACGCTATGCTTAGCAGAATTCATTCAAACAAGTTTCCACTTCTTTTGATGGGAAAAGTAGGAGATGACATTCCTGGTTCAGGAATTCCCCCCCTAAAATAATTGTGGACGATACTTCTATATAAGGCCTCCCGAACGGTGCGACGTGGTCCCCTCTGCAGTAGGCAAGCCATTTCAGCATGAAGGAAGTGGCACGGGTTAAGGGTGAGGCCAGCTCCACTACTGTTACTGGTTAAGGGTTGTAGAGGCTACCACCACTTCCATTTACCCAACAAAAAAGCTTCTAAGGTCTTGTGTCAGTATAGCCGAGGTGTTTGCGAAAGAAATGGCTTATTGGGTTCCAGCAGGCTCTGATTTTGATCAAGGCAGCTTTCCCGATAAATGGTTAAGAACATACACATTACTTCTAACAAATGGCCAATTTACTTCTGATACCGGTAATTATTTGTCTTTCTGACAAATAATTCTGTCCGTCTTTCTTTTTGATGTGACAAACTGGAAGTGCCTGAGGATTAGCATATGGAGAACTGATTGTATAATCAAATAGTCTTCAAAGATTCTGCAGAATAACTTGGGGGCCTGAAGAGAGTTAATGTTCGTGGTCAGAACTGATAATAATACTTAGCATTTGTGAAGTGCTTTGAAGATCTAAAGCACTATATGAACACACCCTAACACCGTGACTGCAGAGCAGGTATTTTCTCGGCAATACAAATGGAGAAACAGTGGCAGAATTAACTCCAACGGGTTAATTTGCAAGACAGTCAAGTATGCGGTTGGCTTTAAATATGGCAGTTCAGTGGCTGCTACTCCACAGCTGCTTGATCCCAGGATTTCCAAATGGAAGCGGTGTCAAAACTGAGGCTGAAGTCTCCAAATTCCTACCTGTCAGTCTATTAAGAAATTCCCTTTCGGAAGAATTGGATGCAGAGAGAAGAAGATAACTTGGTCCCCTTCTTGTGAAAGTTAATGGAAATTGCTGTGAGTTGGGTTAAAACACCAATCGTCGAGCAGTTGATTTATTTGCCGTAAGGTAAGGAGTTAGTCTAGAGCACTGGTGAAGTAAATCCCCCGATGAATGGGTTTGTTCTCCCAACTATACAACTGAGTGTGCGTGTTCATCTGAAACTACCCAGAGCGTACGTCTTATTTCAATTCCGATCCTCTCTGCTGGGTCCTGAGGGAATGAGGCCAACACAGAGACAATTCCATAGGTTGTAGGTACCCGTTTTCCTTTTCTTTCCTGGTTTTTAGGCCCTGTGAACATTTTGCTTAGGATAAAGTGTGAAACACAGTAACAAGTAAATGTTGGTAAATCTTACTTTGAGAAATAATCGGTTGAGATTACAGCCACATAGCCTCTGTGGCAGGGCTCGTGTTAAGCTAAAGAAAGGCTTTTGGGGTTTCAGGAAATCTGATAAATGTTTTGCTGTTTGTTTTTAATTAATTTTCGCAGTCTTTGCAATCTCTTCAGGATCCCGTTTCTCTCTGAAAACGAGAAAAACATGCTCGGTGCAAAGGTAATTTTTTGTCTAAGCTTTCTTCCTAAATAGATAAATATATATTTATATATAATTTTATTATATATAATATTTTATTTTTAATTATAAATGATATAATTATATAAATTGAGAAACGATGGGCAGCTTTAAGGCTCTGGGCTGTTGTAGGAAACTGCCACTAGGTGTCAGGTTCGGATTAGTGCTGCAGGGGTTAGTGCTCAGCATCCTGTCATGGTTGAAGGGGTCACGATGCCCATTACCACTGCGAGGTACCTGAAAATGTTACTACAGTGTTACTAAAACCTTACGTCTTTCCCCAGAATGCAGATCTTGCGTTTCTCCGAGGTATCTTGCAGAAAACCTCCTGACTCGCCCTACTGCCTGTACTGAAGCTTGTCTGAAACTCGCAAGGAGGAGGAGGAAGGACACGGACCTTGGGTTTCAGAGCTTGGGCCCGACTTGTGTGACAGCAACTCATCACTCGCTGAGAAACAGCTCCTTAAAGGTACCACTTCCACCCCTCAGTGCTGTTGAGACTCAGGGCTCCCAGGCTTTAGCCTCTGAACCCACCTCCTGTCCCACAGGGCAAGAAGGAGGCGGAATTGGCTGAAGAAATGTCTCCTTAGGTGCTATTACGAAGCATCTAAGGAAGCCTCCTTGGATGCAAAACCTTTGCCTTCGCTGGGGTAGGGTGATAGAAGTTGCTCCTTTTGCCTGCACGCTTGCCCAGATTGGTGAATTTTTTTATTTTTAATTTTTTTTTCCTGCAAACAAGCCGATCTTGGCGTGCGAAATGACGGGCCGATTTCTGCAGTGCCTCTGCAGAAATGCAGGTGATGCAGCGGCGGGGCCTTGGGCTGTGAGTACGTCAAACAGAAGAGACCAGTAAGTGCACAAAACCCCAGGGGGGGGCGCGGGGGGTGAGACACAGATTTTGCTGAACTTTAGGTTTACCCATGCACAGAGACACCCGTTCTCCTTTATAAGACCAGTCTCGGTGGGAGAACGACCGGCAACAAACCTCCCCCCCGCTCCCGGCAGCTGACAGCGAGGAGCCACCCGGGAGCCGGGGGGTAGAAGCGGGAAGGGGGGGGGGGGGGGGGGGGGGCGCTTTGGTCCCTTCATTCCCGCGCTTCCCACCGCGTCCCTTTGGTCTCTTGGGGCGCAAGCGAAGGGCTGAGGGGAGGGACGGGGGGGGGGGGGGGGGGGGGGGTCGGCGGCGTGCGAGCTGCCCGCGCAAACCGAGGGCACCGCAACACCCGCCTTCCTCCTCCTCCTCCTCCTCCCTCCTCCCTCCTCCCAGAAAGGAGGCCAGGCCCGCGTTCCCCGCCTAGGCGGGAGGCGCTCGCCTCACGCCGCCCACCGCCGCCGGAACAAAAGGAGCGGCTGCATGGTGGCTGCGGAGCGCCCTGCCGCGCCCGCCCCGCTCCGCGCCCCGCTCCGCCGCCCCGCGCCTCGCTCCGCGCCCCGCCGCCATGTCGGGCAGCGGCGGCGGCAACAGCAGCCACAATGCGGTGAAGAAGAGGAGCCCGGCGGGCTCGGCCTCCTCGCTGGCGCAGGAGGAGGAGAAGCAGGCGATGGAGAAGATGCTGGAGGCGACGGGCGGTGGGGCGCAGGAGAACGGCTGCGCCCGGTCCCCCTCGCTTTGCGCCTCGGCTGAGGGCGAGGGGGTGACCCTGCAGCGCTCCATCACGTTGCTTAACGGCGTGGCCATCATCGTGGGCACCATCATCGGATCCGGCATCTTCGTCACCCCTACCGGCGTGCTGCGGGAGGCCGGCTCGCCGGGGTTGTCGCTGGTGGTGTGGGCCGTCTGCGGGGCCTTCTCCATCGTGGGTGCCCTCTGCTACGCTGAGCTGGGTACCACCATCACCAAGTCCGGCGGGGACTATGCCTACATGCTGGAGGTGTACGGCTCCCTGCCCGCCTTCCTCAAGCTCTGGATAGAGCTGCTCATCATCCGGCCTTCCTCGCAGTACATCGTGGCTCTGGTCTTCGCCACCTACTTGCTCAAGCCCATCTTCCCCACCTGCCCGGTGCCCAACGAGGCTGCCAAGCTGGTGGCCTGTCTCTGTGTCCGTAAGTACCCGCAGATTCTCTCCAGGTGCCTGCTGTCTTGCTACCCCGTGCTCACCATCGCCTTCCCCAAAAAGTCTGCCCAAACAGCTTGAGCCCATCGCTTTCTAGGAGATGTACCATCTCTTCTGGGCTGCATGCTGTTTTTTGGGGGGCTCTTGTGAGCAGTGTGAATAGGAAATGTGGCCCCATCTCAAAGAAATTGAGCAAAAATTTCCCCAAATGCCAGTTAACGAGCTAGCGAGCCTCTCTGATTCCTGGCAGTGCAGCGAGCGGCGTGTGAGAAATGCAACGTGCGTTTTGTCTGGTGCTGGCATGGGATTTCTCACGCCCTCCCGCAGGAGTGTGTTCGGGCAGGGTAAAATCCCTTTGCAGCCCTGCAGTGCTGCGATGGCTGGGATGGGTGTTCTGTGTAGATGGAGGTGAGGATAATGCGCGGTTGGGAAATTATCTGTCGGCAGGAACTGGTGCTGAACGTGGCCTGTGCTGCAGTCCCTGGCTGTTTTCAGCACCAGTTTTGAGATGAGATGTTTCTTGGCCATGTGTGCACTGATAACGTGCTCAAAAGCTGGGTTTTTTTTTTGCTGGCAAACTTATCTCATGAGACATTGCCTTGCAGAGAAGTTCAGTCATGCTGTGATGAATTCAGGGCTGCTGTTGCCTGCCATGGTGCACAGATCTCTCTCTCCTGCTGCAGTTTTTGTCATCTCTCTGGTGTTTTGAGGTCTTTGGTTTTGCCAGTGAAGCCCCATTTTCCATTCCTCTGGTGACTGCACAGTCACCCCATCCATTTTCTGGATTATCCATTTTACAGGGCCGTTTTCTGCCTTTCTCTGCTCATTTCCTAATCAATCTGTGTTCTGCTCCACTGGTAGTTCTCGTGCCACTGTAAAGATGTATATTGGGAGAGGATATAATTTTTTGTGAGGGCTTGATAAAGCATTTATTTGGTGTAGGAAGCTACAGGTGATCTTTTTATTTTTTAATTTTGAAGTTGTGAAGAGAAGTCTGCTTGTTCGTGCTGTCCAAAGGGAGATTGTGTTAGATTCCTTCACCCTCTGAGGATCGCAGGCATTCAAAAGTTGCAGCACATGGTCATTATGGGAAGATATATTGTCTGTAAATGTCTTCATACGCAAACTGACTGAGTCTTTGGTAGATACATGATATGGCTAGCTAGTAGATACCGTAAGAGAAGTAACAGCAGGGCAGCAAATCGTGCTTTCTTTGGGCAAGATTGAAACTTACTTATTCTGCAGATAAATTTTTAGGAACCTACGGGTAAGTAGACTTTCCATCTGAGTTTTAACCAAAGTGGAGTTGCATCTATTAAGGAAATTCAGTCACCCAACTAGAAAGCTGTAGCAGGGTTAGCAAATAGTTCTGCTGATTGGTTTCTTTCCTCAAGTAGTGAGTTGTGAAAAATCTGGGTTTAGAGCTTTCCTGACAGTCTGCAATACGGTTTCTTCAGTGTCAGCGAGAAAAGGGACATGCATGCGCATGGCATGCACATTTTTGCTGAGAAGCTGACAGAATTAGAGCATGGATTAGGTGGACTTTCTTACTGGTTTATGTCGAAGTTTTGCTGTGCAAGAACGTACTGTAGTTGACAAAGCCTTTGAGAACATGTTTCTAATAAGAAGTAATTTTTCATCTGCAGGATCTTTCCCAAAATAGGTAGGCTGAGGTGTCCCTGTTCCCGTTTTATTGATCAGAAAACAAATATGGGGTAAAGTAGACTTGCCCGTGGCGAGAGCTGTTCAGAGACAGGGTGGATTGCAGCATGAAATTTCTTGGTGGCAGGTCTCATTCCCACTCGTGCTTCTCCAACAAGTAATGTGTCTCCAACTTCCTTTTGCTAGCAATTAGTAGTTTTCCTGAAGCAGAATTTGTTCTTGAACCTTTACTTTGAAATGCCAAGGGAAGAGTTGCAAGTTCTACAAATCCGCGTCATTTCCCTGTGTTCCTTCTTTAAACTTTACTCCCCCCTACACCGCTGGCTCTTATTTTGTTTATGCTTTGGGTTAAATTTTTGTTTCTCTCCTTTGCTACAGAAGGTTAGTTCATCACACATTGCCTTCAGCAAGCTAGTTTTCTGTAACTTTGATTTTTGGAGTTAGCCTTTCGACTGTCCGGTGCCAAAACCACATCATGAACTGAGAACAATAAATGAAGTAAATCTGGTCAAAGGACTTGGCGAGTCACACACAACTTCTATGGACTAACAAGCGGCTTTGTTACATGGTTTGTTCCAGACATACCCCTACCCAGTGAGATAGTGGTTTGTTTTGTTGTGTTTTTTTTTTTTCCAGGAGCCCTAGGGTAGGAAAAATGGCCTATTTGTGCACACGCTCTAGAGCATACGTTAACGAGTTATCTCAAAGAGGGGAAGAGCAGTTTAGGAAGCAATAGGGGAATTTGGGGCCCCGGGCTGGAATACAGTTGACTTATTATGTAGCCAAAGCCCAGCCGTCTAGAACAGTACCAGCTGTATTCTTTGCAAAGTGTGTATCTCAACACGAGATGCAATTGGCTGCATGATTTCTAGTAAGAGGAAAAATAACAAAAGTTACTTGTTTCCACTGTGAGTGTTACTGGTGTTGAACAGTTGAACAAATAATGTGCTGTTCGGTGTATTTCACCATGAAGTACAGAAATTGAATTCCTGGGAATTAAGAGAACATACGATAAATCACAGTCTTGAAAGAAAGAAAAAATAGTTGGGACCGGGAATTTTGTTTCCCCTTCAGGTGCTGAGGAAAACAAGGTGGGTGGTAAGTAGAATTTAACCACAAACAGGTGTTTTCTGCTATCAGGCAGTAACCTACAGAGAGTCGGTACGCAAGGCTACTTCTTCCGTAAGACAGCGTGAGTGCGTGATTACAGTTGCCAGATAGCGGTGTGGGAATTCACTGCAGGGAAGTCTTCCTGTAGCCAGGTGGGTCAAGGTGTTCGTCGTTCATTGTGGCTTGTTTTATGTTCCCCACCAGGCAGCCGGTGCTCCTCAGCTGTAAGAACGTGCAGGTAGTTTGGCTTAATGCTCTTCAGGCTGCGGTTTACCTGGGTAACGCATAACCTGCGTGTTATTTTACCTCTAAGGCTGGATGGCTGATACTTTTAGTGCTGATAAATCATAAAAGTAAGCAGAGGGATAACGAACAGAAAGTCCACCTGTACCCAAGCATTTTTGAACAGAAAATGTTAATGAAACTGGGAATTTGTGCATACGTGTGAAAACCCAACAGTAATTTGAATTCCCCCAAATATGATCTCATCTAACCCAATTTTACCCCTTCTGTAGAGGCTGGAGGGACAGTTATTAGGTCTTGACTTTGCATACTCAATGACATCTACATCGCAGTACCAGTGTTGTACACAGCAAAGAACTGAGCTCCTAAGGATTCTGTACTCTGTGTGTCAGGTGCACGTTTGAGGCTCTCTAGATAAATGAAAATCCATTATATTTGTTGTTGGCTCCTCTTTTTTTTCTCTTGAGAAAGCGTCACGGTGAAACGTGCATTCACACTGCGCAGCCAACAGGCTTGTATCTTTTTCTGCAGTTTTCTACAATTTATTTTGACTTTGAATTAAAAAAAAAAATACAGACTTTTTAACATGTAACTTTTCAAAATTTAGGTAGCAAGTTTAGTTTTGAAAGAACTTGTTGTTTATATATGTGTGTGTATATATATATATATATATGCAGGACCATCTTCACGTAGCAGGAGCACAATCATGTAAAACTGTTTAATTCTGTCTTTTTCTCCCATTGAAGAGGTGGTGTCCAGGTAGGGGCCGGAACAGTGATGTGGAACAGCATCCTGTTGAAAGCGCATCCCTGATGTCTTAGAGTGCAAGTGGGTGAGATTCTCTTTTACAGCTGGCTGCCACTCGTGTTAACATTTCTTAAATTGGAACTGATAAATCTTAACAAGAGTCATTTAAAAAAAAAAAAATCACAGAGCACAACCTAATACACAGCGTCTGTTCTAGAGATGGCTCAAGGAGGGAAAGCTTCAAATTGCCCAGGTAACGGGAACGTGGATATTCCTTATTTCCAGCTGTTAATTTGCAGATTTCCTACATGCGAGAGCTCTTTGGGTTGTGGTGCAATAAATTCCCTGTAGATACGGGAGACCAGGGATAAAGCTGCTTCCAGACCTGGGCTGGTTCTCACTTGGTGTTTAACAAGTGCCTGAACTGTTCTTCCTACACCCATTCTTACACACAGCCTGCCACACCCCCCCCGTGTGCTCCATGGCAGGTTATTCTACAATTTACTTATTTCTTGACACTATAATCTGCTCTGCAGAAGCTTGAGAAACCCTGCCAGTTGCATATAATTTTACTCTTGATCTTCAATGTCAAATCAATGATGTGACTGTTAGCTTCTGAAGCTTTTTATTATCACTTGTTAATTATATATGCTAATCTGGCACTAATAACCCCAATATTGCTGCAGCAATATCTGCTGCTTCCAAAGCCCCAGTATTTTAATCTTCTTTAAAATTTCTTGAGACTTCCTTCGCTGCTTCTGAGCTATTATTTTGGGCACTCCTCCCACAAGCATGGAATTCCAGTAAAATGATCACATATTTCTCATTTGTCTCTTTTTGTTACGAACAGCCTAATAGCGGAAGAATTAGTAGCAGTCAGCGCAGAGTTGAGTCATTTCTGATGGTGCATGTCGTATGGAAGCGTAAGTGCCTGACACCCCCCTGAGTACACTGTGAGTTAGAGGAGGGGAATGGTATCAAATCCAGGGTTTGGCAGAAGTGTATAAACACGTGCCTTGAATGCTTGCCAAATTACAGCCGTGGTCTGTAAGTGAATTACTGAGTGGCAGCATTGCAATTAGAAATCGCAGGAAACGACTGAAAGCAGGAGTGTCTTTCTTTGGTATTAAGGTTTTACTTCAAATCTGTCAAGTTTGGCTGCTTGACCAGCTGTTTAAAGTGAAGCTATGGGTGGATTTTCAACTCATCAGGTATTAGATGGTCAGCAAGGCAAACACAAAATACGTCTTATGCTTGTCTGTTTAAGATGGGTTTATTCTGCAGCGTTGCTACGTGGAATTAATCTGCCAGGACAAGCAGGGTGTGAAGCTTTGAAGACTTTTTTTTTTTTTTCCTTTTCTCCTGCAGAAAGGTGGATTAAATGACTAAGCTGTATCAGCAAATATGCACTTGTTTGATCAGAGTGGAAGGAAGGGGTCTTTGTAGAATCCCTGCTGTAAGGCTAATGTTGCTAGACTGAGGTTGCTTTTTTAAATCCACGTTTAATTAGAGAGAGTAGCATTAATGAAAACAGCCTCTGACACTAGCAGAACTCTCCCGAAGTGGATGGAGGTTTGTAGGACTCTTGAAACACAGCATTTCTTCGTGCCCCTCTCTTGGCTCCCACAGCAAATGTCCCATTAAATTTTATCGTGTTTGAATGATTTACCACTGAGATCCTTCAGAGCCTTTCTCTTCTGGCATGAACAAATTGGGAAGGCTTTTTCAGAGAAACTCTCTGTGGGCAGTCTTAATTCGAAGCGCCATCACTAGGCATTTCAGCTATTCCAGTAGTCTCGTCGTCCCAGCGTCAAATGTGGCCAGTAGATCAAATGCAGTGGACGAGAAACCAGTTCCTTGCCAGCCAGCACGCAGAGCTGAATTCTGACCCTCTGCCTGGCGTCAGTGGCATGGTGCAGACTGAAACCTGCCTGGAATTGTCCCTTAAGTTCTCGAGCCAGGATTCAGCACTCAAAGCTGAAGTTCAGCCACCTTCCTGTGGTGATTTGTGGCACCTAATTCAGTACAACTATGGGAAGGTGCTTCTGTGTAAGTGTAACATCGTTGTGGGCCAGGTAAGGTGCCATGTTTTGCAGGGCCAGCAGCTGACTGGCTGTTCAGCAGGGATGGTGATATGTCTGTGGGGCTTAATGTGCACGTAAAATACTAGCTGTTAGGAAGATGCTTCATGAGAGGTGGGCATGGTGGAAAAGATGTTTAGCTTGTGATAGTTATGGGGTCCTTTTAATTTCCTGGGAATAGAAGAAATGCACCTCTCTCTCCCACTGCAAAATCTATATTTTGTTTGACTTCCTGTGGTAAAATGACCGGTTTTGTTGCATTGCTGCATCATGTAATCTAGAAACGTTGACAGTGAAAACACAAGCTTCTTTCTGAGGAGAGAAAGTAGTCACTCCTACCACTAGCTAGGAGTTACCATTAATAAACTCAGTGTGGTTTTTCATGTACCCCACAGTTTGAATAGTGTAAACTGCATCGCTGCTGTTACGGAACCTTAGGACCAAAGCAAGGGGTGCAATTATATAGGCTCGAGGTCCAGCCTCTGCAGTATCTGCAAACTGTGAAATTCTTCGCTGAGCTCTTCCTCCGGCCAGTCCTGGCGCTGCCTTTTGGCCCTGCCTGTGCTGCACTGGTTGGCACAGCTCTGGAGAGAGAGGTGGCAAGGGAGTGCTTGTTAATTTATTATTGCAGAATGCTGGAGACTTGAGGGTGTGGATGCTTCTGGGGATCTGTGCCATGTGATGAAACGCTAGCATCATCCCGCTTTGCGCTGACTTCTCTGGCTCCCAGCTCCGAGTCCATTTCAGCACCATGGGCTTCCTGGAATTGAAAGCCAGGGCAGGGACGGAGCTGTGACACATTCAGCAGCCACTTGTTGGAGACATCCAGGGCTCAGCTAGGGGGTGGGTCTGGAGGCGATCCCTCTCTGTAAACTCTAGTGGTAGGGCAGCCTTTGCCTTCTGCTTTCACCTGTCGCTTGTTGGTGCACCCGTTCCTTGATTCCTCCGCGCTGCTGTTTAGGGAATAAAAATAAAAAGGAAACTGTAAACCGTTCCAGGTCTGTTTATTAGTTCAAGTTGATTTTAAGAGAGACACGTTTGCTGTGGTGCCAATGACTCCTTTCCAACAGCCTCGTGTGCTGCTAAGCGTTTCCCTTCTACAGACCGACTGCCGTGGCTGTTAAGCTTCTCCAGGCACTTGTCCTTGAAGAAATATCTGCAGAGTTTTTCCTGCTGCTTTTTCTCTTTACCACCTTGCACGGCACAAGTGTCCACTCAAGACCTGTCCAGTTGAGATTTCCCTAACCATTTTCTGTCTGTGTCCTTGTACGTATGTCTCATGTTAGATTGTGCTGTTAGAAATAGATGCCTGAGACTGTTGGAAGACGCTGTGGCATCACAGCCCCCTGAATATAATAAAAAATGGATTTTTTTGGCCTTAGTGAGTAGTTAAGGCATTTATTTTCCCATGGGTTTAAACCACTGTAGTCAGTACAGCGTAATTCCTTGTTTGTACTATGTGGAATAACTGTTTTCACTGTGTCTAACCTCTTGTGGGCTTAGGCAGCAGTTCTCTTAAAAGCATGTGGACCGTTTTGTGTCTCTGCCATGTGCTGCTGTCATCCCTGTGGTTTGTTTCTTGGTGGCCGTGGGCTCAGCTTGTCTTGTCTCCGAGTGAAACCTGGTTGCATCATCTTCAGCAGAAAACTGCTTGTCCCTCATCTGCGCTTCATAACGAGCGAAAGGAGCAGCCTTTGCTGTAGGATGGGGAAGTGGAAAAGAGCAGAGAACTGTAAGTGATTGTGAGAGAAAATCAACATCGTCCAGTGGCACGTGGCACCACCATCTTACAGCCGTGAGGGCCATACCCTGTGTAAATGTGCGCATGGAATCGTGGCATGATTTATCCTCTGTGCATGGACAGTGTCACAGCTCCCGTTTTCCTGGTGGGGAAGCTGAGTTGGAGGATTTCACTTCGTTCTTCCCCTTTCTTTCCCCAAGTTCCCTACCCTACTATGCATTTTCATTCTGGTTATGTAATACCACAAATAGGAATCCATGGGTAACTTGCAGCAAGTTAATTGAGTTTACTTCTTTAAAGCAAGCTACTTACACACATTTATCCTTGTTGTAGAGCTGTGTTCTGAATTATATAGGAAGTACTACAGGTCAAGACTAGGGGAACTTATAAGAGATGAAATAAAGGACAAAAGTGACATTGTGCAAGGCTCCCAAGGTATGTAACCTCACACGCAGCATGAATGCAGCGGTGCCAGTACCTCAAGAATTCTTACACTCATTTTAGAAATGTTTCACCTGAAAAGCTGCTAAAGATGTTGGGCTGAGCCAACTCCCGTCACCCCATCAGCCAGTTCCATAGGGTGCTGGAATTGGATCCTTTTTCCCCCCCTGTGAATGAGGAGGAGTGCGCCAAGCTGTGGATCAGCTCCTTGTTTGCTTTTTTTTCCCCCAAACAAAGCCTCCCTGAGCCCTGTCTTTACTCCATCTCCGCTCCGTGGCCACGTTCCATTACCCTGGGAAAGCCGCAGCCCCGCCTTTTTCTGCAGGATGGTTGCCAAAACTGTTGCATCATCAATGCCAAGCCCAGCTTACCTGTACTGGGGCTCTGTTCCCAAACTGTTTGCTTTGGGCAGAACCACATGCCCGCGGGGCGGCTTTACTACATCCTGCCTTTCCTTTGTAGACACATGAGCTGTTGGTACATACAGTGTCTTTGTCATGGACTTGTGCTGTGTAGGGATTGTTGTGATCCCTTTCTGTGTCCGCTTCGTAGGGATTTATTCCTATTCTCATCTAGAAATCGTGTTTGGGAGGGATCTTGGAACTTGAGTTCAAAGGAATATGCCCATAAAATGCGAGTTGCGGGGCGGGGGCAAGGTTCTAGGTCCTGTGCTGTATTAGTTTATCTTTAGTTCCTGTCAGTAATGGGGAGATGATCTGACTGTGCAGGTGAGTGCCAGCGGAGCAGGTTGTGTGACATGCCTGAAGCTGGCTGGGACGACTAGGACAGAGTAAGTAATTGAAGACGGACCCTCTGTTGTCTTTAGACAGACAGACTTCACTTTGAAAGCCTCCAGCTTCCCCTGTGGCTTGAGTATCTTGAAATGAAGCTCACCCTCAGCTAGGCTAGAGCAGCTGCTGGAAGAGACGAAGGGGTGAACAGCACCGTGAGAGCACGTTCTCTCTACAGCCATCAAAACCCAGCATCTTTCCTACTCCTGCCAGAAGTAATAACATAAATAAGTAAAAGTACTCCCTCTTACATCTGCAATCACTGCAGCTTTCTAGCTCCTATTATCCCAATTAATGTCAAGCCTTTGGAGAGGGGCTGCTGAATCAGACAGACTGTGTCACGTCAGGTCGTGCTGAAATCCTTATTCCTAGAATGATTCTCGAGAACGGCCCCGGCGGGTCACGCTGAAGGTCTGTCGCGCTGCACAGCTGCCCTCTGACAGCAGCCAGTGGCCGTAGCCTTAGGAAAGGGGCTGCAGGAATTAGGGCAGCGCAGCCTGATCTTTCCCTGCGCTGTATCGTTGCCCTGATTTGTAGCAGAGCTGTGGCTGCGCAGCTTTCCCCCGTTGTCCATGTGGAGCAGTTCATCCGAGGTAAGCGGAGCGGTGCCAGGAGGAGTCCCGCAGCCCCCTGCTTCCCAGAGCAGCATCTCGGATCAAAGGAATAAAACTGTCTGCTTTAAGAAACTCTAGCCCTCCGCTCTCCCGAGAAGTCGAGCAACCACTGGAATTTGTCTTGGAGTTTTACTGAAAAAGTACTGGGTCTGTCTTTTCGTCTCGGTGTCTGTAGGATTCTTTCTGGTGGGTGAGACTGGGATTTTTTTAGCCCTTCCTGTGTTGAAAGCATTGAAGTGTAGTAACTCCACCACACTCCTTTAGGAAAGACAAATATTATTACATGGTGGGAAAAGCAAAGGAGATTGTGACTTGAAGGGCTCTGAATCACCACTGCCGTGGAAGAAGCTCTCTGCCCTTTTCAGAGTCTCTGGCCCTAAATGTTTTCTTATTTTTACAGAGCCTGTTTATCTGTCACCGATGTGTTTTTAAGGGCTGAATACAGATGCTTCTGTTGCTTTTCGGTGTTGGACTGTGTAGAAAGCTTTTGCCTTTTATGTACACCGCTGCCGTCCCACAGCCTGTCCGGCAGACTCTCTACAGAACCAGAACATGAGAAAAGGCCCCGAGAAATCAGTATTTAATGTGGAGGCTGAAGCAGCTATTGTCAAAGAAACAGAATGCCTAAATGGGGAAGGGAATGTCACTGTCGCACCTCTAAGGGCTCTCTTCACTAACGGGAAAAGTGTGCTTTTAGATGCGTTAGCTCATCCTTTAAATATCCCTCTGTAAACAAGGAGAGTTTTATTTTTAGCATAATCGCTGGTCGAAGGGAATCCTGGATCCTCGGTTCCCTCCCCGTTAGGGTTCACTAGCGGCGCTTTTAGTAGATGAATTGTGATCTGTGCTTGGTGATATTTCGCCCTGTTTTCCTCTCTCCCCCTCACCTCCCCCATGCAGCATAGACGTACTGTAAGTTGACCTCGCTGACTTCTGTCCCCTCCTCCCCTGTGTCTCCCTTCCAGCGTACTGGTTGGAGGCAGATGTATCGCAGTCTTGCTGCAAGGTGACAGAGCTGTGACCCTGCAAACTGCTGATAGTGCTCGATGCTGAAAAGCCTCCAAGCCTGGGCACGCCGTGTCTTTCTAACTAGATGCGCCGTATCTCCCCCGGAGAGCACAGGGTGGAGGCACCCTGGGGCAGGAGGGTACGTCTGGGGGAGGTGGTGTGGCGGGTTTGCCGGCACGGCTTGCTTTTGGCCGTGTGCTGAAGCAGGTCAGCCCAAGCCCAGCTCGTGCTGTCCTATGACCTGTGTGGGAGCCCACGGGCGCGGGGGTGTCCTTCCCGATGAAAACAGCTCTGGGTCATTTCGGTCTCACGCACTCCAAATGCCCAGACGCCCCCGAAGCGTCTGGGATTGAAAGGCATGATACAAAAAAGAAGTGGATCTGAAATCCCTTATTTACTTCTGGCTGTCATTCTTGTGGTATATATTGGATCACATGCTGCTTTTCTTTGCAAAAACGCCCGACTCTTTCATTTCTCCAAAGTTTAAATGCTCTTGTATTCAGATCACACTAGATCCTAGGGGTTTGGTGGTGGCAGGGGGGAGCCAAGGATCCTGAAAGCAAGCGTCGTGTTCTGGGACGTGCAGTCTGCTGCAGTGGGACTGGCTTTGCTCTTCCCTGCCTGAAGACCCCTGCGAGCAGCCTTTAGCTGAGCAGCATATGGACACTTAAATCCTCTCAGCCTGAAGCGTATTGCTGTTGTGCCGAGGCCGTAGCGAGCTCTCGGATCCCTGTGAATGAGTGATGCAACTCGTGTCCCTTCTTGCCTGCGTGTGCTCTGAGTCACCGAGAAGTCCTGTCGCTCTCGGCGCTCGCTGGAGTGGGAACACGTCTCCTCGTTGCTGTCGGACCCAGATACCGCGGTCCCTGAAGACCAGCCTGTGGGTACATCTGAGCCTGTCCGTGCCCATATGTTCCAGGAAGGCTATTCCCAGCTCTGGCGTGGGCTTTGTGCGTGATTCCCTCAACCGATGCAGTTGCTTTCTCACGGGCAGGGCAGGATGCAGGGTGGCAGTGAGCCAATAACACCCTTTTAAATGACCAAATACTCCTTCCTCCTCCCGTGGTTTTATTTCTCAGTTTGCAGTTTGTTGTGCCCTTGCTGGGAGGCAGGGCGTGGGGCTGCGGGAACGTGCCTTTGCTCCGAGCTGATGAGATGTGAGCAGCTCTGGCACATGGTCCTGCAGTGAGCCGGAGGGCAAAGGCAGGCGCTGCCGATCCTGTGCAGCCACCTCGTGTTGGAGGTGGGCTAGTGAGTACAGGGTGGGCTGGTGCCAGCGTCCTCCGGTGCACGTGTGCGCTCAGGGTGCATTCAGCTGGGTACCAGTCTAACTACTTCAGAGTAGGGGTGCGTTGTGGTCTCCCCTGTGATGCTCAGAGTGTGTTAAGGGTCTTAAGGCACTGGGTGCTCTTGGCTGGGCAGTGACCAAGCCATCCAACTGCTGGTATATCTGCCTCCAACTTTTATCCATCGCCTTCTGCCCTCGTTCTGAAGCAGCCTGTGCAGCTCAGCTCCGTGGGGACAGGCTGGTGGCCAGAAGCTCCACCGGCAATCTCCTGGAGGAGAGACTGGCGACCTCATGAAGGGGCTGCTGATCCCCCTTGTATCTCTGGAGTCTTGATTAAGGCTGGAAACAGCTACGTCAAATGCTCTGGGCTTTAAACTGCGAGTGTAGATCTAATGCCTGTAACTTTAGGAGAGGGTGATCTGCATCCGAGCTGAATATTTTGGGGAGTAGCGGTTTGGCTCTGGTTGAGGCAGTGGGGTCCTCTGAAAACGAGCTGCAGGGTGTGGGGAAGAGGGCAGAGGCGAGCCTGGCATGGATGCTGCAGGGAAAAGCCTCCAGCTCCAGAAGAAAGCTTGGGATCTCCTCCTCCCCGAGCTTCTCTGTGACCGGTCAGCCCCGATGGCTGGTGACAAGCTGGTGTGGAGGCAGCAAGGGGTGGCTGGGTGCAGGGGAGACGAGGAGGAGGGGAGGGCATCCAGCACGTGGGGCACCGTCATTCTCGGCATGACATTTGCCCGACCCTATAACAAGCAACAGGCTCTGGGGAGCGGGGAGTGAGCAGAGCACGAAAATAGTAAGTGACTTGAAAGAGCAGTGAAGGTTTTAGCCATTATTTTCTCTGAAGCAGGTGAAACTTGGCCAGTCAGCAGCTTCGGGGCTTTAGACAAGCCCTGGTTCATGCTGTCCATCGCCTGGTAGGAGTGCCGTGCTGAATAGTGGCAGGAGCAGGTGAGGCAGAGGAGGGTGATGGAGTAACAGGGCAAAACCAAGCAGGAAGTTACGCTTCATTCGTTGCATTAATGATCGAGCAACTTGTAAGTGGCGGGAGCCTCCCGACGAGCAAACTGCTGCGTGGGGATGCAGCACGAGAGCAGCCACAGCGAACCTGAGCCGTGGCGCTGGCCGGCTCTGCGCAGCCCCCTCCTCCATGGCTGCGGTGCGCGGCCCTGGCGAGCGTCTCCCAAAGCCTGCAGGACCGCCCCGGCACCGCATGCCGAGCGGGGCAAGCAGGGGCCGGGGGTTGCCATAAATCCAGCTTCTCTTCCCCTTTGTGCCGCTGACCTGCCAGCGCTGCCGGACGGGTCAGGGCAGGGACGTCTCTTCCTTTGTGTTTATGCAGCGGGCAGCACGGTGTGGCCTCGGTAGCTTTTTAGGTGCTGCTGTTACACAAATACCTATATATCAGCTCTGGAAGTTTGTCCTGCCGTTTCTGTGGGGTTTTTACACAGCAGCAGCATCAAATCAGATCAACTTTGCAGGGATTGCAGCCAAGGACTTTGATGCTAATGGTTGCAGCAACCGCTGTTACTGGTATTCCCTCAGAAGTGTGCTTTCCAGTGCAGGAGGGCAGTTCCTTGTCCCAAGGAGCGTATACACTATTCAAACTACCTGCTGCCAAAACAAAAGACAGAATAGAGAAGTGCGTGGCTGCAGAGCCTTGCTTTCGAAAAGTTTATATTTTAGGAAGACACTCTGTTTGCTTAAGTTTTATCAAAAAACAAATGCTGATTTGTCGTGATTTGTTTCGCATTTGAAGTGTTTCCCTGAAAACTGAGGTGTCTCTCCTTGTCCGTTTCCCTTAGTGCTCCTCACAGCAGTGAACTGTTACAGCGTGAAAGCTGCTACTCGTGTTCAGGATGCCTTTGCTGCGGCAAAACTGCTGGCGCTGGCCCTGATCATCATTCTTGGCTTCGTGCAGCTTGCAAAGGGTGAGTATGTTTCCTTTTTTCTTTGGAAAGCAGTGTGCGCTTAAAGCAGAATCGGGGAATTAAGGATAAAGCCCCCAAGAGTCCTAACCCAAGCATTTCAGAGCTAGCAGAAGTGCTTCACATCTTTCGTTCTCTTGGCGTGCCTGGGTGGTATTTCCAGCTCATGCATTGCAAAGGGCTGAGTGCATTTTATTTGCTGAAGTTATGCTGGATTTCGTGCTACTGGAAGCCAGCATGTACCACCCAAGGGCTTTTCCCCTTAACGCAGTCCCTGTGCGGCCTCTCCCTTTGAGATTGCAGAGCTGCCAAGTCTACAGGGAATGAAAATTTCAGTGCTACAGCTCTTGGAAGTCTTTTCTCTAACTGGTGGCTGGTCGTGGCCGTTTGTTAGTAGAGAAGTATCTACCTGTGCCAACTAACCCCTGGTAATTTTTGTTCTTGCACAAACTGCCCCTCTACGTTTCCCTTCTTCCTGCTTCAGGTACGGCACAGCTTGGTTGAGTCCGTGGGGTCACCCAGGGATGCCTGGCTCGGGCAAGGCTGCCGAAACCACGTGATGAACTGTGATATTAGGGCTCTCAGCTGACACTAGCGCGCATGTCTGTCAACTGATATCCAAAGAAGAAGATAAGAATGGGAAGATAAAGCAAATTTTCTGGTGGTTTTGCTTGTTTTCTTCAGGCAGACTTAAAATCCTCTCAAACCTAGGGAGATCTTTTGTTCCCAACCCATCTGATTAAGTAATCCACACAGATGGGCTTTACTGTGTGCTGTTTTGTGTGAGTTTTGTGAAAATAAGCTTTCTTAGGGAACAGTACAGGCCCTCTTGTTAAATGTGGATAAAAGTCTATAGATGGTCCCGCCTGTTGCTGTACTGGGAAGTGTGTGTGTGTGTGTGTTTGTGTGTGCACGTGGGTCTTTTTAATTCAGCTATGGGAGCCAGTGCTGTCTTTGCAAAATTTCTTGCTTTATCAGAGGTTTTATTTTCTTCCAGCTCAGTGCCTGCGCTCAACAGGAACATTGTTTGAGGCTTATCACAAAATATACCTCCTTCCTCTTCACAACTGCCCAGGCTGCTCTGCTGAACTTTTTTTTTTTTCTCTGTTAGAAGGAAAAGGATAAGTAAACATAAATCTCTGTTGGTTCTTTAACATTTTACCGATAAAAGGTCTTCACGATTGTTTTTTGCTTGCAGGTAATAATCTTAATTTGCTTCTTCAGAATCACCTTCCTTCTTTCTGTACTGTTCTTTTGGGGAAGGTGAATCACTTTCTGCCCTGGTTCCTCAGGTATAAATATATGATCTTTCCATTGACTTGTATCTGTAACCAATAAGAGATTTCAGGCTTGGGTACAAAAACACCCGTCCTGTACTCTTGTGTCTCAGAAGCTTTTTACCTCCTGTGAAGCCTGTTACAGTTTCAAGTTTTTGGTAGGTCTGGGGAGGGACAGCTGTGACTCGTGTGCATCTTGCAGTACAGCTCGTTTCACGTGACATTTAGTTTCCTGCTAAACCACCCGGCTGCTTCAGACGGAGCGAAAGGTGACAAGATTAGAAGCAGTGGTTAAATGATAACATCTGAAGGCAAAGACCTTTTCTTCCTGTCTGTGCACACAACGCTCAATGTAAAGCAAACTGGATCAGAGTGGGAACCTTGGGATCTACAGAGGATGCTCCTCACAAAGCCCACGTTTACGCTTTGGCCAAAGTGCCACACTGCCGTCTGTCTGAGTTCCTATTTTACAACATACTCTCTGGGATTCTGCCTGTGGTCTAACATGAATTTTATTAATCTCCTTATGGAAGTTGCAAGCTCTCTGGTAAGTCCTTAAGAATGTGCAGGCTCCTTTTATATGCCCTCCCTTAGCTTCCACATATATTTTGCAACTTTCTCAACTTTCCTTTAAGTCATGCCAGATAACTTGATGCTTTTAGGTAGCAGGGATACATCAGGAAGCTGTCTTCTTTTTTTCCTTCTTTTTTTCTTCAAGGAAAGCATGCTAGCGTCATTTAAAGCATACTGAAAATGGGAGAACGCTGCACTGTCCTCCATCTTCGTTGGGACAAGAAATGATGGGTGCAAGTTGTGAGGCAAGGGAAATTTAAATTAGCCGTTAGAAAAACACTTTAGACTGTAATGCCGAGCTGGAGCAGATGGTCCAGGGAGGCTGTCTCCCTGGAGATTTACGAGAACAGGTTAATCAACGCCTCTGGGGGATGTTTTAAGCGAGTGGAACCTGCCGTGGAACAGGGGGACAGACCTGGTGCCCCTGGAAGCCGCCGTGTCTGAGCTCTCTGGGGCTGCGTTGCTGCGGGACTGAGCTGCTGGATCTTCTCCAGGCGAAATACTACAGACTCAGGCTTTTAAAGCGCTGACGCTTTTAAATGGGTGGCTTTTTCCTAAAAGCCTGTTTAACCTCCGAGTAGGTGGGTGATGCTGGGTCCCCTACATGACCACGGTGCTGTGCCTTTCCTGCTCCTCTCTGTGCCCTTGTTTTCTGCTGTACCCCTTCCAACGCTCTTTGGACAAAGAGGACTCTTACGCTACCAGCTCAGTAAATTCAGTCCCAAGCCGGCAGCTATTGCTGGGGTGAAATCCACGCCAGGTCGGTTTGTGTGGGGCTGCAGTTTCAGCGGTGAAGGGACTGTGTGTTCCCGTGACACGCCGGGTAGTGCCTGAGCAGTGCTGATTAACTCGCTTTAGTGGTTCCTGTCCCATCGCTGGTTTGTGTTTACAGTATCCATAAACAGAGAAGAGGAGCAATGCCACAGTTTCTTGCTCAAATGTGGAAACTTCTGAGACTTCACAGAAGTATGTCTTTCTCTGTAGTGACCTCCCGCCTTCAGCTTTTGGCTTTTGGTCTTTTTGTCCGTTCATTGGATATTTTCATTATTTTCAGAAAAGCAGTAACATCTCAAGACAAAGAAATATGTGGCAATATTACCACACAGAAAATAGCATTTCCGTGTGATCTTTCTGTAGACAGCTGGTTTACATCACTTCTTTCATGCTGCTTCAAAAGGAGAGTAGAAGTTGGTTTCCTACTTAGCCTTTCAACTGCTTGAAAGTTTGAGTCAGTATAGCTGACCCGTTTGGGATGCAGTTATTTTACTAATACAAAAGTCACCCTTTTGAAAGCCTTTGTGGGGCTAGAGTTGTGTTGCTTTAAAAGTTTAGTGTCCTGGACTTGGTGTATTGGTGTGTAAAACCTTATATATGGACCCCCAACTGTAGAGCCCACCAGTCTGTAGGACTTAAATAGTACAAGTAACTTGTAGCACAGACAGAATCAGAATTTTTTCATTCCAGTGTTATAAAAACTGGGCTTATTTCTGGTCCTGCTGTTTTACCAGCTCTCACAAATTTACCTTCTCTCCAGCCGCCTATGGTCATTTTTTGGTCATATTCTTCACCTGATGAGTGGGATGCCTGGGACTAGATCGTGCAGCCAGTTGGGACAGTGGCTCTGCAGATTTAAGGGATCTTTTCTGCCCTGGGTGTGACACAGAGGTCTGTGGTTAGGTGTGCAGCTGTGCCCTTCAATCCCCTTCACCCTGCATCTCCCAGTGCCTTAAAAACTAACTTAGGCATGAAATGGTCAACAAAAAATGTGCTAATCTTTAAGGACACACTCATGCTTTTTACACGCGAGGAAATTCAGGAAAGGTTTGGATGTCAAAAAAATTCTAAGAAAACATATCCCAGAGATGTTTCAGATGTATTCCCTTTCTGTTGTTGATGTCCTAGGGTTTCTTAAATGTTTATCTGCCCTCGGGCAGCTCCAGCAGCGAGGTGCCGTTCCTGGCTGCTGCGCGTTTGGGGAGTGCTGCAGTGCTGGGCTCCAGCCCTCGCTGCGATTCCTCACCAGCAGTTCTGCTTGGGAAAAAAAAAAAAAAAAGGGCATTTGGGACTTAGGGAAATAGAATTTAACACTCGTTTCATGGAATTATTGTTATTGAACTCATTGTCCCTTTTCCTTCTTTAATGCCTGATTTCTGATTTTAAATTTCTCGTCTTGGGTGCCTCGAGTGCCTGTTGGATGGCAGCAGCATTATTCTCTCAAACTTCCTTCACTTGGCAGAGTGGCGTCTGCTGAACGAGCACGGGGTGAAATAAGGACAAAGTAGGCAGGTTTAACTCCAGACATTTTCTGTGGAAAAATCAGACTAGGCAGAGAGTTTTGGTTTTAATCTTGTTTTTTCTTTAAATAGATGCGTACGTTACGAGCCAGCACTGGCACCCCCCACCCCAGTATCATTTGTTCTTCATAAAAAGGTATTTAGAGGTGTAGTTGTGGCTGGTGAGTTCTGAACTCAACACGGGAGGGTTTCTGAAAGTAGCAAAACAAAGATTCAGACCTTCAGTCATTAACGTGTCTAGCGTGTCTGTGAAGCCTCATGAAAATATTATCTAAGTCCTGCAGGTGCAAGGGGACATCTCGGTGCTGTGGGCGTGTGGGCACAGCTGGGTACTGCTTTCATTTATCAGATCCCTTTGCCTTTTGCCCTTTAGATCTCTCCCTTTTTCTGTCAGGGTTATTTTGCTAGTTCCCTGTCCAAACTTTTTTTCTTTGCCTTTTTCTTCTGAAAACTTTGCCTTTTTCTTCTGAAAAATCCTGTGATTAAGAAAGACCTGAGGGAGCGAAAGTTTACTCACTCTCCCTTTCCTCCCAGATTTTCTTCTCTGCTGCCAGTGGCAACGTCAGTTGAATGTCCCAAAAAAGCCCCTTGAGCCAGATCTGGAGTGAGACTGGGGGCCGAGCAGATGAGCTCTGCGAGCAGCAAAGGCGAGGACACAGCTGTGAGCCTGGGGAGGGCAGCGCTGCTCGTGGCAGGAAAACTTGATTTCGTGGCCGGTAATTAAAATCTCAGGCTCCCTCAGGTCTCAAAGCACAATGGCACAGAGATACGAAGAGAAAACAAGAGTGATCTTTGTCCGAATACTCTTGGGTTTGCACCTACATTTAGTCCCGCTTGGCCATCCAGAGCTGAATGAGCACACGGCATAGAAATCTGCCCCAAGTTTTCCTTTGGTCCGGTCTCACCTCTTGTGTCCGTAGGGTGAACCTGAGAATCAGCAGGTCGGTGTTTAGGAGTTTGTTTTTAACTGTTTGGGGTTTTTTTTCCCCATTTCCTGCCACATCAGTCGTGACCTGCTGTTTTGCTAACTGAGGGTAGGTGCAGCGATGCCTTTGTGCTCGCTGCGTGTTGTACTCAGCAGCGTAGCTGTTGCACTGGCATCCGTGCCCGGAGGGACCAGCTCACCCAAGGGACTGGCTCCAGGACACAACCTGGGACAGGAGAATCAGCTGATGGTGGAGCTGTAGGTGTCTGAGATGAGTTTGGAGCCCAAAGCCAAACCAGATGGGTTCACACCCAACCAGCCCGTGTCCAACTCGCACTGTAGATCCTCTTTGGCAGAGAAGAGGGAAAACCTATGGGTAATAAACATCCCTCAAGCTTGGAGTGTGTCCCTGCAAGTTGGGGCTGAGGCTCTTACACAAAAGATTGCAAGGAAAGCGTGCCCTGCAGCTGCCCGTGCTGTTTCTTGTTAGGCTGGCATTCAGAAATGCCACTAGAACACGATTTTCCAGCAGTAAGCTTTGAAGGGAAGCCATTGTGCGTCCCTTACTCACCTTCTTGTCCCCAGAGCACATGGAGAGTGGAGGACTGTACTGAAGGAAAGCATGAACAAGGAAGCTGGGAAAGCTGCCAGCACCCTGCACCTCCAAATCACATCAACCGCATGTTGGAGATTAATCGGGCGTCTTAGCGCCGGAGGGTTGATGCAACACAATTATGTTTTACGGGCCTCTCGCTCTCTGATCTTTGATTTCTTTTCCAGCCAAAGGTGGATGCAAATGCTGAGGCCAGGTGGGCATGGCAGCTTAGCGTGCTAGGCAGCTGGCTCGCTCTGGTTTGGAGTGAGCAGCAGTTCATTTCTGCTCAGACAATTTTTTTTCTTGCCCTCTCTGCCCAGAAAATTTTTGGCAATTATAGATTCAAGGACAGAGTTCAGGCTGCTGGGGCTTTTGCGTTTTACGAGCGCAAAGTTGCCTGTCCAAAGATAAATAAAAATGCATTTAAGAACAACAACAACAACAAAAGGCCAAACACAGCAGCGATGGGTCAGTGACCTGTGCTGCTTGTTCCGATCACTGTGAGCTGGAGTGGCTCCGTATGCTCGTGCTGGAAGCTCGGCCTTTAGCGATGGTCTGAACTGTTGGTTGTTTTGCGTTGCTTTTGGAGGCTCATCGCTGCTGCCTTAACTCTGCAGAGTGGGAATGTGCCTTGACAGCTGAAAAGCTGCTTTTATCCAGGGAGTTGTGGATTGTTGCTCATCTTCAGTGTCCTCCATGAACAGCCAAACGCTAAAGCTGCATCAAGGTAGGTGCCTTGCGTCGGAGGCTGAGGAACGCATCTCGGGCTTGCCGCAGGGGACCCTGCTCCCCACTGGTGTGGCTTTTAAGGCAGCTGACATGAGAGGCTCTGCTGGCTTCTCGTTTTTCCAAGTGCAGCTATCCCAGCAATGCAGACGTACTTAACTAGAGAGCAGCTAATGCTTTGGTATTTGCTTCTTTGCATCTCTGTCTGGACCACCTCTCTGTGTCTCCCTGAGGTCTTTGCTTGCAGCAGAAGCCGTCGTTCGTGCCTAAGGTGCCTCAGTGCAGTCGAGAGCTCTGTGTGTGCTTTTGCCTGCATTTTATACTGATCCTTTCCCACGGCTGAAATAAAGGGCCTGTGGTGCTAGAGGTGTGGGTGACAGGCAGGAGGATCTGCCCTCCCCAAATGTCCTCGGCTGTCCTGCGCAGTGGCAGGTTGGCGCCGGGTAGTCCCTCCAGAGCCTCGTCAGGTGGCGCATTCTTGTTTGTCACTCTCGATCACAAGTTTCTGTGGATGTGGATTGAACCTGTTGTGCAGATATGAAAAGGAAAAAAAAAAAAACCCACCAAGCTTATGGAAGTGGCTGGAATCCCACTGGGTGGTTTGCTTTGGCTTTGCACCTCGCTGTTAGGCTGCCCAGGTAGGGACAGACAAGGGGGCGTTTAGGAAACACCTTCCCACGCTGTGCTGAGGATCAAAGGGACCCTGTTCGTGCCGGGTCTCTGCGCTGCCTCTCTGCTTTCTGGCTCACGGAGGAGGCATTTTGCGTGTGTGCGTTGCTCCAGGGCTCACGCTGCTGCTTCTGGGGCTGCTTCTTTATTTCTCATCAGCAAACGTTATGCTGGCAGGCACGGAGGCTGTGAAAAGCCAGAGGTGTTTGCTCGGGGCGAGGAGGGTCGAAGGTGTTTTTTTGGTGCTATTGGCAGGATGCAGAGGAGGTGGGAAAGGTTAACAAAACACTGTCTGGCCCAAGTAGCGTCCTGGTGGGCCATTGAGAAAGGAGGAGTTGTGAAGCTTGAGTAGTGTGCGGGGGGGGGGGGAGTGAATCCAGGAGCCCAGACCCTCGGCTTCACCCTGGAGAAGACATTTTCAGACCCGTAAACTCGTCTGCTACAGGACCCAAGTTTAACAGCTGCTGTTCAAGAGTGCTTAATGCAAAGCTGTCTGCAGAGCGGCAGCGATCAGAGAGGAGCAAAGAGGTGATGGGGCTCCCGGGCGTGCGTTTCCCGGGGAGCCCCGAGCTGCCAAAGAGATGCTCTCCTAACCCTGGCCCCTGCGCGTTTCTCGCCGTCTTGTTTTTCTGGCTCAGTCAATTGAACCCTCGCTGCTTTTTTCAGGAAATGGCTCAACAGCTAGGTGGATCTTCTCCGCTGGGGTTTTTCGTATATACAACACATTTCTCCCTGGCTCGATTTCTTCCACGAGCAAGACGCGCTGAGGGCTCCCCCTTCCCTTGCCGAGCGCTCTAGATGACCGCGTTCCCTCTCCTCGCTGTTTCGGCAAGTTAAAAATATTTAATTATCATTAAATGCTTTCTGCAGGAGAAGATTGCTGCGCTGTTAAAACCGGAATGGACATGACTGGGGAGCAAATGAGCGTTTTCAAAGAAAGGGTCTGAACACGCAGCGCATGGACCCGAAATAGGTCCTTCCCGCAGAAAGGCCCCAGGTGACCCATCGCTTGCCGGCGCAATTACCAGAGTCTTGGCAGCTGGCAAGATCAGCAAATGGGGTTTATGTCAGAGCTTGTTACCTTAATTTGGTTAATTGTAGAGCAGAGTGCGGTTGAACAGCCAGTTCAAACCAGGTTTCAGATCGCCAGGGTGCGGGGCAGGGCATTGCCTAGAGAGCAGCCAGGGCTGCGTGAGCTGGGGAGGACGGGGGAGCCGGCAGGGTGGGCAGAGCACAGCTTTGCCCGGGATCCTTTTGCTCCGTGGGAGCAGTCGAGGCCGTGCTTGGCAGCCTCACCTGTAGGTTTGTAACCCTTGGTTGGCTCCAAAGTCTGCAGTTCAAACCTCTGAAGTCCGGAGGCTCCAATTGCACGTTCAGGCTTGAAAGACGCAGGGTGTCTGAGGTTCATCCCTCCGTTTTGAACAGCAGGTCCTAATGAGCATTTGTATGAGAGGAAGGAGATAAGAATGGCCATGCTGGACCATGCACCCAGCATCCCCAGTGTCCAGATGGGGCCGATAGCCACCAAGGGGTAAGTGCAAGAACAGGGGGGACACGCGGTGCTTCCTGGACGCTTTCGTAGCCTCCAGTGCACCTCTGAGTCTTCTGCACCAGAGGAGGTGTCTTTGTGTGATGGACTTCTCTTTCAAGGACCTGTCTAATGACTGTTTGAACCTCTAATTGGCGGGGGGCTGCTAACGAGGTCAGGAACAGTCAGAGCTCACCCGCTGTGTCTGGGATGCCTTTCTGGCACCACCGCTGGAGCTCGGCTTTTTTGCCCCAAGACACATAATGGGGTGCCAGTTATGTCTGTAAAGGCGTCACTGGCAGGCACGTATTACTACCTTTCTGGTGATCCGCTGGCTGGCAGGGTGGGACAGAGCTTTGGGGTGACAGTGGGAGAGGACAGCTGCTCCGCTGGGATGTGATCTCCGGGGCGTGCTTGTTAAGGAGCCCAGGCTCTTCTCTTGCAGCCAGGAAGAGATAAAGCATGGCAGAAGCAAACACCGTGGCAAAGGGGCATCATGTGGACACCTGAGAATATCAGCTTGTCCCCTTGGGGTAGAAAGAGATTGATCTCAGCTTGTCTGGTTATTTAATCATGTTCTGACATGTTGCTAAATCCATTTTACCGTGGGAGCATAGAGATGTGAAGTTTAGCAACTCGCTGCAAGTTTTGGAGAGCTACAACTCTTGCTAGGGGTGAGGCAGGGAGAGGACAGCAAGGTGTCAGCTCCTCAAGTGTTGAGGAGGAACAAAAAGCCCCTTCCTTCCTAGGTAGTCTCCTCTCCTGGCTGCCTCCACGCTGACTTGCCACTCCTTTGCCAGTAGCCGCATTTCGGTTCTTCAGCGATGGGTTAGGTGTGTGCCGCGGCGGGTGCGAGGAAGAGCTGTGCGAGTAATGAGTCATGTCCCACCCATCCATCCCTCCGTCCGTGTCCCCCCCCCCCCGCCCACCCACAGTGTAATGAAATGCCAGGCTTTGGTTTAATTTCTTAATTAAACCCCAGGCCGCCTTTCCTTGCTCGGTGTCCTGGAGGGCAGGAATCCTGACACGCAGCCAAAGCATCTGTACAGCCCAGCAGGCCACCGAATCGGGCTTGGACCCTTCCTTGCCCACAGGCTGAAGATGCCTGTGATTCCCAAGTGGGTGGCGCATCCTGAATCCAGGCATGTGGTTTTGGGCTGGGGACCACCAATGCTCTCCTCCTCTCCTGACCAGCTGGGAGCTCAGCGCTGCCTCGGCGTCACCGGCACACGGTTTCTGTTTGGGGTTTGGGAGGGCACATAGCGAAACCCGTAGGTGTCTCAGGAAAAGCAACATTTGGCCTGAGAGCTTTTGCCTGTGATGGACAGAAGGAGGCTTTTGGTGGAAGCTGGTGTCCAGTTGTGGGCAAGAAATGGAGGTGTGAGCCCGTGGCGTGGTGCAGCTTGTGCCCTGGCGTCTCCTGGATCGGAGCGTCCTTCTGACGTGGTAAAGGTGGTGATCCCTGGGTCCAGATGGGAGCTGGGATCCTGGCAGAGCACGAGCAGACCTTTAAGAGATGTCCCAAGGGGTGTTTGAAACGCCTGGGGAGCTCTCCTGCTCGCCTGTGTGCGGTTCCAGAAGCCAGTCACAGTCCCTGCTAACAAAAAGTGTATCTTACTCCCATAACAAAAGACCTGGAAAGAACCAGACTGGTGGTTATCTAGGAGGGGCAAAAAAGAAACTCGGGAAAGCTGAGCTGGAGGGATCCTGCAGAATGCGATACCGTGCACACCCACCTCCTGCTCAGCCTTTTTATTCACAGCGAGGCCGGGGCATTAATGCTAAATTAAGATTAGGTGACTGAACCTATAAGCCAGGAATTAAGGTTAAAGTCGCAGCGTTCTATCAGTCTCTTTGCATTTCCTGGCTTTCCTGTGACACTTGGATGTACACGTTCTAACCTCACTTTTTAAAAACAACGGGTGTGTTTTGCTCAGGGGGTTCGCTGGCTGAAGGGGCATTGAATACAAGCGGCCTACCCCAAGAAGAGACCTTCCTAGTGCAAGGAGCTGCTGGGAGAGAGGGACATGGCAACACCTGTGGAGAACCGCAATCTGCAGTGGGATCTGGACAACTCGAGCCTTGGAAAACTGCTGTTTCCCAGACCTCTTTGCCCAGTGCATGTGCTGCTGCTGTCATCTCGGCTCTTTCGCAGCTCACAGCCACAGCATCCCCTTGCAAATGGGATGGCAACCGAGCAGGGAAGAAGGGAGCTGGTTTTCTGGGTGGTTTTGTGAGCAGAGAGTATTTTGGACGCTGTGTTAGGGAATAACTTTTTGCCCTGCTTAGGACTCAGCAGGAGCAGGACAGGAGAAAGGAGGTGAAGGGGAGCGAGCAATGCCTAGGAAAGGATGGGGATAGAGCTGGAGGGTCCGGTACAGAGGGTGAAAGACAAGATGTAGCTCTCCCGCGTGCTCAGGGCGGCTCTGTGTCACTGGCACAGATTTGGAGCGGTCCCTTGCGAAGCCCCATGAGTGAAAGATGGACAGACTGATAGTGCTGTTGGGAAAAATCCCCCTTTCCCACCATTTGAAAGATCAGTGTGAGGCGTTCAAAGTGGCTTTTGGTGGCATAGGGGAGTGAAAGTTTCCAGCGTGAGGTGGGAAGAGAGGCCATCCAGAGGAAGAATGCCTGGTGTATTCGCATCCCTCTCCTTTCCCCAGACGCACGTTGTGCTAAGAGACGAAGGGTTAAGCTCCAGGCCCTGCTGACTGCCATGTGATGCAGTTGCTGGGGCGATTAGTAAAGATCTGTGCCCTAAGAGGAATCACATGGGCTTCCACAGGGCTCCCTGGGTGCAAACGTGCCCTGCCGAATCCTGCCTCGCTCCCTGCTTCCTTCCTCACCGAGGGGAGCGCTGGGTCCGGGGAGGGGAGCGTGGCTTCGCCATCCCAGGCTGCACAGAAGCTCTACATCAAAAGGCAAGGAACAAAACAACTGCAGAGCGTTTTAAAGGAAAATAAATAAACCCTTGGCTGCTCCAGGAGAGTTCTTACCCAAGGTACAATCGAGTCGTCTATTTATGGCTTTTCAATTCAAAAGCAGATACATAACAGGAACTTTTGATAGTCAAGCCCTAAAGAAGCTAACTGGTGATATTCAGGCCCCAAAGAACCTGACTTCCCACAATCAAAGGGACTGCCGTAACGCTCTGCTTTGTCAGGTGGCTGGTGGGACTAGAGGAAATCCTGGGTTTCTGCTTTATTGGGTGGCTGGTGGACGTGGAGGAAATCCTGGGGTTTTATCGAATGAAAGCAGCTTTCAGTTGAGAGGACAATGTGACAATATCTGTTTGCATAGATTCTTCCAGCAGGAAGGCCCACGGAATGTTTTCTTCGCAGGGTGGTATCTGGGAGATTACCTTGGTGATAGCACATTGCAGTGTGAGAAAGTTTGTGAGGGCTCAGTAGCGGCCAGTTGCTCGAGACAAGTGTATTTGGGGCTGATTATTCGGTGTGTTACTCAGGATGAATTAAGCACTGTAAAACTGGAGGAATCGGCCCATTAGCAATACATGCCCGTGCTCTCTAGCATAACCCAAAACACATCAGCATGATAACGAAGCGTCCCAAGAACAGCTTTTGCCTCCAGGTTGCTTCGTTTCACTGCCCACAAAGGCCCTTGAGGTTCACAGTCCATCTGCATCGATCCTTTCATGGTTTTGTTTTCCTGCAGGTGATGTGACAAACCTGACTCCTGAGCACTCCTTCAAAGGCACAAAAACAGACGTGGGGAACATCGTGTTAGCTTTGTACAGCGGTCTCTTTGCCTATGGAGGATGGTAAGGTGCAGCCCTCTTGTCTTTTCTCGGCGCTAAATACTGTAGTCTGTTCCTTTTGTCCTCGGATTGTGTTTGCAGGAAGAGTGTGGTCCAGGACTTTCCGTCTTCCTTGTAACCAGGGCAACAAGGCAGATGCTGTGGGTTTGCCTAGTGATGTTAACAGTCGTGCTTCCCACCCCGTTCCCAGCCAGGACACAGAAGCCCAAAGAAGTGGAGGTGATCCTGGGGTTTAGAAGCAGCAGCAGATGGCGGGTGATGAGGCACCTTGGTGCTTGGTGCGCTAAGAGGAAGCAGCAGGGTGGATTTGGCTAGCAGAAGAGCTACACGCCAGCAGATTACTTTGAGCACCAAAATGAAACTCCTGGAGGGCTTCTTTATCAGACCCTTGGAGCACTTGTAAGCCCAAGGAGCCTGCTCAGTTTGCTGTGAAAACAGGCCAGCTGCAGCCATCCTTGTCGCCTGGAGGGGCGGTCCTGCCGCTCGTGGGTCCAGCTCTTCACCTGCAATCGCCTGTCCACCCGCAAGGAAGCTGGCAGTGTGGTGTGCTAGACCCCCAGCACCATCCAGGTTTTGTGCTGGAGGTCTTGGGCCAGGCGTCAGCCATCATAAGTTTTACCACAGGCGTCGGTCTCTATACCCCTCCTGAAATTCCCCTGCAGATGAGTAAAGTGAAGGGCTTTGTTTGTTCCATGGACTAACCAGAATTAACCACTGTTCTTCTTAAATTACAGGAATTACTTGAATTTTGTTACAGAAGAGATGATAAATCCCTACAGGTAAGTGTGTGTCCAGTAGTGACTTCCCTGGGAAGACAACCTGTTGTTCTCAGGAAGCACTGTCCTCATGTCTGTGACAGGGGTTGCCAATCAGCCCAGGAGCCAAGGTCTTTGTCTGGGGATCTAGAAAATGAGATGAATTAATGGCATTGTTCCTCCCTCGAATAGGGGACGGGGAATAATAATCTCTGTATGAGGAGGGCTGTTGCTTACACTGCTTTCCTGTACTGCTAGTATTATCAGTGTTGTTGGAAAGTCCTGCTTCCTTGGCATGGCACCTCTCTGAGTTACAGGCGAGGAAGAAGCACTCACGGCTTTGTTACTGTCTTGTATAAACTCCCACAAGAGTCTTTGTGCGTACATATGTTTGTCATGTGCTTTTCCTGTTCTGTTGAGCAATAGCCGCTCTCTGCCCTGCTCGTGCCTTTCAGGGTTATGCAGGGGGTCTGGTGAGATGAGGGTGGGCCGCCCCGCAGCAGGACATCGCTGATAAAATCATTTGTGCTCATGGGGAAGGTGCCGATGAGGCACTGTCGATGCGAGCTTCAGGGTCACTTGTGCGAGAACCCGTTCCTGCCTGACCCTGGCAGTGATTAGCGCCTGCTGGGAAGCATAAGATTTGATACGCCCTTTCCTTGACAAACACGGTTATAAAAAGGTTCTCGCCGTTTGCAATTGTTTTCGTGTCTTCTGAATGCAGTCACGGTATTTGACTCTTTCCTCCCGTGGCTTTGAGCTCTACCAGACCAATTACACGTGGCATCAAGCAGGGTTTCCTTTTTTCAGTTTCCGTTCGCAAATGAAGTTAGACTACTGGGAAAGGGCGATTTCTACCAACGCGGCCTTGTCTTTACGGACCCACTCAGGCTGCGTCTGAACTCATTTTCTCCGAGTTTCGTCAGGCCAGCCACCTGCGCTCAGTTAGAGCCTAAAAACTGCCCGCTACAGCCCTGATCTTCCCGTCTCCCACAAGAAACCCACCAGCACAAATGCTTCTCCTTTGTCCAGAAGAGAACACATGTGCTAATGCCCCTGGCTAGCAAGAGACACAGGGAGTTAATTTTCATTAATTGCCTTTGCAGTGATCTTGGATTACTGCTTGCCCAGACAGCCAGTGTCTTTCCATGCAAAAAGTCCCTTCTGCCATAATCCTTCCCTCTACATCTGTCAGCCCCCAGGCTGCTCCCGTGGGAGCATCTTCTCCTCTCCCAGGGGAGCAGCGTGTGGCTGGGAAACTGGACATGCCAAGGAAGAGCGGAACGGCTCGAGCCAACTTGAAGGGCGCGCAGGAGGGCTGCCGCCTGAGCCACCGATCCCTGGCATCGACAGCTCTCTCTGACCCGCAGCGCTCCATTACAATTTGTGTTTTCTTCCTAGAAACCTGCCCCTGGCTATCATCATCTCGCTACCTGTAGTCACTTTGGTTTATGTGCTGACGAACTTGGCTTACTTCACGACCCTGTCGACGGAACAGATGCTGACATCCGAAGCGGTGGCTGTGGTAAGATGGGTGCATTTCTGACGTGACTCACCTGTTTTCCAGGGCTGGTTAAATCAGACTCACAATCTCTGCATGCATCTCCTAGCTTGTTCCAGGCTGGTCGTGGCTGCTTACAAAGAAAGCTGATGTTTGACGGGGATAAAGAGCAACTGTGATGGGAGCAGGGAAGAACAGTGGGGATTAATCACAGGCAATAGTAAGGGTGGGCAGTCGGTTAGCGCTGCTCTGAGTTTGTAAATATGCAAGGTTGCTGCTGGCCTCATGACTCCTCATCAGTTACCAGAGCATGATATTTATGGGAAAAGGTCATTCAGTCAATACTGATCTAGATTGTTCTCTCTCTCTGTATCTTCCTTGTTTGAATTAAGAGAGGAAAATAATGCTTCTGTTAATGAAAACGCCGTTGCGGTCAGAAATCCTGGTTGCTTCAGAAGTGAGAAGCGTGGTATGACCTTGCAGACTGTGGCCAGGATTGTTCAGGGCTTCAAGGGGAATCTCCCAGTCCAGGCTAAGTTGGTCTGGGTCATTCAGGTGACAGTGCTCCATCCTTCGGGTTAGCACCAAGCCCTGGCTCCAGCCTAGGCGGTGCCGAGTTGTTGGAGGTGCCGGCTCTAGCGCTCTCCAAACCACTCTAATAGCGGTGGCGTAAAACTGGAGCGAAGCAGCGCGGGGTCAATTTGTGACTGATAGAAAACTGCAGCTCCGGGTCACTGCCTTTCTAAGGGGCTGTGGCCTAGCTCCTTACTCAGCACTTGGCAATAGCTGCGTGTCTGAATCTCCTCGCAGTTTCCATTTAATCTTGAACTTTTGGATAGCCATTCTGAGAAACGTTGTGTCCTGACTCCGGGGGGAAGGGCTTGCCGATGTTTTTTTTTCCACAATTCCGCAACATGGTTTTTCAGGAAGGAGGAGCAGAAAATGGCAACGTGGAAAACTCCGTAACGGCTTCAGCCCTAAGCCATGTCATTTGTCCAGATTTCTACAAATACTAAGTCTTCGTAGGCAGCTGTGAGTTCTTCTGGACGTTCTGGGTGTGAAATGTCTGTCTTGTTGCCCCCCATTTAGGATTTTGGGAACTATCACCTTGGCGTCATGTCCTGGATCATACCCGTCTTTGTTGGCTTATCGTGCTTTGGATCCGTTAATGGATCTCTCTTCACTTCTTCCCGGTAGGTTTCTTGCTCAATTTTGTGGTTTTTGTTTACAAGCCTTTTTGTTTGGAGTTGTCCTCCAAAGAGTGGCTGTGGGTAGACACAGAGTCTAAAGGGTCTGGACACCATGTGGGGAATGCAGAAAAAAAGTCCAAGACTTTAAAACCATATCCAGTTTAAAGGAAACCCTTTCAGTGGTCTTAGTCGTCTGTTCCTCAGGCAAAGTCCTGTTGAAGTTATTAGGACATAAACAAACGCAGGCTTGGGACTCAGTGATGTTGCCTGAGAAAGTGGCTTTAATGAAAAGCAGAAACTTATGAAACTTCAGGTTTCATAAGAGAATCCCTCCAGAAAGGGGAGAAAGGACGGGGCAGGATGGGGAGTGGATGGTTCCAGCTCTGACACACATCTCCCCGGTCATCTTAGGAAAGTCCCTTAACTGCTCTCTCTGGAAAGAAGGATATAAATACAGCTTTTGTTGCATTCTTTGTCCATCTCCAGCCTTCCTTCTAAGAGAGGGACTTTCCACTGTGGACGTACAGAACACCCCGTGCTGGGGTCTGACCCTGGAGGGCTCCACTCCTGAACCAGTGGCTGGCAAAAGGGCACGGCTGGCATCATGCGAGGCACCGCTATGTGCCTGGGTGTTTCAGTCTTGCTCTCTCAGCGCTGTCTAGGCTGAGCTTGGGCCGTCCCCACTTGTTTTGGACTGAAGGCAAACCCCAGCCCGGGGCTGAAGGTTGCAGAGGCGATAACTGCTCTGTCTCCCCCACCTCAGGCTGTTCTTCGTGGGATCCCGAGAAGGACACTTGCCTTCAATCCTGTCTATGATTCACCCCAGGCTTCTCACTCCCGTGCCGTCCCTCATCTTTACGGTAAGCCCCTGGGTCTGTGGCGATGAGCATCACCCTGGTATTGAGAAACGGCTCGGGGGTAGGATCCCATCAGAGAGGCTGGAGGGGGGCCACTTGGGCACCACCTCCAGGCACAGCCATTCCTGCGTGCACCTACAGGAGAGGGTTGACCCTTCTCCTTCTCGTCGTATCCTCATATTGCGCTTCTGTTTTGAAATCACGCCAGGCACCAATTGAAAACAGCTTAAATAGGTAAAAAATAATCAACGTGATTCTTTTCCTGGCAGATAGTTCTCCTAAAATACGTGTGTTCAGTGCTGTAACGTACGTGGTTTTGCCTGCTCCCTTTGCTAATGGCTTTGTTTTTCTGGGTGCAGTGCGTCATGACCCTGCTCTATGCCTTCTCCAACAACATTTTCTCCGTCATCAACTTCTTCAGCTTCTTCAACTGGCTCTGCGTGGCCCTGGCCATCATCGGCATGATGTGGCTGCGTTACAAGAAGCCAGAGCTGGAAAGACCCATCAAGGTGAGAACAGTGTGGTGGTAACTGCGTGGTGGGTCCTCCCCGAGTCCCTCCTCAGTGCCAAAGGTTCCGCAAGTACGGCCGCCCGTCCCGCGCGGAAGAGGGACTGGGATTGCCAACGGACAGGGGAGATGTTGTGTTGTAGCTAGTGCAGGTGTCCCTGCCGCACGGAGATCTGCTGAATGCGAATCGGTGGTGCAGGGGGATGAAGAGCTGCCGTGGCCATGGGGACATCAGAGTGAAGGAGGCTCTGGGTGTCAGCGATGGGAGGTGTTTCTGGTGGAGCAGCCCTGTGGGAAGCTCTCACAGACTACCATATTCCCCAGGACAAATCACAGGCTGTGAAACACTCTGTACCATCGTGGAATTCACTTAAAATAGTTTTTTAATAAAGCGGACGAACCCACGCTCGCGGAGATGAGAACTTTGTTCGCTGTGTCCTTGGCCAGCTTGGCAGCACCGTGTCCCATCTGGGAGGAGGCCAAGATCGTGTCAGCCACAAGCATGTCTGCCTTCCTTAAAGGCATGTTTCTCCCTCGTTCCCCAGCACGCTCGGGTCTCTGCCAGACAACAGGCAGCCAGAGGGAAACAGACTCACAGACTTGTACCACTGCCTTCCCAAAGTAATTCTTTGCAGGGTGTTTCCTTTGTTTTGGGGGTTTTTCTTCGAAAAGCTGGGCTGCTCTCAGCTGCTCAGAGCAGCGTAGCCCAGTCCCCTGAGGAATGGCCGTGAGGATGCCGTGGTTTGTGCTGCTGCGGCCTTAGGTGCTGTTGGTACGGGTGCTTTTCATGAGGCCTCGTTCAATTGGGGTCAAAGAAAGGGTGCTGAGGGAGGCTCGTGGCTCTTGGCAAGCCACCACTCCGTGCTTTGTTTTCCTGGTTTTACAGGTACGTGTTAGGTGTTTGCCTATGTCTGTTTTCTCCAGGATTGATGAAGAGCACTGCCTAAATCGGTGCCTTCCCCGTGGCGGTTCGAGGTCACGGTCCCCTTGTTCAGAGCGCTGGGACAGCCGGCAGCACCGTCCTCGTGGGGGTCCGTGGTGGAACACGAACTCCTGCCCTCCCTCCCCGGGCTGTACAGCGTCCAGTGTGCCCTGTTCCCCTGATACCACGTCTAACCTGTTCTTTGGGTCCTTGTTTAGGTGAACATCTGCCTGCCCATTTTCTTCATCCTGGCCTGCTTGTTCCTCATTGCTGTTTCCTTCTGGATGACGCCGACGGAGTGCGCGATTGGCTTTGCCATCATCTTCAGCGGGATCCCTGTTTACTTCTTCGGGGTCTGGTGGCAAAACAAGCCCAAGTGGGTTCTCCAAGGCATCTGTAAGTATTACCAGTGAAGAGCAAGGGTGCAGCCTTGGCTTTTCCTCCAAAAATAGCAGCTTCCCAGCAAGCATGCTGCAGCTGGTAGCACTGGCTCTCCTTCGAGGAGTGGAGGCTTCCAATGTCTTGGCTGTGATCAGTTTTTGTTTAAGGGTAACAAGTTTTAACCTGATGATGACCTTATCTACCAAGCACCCGAAACGCACCCTGACTTGCGATAATTCCAAAGTTTGGGCCAAATACCACGTTGGTTTTTTTAATCCTGGCAAACAGGTGATTGTTACGCAGCGGCGGGCAGTTCGCTGAGCACGTTGCTGCCTTTTTTCTGCCTGCGGTAAAAGCACAGGGTCAAGCCTCTGGTCAGCAGAGAATCCCTTCCTAGTGGTGTAGGAAGGGAAAAGTAGTAACAGCATCACAGTCCGAGCACAGTTGGCCTCAGTTTGACTGCTGAAAATTCGTAATTAGTCCCAATCCATCGCTTAGCCAGCGCTAACGTTTCTGATCCGGTCAAAGCTCTCCTCGGCATCAAAATGTGGCAGCAGAGCAGGAGGAGGGGAAAATCCCCTGGATGTTTTCTCTTACGAGGTTTATTTTTAAGGTGTCTTTGTATAAGGCTTTCCAACAGCTGACCCTACACCACGGTGTGTTTTGAAGGGATGGAGAGGCTGCGCTTGGCACACGTAACCTCTGTCTGAACAACCGAATCAAGAAAGTCAGTCTGTGTTGTCCAAGTAACTAAACTCTACCATCTGCCTCCCAGGTCTCGTACGACAGGCTGACCTAGAAAAGCAGACAAGTAGGAATGCCCAGCCGTAGCTGGATGCCTCTTATGAAGTAGGAAAAAGCTTTCAGCAGTGCTCAGCATTTGTTATTCTTCCCCCTGCCATCCCCTCACACGCACACACACACACACTTGCTTTTTTTATTCTGAGTGTTAGGCTCAGTTCCTGGAAAAGCCATTTTTGCAGTGCCTGTGCGGCAAATTACCATATTAATTGTTTTCCACCACCCAAGGCTTGTAAAGAAAATATTCTGGGAACACAGAATGATGATCCTGCAAACGTCCGGTTAGAAACATCCGAGCTGTAACCACGTGTGTCTGTTCATAGGTCGCAGAGAATTCCATCACCTCCAACTGATCTCAGTTTCACTTGGTGTGTATTTAGAATTAGTGTTAGCTTCACCTGGCGAGACGATCTCGCCATCTCCAAACGCCTAGCGAAGCAGCAGAAGGCACGGGTGTGTTGGATACTGGCCACCAAAACTAACAGGGGGGGAAAAAAATAAAGTGTTTATTTTTAGTTTAGCACCTTTCCTGTGCAAACTTGCGCCTGAAATGCTTCCTTTGCTCTTGCTCCGTGCAAGGCAGTGGACTCTGCCGTGTGTTCAGTCTGCTGAGCTGGTTTTCTCCTGGTTACTCCAGCCGTTAAAGAAGCTGTGGGCACACACAGCCGAGGTTTCCAAAACCAGAACTAAAAGCACTGGCTCGTATTTTTTATGCCTGCTATTGTGCATTTTATTCCTGCTGTTGTGCCCGACTCAGTTTTGGCTGCTTGCAGTCCTGGCATCCAAACGTGACCGTATCACCGTGCCGTGAGACACTGGCGTCAGGAGGTACCGGAGCCCCTCTCGGGGCAGCGCAGGAGCAAAGCAGCAGTGAGTGGGTGCGAGCAGAGAGTAGCCCATGGCTCGTTTGCTCTCAAGCCCTAAATTGTGCTTGGACTAATCCTGCTCAGAACCACGGTGGGGAGGCCGATGGGTCGCCCTTTTGAGGCAGAGCGTCGTGAACCGATGATGTATGTTGGGCCCCTGCGTGCGATCTCTGACTTGGCTTTCTTCCCCGCAGTCTCTGCAACAGTCCTGTGCCAGAAGCTGATGGAGGTGGTTCCACAAGAATCGTAAGCAGGAGAAGCAGGGACGTTCGGCTCGAGGAAACGCACAATATTATTTTAAGACGACACAAGGAGAAAATGCCCCTGATCCCTCATAAACGAAACCTTGGCACTGGAGCACCCCGTCGGAGCTGCTTCGCGTCTGACACCGTGTCCCCGGCTCTGCCTTGCCTCCCCCGGCGCCACCCTTTAGCCTGGCAGATGAGTAACCCTGCGATGAGAAGTTCTTGGTATGAAGTGGGCCAGGAGGAGGAATTCCTGCCGGCAGCTTCAAGGGGTCCTGCCCGTCCGGCAGCAGCGAGTCCGATCAGCATCTCTGTGTGTGTGCGTGTGTGATAGCGAGGGCTGTCCTTCAGTTCTGCGTAGGCTTCCTCGGGGTGGGTCTGGGATCCCCCCGATGACGGCAGATCTGCTCGTGAGCCCGGTTTGAGTGTTGCCAGCCGTACAGATGTGCCTGGGGCTGGGGCTGGGACTGTCACAGAGCCGCAGGGTGGTCCTGAGCCTGGCCCGCCTGCCTTTCCTGGTCTAGGCGGGGGGTGGTTGGGAAGCAAAAAGTTGGCTCATGTTGGCTCACGTGCTCACACACACACACACACACACACACACAAACTCCTACCAAAATACGTGCTGCTGGATGCTTTGGACTCTGTCCACTGGCAGTGACTTCGGTGAGACAAGGCAGAGCAGAATCCGTGTCAGAGAAACGATGCGGGGAGGCCTCGTCTGACCTGCATTGCGTTCCCGACTACAGCCCTTGGGCTTCTCTGCCGCTGTCTGGCATTTAACTCTCAGTTCCAAGCCATCTCCCTGCTCTTGAGCCGGTCCTCTGGGATGCTGGTCACCAGAATGCCCATCCCGTGGCCCTGTGAATTAGCACTGGGGCAGGCGCAGGCCTGAGGGTGGAGTTCCTCCTGAGAAACCCAGGGAAATTAGCAGCAGGCTAAGTCCTCGGCTTGCTCACTCCATGGCTTTTCGTAGATAGGCTCCCATCCAGCCTGGGGTGAGCAACATCATGCTCTCCAAACGGCCCTGTTCGTCGCCCACAGCGTGATTCATGTTTGCCCCTAAACCGTTTGCAAAGAGAAAATGAGGGTGGGATTCCCTTGGCTCGTTCCCTGGGGTGGATCTTGGCATTGCCTGTCGCCGTGCCCCTTCGTCATGCTCGTGTCTCCTCTAGAAGGTGCGGTGGAGATGGGACCAGCTGAGGGTGTAGAAAGGGGCAGGTGTCCCCGGATGGCTGGAGCTTGGCTTTAATCTGGGGCTGCTGTAGATGGTCTGTTTTGCTCTGAGAAGCAGGACCTGGAGGGGCCTGGTCCTCCTTCGTGCAAAACTGCGGCATCGGGTTTGGCTCGGTGGGGTGCCCTCACCAACATCCTCCCGTTGAGGGAGTGGTCTTTGAGCATGAAGCACAACCCGCCTGTGAAACCTTTTGCTGTTGTGGGTGGTGCAGCCCCATCCCCTGAGCCCACCCAAAATTCCTCAAGTTCCCAAGTAGTCGACACTGTCCTCTTAGGAACGTGTTGCTTTGTTTGCTCAAAAGCATCACCTTTTCAGCAAAACTGCGGTCTTGAACCACTTGCTCCTTACGCTTCTGCACTCGAGGTGATAGTCAGCTGGAAACCAAAAGCCTCTTCTCCCCACAGGGGAGCTGCTTCAGTCTCTGTTACGGATCTGCTTGTGCTCGTGCTTTGTGCAAAGGGGTCGCTGAACTATTTTTTTTTTCTCCGCAATGTTTTTGTAAACCAAGCTGTTTGGAAGCCAGGATCCTCCCAAGAGCTAATGCTCTTGAGTGGATTCCCCTCGTAGCGTATTTTGGATGAAAAGGCATTAAGGACACCAACGGTACTAGCTCATGCTTTGTCCTTTTAAGAAGTTTTTTAGCGAAAAAGAGTTGTGTCATAGCAGGTGGCAGCTTCTGCTCAAGCGTCCGTGCCCATGCCCGTGGCTACGTCAACGCGCGTCTCCGCGCAGCTCGGCTATTGCTTCGCCCACCCCGTGGCTTTGCCTTGAGGCAGGGCAGGAGGAATAGGTGAGACAATCACCGCGCTGAAAACCTTTGCTGTCGGGGAGATCCCCCGGCCGGCTCAGGTGCCTCTTCACAGGGGTTAGCGTTGAGCTCTCCTGGAGCCGAGTGAACCTCCGGAGAGTCGCAGCTGGTTTGGGTGTATATCTACAGTACAGAAGAACCCCAAGTTTCTGGCCAGGGCCTGGCTGTTGGGGGGCCTACATGCAATGAATTGGAGCATCTCAGATCCAGCGCCTGCGGAGAGGCATTTGCATAAACAAGGTCTTGAACCGTCAAACTTCACTCAGTTTTCGGAATCCTCTTCCAGCTGAAGGCCGAGATGTTTTTGGCAGGGTAGTGATGGGAAATCACTGCTTATGCCGGACGTGATTCATGGAGAGAGGACCTCAGTCTCTCACCTTCCACTCGATCTGCAGGGTTTGGGGCTGTGATGGTCTCAGGGCCGTCGTCCCGCAGGGCCTGGGTTCAGCGTAGGGGCTCTCAGTGCTGACACATACCAGCAGAATAACTTGGGATGCAAAGGAAAGGGATCTTCAGCTCTCAGCCACCTCAGCCCAGTGTAAATGAGCACTCAGGTCCAGTCCCCAGAGAGCTCAGAAGTGGGTCCAGATCTCCCAGAGGCGGTGGGGGCTGCTTGGTTTGGACACATCTTTAAGCAGGTTTCATCGGTGATGAAGACCATCACTACACAATATCCTCTTGGTGAACCTTTCACACTGGTTTTAAAGAGATGTCACACCGAGAAATATTTTTTTATTAATTGACTGATCTTAATTAAATCCTTAACTCGCTTGCTTGCTCTTTATGAATCTTCATGATGTTTCACTTGCTGCTAAAGATCTTTCTCTTGTACTAACCTGCTGGCTCTGGCGTTGATACCCAACGTTTCACGGTGATCTCGCCAGCGTCTCCCTGGCAATAGAGGTATAGGAAGAAACTGAACCAGGTACCAGCACAGAATGACAAAACCATTGCATTCGCTCAGCCACAGCTCACATCTCAAAGTTTACCTTCCAAAAACCTGATTTCTTTTATCCCTGATTCATTGACCCCGGTAGTTCCCCTCCACCAGAGCTTGGTGACATGGCTGTAAGAGGCTGGGTTATTTTCTCCTGGAAGTGAGGGAGATAATGAGTGAGGGGGTAAAACTGAATTTAATTTAATAAAGAAAACACCACAAAGTAACTTCTCCAATGGGTGGAACTGCTGCTGACAAACAGCATCTGCTGTCCAGCGCGACGGCTCGTAACAGACTCGGTGTCTGCTGCCCTCAGGGGCTTGCTGTGTTCAGCCGCGGTTTAGTATGGAAAAAGAGGGAATACATCCCTGTGGAAGACCTCCTTGCTGCTTGTTTTCCTCAAATGTGGAATGAGATGTGTCACGGAGGGTGCGGGGCGCAACAGAGACTTCACAGAAAGTTTCTCATCCTTCCCAGCACTGGATGTGGGATTTTTCTGTTCTTTCTCTGTTTGCTTCTGCTCCTTTGAGCCTCTGCTCGGTCGACCCACCAAGGGAGATAAACCCTTCCCGCAAAGGACACGTACAACCACAGTGCCCGTGAGTTTGCTTTCCTCAACAGTAGCTGCAGTTCAAGGAGGCACCGCGTGAATCCATTTCATATGATTCTCGTACAGCCGGAGCGGTCCTGTCTGGAGTCACAGACTCATTGTGGTTGGAAAAGACCTTTAAGATCGTCGAGTCCAGCCGCGGAGCTGCGGCTGCGTGGTTCTGCAAGCGAGGGCTGTGCCCCAGGAGTCCCTTGGTCCTTGTGCTGAACCCCCCCTTTCAGTTATTGCTCTTCTGAGCTCGTTTTTTCTGTATTTAGCCTCCCAGGCAGTCAGTTGTTAGGGGCGCTCGGAGAGCAGCATCCCGCAGGGATTGCTAAACAGTAGGGCAGGGGCTTGTGTGTCCTTACCCGTTGGGTTCCTCTTTCTAAATGAGAAGCTTCTTCCCAACGGAGAGAGGAACCAGCCCTGCAGAATGCTCCTGGTCAAAAATGGGGGGGATTTAGGTCATCCTGGGTGGATTTTTATTTTTTTTTATTAATTTTTTTTTAACTTCCTGTGATATTTGCAGCGTTTGCCATCCCAGATACCACGTTCTGGTAAACAGGCTTTTGTTTTTAATGGCACCCTCTGTGGATACAGAGTTCAAAGGGTTTCTGTCGCTCTTGAACAAACTTTAGAGACCCTTCAACTGGATTGAAACTTGTCAGGAGTGGCTTTGTTGTTCTCCGAGCCCCCTCCCTGCGGGCGGCTCAGCAAGGGGGGATAAATTGGGCTCCTCCATGGGCTCCTCCGCTGTGGGGCTGCCCGAGAGTGGAGCCCTCGAGGGCTGGGGGTGTTCATAGCATCATGAGGTTGGAAGGGACCTCTGAGATCCTCGAGTCCAACCGTGCTGCAGCAGAGCTCTTCCCCGCGCCCGCGACTTCCCAACCCCTGAGAGATGTTTGCCGTGGCAGGGTCCTGGCCCGCCTGCGGGGAATGGCAGGGAAGGTTTCCACTCGGGCTGGGGAGGCACCCGTGCCTTCAGCTGAGGCTACAGTGTTCTTGGGCTTTAATAAAAAATACAAATTAAAAGGAAAAAGAAGAAGGAAACAGCCAAATGTTGTCATTACGCAACGCTCTGGCTGGTCAGGGCTATTCTTGTGCGATGCCGGCTTTCCCCTCGACCGGTTGCACAACTCCGTTCCTAATGGCATCAAAGAGGAAGGCGACGTTGGCCATTGAGAAAGGGCTGGAACAAAGCTTCTCCCTGGAGCTTGGGAAAGGGCAACCCACGGGCGAGACGGCTCCGGTTCCCCCCGCTCCCCGGGGCTCACGCTGAGGTCTGCTGGCCGGCGCCACGACCTCGGCAGAGCCCCCCCTCCGGCCTGAATCGCAGCCTTGTGCCGGCCCGGGGCGCCCCGTGAGCAGCTCCGGCGCGGCTGGAGCCGGCAGCGCTTGGCTGCCGACCAGGGACGGTGGCAGCCGGCTCCCGGCGGCGATGGGAATCCGCTCCCGCGCTTCCACCGGGGACCGTGTCCGGGCCGGGCCATCCCGCAAGACCTCGGTGTGGAGGGACGCTCAAGGGGCTCTCCGTTTCTGGTGGCTTCTTGAGGAGTTACAGCCGGCCAGCCTTACGCTGGTTTTGCCCATACTGGGGAAGTTTCTTCCCAGTTTACTTGGTTTGAACTGGAACTAGCAGCTGGGGTGGGGGGTGCGTGTGTGCGGGATGCTGCTGGGAGTCAAAGCCGTTCAGCTGCACGTAGGGAACGTGGCTTGGATTAGGTCGCCCCTAAGGAACCGATGTCCAGAGGTTTATTTCTTTGCTTTCAGCCCCCCGTTCCTTGCGTGAGAAGGGGTGTTGCTTCCTCCAGCTGTTGAAGTGTTAATGAGAAAATTAAAAAAAAAAAAAAAAAAGAAAATATTTTTTTAAATATTGAATTAATTTTTAAGTGGCCTAAAAGAGACTTTATATCTACACCTAAATTATTCCCCTCGGGTGACGTTGGCCTCGGCGCAGGGGCTCTGCAAGCGCTCGGATGCTCTCCCGCATCCCAGCTGCGGGACGCGGCGCTGCGGGCTCTGGCCGCCTCCTGCGCCGGGACGAATCCCACACGGAGGGAAAAAAGCCTTATTTGTTCCGAGGCCGGGGCGAGGTCCGGGTCCCACCTCAGTCCTTACAGAGGAAGAATTTTAAGTGGTACCCAGCCCTTGCGCTGGCCCGCAGAACAAAACGAGGGTGAAAGTCCCGTCTAGTGAATAATCTGACTTTCCAGAGATACCTTTCTTCTAAAGTTTGTATTTTTGTTGTTTGTTTTGTTTTTTTTTTAAAAAAAAATACAGGAAAAAAAAGGCTCTTAACATACAGAAGAAATTCTAGATCTGATTTACAATTTTGTTATATTTGGTTGCTTTAAAAATATTTTACTAATTTAAATGTTGCTGTAGATGAAATTCTATTTATTTTAAGGGGTAAATATCTTTTAGTCTTAATACTTCTACAGTAAGCGCTGTCGATTTACAACGTTTGTGTTCCTGTCAACACAGCTATTCCACGGCTGACCGAGTGCTGCTCAGCCTGTAGTAACTTAATCAAATTGCCTTGTACAACAAGATGTCTCCTGCAATGTATTTTTTCTAGTATTTCTTGATTCTTTTATGTCTGTGGTTAACAAACCTGTTAAAACGTTTGGGTTGTTCTATGTTTCAGGTTGTTGTTGTGTTTTTTTAACAAAGAAAGCTGAATTACAACTCGCTTGTTGCTGGTCTTTGCCTCGAGAAACCTTTTATTTTGCCAAAGGCTGCCTCGCTCATCCCACGTCCGCCTGAGCCCCGGCTTGCCGAGCGTTCCCCTCGCAGGCGGGTCTGGGAAGTTCTAGTTACCATTTCTGGTTTGGCACCTCTTAAAACCGAGGGGATGGGAACGTGGGTGGGCTTTGGGGAAGAGGTGATGACAGATGTCCTCGTTCCCCGGGTGTATCTGCGTGGGTGTGTGACAGAGGGGGTGTGTGCCGCTGGGGACAGCTTGCAGCCAAAACCAGTGTCTGCACCGCAGGCAGGTATCGAGCTTTCTGCGGGACAAGCGATCCTCTGCCGCAGTCCCTCTTCCCCGTGTCCTTCCACGCCAGAGAGACGCTCTGTCTGCAGGGGCCCTGGCGGGCGGGAAGGGAGGGGATGTGCAGATGGCAGAGCTCGGAAGTTTTCCTTCCTAAGGGGCAGGATGGCGCTCAGGCCGTTGTGGGCACGCACCCCCCGAGAGGAAGAAATGGGCATGAAGTGCTGATGGAGCTTAGAAGGGCTGCGACGAAACCCCAGCAGTAAAGGGAGACATCGGGGCTGAACAGACGTCCCTACCCAGGTTTCACACTGAATTTCAGGTGCTGCGGTCAACCCACGGCTTGAACAATGAGAGAATTCACAAGAAAAAAGGCAATTCTTGGTTTTCTCTCGAGCATTGTGGCTGTTTCAGAAAGCAACGCTGGAAGAGAGAAAATCCGCAGCGTTACACGCTCAAGCCCAACTTCCACGTAAAACCAAACCCCGCTGCCGCGGTAACATCACGTCTGTACTTCCATGTCACACGGAAGAGGGCGGAGGTGCAGAAATGAGAATGCAGTTAGGAGGATAATGTGTGTGACAAAGGGCACGGAGGCTCTGATACGGCATGAGAGGCTGTTAGTGGAGGAATTAGAGTAATCTAAGAAAAACATCTCTGGAAGCCAGCGTGGCTGAGCAGCAGAATAGCCTGTGCCGCTGGCGATTTGAGAGAGATCGTTCCAAAAGTGACAGTTGTGGCCAAAGAAGGAAAACAGAGGAGACAATAAACTCTGGCAAATGCAATATAAAACCTCAATCAGAGAAGTCAACAGGACGTTCACAAGTGGGACGCTGACGGCGCGAGGAGGAGAAGGAAGCCTGCCAGGGACACGGCGGGCCCCGTGCTGTGCTGCAAGGCGCCTTAGCGGGCAGATAAGGCGGTAGCACAGAAACGAAATGAGTTATTTGCATCCGTGTTTGCTGCGGGCTTGCTTGGAGAAGTTCCCGTGCTGGAGCCTGTCTTCGCAGGGAGCGAGCCCGAGGAATTGCTGCCAGATAAAGCATCGCGTCGCGGAGCTCTGGGACTCAGAGGCCGTCCAGAGCTGCGAAGGGTCGCGGCTTGGATCAAGCGCTACCCGCAGGCGCCCCACCGCACAGCACAGCAGCGATGCCCGTGGTATGGGAGGTGGCAAACGGGATGCCAGTACGAGTCCAGGAGTAGCCCAGACCTGTTGCAAGAAGCTGTTGTAGAGGATACAGCGAGCAGAGAGACGGAGAAGAGCATCCTGGGGAGAAACACGCGGCTTTCATACAGGGGGGTCCGTCCTCAGCAGACCACCGAGCTTCCAGTGCCACATGTCCGTGGGTTTTCAGCAGGCTCGGCTCTCACTGAGCTTCCCACGGGCTTTGAAAGGAGGAATTCATTTCAGTGGTAATTGTTGGGGAGAGCGAAAACACTGGCCAAAGTAGTTAATAGTGGAGGGAGGTGGTTTGCAGAGCTTGTGTGTGGATCCTTTCTTGGTTCAGGCCAGTTCAGCACACACGGTCTGGACAAAGGGGTAGACGCGGGTGGCAGAGTCTCCTGGGGAACGAGCATTTTTCAGGCTCATCAAATATAATGTTGATCGCAACGAGGGATGTCCTGACAGGGCGATAAAACTGCAGGCGAGGAGGAAGTCCCAACGCAGAAGACAAATGGCAGCGCTGCTGTGTATCCTCCCCCCGTGTGCCCCCCCTGAGGCTGAGCTCGTCCCGTCGCCCCACCAGGGCTGGGGGCTACGGCGGGGGGGGGAGTGGGAGAGGGCTGGGACTCGCCATCGCGTGAGCACCGGGCGAGCGCTCGGGCGGACGGCCCGAGACAAAGGCAGGCCCTGCGTGGGTGCACGAGGATGAGCGTGGCCAGCAGGTGGAGGGAGGTTATTCTCCCTCTCTACTCCGCTCTGGTGAAGCCTTATCTGGAGTGCTGTGTCCAGTTCTGGGCCCCCCAGTTCAAGAGGGACAGGGAACTGCTGGAGAGAGTCCAGCGGAGGGCTGCTAAGATGATGAGGGGGCTGGAGCATCTCTCCTATGAGGAAAGGCTGAGGGACCTGGGGCTCTTCAGCCTGGAGAAGAGAAGACTGAGAGGGGACCTTATCAACACTTACCAATCTCTGGAGGGTGGGGATCAAGAGGACAGGGCCAGGCTCTTTTCAGTGGTGCCCAGTGACAGGACAAGGCACAAACTGGAACACAGGAGGTTCCGCCTCAACGTGAGGAAAAACTTCTTTACTCAGAGGGTGGCAGAGCACTGGGACAGGCTGCCCAGGGAGGCTGCGGAGTCTCCTTCCCTGGAGATATTCAAAACCCGCCTGGATGCCGTCCTGTGTGACCCGCTCGGGGTGACCCTGCTTTAGCAGGGGGGTTGGACTAGATGGTCTCCAGAGGTCCCTTCCACCCCCCACCGTTCTGTGATTCTGTTTCATATGGGGTTTCCCTGGAAGGTCACTACTGATGGCTGCTGGAGACGCGGTCCTTTGGCCATGGCTTGACTCTTGGCTCCCCTCCAGTTGTCCTTTTTGTGGCAGCAGCCGTGCCTTCATGCCCGGAGGGTGAACGTCAGTTCATCAACGGTAGCAGAAGAAGCCCCGTGGTGGCAGAAGAAGCCCCGTGGTGGTAGAGGAAGCCCCGTGCTGGGCTTTTCCCGGGAAGGGCTCACTGCATGGGAGCCACATATGGCCCCAGCGCGGTCCCCAGGCAGCACCGAGCTGTCTCGATGCATCTCCCCAGCTTTGGTCTTGTGGCTGCTGGTCATGTCCTGACGGCTGGAGGTTGCAGCGGCGCTGGGAGGGGGCAGGCGTGGGAACGCAGCCCTTCTGGAGGACACACAAGCAGCGAGACTGCTGCTTTTCCACCCTTGAACCAAAACCATGACATTTTCCCCCGCAAAGCCAGGAGCCGGCTGCGTGTTTGAGCGACACGGAGGGAGGCATGGGGGTCTGCCACCAATGAAGGGTGAGCCCTCGGAGCAGCAGGTAGAAATGCCTCTGCAAACTGGAGGCAAGCCCAGCAAAAAAGCAATAAACCCGTTGTTTATTTGAAGATTCGTGTGAAAGATGAAAGGCACTAAATATGTTTGGGTTGGGAAGAAACCACTGAGGGTGGGGTGTGACACGGGCTGGGAACCGCTTCAAGGATGCAAACAGAAACGAGCGCAAGGAGCTGACGAGGAATTGTGGATAGAACTAATAAAGGGATTCTCTGAGGCAGATGAATTAATACACCGAAGATGAGATACAGGTATGAGGGAATTTAATAAAAGGAGAATTGACGTTGACAAACTTCCTTGCAGCAAAATACACCCGACAACAAAATTTCCCCCTTAATTTTGAAGCAAGGGAAGTTCTTTTTTTTTGTTGTTTTTAAAAGGAGTTGCTAACATTTCACCCGTTGTGCAAAAGCCAAGAAATAAAAGAGCGTCTTCAGAACATCCCCGTCTGTCCCAATTTTGCCGGAGACACACTTCAGGTGTCAGAGCTCAGCAGCCCAGGATTTAGAGAAGAGAGGGTGCTGTGGGCCCTTAACGAACGTATGCCTCCGACCCCCCGAGTTCCACACCCTGATCTACAACAGGTATTTTTACAGATGTCTATAAGGGGTTTTTCCCAGAAAACACACGTTTTCTGCCTATCTCAGCCTGGGGACGGATGGCACAGGAGATGGTGGTGAGGACCTGAAAATCTGGGCTCTCCTCCAGCCAACCCCCGTTGTGCCTGGCTGGGCCTCAGTTTCCCCAGCTGAGAACGACCGTGCCCACCCGCCGAGAAGAGATGAACTCCCCTCCTCGCTGAATCAGGTGGGGCAGTAAGTGCTGGAAATTCCCCTGGCCTTCATCCAAGCTGCACAATGCGAGCAATAAATCCACATTTTAATCCCTACATCGAATCGGAGACCAGGGAAGTGAGAAATGACAATTCCTTCTGCCTGAGCCTCTCTTTCCAAATTTACCTAACTTGTCCTTCAGACGCTGCCCCTCTGGGGCCACCGGGCAAGGCACCTTGTGTTCAGGTGAAGAGCTCTGCCAGCACCCTGTCCCCAAAAGTCAGCTGGCAGTCAAGGGTTGCAGAACAATGTACCTGTTGCCTCAGTCTTTAGTTAAACACGCGCCTTGGGGAGCTGGGCCCCGGGTTTGGGCTGGCTCGAAGCGCTTTCAGCACCATCCACTCACCCACCGTGCGCGTCAGGAGCTGCGGCAGCGGCGTTGGCCGGCAAAGAGCCGGTTTGGATGGAGCTGGCAAGGCGCTGAGCGGGGTAGGGGGGGGATGCCGGAGTGAGGGACAGTGCCTGAGACAACGGGAACGGGCAGGATGACAGATTATGTAAGAAAAATAATTCTTTCTTTGTATTAAGAGCTCTTTTCAACACCTCCTTTTGGGACTGCTTCCCTGCTTCCCCTCTGCAGCCAGGGCAATAAGCCCTGAAAACGATCCAGCTCGAGGATCCTACCCGGCTCTCCCAGCCTCTCTGCCTGCGTTGTCATCACTTGTCACCGTGTCCCTCGGAGCTGGAGGCCGGCAGCAGCGGGGACACGCACAGGTTACAAAGCAGCCGCGGTGGGTAGGGAACGTGTCGGCCCATGGCTGCCCCCGAGCGGACCAGGGGAAGGTCTTTGGTTCTGCTCTGCCGCCTCATTTTCCACCTCCGCGTTCTGCCGGGCTCTCGGCACGATTCAGAGCAAGCTTTGGGCAGGGAACCGCCGCAGACCCCGCCAGACTTCTGAAAATGAGGCACCATCTGTAACGGCATTGAGGCGTGAATCTCGTAGCCTCCAGAGGCGTCAACAGCGTTATCACAAAAATGAGTAATAAAAGTAGAAGGCGCAGAGCTCCATGCGCGCTAAGCGCCACGAGCAAATCCCCGGGCTGTGGCCGTACGCCTGGACAAACCCTAAAAGCGTAACTACACGGTGGGAACACGAGCGTGTTCTTCGCTTTGGACTGTTTTTCGGGCTGGTTTGGTCAACATCGCCAGGAGCCTGGCTCCGGATTTCACTGAGGTCATCGCTGCTCGAACTTGCCCGGGAAAAGCACGGGCTCCCCCCTCTCCCCGTGCAGCTCCTCGCCTTGCGTAACCTCCGCGAGCCGCAGAGGCGGGAGAGCTCGTCCTGCGTAGAGCTGCAGAGCTCATAAACCAGGTCTGGGCACCTCAGGTATTCGGGAGGTTTTGGGGTGTAACGAGCTGCACGGAGGTGCCGGTGCATGTTCTTGTACCCGAGAGCGGCGTTGCTGCAAAGACCCCGGACCAGTTAAAAGGGAAAAAAACCCCAATGTCTGGAGGGGATGTGTTCCCTCTGCCAGGAGAAGCCCTGCTCAGCGGATAGGTGTTAAAGCCCTGCAAGTCTCCGTGTGATAAAAAACCAAGCAAAACACATTTGGGCCTGCAGGGACTTGAAATGAGGTTGCTGCTGGCCCTGGCTTTCAGGCAACAAAAAGTCAGCAGGCCAACGGCATGCGGCTAATGAAAACAAGAGCACCAGTCACCTTTCTGCACCGAGTCTTGAGCAAACCAAGCGGAACGTGCTGGGGTTTATCAACAGCAGTTGGGGACGCAGATGTGTGGCCACAGGGGAGACCCTCGTGCGAGCCGAAGCCGTGCGAGGAGGCGCTCCGCTTGCAGCCCCGACCGCAAAGGATGCCCGGCCTCGGCACTCGGCCCTGCCCTGCCCCTCTGCCAGGCCCTGGCAGCCGTGAAAGCTGCCTGCAAGTCACCGGGAGGTGGGCGCCGCTGCGGGAGAGCTGGCTGGATGGAGGGAAAAGCCACCGTGTGCCACCGGGACCCAAAGGGAACACGCTTTGGTGACCGCAAGCTGCCCCACGTGCCGGGCGCTACCACCCTTTCACGGCTGCACTATTTGTTGGAAGTCAGCTGGGTCGGGCAGGTCTTTAAAAGATTTTTCCAGCCGTCTCGGTGAACTGGAGGAGTTGGGAGGGCTGGGAATGCTCAGGGCAGGGCGAGCTCCCTGCCGTTAACTGCAGTCTCCTGTCCGTCCGACTGCAGCCTTGCTCCTGCTGGATGGTATTCAGCCATTTGCCAACGCTGTGTTTGCACTAGGGGGGGGGGAAAAACAGAGAATAAAAAACAATCCAACTTGACAAAGTTGCTTGAAACAGTCTTTTCAAAGAGGCGTTGGCTTTCCGCAATGTAAAGAGTTTAAGCTCTCACAGAGTTTAAGCTCTCACATGACACGTCGGGTTGTGCAATTACTGCAGAAATCAGCGTCGGCCGTCACAGGGGGGGAGCAGGAACCTGAGGAAGCAGCCGAAGGAAAAGGTCTGGGGCTGATGAGCTGCTAATTGGACGGCCCTTCCTCTGGTGGAGAAAATAATTGCTTCAAAATGAAAACGCCGGTTCCTAGGAGAAAGCCATTTAAAGCCACGATAATCCCAGTGTAGATCAGACCCTCTGCGTAACCGCAAATTGCTATTGCTGGTCACGTTTTGTCTTCAGAAGCAACATTTGGGGATGGAAAAATCCTTTTGTCACTTGTTCATGATTGTTTTCTTCATATACCCCCACTATTTTCTAGAAAAAGGCAGAAGCCTGGCCTTAGCTAGCTAGAAAACTTGCAAGCCTCAAACCTCTAGCTTTTCTTTCATTTCCATGCTCAATTAAAATTAATACTTTAAATTCAAACATCAGCAAAAATAAGTCTGTCTTTTTTTTTTATTTCTAGCGCCCCGTGGAGTTTCTGAGCAGGGGCTCTCACTGCTGAGCAAAGCCTGGGCAGGTTTGGTCTGTCTTATTCATCAAATTAAATCTGAGAGAACCTCCTGCACCCAAGTCAAACGAGATAAACCCCCAAATCTTGCAAAATACTCTCTACGGGATTTTCTTCTCGCTGTGTGGGCCAAATACCATCTGGATTTCTGCAAAACCACTTTCAGACCCGCCTCGTTCTGGCCGTGGGCTTGCGGCCTCTCCAGGGTCTGACACAAGACCCTACCGAGGGCCGTCGCATCCGAGGAAAACAGCAAGAGCCGTTTCGCAGCCCGCGGGGTTGGAAAAGCGCCCGCAGAGGCACAGCGCTGCCCCGTCCTCCCCCGAACCCCGGGGCTCTGCTTCCTGCCTCGCAGGACGGCTCTTTGTGGCAGGAAAGGAGCTTTATGCTCAACCCGGAGCCGTAACGGTGTCCCAGGAACGGGCTGGTTTGCTCCAGAACAAGATCCCCGGCAGAAACACAATTTCTTGCCCCTCTTGGCGATTTAACCTCCTTCTTGTTGTGGCCTGTTCTCGCCCGTGCGCTGAAGCCTGACAGCTTTTGGCTGCTGTTGATTCACGCAGGGGGTTAGGCGGGGAAGGATGCTTTCTTTTGATTTTCCTTGCCCTTATTGAATGAATTCCAGCCTTTCTGGGGAGCTGCACCCCCTGCTTCGTGTGCCACAGCCTCCCAGGCGCCAGTCCCGGTGCAAATCACGGTGGGGCGAGCGCTGCGTTGGTGTTTCGGGGTGGTTTGCTCCGAGCGTCGACGCCAGCGCCACGAGGGTTGACCTGCTGCATCCCCAGCGCCGAAACGCTGCCGGGGATGGGGAGCTGCAACCCGCGGCGGCTGCACGTTCAACCCCTCGGTGGAAGGAAACCACAGGCATGGGGGAAACTGCTCTCCCACCCATCTCTGAGAAAACAGGATGGAGATGAAAGGACAAAATTAATCTCAAGGCTGGTTAATGCCAACCAGGTGTGATGGAACCAGGGCTTGGGAAGAGATGGGGATTTGGAAACAAAGAGGAAAATTGACCTGGAATGAAAAAAAGCGATCTTGATCCTGCGCGAGATCAAAGAGCAAAAGGCACGTCGGGAAGAGCTTCCCTGCCGGGTGCACGGCGCGGTGGCGGGGCAGGCGGAGGAGCGCTGGCAGGGAGCGGGAAGGCGCTGGCAATCCTCCCCTGTACAAACAACTCCAAAGGGGTGGCAGGAGGAACTGGGCCAGAACCTCTCCGTTTGGATTGCAGCGCCGCGGCAAGGGAAGGGCTTTGGATGCTGCTGCTGCTCAAAGGCCAACCCCAAACTCCCTGCGCCGTTTGGGTGAAGTTCCCCGTGTTTTCAGGCTGATGGGAGTCACCGCCCGGAGCGAAAGGATTTTCCCCCAACTGGGTTGGGTGAGGTTCCCCTCCCAGTGCTCGGCTCGCTGCCTCTCCCCAACAAATAACCACCGGCTTGTTCAAACCCCGCTGGCCTCCAGGTGCAGCGGATAAAGGTGAGGGATTTGGGAGGAATGAGGAACCCCAGCGCCAGCCCACGCCTGCCTCCAACTGGGCCTTTCGCCAGGCAAGTCGGCGCCCGGGGAGAGCCGCCAGCCTCTCCTGGTAGCTGTCGTGCAGTTCGGGGCGTCGCCAGACCGCTTGGCCGCGTGTTTGGCTGATCTGGACCGATGCCCACCGATAAAAAAGCCGTGACGCAGCTGACGCGAGCTAGCAGCTCCGTGCAGAAGGAACGACCTTCCCGTTGGGTGTCCCATGCCAGCGGTTTCGTGCAGAAGGACTCACTGCCCGGTGTGGGCCGCGCAGCACCTTTTTCTTCATGGTGTCTTGAAGTATCCGTACTCTTGTTAGCGGACAGGCTTCCCCCAGCGCCACAAGTGAGCAGGAGGAGCCTGTCCATGAAGGCAGCAGAGGGGAGCGGGCAGCTTCTGCAGCTGGTGTTGCACAAACACATCCTCTGTGTCCCTTTTCTTCCTCCTGGCGCCCGTCCTGGTCTCTCACTTGGTCCCTGGAGAGCAGGGCAGAGGGGTTTATTCAATCCGAGCTGGCCCTTCAGCATGGGAGTACGACCCACCGCTCCCGCTGGCTGGTGTGCGGACAGGCTGGGCAAGAGGAACAGCACCAGGATGGGCACCCGGCCACGATCCCGCTCCCTCCCGTGTGCGGTTGGGGTGCTTCTCACCTCGGTCCCCTAATGTGGCAGTTTATCTTGTGGGAAAGCGTGAAGCTGGCCCGAGTGTCAACAGCCACCCTAGAAACCCGGTTTACGCTCCCGAGCCTCGCCAGACCGCGCAGCAGGTATCAGAGTAAATATTGGTTTTCCAACGGGACCTCATTCCCATCTGCTTCATCAGCAGAATGGGTCATGTGTGGCGCGTCAGGTTGGTTTTCACGTGGTTCTCTTAATAATGAAGCCATGCTTTCCATTCAAGCAGCACAGAAAAAAAGCCCACTGTGAGTTATCACCAAGATCTGGGGTTTGCCTTCTTGTGTGACTCTTTCTTTTCTAGTAACAGAAATGACATCACCGGTCAGGAAACCGAGACGGTCGTGTCCGAGAGAAAACAGTTCACAGTACATAGTGATAGAAAAACTGTTAAGGGATATTATTTTCACTGAGTTTGCAGCTTGAGGTTAAAATTAAACCTTTTCTTCAAAAAATGAGTCAGTGATAGATAGACAGATCACAGAATCACAGAACGCTAGGGGTTGGAAGGGACCTCGAAAGATCATCCAGTGCAACCTCCCTGCCAGAGCAGGACCACCTAGAGTAGATGTGGGACAATCAATCACCTACCACGTCGTGTCTGTAAAAACACCCCGACACGTGTTCAGAAGTGGATGTGATGTCATCTTTTAAAAACTAAATCGTACTAATTGCTATGTCAGTGCAGGAGAACAGCATTGCGATGAGGCGGTGGGCTTTGTAGATGACACATGATGTTCTGCTGGAAGGAAAAGAAGAAAGTTTTGTCTATGTTTCACGGTGCCTAAATCGCTGACCATCCCTGGAGGGTCTGCTGAGCTTCTGGGAGTTCACAGGGGAGACTGAGAAAGAGGCAACTCGATACAATTGCAACCACGGAGCACGCGTCTCCCGCGTCTCCTGCTCCATGCACGGCTTCTCATACCCACCACAGTCAAACCAAAGCACAAAGCGCAGCCCCCGCTACAGCAGCTGCTTCTGCTAAAGGCTGATGCTTGAGGAGAACACTTCTGCTCACAAGAGCAGTCAACATACCCAAGCCTATCTTTTTAAGCCACGGAGAATGAACAAATATTTTCTTTTCTTTTGCAAAACCACGAGGAATCTTGCCAGGGTCATCGTTTCCTGAGGGTAAATGTTTAGCATGATAAGGGATGTATCTTTACCGAAGGGCTGACAAAACCAGACTGAACCAGAGCAGAACATACCAAATCCCTCCGCAGCGCGTTGCTCAGACTGGTAAAGCCTTGTCAACTCAAGGTGACAGCAGCAGGCACGGCTGTAAGTAGATAATCTGATCCCAATAGCTGTCACAGCACTACCAGGAAAAACAAATGCCCATCGGTTGTGGAAAAACCTACTCACCCGTCAGGGCTGGGTCAGTGGCTTTTTGTGAAGATAAAACAGACTTAATTTCATCCCTGCCGCTGTTATCAGGGCTGAGGCAGGTAAAGATCAAACACTAAGGGTCAGTCCCTGCCTTTTACCTCCTCAGCTGTAAAAAGTTGTAAAAGTTGGGCATGGGAGAACAGTGAGGAACGACCCACGTCCACTCTTGCCACGGGGCAGGTTGGCTCGCTCCAGCCATCTTTGGCTGACGTTGGCCTCGCAGGGTCTTGGACATGTCTTTGGAAATTTCACAGCCGCTCTCGTCACATCTCCCTTGCCTGGCAGTCAGGAAGTTTCCTCTAACATCTCCATTAAACCTTTCTTTGCTAATACATACGCCAGCCTCCTCACCGGACCTGCCATGAGATTACCACAAGTTCTCCCCCCTCGGAAGCAAGCCGGGTGAGCCACCGAGACCTCCCTCCCAAACCGAGGGAGGAGAATTGGTGAGCTGGAGAGCACTTGAATGACAGCACTGTACCTAGCCTGGCGACTGCAACAAAAGCCAGGTGAGATGCTAAACCCCGCTCTGCCACAGCCTGCTTCCTCGGCACTGGGGTACCATTTGCCCCCAGGATTTCCTTCTCCATTAAAGCGGAACACTCTAAAATTTTCCGAGATCCCGTGATGAAGGGGTTTGTAATGGCAACTGCGTGTTGGCTAGGTGTTAACAGTGCACTGAAGATTTTGAAGGGAGCTTGTCTCTGCTGACCGAGGGAGAACAGGGCCGATAACCGTGCGCAGCGGCCAGTCCCTTGCGTCCAAGAGAAAGCAGCACCTGCAAACCCACTGCACGCCCCAGCGCCGGAGGCGGTGTGGCTCCATAGCCAAGCGTGGGCTGTTCAGGCACCTCACAGCAAAGCAAGTCTCCCTCGGTGAAACAAATGTGCTTGGACTTGTTCTTGGGCAAGCAAAAACCTTGGATTAACACTGAGTCCCCGCTGGAACCGCTTTCGCACCCGATGTGTGAGGATTTAAGAAGAGGGAGGCGTCAGTGAGAGGTGGAGAAACTGAAACACAAGAGGATTTCTCCACCTGACCAACCTCCGTTCACTTGAGCACACTGCGCTGCTTTTCTCCTCGCATCCTGAAGCCTGGCCCTGGGCTTGGTTACCCCTTTGTCACCAGCGAGAGCTCTGCACCTCCGCAGATGATGCAACGTCTCAGCAATTCTTGCACCACGGTGCGGTGGGAGCCGGCTGAGGGCCCTTCTCTGCAGAGGAGCTGACACCTGGTGGGACACGAAAGCCATTACAAGTCTTACTACATTCCAGCCTGGGTTGCATCAGACTTAGAATTTGAATAATGGAGGGGAAAAAAATGGTTGTGTACATAAGGGCAGGGGATTTTTAGGTGGTTTTGGCTGCTTTGCTCTTATGAGCAACGTGGCCTTTCCTGTCCAGAGCTCACTTCTCACCTCAGGCTTTCTGGGGTTTCCTTTTACTCACTTCTTTTCTACCTAGTCCACCCAATCGTTTATACTTCTCTTTCGAAACGACCAAGTGGATTCAAAGATACCCAGGGTGCTGTGACTGGGGCTGAGCCCCAAACTGTGCACCTGGACCCAATCTCTCTACAAACCCCTGACCCCAGGACGAGGTGAGCCAGCGACCTGTGCAGTGACACTGGCATTTAAAAGCAGTGCCTCTGCGCCACCTCGGTACATAAAATGAGTGGGAAAACATCAAAACGTGTCCATAAGTAAAACGGGAATAGAGAAAAACGAGCCTGATGACAGGTAAGGGAAAAGAGTTTCAGCTGGTATCAGCCAGACTCCATCCCTGTGAACCCCGCTGCCTTACACGGTGGAGATTAAGCATCTCTAAAGAAGCTTAGGTAGCCTAATTAGTGGTTCACTAGCCTAATTAATGAAGATCCAGGCCAGACATAAAGGCAGTCTGAGATTTCTACTTTCTCATCTCCATTCTGGGAACTGGCAGGCTGACTCGAGGAGATTGATGGGGGCCAATGTCACACACAGCCGTGACAATAGCTGGACAGAGATTTTTTCCTGTGCAGCCACTGGAGCATTTTAATCAGGAGCAGCTTCAAGGCTGGGCTGGTAACCACTGCCACGGCTCAGTGACACCGCGGACACCCTACACCCTCCAAACGCCACCATCAAAGCTGCTCTGACGAAACAGCGGAAGCAAAGAGCAGTCCCCGCAGCCATCCGTGACGTCTGAAAGAAGGACAAGCAGAGGGAGGCAGCGACACGTGCAGGAGAATTCGGCTGCTCGACGAGGAAGTTGGCGAAGGCTAACTCGAATAGCGCGACCACGTTAGCTCCTCCAGGAGTCCCGTGCTTAGCCACGCACGCGGGTGTGGGAGCGTAGCTCGCTGAAAACAGGCATGGAATGCTAGAGGGCCTGCACAGGGAAAACTCTGTTGAACAGTTTGTCTAAGCTAACATAGTAGGCCTCAAGGACGCTTCGGCCTTGAGGGTCAGAATAGAAGGATTAGAAGCTAACATCCGTACGAGGCGGAACGCGTTAGTATTAATAGTAAAGTGATAGGTAGAAGCAGATGACTGATGTATGTATAGCACAACTGGAGTTTATGAAAACCTGTAAGTCATGATGACTGTGGAAAATTATGCTATATAAGAAAGTGCACCTGCACAATAAAACGAGTTTCCTGATAGAACTCATATTGAGTCTTTTGTGGATTCTCCAACTCCCGTCTCCGCACGCGGGCACGCACGTGTGCTTGTATTAAGGGAGCAAAACCTTTCTTTGAAAAGAATTTCTGGATTCTGGCGCTTACGAGCGCGGTGGTACACGGGAAGGCCGCGTTCAGGCACCGGCGGGAGCAGAGCTGCCTCACGGGGCAGCCGTTCACGGCGAAGAGCTGCAGGAATTCAGCAGCTGGCCCCGCGAGCAGGAACCCTTGGCAGTGCGAGGTGAACAGCACTCCCTCCTCACCCGTGTAGGCATTTGTTGACACAAATCTGTACACGGTTCTCCCGCTACACGGCCACCCTTAAAATGCTGATCGGCCTTATCCCCGAGCCGAGTGTTCTACCACCCTGAGAAGGCTCCTCTGTTTCACCTTCAAGGTTAGAACTTGCTTGAGCAGAACGAACCTTGTGTTCAGACCTAGAGCCACCTCCCACAGATGGAAGCCTGGCTGAAGGAAGCATTGCAGCAGGAAATACCTATCGATGCCTCCTGCTCCGTCGCGACGCTTCCCCTCCCGGCACTTTGTGAGTAAATTCTTTGAGAACGAAGCCAGCGCAGCCAGGCTGGGCAAGCTTCACACGTGCAGGAATACGGTGTGGAGGGCCTCCGTTTGAGGTTAGAAACCAAACTCACTATTTCAGGCACCAGCGGTTCATTTTGGTGCTGAAATGGAAGCATCTGCATTGAGAACCAGAGCTCAGGGAGGGCAGAGGCATGCTGGCTCAGTGGTGGACATATTCTTACTTATTCGCTGTAGATCAGTGGTGGATTCAGGTGAGTATTTTACCATCTCTGTGGGTTTGTTTTTTCCTCTGGGTGTTTTCTGTATGTTAACTGGAGCTGCCATCTTCCTTATTACTGGTGCTGATGCTAATAGTGCTGTAACACCACAGTGCTATAACATCCTCGTCTAGAATAAGACTGATGCATCATTATTCATGATCAGAAATGTGAACTTCTAAACCACTCTTCTCCTCTGCCTTGCTTTTTAATACTCTCGCTGCAGTTTTCTTTCCAAAAGCAAAGGAAAACCCAACGAAGTCCCACCAGAATGGCAAAAGTAAGGGCTTTCAGAGATTCACTGAGAATTTGTGGCTTCAAGCCCGACCATTTGCTGATGGATTTAGGCTGGTGTCCCTTGGGATGTGTATCTGAATAAAGCCACACTTTGTACTTCCCTCCAGGGAAGCCTCTGCCTTCCTCTGCTTCCTCTGTTTTCAAGATATTAAAGCATCAGTTTCAAAACAGAAAATTCAGGAAGCCAATTGAATGGCCATGAGATATTATCAGCTGCTGGTTACAAATGAGCCTTGAACGAGAGCAAAGTACCATCGCTGACTTGCAGCAGCCGCCTGCCTGCTCCGAATCCAGTTTCAGGGGCCGAGGGGCTTCTGCTGGACTGCGAGCACGGCCAGGGGAGAACCCCAGACTTTCTGTTACGAGGGACTTTTTCCAAAACGAGCCTCGGCTACGCATGCACCCTTCCTTGACCCTCAGCTGCATTTGCCTTCGGAGAGAAGTGCCTTTGAAATGCTGCCACCAGAGCCTAGGGGGGCATTTTCTTACGATTTTGGTGATTTTCTCCTTCCCGTTTCACACGTGCAGAGGAGGAAAATTGCAGCCTGAGCCTGGAGGAGACGAGGGACCTGTATATTGACTTGTTACGTGAAGCGCTCCTGCGTGAGTTACACACCACAGAGCACTTACAGAAGATAACTTGTCCTGGGCGTCCTGACGTGTCCCAGGGCACATGCAGCACTCAGAGCTCTCAGCCTGCTGAGTCCAGCTGTCCCTCCTCCCAACAAACTTCCAAAACCTTCTCTAACACACTGGGTGTTCTGGGTGTTAACGCAGGCAGGATTTTGCGTTCCCCTGCAGCGCTCTCCTCTTGCTCTGCAGGCCCACACCAAGATCCCAGCGCGGTGGAGCCTACCGGCACGGCCGAAGCGGTCCCCGCTCAGCAGCCCCACAGTTCTCTCTGTTTGCAGGGCTTATCTTCCTTCTCATCCTTCTATACAGACAGCATCAGAATACTCTAACCCACCAGCCCTTCCTACAATTGCAAGGCATTTTCGGTTGATTTAGTTACTGTGCTGTCAGCATGTCCTCCCGCTTAATCTGTGTCATTAATTCCTTCCTTGCTACTGGCTTCAGAAAGCATTAACAAGGGAAAAATAAATCAAGTGTTAGAGCACAAAGAAGACTTGTGGGAAAAAGCTTTTGAGTCTTTTCTGAAGCTTTCATGCCTGTTATTCTTTACTTTGCTGATACAGCTGGATTTACCATCCTGTTGAATGAGCATATTCCAGACTATAAAAAAACAACAAAGTAAAACCACGTGCTCTTTGTATAGGTCCGAACTGGAGATGGGCTGCCAGATATAACAGCACAGGACAACTTCATAGCAGTAGAACGAAATGTGCAAACACAGGCAAAGCCGAGCTTACGCTCATGCTCCTCGAAGCGAAGCGGAAACAAAACCTGCGGCCTGACAGAAACGAGAGCGTGAGGACATCCGTGCGTGGGAGCACGTGCGCGTGTGCCTGAGCGCGGCCGTGGTCGGGAGCGCACATCTGTCCGCCAGCTGCGTGAAGATGTTTGTGTGAGCACGCAGGAGTACATCCGTGCGTGTCACGGGGGGAACGTGGACTGGCCTTTCCCGTTCAGGGTGATGGGAAGCCTGTGAAAAGAGCTCACCTACGTGAGTTTTGGAGTCTTAAAATTCATGTTTTGGGGCATTGGTGCTCTCATGTCACAACCTTTTATCTATACAGGCAAGGTGTCCATCAGATCCCGTCAAGCAAGACACATCTCATAACATGACCATCATTGCTACAGCAGGATTTGTCACCATGGTGGAGCAGGGGTATATTTATCCCTGAGAAGTTCCTGCCCTGTTTCATGCTTATATTGCGCTTTGTGTTTTCAAAGTGCAGTGCAAAGTTTTCTTTGTCCTTTCATCCGCTTTTTTTTTCACATAATCCATGAGAAACTAGACTATAGAGTTCAAGAGATCAGAGAACTCACACCAAGAATGTTCTACCCCACGCAGTTCCCCACGTGGTGGCTAGCTCCAGATGACCCCGAACATCTGAAACTACACTTAGAAATATGGAAAATCAAGTTTTGAGAATGCAATTTGAGCTCACAGAGCTGAGGATCTCTGCACGCTCAGTTATGGAAACAACCACGAATGATGCAGCCCCGAAAAGGACGATGGGGGGCAGGTGCAGCAGGGCGTGCAGGAGCTGAGAGACTCCTTGCTCCCCCAGTAAACCAATGCCTGGTGAAGACTTCAAGGGCAGGTTTCACTAAGATGCAGACTTTTTCATTTCAAAGCGTGTCCCCCCCCAAAAAGAGTTAGAAGAAGGTCTGGCCCCAGAGGAACCGGCGACCAAACTCCTGTTGACATCAGGAGGGGATGCGTTTTCACACACTGGTGTCTCTTTGAGGTTAAAGACCAAGAAGCAGCAGGGAGACTTCCTAGGCTGTGTATAGCGCCAGGAAAATCAGCAAAGCTCCTGCATCGTATGTCGGCTGAGAAATTGCCCTATTCACGTGCCCTGGTTTCTCTGTAGCTTTCTGTTTGCTTCCTGTGCATAAACATTGACACGCTGTGCCTTTAGTTGTAACCTCAGTGTTTTCAGAATAACCAGACAACAAAAATGCTGGTCGGCATGTACATTGTCTGCAACCTCAAAATATTTTCCCAGCTCTTCCCTTCATGCTTTTGGGCTGTGTTTCCAAGATCTGAGGTTCAAGTGTAGGCGGACGTTCAAAGCATAGGATCCATCCTGCAATTTCCACAGCACGTACGGGTGTTTGGGTTAACTTGGTGGGCGTTGAGCTGTACCTTCAGTGGATGCCCTTGCTGGTTTGGGGTTAGGCAGTGAGTTGGACAGAGATGAAAATCGCCCTGCTTCCAGGCAAGTGTGGTTTCTTCTGGGAATTCACTAAAAACCATAGTGATCGTACTCCTTCCCTGGCACTAAGAAACAATCACAAAGGCAATTTTGAAGTGCAGGAGGACAAAAGGAAACTCACAGCTCAGATGTATTTACAGTGTGAGTGCTGGTCAGGTGTTCGAAGCAGGCATTCTCCCAGAAATTTTACCTGGGCTCAGCATCTGCGTGAAATAACATGTAAAAAAACCCATTATTATTATCATTATTCCTTCCCCACCATCAAGGGAAAAAAGCAGCTGCCTGGCATCGCCTCGCACTGCTGTTTCCTTCAGCTCTACAACACCTCAAGTCTCTGAGACTGGCCCAGATAAACCCCATTTCCAGAACTTTGGACATGACAATGAAAATGCTTGCACAGCCCCCCCCCCCAAATCCCTGAGGTATTTAGCCCGTAGTTTATTTTTATTTCTGCACAGAGCTTCCCCCAGGCCTGGCTCACGCTTTCAGATAACCCCTAGGCCCTTCGCTTCCCGGGGAGGGGCCATTTTGTGTGAGGGCAGGGGGGCCATTTTGTGGGTTCAACGGTCTCCTCAGGGCACAAATAAATAGGAACGTGTGTCAAACGGGAACCTGGGCTCTGAGAGTGGCTGACAGGCGCTGTGTGGAGCCGCCTTAAGGCCTCTCCCCGGCCCGGCGGGGCTCACAGGGCCGGGCCAGGGCAGCCCCTACCCGCAGCGTTCCCTCAGCCCCGGCCCGGAGCAGGAGAGCCGGGGGAGGGAAGGAAAAGCAAGGCAAGGCGGCGGGTCGATGCCGGCCGCACCGAGTCCGCCGTCCCTGCAGAGGGACCCCGCGGCTACGCCGCTCGGGCAGGAGGCGGGCCGCTCTCTGGAAGCGCCGGGCCCAAGCGGGCGCCGTTGCCCGGCCCGCGGTGAGCCTGGGGCGGGCAGCGCTGAGCGGCGAGCGCGGTGCTCCCCGCGCGGCCTAGCCCGCGTTTTCAGCCATGGGGAAGAAGGGGAAGCGGGAGAAGAAGGGGAAAGGGGCTGAGAAGACGGCGGCGAAGATGGAGAAGAAGGTGTCCCGCAGAGCCAAGAAGGAGGAGGTGAGGAGCGGGCGCGGGGGGCTCCGGTGGTCCCAGCCCGCGGGGCCTGGGCATCCCCTGGGGCGTTGCTCGGCGGGTCTCCGGGGTGTTTTATGAAACGGGGCCTGAAGGGAAAACCGGCGATGGAGGAGGAGGCACGGGGAAGTTGGAGGAGTGGGTTAGGATCGGGGGTATTTCAAGCTGAAAGTAAAGGAGTCGATCCCAACGCAAGCGGCTACAACTTGGGTGAAGTCCCTTGGGTGCCCGCGGGTCATCGGCCGGGTAGAAGATGTGCGGGCGGAGGGGTTTGGAGGCCGGCACCCATGTCCTGAAACTTTTAGGGTTGGTGTTAGGGCGGTCCTGGTGGGAAAGCGGCGCTTGTGCTCAGGCCTGCGGGGTCAGCGTGTGGCTGGGGCTGCGGAGCCACCGGCGCCTGTGGGCGAGGGAAAGGAGAGAAGAGGGTGAGGGGTGAAATAAAGTGTGCTACCAGGAAAGAGGGTGAGGGGTGAAATGAAGTGTGCTACCAGGAAGACTTTTGCCTTGTCGCTGAGGAGCTGGGTGCAGCGTGTGGCAGCACGTGTAAAGGGAAGACAAGAAAATGCAGTTTAAGGGTCCTTCTTGCCTTCCATCTCCCCCCTCCTTCTGCTCTAAAAGCAAATGAAAGTGTTTCTTTCGCTGCTAGAGTGGGTGTTTGTATTTAGGCCTCAAAACAGCTACCCTTCCCTGGTTAAAACAGGGTATTGCAATTGCATAATGCAAAACTTGAGACATAGAAGATGCCGCTGGACATGTGTCCTGGCCATAGGGAGAGCTGATGCTGCGCTGCAGAGGCAGAATTCCCAGATTTTGGAAATCTCTGCCTGGACCACGCCTTCAGAAAGGTTAACTGAAGAGAGGTGGTGACCATTGGAGGTTGTAGGAGAGACCGTGGATCAGAAACTCCCCCTAGCTGCAGTCCTGCTTCTGCCCTTACAAAATCGGTGTATCTGCAGTTTTGGAGGCAGACTTTGTTTTGAATTGACAGGATTTGGAAGGGAGTACAGATACCTGCAGGTTTCTCTCCAGATCAAGTATGAACTGGGAATAGAAAAGAGTTTCCCGTTCCACTGAGGCATTTTTTCGTTTCAGACAAAGAAGAGGACTAGCTGGATTGCAGCATAGAGTTGCTCGTCACTTTGTTAGGGCTGAAACGATTTGCGTTTACTTGCTGATTTGTGCAGTGTTTCTGCTGCAGGAGTAGCAGGTGTGCGCTAAATGCACTTCACGTACCCTCCTCTTAGGACTCTTCTGAGCAACTTGTTAGTGTTCTAGTGGAGACCAGTCTTTAAAGCCTATGTGGGAGTTACTCGGCGTCCATCTCTTGGGGTTGAATGAAGGGAGCCTAGGCAGACAATTCTTTTTGAAAAAGAGAATTTGTGGAGGTGAGTGCCGGTTTCATCTGGTGTGCAGGTGGCTCTGCGCATGTCAAGGAACTCATGTCTGGCTTTTTATTTTCAGGAGGATCTTGAAGCCCTGATAGCAGAATTCCAGAGTTTAGATGCTAAAAAGACTCAAGTAATTGAGTCATCCTGCCCACCGCCGTCACCCAGGTAACAGATTGTATGAGGCTTTGGCCATCACTTATACAGTGGTTGATGGTGCTTTTAATAAAATTTATTTATGTGAAGTTCTTTCCTGGGAGTGGAAGGCAGCGTATCTGGCATAACTGATACCTGGAGTTAAAAAATACCTGGTGTATTGAATGCCTGGTTAAAAAAGGGACCAAAAGCCTTTTTTTTTGTGGCCTTAAAATCACTTTTTTACCATCCCGTCAGCACAAAGGAGGCAAAGCAGTGTTAGATTATAGGGCTTTGAGGAAGAACAAAAGTTAAGAGGAAGTTTTGGATTGGGACGTGAAAGCTGAAAGGACTTAAGAGGCAAAAGGATGTGTCATGAGATACAAGACACTTTATCAAGTGTAGCTTGGGGTCCATGTAGTTCTAGGTTCTGTATTTTTTTGTTGCTTGTGGCTTGTTAGTTAAATGTTTTTCTCTGTTTTCCTCTCTGTGTAGTGGGACGGGTCAGTACACTGCTGTTAATCTCGCAGGGGTGGTGCAGTGGTCAGTTACTGCTCCTTGGGAGTGGTAGGGGTCTGGATCTGTCCCCACATGGTGCAGAACACTTTGGTACGTAGATGAGCAGTGACCAGTGGTGACTGCAGAATAGTGACGCAGATAAGTTGATATGAGACAGCCCAGTTCCACCCATAGTTATGTGCCCTCATAAAACTTAATTTTTGTTCTTGACACGCCAGCATTAAAATTCAAGAGCTCACGTCAAAAGGCATGTTAAATGACAGTGTAACGTGTGCTCCTAAAATAGGAGAAGATTTCAGACAGTGTCAAATTAATCTTGCTGGAAGTTTTTAAGAAGGTAATTTCTTTGAGAAGTTTTTAGCCCTGGGGTGAGTATCAGAGCCTAGTAGTTTGGCAGATGATGGAGAGACCTTTGTGGCTAGAGGGCAGAGGTGCTAGTGCTAGCTGAGCTAAAGGCTGCGAGCTTCTGCGTTGTAGAAGACTCCTACACATCTACTGTTTTGGTCATTCCTCTTTCTTTTTTTTGGTCATTCCTCTTTCTTTTTTTTTGGTCATTCCTCTTTCTTTTTTTTTGGTCATTCCTCTTTCTTTTTTTTTGGTTACTCCTCTTTCTTTTGCAGGCTGAACGGCTCGCTCTCTGCTCACCCCGAGAAAGACGAATTGATCCTTTTTGGAGGTGAATATTTCAATGGCCAAAAAGTAACGTATACTTCCATTTTTTTCTTCTTTATTCTACCCTGTCCCTGCCTTTGACTGTAATTTGCATGAGTCTCATTTGAAGTGAAATTCAAGGCAGCAGTCATAAAATATGTATTTGTCCCTGAATGAGAGCAAAATAGCCTTTTAATTCTGCCGTGATACTGTCTCATGCCTGAGCAGTTGGCAGGAAGGAGACATGCTAGAACCCATTAAGGAGTCAGAGTGATTGTCTCAGCATCAATATTTCAGGCCTTCATAATTTCTCCAGACTTACTTGTAGCCATGTCTGCCCCTCATTTTTGATAACTATTGAAGAATCTCTTATCCTCCACTTTTCAAAACAAGACACTTCTGCAGTTTTGCTGCTGGCAGAGCATTGCCTGCCTTGGAGGTGTGTACAGTAGCAAATATTTGCAAGCGAGCCCTCTTGTTACTGAATTTCTGCAAATTGCAAGTTTTATTATGCTCCTGGAGACAAGCGGGTCTTAATGACCCTGAGAAGTTGTACATGCTGTAGCTTGAAAGCTCAAGCCTGCCAGCGATACTTGGCTGCCTTAGATCACCCGGTGTGCTGTGCTAAACTAATTCTGCTTGCTTCGCTGCCTTAAGCTGTTCCTGTCTCTGGAGTTGAGCAGCAGTTTGGGCATCTTTCACCTGCACATCTCTGTTAAGCTCCAACTTCTTTAGTCCTCGTATCTTGAGCTATCGCAGGCTTAACCGAGGGTTTGGTCAAGAACAGTCCAGTCCAGTGGAGCACTGAAAAAGTTACTGACTGGCAGTCAGGTGGTTGTCCGCTTTCCCTGCCTGATGGGGCAAGTGAGCTCTTGCTTTGCAGAGCTGATGCTGTGCTCCTTCTCCCCCAAACTCACAGATAACCCTCAGGGGTGCCTGTGCTTGGTAGGCTCCTGTCCAGTGGAGAGCTGCGGTGATGTGTGTTTTCTCTTCCTCTCCAACAGACGTACCTGTATAACGAACTGTACGTTTACAACATCCGGAAGAACAGCTGGTCTAAAGTGGAGATCCCCAACCCGCCACCAAGGCGATGTGCTCACCAGGTACAGTACTGGGTGCCAGAGCAGCAGTGGGAATTGTTTTAATGCTGTGCTAAAGATGGATGGGAGTTGATTTTTTTTTTTATTATTATTATTATTATTTTTATTTTTCCCTGAGGGTTTCTGGCTTCTCTTCATTCTCCTTGTACTGGGCTGCCAATGGTGTCGCTTCACCTCTTTTGCTGAGGGGGCCTGTACAAGCTTGTCCAAGGTGCTTGTGCTCTCTGATCACTGGGTGGCCTCTGGAAACGTTAGATGTGGAATGAAGATTTGAGGTTGCATCCGTTGGGTCAGCAGGACTCGTGGGGAGGACTCTTTTGAAGATGACCTCTCCTTGCTGCATTATATGGGGACCAGCTCAACCATCCGTGCTCCCAGAATGGCACTGAATTTTCAAAATGCTGCTCAGGGTATAACTTTGAACTTGACCAAAGTGCTACGAGTGGCAGAGCTGCTGTGCACGGTCGTTTCCTTAACGCCCACAGGCCTGCATCTGTGGGCCTTACAGATAATGCCGCTCCAGCAGTGGGAAGGACCCGGTGCTGTAGGGTTTCCCTGGTAGCACATTGCAGTTGGGCTTTGCCAGGTGTCCCAGCTGTACCCCACAATGGACCACTAGCACGGACTGCCTTCGAGCTGTGATTTATTTTTTTTTTCTTCCTTGGCAGATGGGCTGTTCTTCTTTTGTCTGCGAACGCAATAGACAACGTTGTCTAAATTTTCTCTGGGATATCGTGACGCTCCACTAGAGTTCACCTCTCTGGTGCCTGTGTCATTAACCTCACTGGCTGGTAGTGGTGGTGAAGGAGTTGGGTTTGTTTGCTTTATGTGAACACCTGCGCGTTAGAACCTGGACCAAAGACTTGTATTTTTTGCAGGTCTTTGGCCCTCGCCAGCTGTCTGATAGATTCTCTTTCCTGTTGCAGCAAGTGGCTGGGGGACTGGTACATTTCAAAAGCTGCCATACAGGAATTTTCCTACCCATGGCCAAAGCTCTTTAGAGCTTCCTGGTAAGATCCAACATCCCAGTTAGGTTCATATACCCTTGTTCTGCTACGCCTAAATGCCAGTCGTGCTCTGAGCTGTGTGTCCTTTCTTGAATTGAAAGGTTCTGACTTGATTTTTGGGCTACTTTGTGGTGCTTAAAATAGAACTTGATTTCAGCAGCCAGATTCCGTGAGGAGATTCAAACACCGCTTTCCCTAGGTGAAAAGGAGGTTGGTTGCTTTGTGGGTGTGGAGTTGAGAGGTGGCTGGTTGGGTGTTGGTAGCCAGCAGGTGGCTGTCTAGCAGCTGAAGCTGAACTGAGCAGTCAGGCTGTGCATCAGGGAGCCGCAACTGGATTAGAACAGAAATAAAATTGAGAAACCTATCTTGAGGAGTCCTGCTTCAACAATAAGTTTTCTGGCTGGTAATTACAGTCGCACGGGAGACAGTTCAGCCTCATTAGTTGGCTGGTTTGTCCTCTTCTTTGTGACTTTATTTTTAATGCATATTCTGCGTTAGCTTAAAGGTAGTCAGGAGCACGTCTGTGGGTTTGTATGTGCATGTTTTCGGTGTTATTTGTCATCTCTGGTCTCTGACACACCATTTTCTGTTTGAGTTACGCTGGCTTCATTACATTAGTTCAACGGAGCAGAGGTGAGAATAGCTATGGATGAGTGTTGTCAGTTGTTTAAGGAAAAAGCTTGGCTATGTAATGACTTTGGAGCCAGCTTTTCAAAAGGTCAGACACAAGTATGAGCAGGCTGTTTTATGTACCTTCCCCTTAAGCTTTTAAGCACTACATACCCAGGAAAATCAGGCACTTATCCCCTTTGTTTAGGTAACTTCATGTTCCCACAAATCCTGCTTGCAAACACACCCCATATTTTCTCCTGTGTTTAATCGTTGCATGTATAGGCTCGTTTATGTCAGGGCATGGTCATGGGTCTGACGCTAAAAATCTTCTTTGCGGTTTGCTGGGAAAGATGGGCAGGTAGTGAAGCCCTCCTGAAGAAAGAGATTGTTCTCCCAATGTTTATCTGTGATGGGTACCCTGGAAAAAACACGTGTGGAAGATTTTTTTTTTTTAATGGTGTAAAAAACCCAAGAGGTCCTGGTCAAGGAAGAAATTTGCACAGTTGCATAGTATCCTTTTTGGGATTCCTTCCTTCTTCCTTAGTCCTTAGCAGATAATTTTAATGAAGTAGAGTCTTGCTTTTGTCTCCCTGCTTTTAACTGTCAGCTTGCATCACCACAGTGTTTTGGTGCTGCTCTGTGCAAAAAAAAAATAATTAACCCCCCCCCTTTGGTACTCTCCTCTCTGCTACCTGCCCTAATCAAAGCAGTAACAGTCTGCTCTGGTTCAGATGGTGCAATTTCCTTCTGTGTTTGGGGATTTTTTCAGTTGGATTTTTTCTTTTTCTTCAGAGGGAGCAGTAATGCTTTCCAGGTCTTGGGAAGCGTCAGGTTTGGACTCGTGCTGCAGCTTGACTTCTTTACTGTTGGTTGTTTTATTAATCTACAAAACCTGCAAAGGGCAATTGTGCACCGCTGACGGCCCCTTCCAAAAGACTTTTCCCTGCGTTACCCTGCCTGTCTGGTGCTGGGATGTCAGATGTGCCTTGGAGGCAGGAATTGCCCCTGTTCCTCCCGTGGTTCATCAGCCCCAGTATGCCTTCTGCAGGATACCGTTTATGTGACTAAAGGATGCTGTGGAGAGGTTTCCTTTTGGTGACCAGAAAGATTTGAACGGTTGTTGTTCAGCTAAATCCTAAGATGCTTCCCAGGGAACGTTGAATTTAATGAACTGGAACTCAAGATGCTAGGAGGTGGGAACAGCCCAGCTCCTTGACCAGCTTTCCTTTGCTATAGGGAAGGTGTGCTGAACAATGAGTAACTTGCATTTAAAATTCCCTTTCCTTCAGCCCCAGAGAGCTGCTGTTGTCAAGCAAGGCAGCAGCAGGCGCTGCCGCTTTTCTGCTCTCTGGTATTTGGAGGCAGCTGCACATTTGACTGATAAAGTTCTTCTGTCCCTGATTCCTGAACCCTTGTCTGATCTGGCTCTTCCTTCTTCTCCTGGCAGGCAGCAGTGGTGCCCACAGCGGGCGGGCAGCTGTGGGTATTTGGCGGGGAGTTTGCCTCTCCCAACGGGGAACAGTTCTATCATTACAAGGATCTCTGGGTCCTGCATTTGGCTACCAAGACCTGGGAGCAGATCAAGTAAGTGATGGGCCGTCTTGTCTAGACTGTGCTTTTGCCAAGAAAGGTTGGACCAGATGATCCTTGAGGTCCCTTCCAACCTGGTATTCTGTGATGGTGATGTGTTCTGAAGTCAATGATGTTGACCTCGTGAGGAACTGTACCAGCGTGATCTGAGTTTGACTCCTGGTATAGTGCTGTGATTTCCAAGCTGTCTGCTTGTCTCTCCCTTGAGTACAGAGGTGCCCAACCTAGAAATGGTGGAGAGGACAGCCTCCAGAAAGAAGTGGAAATGAGAGATGTGTTCCAAGTCTATTGAGGCCAAAGCTATTTCGTTTTAATATGTGATTTTTGGAATACGAGTGTGCTTGGGTGTTACTTAACTGAAGGAAAGAGCATCATGAACAGCACACTGTTCTCCCAACCGTGGCAGGTGTAGATGTCCAACTCAAAACAACGGTTGTTGCTCCATCTGCCTGGGCTTCTCCTGGCTGGGCTGTACAAGACCAGTTCAAAGATCCCCCAGATTTGCCGTTGCTTGAGAAGACAGCTTATGTCTCTTCACAGAGCCAACTTCCCTCCTGATAACCGGCATTTGCTGCCTCAGGATTCCTTGAGGTAAACAAGCCAATAATTCAGACCTGTCAAAGTAAATAGGTGCCAAAAGCCCTGGTAGTTTTTGACAGGAGTTAAGGTGTCTAAATATATTCTGTGGATCTAGGCTAAAGTTCTCCGCTAATGTTTCCTTAACCTTTGGCTTCTCAATTTTGCTGCTCATGTTTATATTTGCATGAGAGAAGAAGAGGTCTGGCGGGTCATCCAGAGGACTGAGAGGCAAGAGGTGTGGCTTTGGTTCTGACTTTCTTTTGCACTTGGGGAATGTCTTTGCTGAGGGATTAGTCAGCGTTGGGTGGGCTGGAACTCCTGTGCAGCTTGAGCTGGCGCTGGGGAAAGCAGCAACTTTTGAACGCTTGCTCAGCTGATGTTTGATCTGTCGAGATCCTGGTTATGAGCTCCATGCCCTTCCTTCAGGTGGGAAGCCCTAAATCTGCCTGGGTTGATCACTTTTTGCCCCGCTTATGGAGTGGGGGTGCCTGCTGTCTGTGTCTGTCTCTTGCACAGTAATTGAGAGGGTGGTTTAGGACTGAGCTGTGCAGAGATGGAAACCCTGGCTGTGCCTTGGCCCATGCCTGAGGCCACACAGTGAGTCATCCTGCTGGTCTGCCTTTTTTTTTGCCCCCCCTCCCTGCAAAATGTTAGCATTGATACTGCCTGACAAGGGGTAAATTTGGAAGTTAATTACTGATGTTAATATAGCACTGAAGAGACTCTGCTATGGAAGGTGCAGGGGGGCAGAAGTCCCAAGGAGTCCAAGACAGGCTGGGTTAGAAGGGTGCTTCACAGCATGGGATCCTGACAGCCAACTCTGCCAGAATCCAGGGATCGTCCTTTTGAGTGGCTCTGGGAGGCTGAGGGAAAACTGTTCGATTCATAAGCGGCTGGTTCCTGTCCATCGGTGTGGTTCTTGGCTCCAGACCTGGCAGTGTTAATCTAATAACGGCTGTAACTTGTCGTGTTACAGGTTCCCTCTGGTGAGCCCTGCTTGTCTTTGAGAAGTGGGCCTGAGAGAAACCCTCCAAAACGATGGAGGGCTCTTTAAGAGGTGCAAGGCTTAAAAAGACCTGTCGCTGTGCAGGCTGATCTGCCTATTGTTGTTAGGCAGGAGCTGACGTAATGACTGACTGTACCCCTCCCAGCCGCCCCAAAATAACTTCTGAATCCCTTGCTCAGTCTCAGCCAAATAAAGGGGATGAACTCAAATGCGTTGCGTCCCTGCTGGTTTCATGTAAGCAGGTGGGGGGGAGGAGGTGATGCTCGCCATGCTGAGAGAAAGGGTTGACATTTCAACCAAACTGTTGGGTTGAAAAAATTCCTCACCGGGGAGCAGTGTTGATACCCAGCTGCAGGGAGAGCGAGGGCAGGAGGTTTGTGTTCTGTGAGCCGTCGGAGAATCCAGAGGAGGCTTCGTTAGCTCCACCACCGATGGCACAAGTTGTTCTCTCATGGATTTGCAGAGCTGAACGAGGGTTTTCCACTCCCAAAACAAACGCTGCAGTAGCTGACCTGCCCGGGAAGAGGAAATGAGGTGGTTATGAGGCTCTGCTCATTCTGTGTCTTATCCCACGTGGGAGAGCGGCCTCGGGGGTGCTGCCTGTAACCTGTACTGTGAAAGTGCCTGTTCCCTCCCTGGAGCTGAGCGTGAAGTTTGTATGTGCTGCGAGTTGCAGGGTACCCCCAGCAGTCCCAGGCCCCAAGTGGACTAAAACCACGGCAAGGGATTTTGTTGTGATGGGTCACTGCAGTTAGTGAGGAGGGGGCCGGATTGGCAAGGTGAGTTCCTAGTCCCGCCTAGGGACCAAGTTCGAGGTACCACATGCTTCAAGCTGTCCAGAGCGACCCTCCATCCCCAGGAGCTGGACCTTGGCTGCCATGCCACAGCGGGAGGATGCCTTTGGCGACATTGCTACTTATTGTTTTGTGGTAGATAAAAGGATAGGCATTTTCTAAGTGAGCCTCATAAATTATATGGGTGAAGGTGACCTGGAGAGATGATCTTTTTCTCTCTCCTTGCCCCACGCAGGATCTACACCTTTTGAGCTTCCTGCTGTGTGTTTGGGTGGACGTCTGTCTTTCAGCCTTGCTGGAATTTTGAAAATGCCTGTGCCCTGGTCCCACTATTCGAATAAAACAAAGTGCATCTCCTCCCCATCCTTGGGCAGAGCTCCAGGAGCTGCATTAATGAGGCATCTGGCGGAGGAGGCTGGGAGGGGATGTCTTTGTTTTAATGCTAACCTGACTGAGTGTGAAAATCAAGTTTCTGCTGCCTCTTTGCTTTTCCATATGGCATCTTGATTACAGTCTGCTTGGAAAGGGGAAGAGGAAAGGGCAGGGATGATTGTTGAGTTGTATGAGGGATTTCTTTTTTCCTGCTTTTTAAAAAAAACTATGATCATAACACGTGCTGCATTTCATTCACTTCCTTCAGCGTTTTGCTTTTCTTGCCGGGGAACCCCACTGCTGCTGTCATTTTTCCACATAGATTTCTCATGTCTGTCGGAAGAGAAGCACTTGCTTATTTTGGATTGCCATGAACCAGCTGGGATGACTGGTGACAGTGGGGGTCAGCTTGGGGGCTGGTGGTATTGGGAGAGTGAGTAGGTTTGGGAAGACTAAAGGGAGGGGGCAGATTGTGTAGGTTGGTTGGATCATGGTGGGGCACCAGCCCTGGTACGACAAACGTTCACAGGCCAAGCGATCATTCCGCGTGTCCAATGTGGTAGCAGTGGGACCTGAATAAACGCCTGGTGATAGACATTTGGGGTGCAGACCGGTACTGAGTAAACTCGTTTGGGTTTGGAAGACATCGTTTGAGCACGAACAATAGAATAACATAATGATTCGTTAAGAAACGTCTGGACAAGAGAGACAAAAGTTTCTGTTTCTCTTCCACAGGGGAAGAATCACGTGTGCCCTGTTCAGGCGGGTTTGAATGCATTGGTTTGAGTGGATTGAATAGCTCAGATGACCCTGCTGTGGTCTGAACTTACAGTTCTAGGAAATCTAGTTATTCCAGCCCCACAGCTTAGATTTCAGACAATTTCATTGTCCTTCCTGGCCTACAGTTCATGCCACAGACCATCTTGGTGTCATCAGAGGCTTGGCTGTAACACACTTTAGAAGAGAAAACCTTGAGTAACTCATTGCTGTGAATAACATCCCTGTGCTGTGTCTGCAAAGGCTGCTGGGGCAGTGGATCTCCGTTATCTCCCAGCACAGAGTACAGTGGTGCCAGTCTGCTTGACAGAGTTTAAAATTGCTATATTTAGCTATATTTACTTGCATTTTGTGTGCACAAAGGTGGTCCAAACGTAACAAATCCCAGCCCCTTAGAAGACTTGCCAGCAACCGACTTTGACTTATTGGAGCCACCTTATCGTGTGTGTGAGGCACAAGGCTGTCTCCGAGCACGAGCTGTTTGTTACTCTGCCTGAGAGCTAAGCAATATTTTAACCTAATTGCCTCATTCCTTCCTAGAGAGAACGTAGTTATTCAGCTCTATGTGGCCCAGTGCAGTCCCTCAAAAAGAGACAGGGAGCATCACGCTTTGGGCTTGTCCTTGCGAACTGGCAGATCCCTGCTTCGTGTATCTCTCTGTCTTGCCTTTGAGCCTGTATAGCTCCCTTCCCTTTAGTACTGGAGTGTTGATGATACTTCCCATCACAGTTTGGTGAGATGTGGTGCTATAAATATTTCAGGGTGGCGTTTCACAAGCGTATGTTTAACGGTGTTTCCAGAGAGAACTGGAGCAGTCACTGCAGTGCAGGATGCCTTTCAGCCTGGCTTTGTTTCTGATAGACTGCTCGTCTTGCTCACGTGCGACCTGCCACTGCAAAGATCGAGTCCTGCAACACAAGGCAGAGAGCTGCGTTGGTGCTTAAAGAAAAGAAGGGTATTTTGGTGTAGCGCTGCGTAGACTTCCTCTGCCAGCCCAGCAGTGAGCCTTGGGAGCTGGGTCTTGGGCAGATCAGGATCCAAATGTACAACAGTTGATGGACTTTGCAAAGGATCGGTTGGAGGATTTGGAGCCTTGTGGCAATTGTGTATTCGCTTGGGTGGCTCCTAACCGAGCGCGCAGACACAGGGGTGCGCTGCCTGTGTGGGCCATGGAACAGATCGCTCGTTGGCCTGCACCAGGGTGAGATGTAAAACTCAGCTCTGAAGTCCTGGGCTTCAGCTGCCTCAAGTACTGGAGGAGAAAAGTGCTTTGGCCTGAAATGCCCCTTTGACGGGATGTTCTGTGCCCCTTTGACGGGATGTTCTGTGCATCATCACTTTTATTATTATTACAGAAAGGTTCCGAGATTCATCTGAGCATCCTCTGAGTTAAGGAGTGAATGAAAAGGTAACTCACTCACGCAGTCTGTAGCCACTGCAACATGTAAATCTTTAGTTCTTGAATCTGGGGGCTGAATTCAGGTCTGTTATGTTACTATAAGTCCCAGAGTAGCTCCACAAGGCAAAGCAAATTCCTTATGGAGCGGTTCTGATCAGACTCATGCTGTACGTGTGTAGAGCCAGTCCTTATCCAGACTTATCTTTTAATCTATTTTTAAAAAAAGTCTGGAGAATTTACAGCTCCCTCCCACATGTCTGCTTTCTGGTGTCAACCCCATGAAGTGGAGTATTAATCATAAAGTCTGTGAAACCATTTCCAAAATGCTTGTTTTGGACCATGAGGAATGACACAGGTAAAAGGAGGCAGTTTGCATTTGAGAAGCAGGTCTTTGAGCTTGCAGCAAGGGCCTTCTGGAGCGGCAGCATGGTTATATGTTGCTGCCAGTCCAGCTTGACGATGCCATGTGGCTTTTCCAGTGTTGTGTTTGGAGACTGGGGACGAAGGGCCTTGGCTGTATGACTAGCTCTATGTAAAAACACTTTCGAAGAGCAGTTGTTGCTGTTTTAGGAGGGCATGTGCTTACATCAAAGGCTATAAACTTCCCTTTATAGCTGATTCCTGCAGTGTGTAACGCTGAGGAAGCTGAGGTGAGAGAATACTGCGCAGGGTGAGGCCTCCTGGAGCTGTGTTTCAGCAGCTGTTCTGGTAGCTTGCATCGCCAGCCTAAAGAAAGGGGAGAGCAGCCTTGTGATGGAGAGCGAGTGGCGCTGATGCCAGCGAGACTTCCCCGAATTGGGATCAGGCCCCAGACTGGATGGTTTTGTTCGTGACTTTGAGTGAATTGTACGCTTGTGGGAACTTGTTTATTAAAACACACACATCAATGAATACATTTTTAATTGTTCAGAATTGATTTTTGACTCGGAGGAAATCCGCTCGAGAAGCAAGGCAGAAGATGTTCTCTGAGAAGAGGATTTTACTGTTGTTGCTTTTTAATTCCTTCTTTCCTTTAAAAACTGTTTTAAAATGTGCCATCCTTTGGTATAATAACATGGGAGCTTTCTTACAGAAGAGAAAATAATGATTTCACATCTTGACGAAATTAATGCTAGAGGTGCTGTTCTGCAGGGCGGTATTGAAAATCCAGTAAATGCCTAGAAAACCCTACTCTCTGTTAGAATAAGAAGTCCAAGCAATCAATATTAATGCAGTCTTACCCAAACGCTGCTGTTCTCCTCGGAGTTTTTCATTATCACCGGTGTGAGATTGTCATTTTTGATGGTGACTAAGGGCCCTCATTTTCTCTCTCCACAGAAATCTATCACTGCACTTTACAGCTACCTGCTGCCAGTTCAAGTGTAGCAGTAGGATGGTGGGTTTAGGTTTTGCTGTTGTTTTCAACAGTGAGCAGGTTTCTTATTTATTTAGGCCTCGATTCTGCAACCACTTAAGGCACGTTAACGCTGCCTGTTTGAGAAGCCCTGCCGAGTTCCGTGGTGCCCACTGTGTGCACTTTGGGAGCCTCCTCAGCGAGAGTGAAAACGGCATCGATTCATCCATGGGGGCAGAGAGCACACAAAGCAAAACCCCGATTTCTCTGCGGTTTGGCCTGAAGTTGCCTTTGTTTGTTTTTGAGAGTTCTTGAAGTCTCTTTGTTCTCTCTCCTATGATGCTCGGTCTGTGGGTGAACATGAAGGAAGGTGCATCTTCATTGCCTCTCAGGAATGTCGTTGCCAGCTGCTTGGCTTCGCGTGAAGCTTTTGGATGTGACAGGTGGGCTGTTGTTGCTTGTTCCTGGAAATGGAAGTGCCACATTTAACTGAAAGGTCAGGAAGGCTCGAAAGAGCAGAGCAGTGATGCGTAGCTGCTTTTTAATGTGCAAGATGATAACGATTACAGTGCCTTTGTGCTTGAGGAAATCCAAGTAATTTACGGAGTCTTCTCACTAGTTTGATGTTGTAGCCTAACTGCCGGTCGGTGAGTGAAGACAGGATGGGTATGTGATTTCCTAAGGCACTGAAGGAGAGTGGATGTCAAAGCCAGGCTCTGACTCTTACCTTGGTACTTGGAGAAGACCTCTCCATCTGGAGTGCCTTTCTTGCAATTGTGGGAGTTAACTGCTATTCATTAAACTCTCCTGAAAAATTAGCTCCTGAGTCATAGCAGAAAAGACTTCAAGACTTTGGGTGGTGTTAGAGACGAAATGGCTTATCGCTAGGAATAAAATTGTTACTGCAAAATGCCTGTGTTGCAAATACCAAGAGTTACAGGAAGAGTACTGCTCTGGAGAAGAGCATACATATATATTAGGGCAACAAAGCTCCCCATGCTTTCCCATTCCAGGAGGACAGAAGCTGAACTCGACCAGCCTGGCTGCCAGTGACCTGATAAAAATGGACTGGCACACTAACAGGAAAGGGAATTTTGCTGATAAGTGGAATTTCTTTGTGTTTCAGGGCATCAGGAGGTCCCTCTGGACGAAGTGGGCATCGAATGGTTGCTTGCAAAAGACAGCTGATCATCTTTGGAGGTTTCCATGAGAGCGCAAGGTGGGTTACTGCAGGATGGCTGGTGGTATTGAATCCTCTGTAAAAAAAGACACCAGAATTTTGCCAGGAACAGAAATCTGGGCTTTAGTGGAGGGATTATCCTCAGCAGTACTGTTACTGAACTAGACTTTTGTGTCAGAAATACAAGTGGTCTTGATTTTAAGTGTTTGAGAAACCGTTATACCACTTAGCTAATCACTGAAGTAGCTACTCATCCTTGTAGCTAAAGCTCAATACATCACTTTCGGCCTCTGAATCTTGTCAAAGAGCCTTGTCTTCTGGAAACATCTTCTCCAGTAGGCTCTCCCATACTATGTAAGGTCACAGCTACACTGTCATGGGGACTGTGAAGAGAGCTGAGCTACCTGTTGTCTCAGAGACAGTAAGCAGCGTAACCACAGTCCCTGGGAGCACAGAGCAAGTCGCAAAGCCCACGCTGGACTTGGCTGTGTCCTTGGGAGTTTGACCTGTGCCGAGAATTTTCCACTAGCAGTATGTGAGCTGGCTAGTAGAAAGAGAAGGGGGCATATGTTTATTTTTCCCATCCCCGCAGACAGACGTAGCTCTAATCTGTTTTGATCTTTTGTGTCCTGGTTTAAGTTACCTTGGGCTGAGTTAACTGGGAAGAGTTGATGAAACCTCTATTGTAGTAAGGAATGACATCGGTAAAAAAAGAACCCAGAGAGGTCTTGCTTCAAGGAGCTTTGTCAAATGCAAACTGTTGCACTGGAACAGTAACCTTCACCGGAACGAATCTTTTGTACATTGTTACGGCTGCAGAAGGAGAAAAGCCATAAATGCCAGAAGTTAAGTAAGGTGTTGCACCTCTTCAGAGGTTCCTGGTGCTGTTCCTGAAGTGATATTTTATCCTGTCCTAAATCGTGACCATTATAAAACCTGTGCTGTGCCAATTTGCTCTCCCTAGAGATTACATCTATTACAACGACGTGTACGCCTTCAACCTGGACTCCTTCACCTGGAGCAGGCTGGCTCCATCGGGGATTGGGCCTGCTCCAAGATCCGGGTGTCAAATGGCCACCACTCCTGAGGGCAGCATAGTCATCTACGGAGGCTACTCCAAACAGGTAGGAGAGACTTTCTGGAAAGCCAGCACAGTATTCCCTGGATTCTGAACTGAATAGTTAATGGAAGAACTAAGGGGCTAGAGTGAAAACTAAACTGTGACGAACTGAGGTTGCCCAAGTGGGGCTGCTGCGATGGTCTTGACCTGAGTTGGCTGTGGAGCCCAAGTGTTCTGACTGCTTGGAGAGGGCAGTGGGCTTAGAGCTTGGGAGAGCAAAATGGGGATCTCTGTACTGCTGCTCCCCTCTGCTGAGTTCCGCAAGCCTTGTCTCCAGCGCTCGTGGTGTCATCCCACAACCGCCCGCTGCTCTCACTGGTGACGTTCCTGCATGGCAGGCAGCTGCCAGATGTCCCAAAAACCGCTGGTAACAAGGGTGTGTGTTAGCCTGTGGTTGTGCCAGCTCGGAGGGAAGGTGAAGTTGTGCCCTTGGGCTGTTCACGCACAGGATGGTTCAGGCTGCTGTGAACCACTACTTCTTCCAAAAGAGGCATCTTGTCCTTTAATAGTGCCTTTCTTCATGCAGTTGTGCGCTGATCAAGGAGCTTACCTTGATTAAAATGAATTTTCTATTTTTCCTGCTGATCTAATCCAATATAAGGAGGTAGGAATAAGCAACCGGGAGAAATGTCATTTTTGGGGAACAGTAACCAGTGGTGGTTCCTGCCAACTTAAAGCATTCTCAGGTGGTCCTCATCCGTATTCCAACACTTGCAGGTTAAAAGCAGCAGCCGCCAGAAGACTTGTATTTTCTTCCATCAGTGAAAGGGTTAAGGGAGCAGCACCAGTTAGCAAACTCAATAAGCCAAAGAAGACTTCTGATGAGCACCAGGCTTCCTCTGCTCTGCTCCCAGCTTTGTTAATCAGGGTAATTTATACTAGCTAGCCCTTTAGACCGTATGTCCTCATTGACCAAGTATCCCTGTCTCCATGCTGGGTGGGAGGAGGTAAATATTTCATTGAGCAAAAGGCTCCTGCAAAAGCTTTTCATGTTGCAAATGCAGACAGAAGACCCGAATCCTGCTGCTACTGTCTCCGTGGAAAGGCATCGCTTCCAGCAGCGTGTCGCTGGGGGAGGAGGACGCGTTGTTCTTCTGAAGTGAATAAATGAACAAAGGAGAAAAGCAGGGAAAGGGGAGAGAAGATAGTCTGTCTATATATTTAGAAGCATTTGTGCCTCCTCACGGCCTGCGCTTCGGGCTCTACCTCATCAGATGCGCATTTGATTAAATAGCAGTAACAATACGGAGGCATTTTCTACCCAAAAGGGCTTTGTCCTCTTCCTTTCTCTGTCCTGTTTCCTCACTCTTAAGGGTGGGAAGGAAGCGTGAGCCATGCTAGATGCAGATCTCTCGTGGCTACTGAAAGCAGTTGGGTTTCAAGTGCACGCTGAGCCCTGTGGAAATACAAAAGTCAATGCATGTTTGCAGTTTGTTCTATTCCACGTTGAGGGTGGGCTTTGTTGCACTGCTCTGGGTTGTTCTGAGCTAATACAAATGAAGTAGAAGGGATGGGGGAACGCAAAGCTGCCCTTAGCCTTTTTGCAAGGTGCTGAGCAAGGATAAGAGCTGGGTACGGTTCCTCTCCAGCTTGAAGAGCAGCTTTTAGATTAAAACAACCACTCCTGGTATGAATCTACTTCCTTTAGAATATAGAGACCTAAGTCTGCTTCTCTCCCATGTGCCATTCCTCACAGAGACTTGCTTGTGTATTTGGTAGCACCACTGAACCGTCAGGCAGGAAAGGTGCAGTCAAGCTACAAACTGACCAAAGCACCGGACAGAATATTTTTTTGCAGCTTTTCTTGAGATGCAGAAGCAACAAACCTTTTAACAGGCTCCTGAAAACTCAGTCCAGCAGGATTTAGGCCCCCGTAGGAGAAACACAACTTCATTAATGTGTGGCTATTTAATTCTTGTTGTATCTTTGCTTATAGCCTGTTGTTGTGGAGTTGAGCCTCGCTGGGTTTACTTCAAAGTGGAGAAAGCGTGTTTGGCGTGTGTACTCCTCCCGGAGTCACTGGCTGCAGTACTCTTGGGAGAAATAAGAGGTGGGCAGTGGAGGACACAATACTTAATTGGAGCTGGGCAGGCACAGGAGAAGAACCTATTCCTTCTCTCCAATTAGAGAGGCAGGTACTACCTTCAGGAGTGCTATGACAACATTTTGGGGCACATGAAGACATCTTTGCATATGAAACCAGGCATGTGTCCAAGCAAAGCGCCATTCACCAAGTCATGTGGAGACTTCTCTTCTAGTAAGAGGCAGGACCGAGTTGCACATGTGCTGTAAAAAAAAAAAAAAAGGGGCAGATTGGTGTGGAGGCCTCCTGAGGCCAGAGCTGCTACCAAGCATGTGTACGGTTTGAATTGGTTTGGAGGGAAGAGGAGTGAAAATCCTCCTAACTCCTTTATTTAGGATCAACATGATATGGCTGTCACGTTGCTGGAGGAGAGTTGTGGTGTGGCAAGGCTGCTTTCCTGTGATGGGCAGCTCTGATCCTTTACATCCTGCGGTCCCCTTAGCCCTTGTAAATCTTCTTTGAAGTACTCCCAAGTAGCTGTGCGGTGTGGTATAATGCGTGTTGCCTCGGGCAAAAAGAGATGTAAGCCCATGAGATTCATGGTTATGGGTAGAACTGTAGGCATCTTCGTAGCCAGCTGGCTTTTGGGGCTCTGTAAAGCCTGAGCAACACTGTCAGCTTGCAGTTCCCCTGATGGAGTGATCAATCTGTCTGTCCTCAGTCTGGTCGGGAGGCATCATGAGCTGGGAAGGCAGAAGCAGAGAGATTTCGTCCCTGCTTTGATTTTTCTGCACTTGCATGCGGAACTGAGCGTGGAGGGTCGGTTTTCAGTACGGTCTGTCAGTCCGGGCTGTGTTGCTGAATTCCCTTCATGGGACCCAAGTAAGAAAGTGTCTTTCATGGCTGGGGAAACAGAGGCAGAAGAGATCAAGTGACTTGTCCAGGGCACTCCAGTGCTTGTATGCAGAGCCAGGACAAGAACTTTGGTACCCAGCCATGACTTTGCCTGTGCCAGCCGCTAGATTTTGATGATCAAGTGCTGAACAACCAGGATGCAAATGGTGAAAAAGGAACTTTACAGCCCTGAGTGCAGCTAACTTCAGATGCTGGTGTGCAGATTGACAAGAGCGTGCCTGATATTTTAAAATGCATTATTCTTGGAATAATCGTGTTCATCTGTTTCATCTTCAGCCTAGAAATGATAAAGGGAATTTCTACGATCCCTTACAGATCGGGGCATTGTCAGCTGTGCCTAAAATGTACCTCAAAATCCCGCAAGGAGCTCAGGCTTGCTCTCCTGCTGATCTTAAAGATGTCCTCACCCATTTCTCACGCTGGGGATGGGGCTTGCTGCAGCAAGCTGCGTTTTTGGCCGTGTAAAGCAATGAGACCTCCCTATTGCTAGGCAACATGAGCACACTGTGCCTGACTGGCACGACGAATGCAGCCGGGAGGTGTTGGAGGCTGACACTGCTCTACCTTGCAGGTGCAAGCAGCCTACAAGCCATGGGAGGGCTGGTGTTAGGTGTGTGCCAGGCCTTGGGATGCCAAAGACGACTGGCATGTGGGGGTTTTTTTGGGTTTTGGAGTGGGTTTTTTGGTGTGGGTTTTTTTTTTTTTAGTGGCAAGCTTTGCAAATCTGAACTGGATTCTGCCAGGAGATTGCTTGTGGCAGGGCTGAAGTGTTTGCCTGAATTGCAAGGTCTGGTGGCACTGGTTCCCTTTGTTGTTCTGCCTGCTGAGGGCTTCTGCTAATTAGAAGAGATCAACAGTGGCAAAATACATCCATCAGACACGTTTAGCATGTTATAGAGGGGGAATCCTGACTCCCCTTCTTCTCAGGAGCAGCTCTCCGTGCCTCAGTTTCCTTGCTCTTTGCAGGGGGATAAACAGGCGTCTTGCTGTCTGTCAGTGGAGCTGGGTGTTGGGTTTTTTAGCTAATGCATGTAAAGCTCCTGTAACTTGCTAAAGTACCTGTACATGTAGCAATAGGCTGTGGGTATCCAAACCAGTTTTGTGTTTGGAAGCAAACACCTGGAACTTCAAGGCAAGAAGGACAGCAGGAGAACAGGAGCCTCTTGTGACTGATGGAGCGATTTGCTCAGGGCAAGCAGGCGTCCCTCCAGTCACGGTGTGCTGCTTGCTGGTGAAGCGTCTGCCTTTGAGTTGGGGAAAACAGGCATCTCTTTGACAACAAATAACTAACTCCCACTCCACCTCATTGGGGTTTTCTCAGCCCAAGAAGCTTTGTCACGTTGCATACGCAGTGTGTTTACTACAGGGAGCCATGTGGTTTTCGGGAGAAAAATAATGCAGTTATTCTACACAGCTTGTGTGACAGCAAAGCCAACTGCGCTTTCAGTGTTTGCTGTTTCCCCTCCTTTCGTGCAGACAGTGCACATCGAGCTGTGCCTCTGCACGCTTCAGCCTGTGTGTCCCCTGCACGCAGGAATGTGTGCTCTGTCTAGCATTTAAGGACAAACTGCAGCCTGCCTGGGACTGGGGAGGAAATAACCACCCTTTCTGTTATCATGAGCAGGCACTTCAGCACTGTGAGGTGTGAAGGCTCCTGCCCCTCTCTCTCTCTCTCTTCCTCCCTCCCTCTCCTCTGCCCATCCATCCCTGACAGCCCTTGGTTCAGGTGAGGCTTGGAGCGGGGTTCGATTAAGGTGGGGGACAGACCAAAAAGGCTGCTGTATCTCAGCTGTCCGCAGCCTGCAGCTCCTTGGTGACTGCTGCTGCTCTAGACCTGTGTGACAGAGACAGGGAAGTGTGACGTTGACAGAGGGTGGCACTTGCTCCGCACAGTAACTCGCAGCCCTTTGAACTTGAGAGCTGCTGCTGTAGGTGCCACAATACATGCACTGCCAGGCTGTGAATTGGTGCACTTGAGACTTAACAGCACTTTTCCTAGAAGGCATTTCTTTCCCTTCCTGCCCTGATAGCTCTCTCTTGAGGGTCTAGTTCAAAGTGGGAAGCTCTCAGCTCCTCCTAGACACCAGAGGTCCTCTAGCCGTGCCTCAGAACCTCTCACAAATGCAAAAACTTGTCTTGCTTGTTTTCCATGTGCTGGAGAACTGGCAGTGGCTGAAGGAGTCGTCGCCGTATAACCTCTTATTCAGGAAACAGGACTGTCAGTGGTACTTGTTCCTACAAGCTTCCTGGCCCTTGCGTGCCTGATGTTCTGCTGCTTGAGGACAGCAGGTGGAATAGTGCAGTTGTTGACTGCGTTGAAGTGGTTGCACAGAAGATGGTCTCTCCAGCGTAGACATCCTGTCTTGAAGAGTGTGTGCCTTTCAGTTTGCTAATGAGAGTGCTTAGGTGTATGTGGAGAGCAGGAAGACGAGCGAGCCGCAGCCCCAAACGTGCAGATTTCCTAAGGCAGCCCTACAGGCAGACCCCGGCCCTTAACTTGAAGCTTCCTTTTTGCCGCAACGGCGAGCAGAGTTCTCCTGTTTCCTCCGGCACTTCGTTATCGGCCTTCCCTGGGGCGTCTCCGCATCGTCCAAGTTACAGCGTTGTCGTACAATGCCTCAAACACACTTTTCCTCTCTTCTGACTTTCTGGGACTTGAATACCGTTCCTACAAATTGGGTACGATGCAGTACCAGCACAGCAGACCCTGCAGCAACAAAAGCTGTCAGGTGCAAGGCACAGGGTTGGGTGCAGATGTGCAGGAAGAACAGGACAGCGCTGTGCTGTTGTGCTCTCGGGTGTGCCCAAGCCCTGCTCATCTTCCTCGGAACTGGACCAAACCCTCTCGGCTTCTGCTGGGATGCACTGCCTGCAGGCTGGAAGCAGCTCCCATTGCCCCCAGGAGGAAGGGAATTACGAGGAAGTGGGAGCTCTGTGTGAAGGATGGGTGGATAATGACATCAGTAAAAGACCTCCTGCAGTGGTGGTGAACAGTGCTGCTTTCAAATGCTGCATGTCGCTGTGAGCGCTGGAGTACAGGGGCTTACAGTGAAAGGAGGAAGGGAAAATCGCATTTAAAATGATGCATTTAATTGCCTTAACCGAGACTTGATCCTGTTCTTGCTGGTGTCTTGCTGTTGCCTTTAGTAGGGGTGGAAGTGGGGCTTCTGCTCTGTTCCTGTTGAGGAGAAAACTGTTGCTCAAGGCTCTGTGGGGCCCTGAATGCTAAAAAATGACAGCTGGAGTCGGGCTGTGGCGCAGAGAGCGGGCCGTCACCTCTGCTTGCCTTGGAGTGGGATGGAGATGGGGGGGTGGCAGGGGCTGGAAGCCTGTGTGCTAGTCACAGATCTGTGCTTAAACTTGGGCCTTGCAGTCGGGTTCGGCACGGACGCTCTGAGCTTCTGCTCAGCATTCAAGGGCAGAGTCCCAGAGGGCCTTGCGAGCCCTGTGGAAAGTTGTCGTGTGTGCCACTTTGGTGGAGTGAGTATTTGCTGTCTTTTACAGCTGGAGAAGCAGAGGCACAGATGTCAAATTAGTCCCTAGAGAGCGCCTGATCCTGTCTGTGGCAGAGTAAAAGGCAGGACCTTGGGTCTCCTGTTTCCATGGTGCTGCCCATCCTTCCTTCCTTCCTTCCTTCCGCAAAACAATCAGTTTTAATCCCTCCTGACAATTGATTTCTCTTCTCTGTGTGCCAAAATTCCTCCCTTTAAATTGCATCCTGTAGTCTTCGTACGGCCACGAGTCTCAGGATCTGCGTGGCAGCCTGGAGAGCCCTGCCTGGCTGTCGCAGGCAGAAGTTGGTTGTGGCTCATCCCAGAATGTAGCGCTGGTTTGACCGCTATGGTTGCGAGCTGCCTGATGCTCCAGAGCCACAGGGTGCCTACCTGTGTGGCTTCTCCTTGCCCAGTCGCAGTGTTTGCATTTTCAGGTTGGGAATGGACAGATTGGGGCTGTGATGAGGGTTATCTCTGGGGTCGTGAGTTCAGGACGGCACATACCGCTGTTCTGGCGTGGGTGACTTCCTAGGCCTTGAAAAGTTGGGCTTCCTGTGTTTTGGGCCGCTGAAACTCTTTCACTGAGCATCCCTGTCTTTCCTTTCTCTGCAGAGAATTAAGAAAGATGTTGACAAAGGCACCTTGCATACAGATATGTTCCTGCTGAAGTCTGAAGGTGCAGGCAAGGAGGAAGGTAAGCTACTGCTGTAGCTAGGAGGGCTGCGCTGGAAGGGACGCTGCAGGACTGTGAATGTAAATCTTCTCTCTTCCTCTGAATAACAGACCGAAAAACCCCAAGCCTAGAACAAAATTTCTCTTGTAATGAAAAGCACTATGCCCCAGTGTTTGCTTTGGGGCTAAACACAGCAGAGGAGTTGATTTAAATGTTTCTTCTTCCCAGGAGTAGCTCAGTGCGTTTGTGTACTGCGACTCTAGGTTAAAAAGAAAGGGGCTAGAGTGAAGGAAACAGCAGTTGCAGGGGGATCTTGGAGGAATTCTGTTCCTTTTTTCTTCGTGTGTGCTGGAGGAGGAGGACAGGCCATCATCAGAACAGGCAGAATTCCTCGCCGCTGTGCTCCCTGAAGGGAAATGGGAAGCAGGTGGTTGTTGCTGCTGCAGACTGCGCTCTGCACAGCCGTTCTGTCCCCTCTCACACCTCATGGTACAGCCTGAAAAGAGGAGGCTGTGTGTGCTTTGCTGAGCCGAGCTTTCTGGTCAGCCAAAGGCTGTGAGGAGTCGTGGTTCTCCGCTCCAGGTGACTTGGTTTCAGAGCCAAGGTGAGTGGTAGCTCTGACACACTGTGGGGGATTGGAGCTGGTGGAGAAACGGGCAGAGCTCTGAAGGAAGGTTGGGGTATGCTTTTTGTCAGAGAATCACTTCTAGCTCACAGCGTTGCCTATCTTGACACCTCCCAGTTGGTCCTGGAATAGTCTGAGACGGAGTGGAGGGTCTGCAGGCTCCTTGCGTAACTATGTGAGAAGCTCTGGCCTGCACAGGCAGCTTCAGGAAAAACTAGAAGAAAAAGTATTTTAGGGATTTTTTTGGTTTGTATGTGGGAGGGAATTAAAACAACATTTTGAAATTCCTGTTCTGTGGGGCATTTTGATCACGGCTTTTCTGTTTCACAACAGAAAATTTTGAGGATTCCAGAATTCTCCACGCTGGAAATTCCAGTTTTGACAAACTCTTTTTGTAGTGATGTCTCACAGAGACTCTTAAGAAAGAAGGTCGAGGTGTGATCTCATCAGATTATTTGGTGCAGGGACATTAGCAAGAGTGGTTGTTGGTTGGTTGGTTGTTTTATCTGTGCATGTCCCCAGAAATAGGAATTCCATCACTTTCCTTAGGAGAGAGTGTATTTTGTCCTTGGCTCGGGGAATGGGACGATATTCTTTGAGCTGAACTCCTAAAATGTTAAAGTTGTGATTCATTTCTTTCAACCTGACCATCTTAAAGTGGTATTTGGGGAGGAGGGTTGGTCACATATGTTGTCTGGGTTCCAGACCCTGCTTGCATTATGCCCTATTTATAGTTCATCTCGTTGAAATTGCGGTTCCTTCAGAAACACAGTGCCTAGGCAGTGCATCTGCTTCTCCCAGCCTGCATTGTCGGGATTTGCTCTAAATCCAGAGTAGAAAGGATTGGAGCAAAAGCAGAGGGTTTAGAGCACAAGCCTTCTCCTGCTGCTGAGCCCTTTTTTTTAAAGTGTGGTTGGCTCTCCCTGCAATGAACTGTACTTGTCCTTATTTGGGGGGTTAAGGCAGCGGTGCAGGTTGGCAGAGGAGGTGCTGTGGTAGAAGGGTGAGATGGAGAGAATTGATGGGGTGGGCTCCGGGGGATAACTGAGGTACACCTCCGTGGTGCTTGAAGGCTGTATATAATCAGTCCTTGTTTGAACTCCACCCTCCTGTAAAGGTGTATACACCTTTCAAGAGGCTCCTTGCCCCAGAGAGCACACCCTAAAGGCGGCTCTCTGCATTTGCTTTTACTGAAGAGCCAACAGCTTTCTAAGCGTAGAAGCGACGTGCGGTTTAGCATGTGATAGAAGTGGAAGCGCAAGTGGTTCTGATCAGGGCTGTTGTGGAGGGCACGCTCTGCAGTTCTGAGACTGTCCAAAATGGGTCGTTGAGTTACTTGCTGGATTACTCAAGGGCCTTGGAAGGTACAAAACCGATCGGGATTCTCCTTTGCTGATGCCTGTATTTGCTTTTATCTATTAGCAGACAAGTGGGCGTGGAGTCGGCTCAGCCCCTCCGGAGTGAAACCCACTCCCAGGTCTGGCTTCTCCGTGGCAATTGGTCCCAACAACCGCTCCCTTCTGTTTGGAGGCGTGCATGATGAAGAAGAGGAAGAGAGCATTGAAGGAGACTTCTTCAACGATATTTATTTCTATGACATTGGGAAAAACCGCTGGTTTCCTGGACAGCTAAAGGTTTCGTTTTAAAAATAACACAGATATATTAAGTTCTTTCTCCTTGATCATCTGACACGTGTCCTTTGGGCCTTTTTTTACCTCTTATAGCTTTCTTGCAGTATGGAGCCAGGCTCTATTTCTAAGGGTGCTCCAGAAGCTGAGCCACGAGGTGTGGCAGCTGCCTTGGTCTGTGACCCGCTGATTGTGAAGGGAGGGAGAGGCTGTAGAAATGAAGCTGGGGATGCGCAGTTCTAGCAGGTTTTTGCTACCAAACCAACTGAGTTTTCTCTATGCTGCCCCTCTCCTTCCCTGCCACATAGCTCCTTGTTCCCTCCGTGCCCTGCTTCCGCAGTGTCAGGCAGACCGTCACCCTTCTGGGGAGAGAGGAAGCCCCTGAGCCCTGATGGTTGAGCACAAAGCGAGGGTGGTTCGGGAGGCGATGCCGCTCCTCCAGGAGTCGGGCTGGATGTGCACCCTTGTTGTGTAATGCGAAACGAAACAAAGCACCATGAAAACATAGGTACGGTGTTTTACTGGAGGCCAGCTCCAGGTCAGGTGTGTAAGTCTGACATGAGATGGTTCGGTAAAAGCTACCGTGAAAAGATCTTGTGTTGCATTGGGATCAAAAAACCTCCCTCTTTTCCCCAGCATTGATGAGCTGCTAGAAGAGATGAAATCTTAACCTTGGCTCCTAAGAACTTCAGAAATGTGGCCCTCAGCTCAGATCTTTGATTTTGTTTGAACCACTCTCAAGGGAGAAGTGAGGTGCAAATGGACTGGTTGAACTCCCTTCTTTCCACCCCCACTGTTTCTAGCTTTGTTCTCAAAAAGGAGAAGTCAATCACATAATAACAGGCAAACACGCACTCAGATGTTTGCTTCTGCCTTCCTAGCTGACTGTTTTCCAGCCCTTTCATACACTACTTGGAAGACCTGGAGTGCTTCCTGGTAATGCACTGTAATTTAGCACCCAGCAATTGTTTTCACAAAATGGTGTGTTATTTGATACGTGATTCTGTGATTTTTCTCTTCCTCCTGTCACAGACTAGTGGATTCTTTGTGTGTCTCCTGCAAGCCGGAGAGCAAAAGAGCTGTTTTGTCTCTTCAGCACGTGCTGCCATTAATAGAGGAAGCACCTCCACACCATGGGTTCTCCAGGCTCCTTGTTTTATGGCTGGGAGAAATTCATGCCAAGTGGGAGGTTCCACCTATCGCTGGAGACTTGTAGTTGTAGTGAAAAATAACTGAATTCTCCCCCCTCCCTCCCAGCAGGAGCCATAGTATTTGTGTTCGCTGCTGTACGTGCTATTAGGTGCGCACAATTCACACACCGTCTCCTTCTGCTCCCTGTTCCTGTTAACAGGGACCGAAATCGGAGAAGAGGAAGCGAAGGCGCGGCAAACAAGCTGAGGCAGAAGGTGCTGGAGATGAGGAGTTGGAGAAGCAACCTCCACAAGGGCCGGTGGAGATAGTCAAAGAGGTGGTGGCAGAAGATGGGACTGTCATGACAATCAAGCAGGTGATCTCTGGACCTGCAGAAGAGAAGGAAAGGTCTGCATCGGAGGAGGAGGAGGAGGAAGAGGGAGCCTTGGGCCAGCAAGTTGAGCCATGCCCACGTTCGAATGCCATGTTGGCTGTGAAGCATGGAGTTCTCTACGTGTACGGGGGAATGTTTGAGGTGGGTGATCGCCAGTTCACCCTCAGTGACCTCTACAGCATCGACCTACACAAGATGGAAGAATGGAAGGTGCTAGTGGAGATGGATCCAAGTAAGTTCTGGTGGTGGGATCTCTCTCTGCTTTTACAGAGAGATAGGGGGGGAAAAACCCCAACTATGAAGCTTCTTCAGGGAGTGGTGATGAGCCTTTGAGTAGTGTTTTTTTTCCTGGATGGGAAAAAACTTGGGAGTATGTGATACGCAGTGTCTTGTGGTCACCGTCGCTGCAGGAACGTGTCTGGTTTAGAGCTTTGCGATCACTGTCCAGAGTGAGCTCTGGTCTGTCTGCTCGGAAAACCAAGACCCATAAACAGTCTGTGTTCACTGGTGGCAAGTTCTGGCCTGGGAGGTCCTGCTGTGCCATGCTTGTCCACTCAGCAGAGGACAGGGAGGTCTGTCCTCACCATTTTGGGGCAGTGAGGGTCTTGGATACTGCAAAGCACGTGGGCATTAGGTAGGGTTAGCTCTTGGCACCTTAAATGAGTAGTGTGTTTGGTGCATACTCTGCGTGCCCTGCTGGGCTGTTCCCAAGCTGGGAAGGCTGCCTTGGGGGCTGTGGCAAGCGTAGAAGTCAGTTCCCTGAATGCCTGGTGACATGGTCATTACGTGAGCGTTCAGTAGCGTTGCAGAAAGCATGACCTGAGAGACCTCAGCAAAGATGGATTTGATGGGTTTTCTGCTCGTTATTGGAAGAAACTGTGGGTCTATCTTAGAGCAACCTGTCTCTTAGGGTACTGGCTAAGTGATTCATCCCAGGTCGTGTGCTAGGCACTGTAGAGAGAGATGAAAAGAGGGTGGCCCTGCTGTGGAACCTCGCAGTCTGCGCGTGCGCCATGGGCAGAGGGCAGAGAGGAGGGGGTCTTGCTCGTGATTGCGGAACCGTGAAGTGCTGGGGAGGAGCGTTGACTCTTGTCAGCGTTGGCACTGACCAGCTGTTCTTCCACAGCTGTCCTGTGCTGTTCACTCCTTCCGATTTCATCTCTTCCCACTGCTCCCCATCAGAGCCAGGCCCGGTACAGCCAGTGGATCTGCGAGGGCAAGGAATGCAGCAGGGCTCTTCAGGAGCCCATCTGTCTCACCTCGCCCTGGCATCCTCCGTGACAGCTCTGTGTGTAGGAGCAGGAAACAGCTCCTTATGTATTTCTTCTATTTTCTTTCTCACCAAAGAAGCACAGGAATGGCTGGAGGAGTCAGAGTCGGATGAAGAGGATGATGACATGGAAGGTGCGGAGGGAGGCGAAGAGGAAGAGGAGAGCTCTGAAGAGGAGAGTGAAGATGAGGGAGGTAATGATTAAGATGAATGTTGTCTTCATGCTAACGTAAAGTGGGTTTTAGTACACTGCCTGCTGGTTTTGCTGCCAGCCTGGACGGCCTCACCGTCATCCAGCTGAGTTTTCCAGCAAAAGGAAAGTTTTAGTACACTGTTCTCAGGGTAGAAGAGAAGTTTTCGTTGGTTACTGGTGGGTTTTTAGGCTATTACGTTGAGACACATTAGCTGAAGAGTAGTCTTGGCCGGGTTGACACGTGGAAGAGCAGATTGCCTTCATTAGCTGCCTGTGACCTCTCTTTCTCTCTCCCTCCCGTCGTGTGCTAGGAGAGGAGCAACACCCATCTGTTCAGCCTGATGAGAAGCACGCAGACTATCTGGCCAGGACGGAGCAGTATTGGATTAAACTGGCCCGCAGCAACATGGGCCCGGATGCCAAGGAGAAGAAGGTGGTAAAAGTGGCACATGCCATGGCAAAGACTTTCTACGAAGATTCAGTCTAGTTGTTGTGGTTGTTGGGGCTGTTCTGGGAGTGAAGAAGCAGGCTGGGAGCAGTGGTTAGCCCCACTGAATCCAGCCTGATGCGGCAGGCAGTCAGCGGGTCTGGAAGGTGTCCTGGCACTCCAGCTTTTGCCTACTCTGAGTGCCTCTGGGCTGCCCAGTCTCCATACGCCTGCTTGATGAATGCTCTGGATGTGCTGTTACTCCCCTGGAGGTTGTGGGAGGGCCTGGAGGAACAGGATTGCTGTCCAAGCACTTGTTCTGCTGAGGCTGGCTTATACAATACTGTCATGTTTTTGTTCAAACGTTGTTTTGAGTCTGTCAAGACAAACTGCACATCACCATGGTTCACTGGTCCCAAATTCCCTACCCTGACTGGGGCCAGAATGTGTTTCCAAGGGTTTCTACAATAAACTTCTTTGGTTACATCATCTTGGTTTTCTCGGTTAATCCCATCCTAGCTGTTCTGCTTCTCTTTCTCCTGCTGTGGAAGAGGGGTTGCTCTTCCTGCTGTGAAGTATGTCGGTAGTGGTCACAAGATGCACAAACAGCCCTGAGATGTGGCTGCACTGCCTGGAAAAACCTGGGAATCCTTTCATACCTTGTCTGTATGAGAGCCACTGTAACCCCTGATTAAAAAGGAAGAGAGTTCTCCTGTTATGTTAGCTGCAGCCGGTTTTGCCTTTGTTGTGGAATCTCCCAGTTCAGTTTCTCCCATGTTGGCCAAGAAAAGCACTTGTCCTACAAATGAACTCTTTATGACCCATGAAACGTCCTACCCTATGACCTGATGGCGTGTTGAGGACGGGAGGAAGATGTCTGAAGCTCTCAAAGGGTATTTTTACCCCTCCTCGCTGCCTCAGCCCCTCTTCAAGGCATCGCTTTCTTTCCAGCAGAGCAGCGCTGCGGTCCGTAGGGACAACAGATGGGATACAAGTGTGTCTGTTGCAGCAAACAAGTGATGACTTGACACCAGAAGGCACTGGCTGTCCTTGTGCAGAGAAATCCGGGGTGCCGTGGGTATTGTTCTGGCAGGAGCATCACCGGGGAACCAGCTCTCAGGAGAGCAGCGCGAAGTTCTGCGAGGCTAATTGGAATGTAATAAAGATTAAATAGAGCAGGCTGCCAGTGTGATTTAATTGCCAAGATAAAAACCTGTTTGATAGGGAGGGACCTTCCATGCAAAACAACAGGCGAGAGGTGGACACAAACCCTTTATGGATAACCTAGGAAAGAATCCGTGGTGCTTCCTTGGCTGATGGCATCGGTTGCCCTGTTGTCCTGTCGCTGGGGTTAGTTTACCATACCTTGATCTCGTGGACATCTGATCCTTTGTGTCTGTATGATGTCCCTGGCTTTCCTGTGCAGAGTTTTGGGGAATCTGTCTGCCGCCGGGTTGCGTTTGCAGATTTTGGTTTCATTACTATTTTTATTTATTTATTTTTCGTTTGAAAAATAGCGGGTTTGAAAAACCCGTGCACGATTCCAAAGGCCCAACCCGGCAGGGGAAGACACGCTTTTTGCTGGATGCACTTTATCCTTTTTTTTTTTTTGCCTTTCCAAATACAGATACACACCCTGAAAGAATCCTCTCCCCGAGCTGAAGCCGGGTTGCAGCAGTGCCGAGGATGAAGGATAGCTTTGTACAGTGCTGCCGCAGCCACAGGAGAAGATTCTCTCCCTTCTCTGGTAGAGAGACTTGGATCAGGGAACGAGATACATCAGACGAGCTGGAGTGTGTGCAGCGATAATCCGAGGTTTTTTTTTTTTTTCCTTTCACCTTTTCCTCAAGGGCTCTGGAACGCAGTCCCGGTGGTGCTCTGTGCCAAGCTAAGTGTGACTGGAGAAGGCATTGACTGGAAGAGACGTGCTTCCAAGGAACCTGTGAGTCGGGATGGGCCAACTGTCCCGCTCCTGCGAGCGCCCAGCAGCGTGTTCGTGCAGCCTCCTGCGGGCAGCACGCTGCCTGCCTCGCAGAGCTGAGGGAGAGGAGGCTTTGGGAGCGGGTTGCAGGGGAGATGTTGACTTCCCAGGGCTGTCATTGCTCTGCTGGGAGGATGGGCTGACCTGGGCACGCAGCTTGGTTCGCTTCTTCCCAGAGCCGGGGTTTTGGATGAGCCAGCAGAGGCTGCGGTTGGTCGTACAGCTTTGGTTCAGGAGGCTCTGGCAGCCGTCCTTGGGTTGTGTGATGGGAGGGTGCTGCCACGGCAAACCGGCCTGGCCTGAAAGTTGAGTCTTGGCTGTCAGCTGTGACCAAACGAGGCCGTAGCGCTGGAACGAACAGCGTGCGTGGGGACTGACACCCAGACGGCCTCCCTTCGCACCAGAGCGTTTGCAGCCCTTGGACTTGAGACAGAAATGAATGGTGGTGCATCTGCAGCCGCTGCTCGGCAGAATGAACAAGGCAAATGCAGCGCTCCTTGAGCCCTGCAGCCAAGGATCTGTCTGGCCACCCTGGCCCATCTCTTGCTGGCGTGACCGTGGAAGCCTTGGAAGCTGTCACGTGTTGGTTGAGCGAATGAAACCTCTGAGAAAAGGTAAAACTTCCCACCTAAGCAGGGATTGCTGATTATTACTACTGCATTATTACAGAGGAGGTCAGAACGTGATGGGCTCTGCCGTGGCCTTAAGAAATGCCAGCTATGACGCTTTGATACCAAACTGTGATGGCACCTCGGTTCTCTGAGCGTTGGCTGACAGTCTGCTGAAGACTCTTGAGGGTTGCTGGACAGATACTGGGTTGGTTTTCTTGTGTGGGGTCCAAAAGTACCTTAGGGAGGAGGGCAAGTATTTCGCAGGCAGACACACTGGTGAAGTGGCTTGCCTAAAACGATACCCAAGAGAAGGGCCGGGGCTACACCTCGGTGAAAAACCAGGAACCAAGAAACTCCAGGAGTGTCTGTCGTTAGTTATTCTTGTCTGACACGCACAAAGAACAGCATGTTCCTTTTTTAATGTATGAACGCCCAGATAAAATTCAATTATTCCTTTGGCATCCATCAGACCATTGCTGGTGCCCATCTCATTGTAAAGGGACGAATGTATAAACATTTACATAGGAGAAAGAGACCAGAGTTTATTATTATTATATCTGGAAACAATCAAGCTATTGGGGTTTTTTTTTTTTCAGCTAAAGACAAGGCTGAAAGTAACGTTTTTTTGGTTACTTTTTGAGGAAAACGTATTCAGGAATCCCTTTTCTTTTGGGCCACGCACATACTGTAATTGCACTGTAAGTAACAGAGTGAAACTTGGTTTTTCTGTTACGTTTACATGCACAGCTAGGAAGGGGGAAAGGCAAATAAAGGCGAGTGCCAGCTGAAGTGTGTTTTACTTCAGGGGCTGCACAAAAAAGGCCACAGCAGGTCGGTGCTTTCCCGTCGAACCCAAGCTTAGCTTGTAACGCGTGGGCTTGTTTCTCCCCCACGTCAGCGTGTGTGACGAGCGTGGAAGCGACTGAACCTTGCCGCGGCGTTTATCCGCGAGCAGTTGGGCTGACCCAGAGATAAATGCTGTTTGTGGAGGGCCAGGCCGTTTCTAGCACCTCAGCTCGTGGGGTCTTGCTAACAGCACAGACTCGGTGCGGTCCCCCCTGAGCTGCTGGTCTCCTCGCAGCGCTGCCGGCCTGCTGCGGTGGCTGATGGAGATGAACGGGCCCTAAACTCTTCTGCTGGCAAATCCCTTGTGTGTCGCGCTCTGCACACGCTGGGCTGATCTCATCCCTCCTCGTTCGTCTTGGAGAGAATCCGGGTTCGTTCTCTGTCGGTTTTGTATCGGCAAAACTTCTGCTTTCTTGCTCCGGCGATAGCGTGGGGGGATCCAACCAGTACTGAGCCACGTTGTGTCTGTCAGTGAGACAGAAAGGCTAAAGACACACATGCTCTTACAAACGGAGGTCTCTGAGGGAAGGGGGGGAGTGGGAATGGGAGCGTATCAAATGCTTTAGCTTCTGTTGGGAAGCAGCTGTTGGCCAAACCGCTGCAGCACCCTCCGCCACCAACCCGCAGTGACTTCACATCACCGATGACAAGAGAAGAGCTTTGAAACGTGCTCCACTGCTTGGGGAGCAGTGCTCCTGCTGCTTGCAGGAGTCATGCTCGCAGCTCTCCGACAAGATCCCATTGCTGGGGTGGGAGCGGCTGCTCTTATGGGGGAGGGAAGGGGCTGGATGTTGGTGTTCTTACCGCGTTAGAGGGCTTGAGCCTTGCTAGGCTGTCAGCAGCGTACCCGCTTTGGGGGTGCGAGGAAATAGGCAGATGATAAGGACTGTGAGTCTAGTGGGTGGCAGTGTAGTGGAGCAACTAACTCCTGTGCATGAGTGTGAGTCTCTCTAAACTTTAATCTTCCCATCAGCACCTCTAGATGGGGAACATGCAGCCCACCACAGCATTTCGAAGCCGTCCATCCGACAAAAACTTCCGGGCAACGCTCAGCATCCCTCAACGTCTAGAGAGTGAAGTTCCCTTTAGCGTTACGGAGCACTCTGAGGTGCCTGGAGTGAAGGGACCCGGCTCTGAGTTACGTATTCCGACCTTTGGGCACTGATTAGTAGCCATGGGGCTTCGCTGCCTGTTGAAACTCCCTCGCTTGGCATGGTAATGAGGTGATTACGCATACCCTGGAAAAACAGGTTGGTGGTAGCGCTGGAGCTAAGTGCCTGCGGGTTAATATTAGTTGCAACAGACCAATAAAAGGAACTCAAGAGCTTGAAATGCCTCTGAGGGAAGCATAGTCCTGGGGGGATCTGTTATTCAAAGGCTTGTTATCTAGTGCTTGCTGTGCTTGGGGCTGGCTGCAGCAGCGGCGCAAGCCTTGGGCTCAGCGCAGAGCTGGGCAAGAAGCCTTGAGGTGAAGGTCGGTGATAGGCAACAGCACGACTGATGCAGGTCATTTAAGGGCTGTGCCAGGAGTTGACCCCTCTCCCTACGCCAGGAAAAGCTTGCCACCACGTCAAGAGTCTGCAAGGCCTGTCTTCTGTGCGAACGCTTGCCCCCCCGGTGCAGCAAAGCTGCGCAGCACGGGCAGGAGATCCAGCCCGGCCTCTGCTCCGTTCTGCTTTAGCACCAAGCTCTGGAGCCAACCTCACCCTACGACAGTTCTTAAAAATTCCTACTTTTCAATCCTCCCTTCACTTGCCAAAGCCTGTCAGGCCATGCAATTAGTCCTTGGGTTTCAATTAAGACCTTCATCAGCGAGATGACATTGTTTCTCCTCTCGCCCCTCCCCTTCTGTTGCAGTCTGGATTTTTTTTTAATATTTTTTTTTTCCCCCAGCCGTACTTCATAACTCCGCACAAGGTAAATTGATGCTGCAACAGCTCAGTATCTCTGAAAGATCACGCCCTGGAGAGTCCCAGCCCGCCTGGAGAATCTGGGTCTCGGGTACAAGCAAACCAGACGCCAGATGGGCTGGTGAGAAGCTGACGTGGCACGAGCAGGCGGAGGATTTTTGTGTTCCTCCCTTGTGATGGCAACCCAGCCCATCCCTCGTACAGGTGGGGTCCGGCCGGAGGAGCTGGGTATCCCCGGGGAGGGACCCGTGCCCCTTTTCCCAATGGCTTTGCTGCGATGGCAGGAGGTGGTGGGCTGGTTCCTCGAGCCCCAGCCCCTCCCTGGGTTTTAGGTGCTGCTTGTTCCACTGTAGGAACATCAAAACACCATTGCAGCCTTAAAAAAAATGATCCAGACCTTCAGCTGTTCCCATGCATCTGTCAGCGTGGACATAAAACAGCAGGTACAGACAATTTACATAGATTTATATGCCACGGTGACAGACATTTTAATGTGCCTTAGGTAGATAGGCATGAATGTTGGGCCCATAAGACAGGAAAATATACTGAATTACCTCTCTCTCTGGGCTACTTCTCAAGAATATTTCTGGCCCTGGGCAAATGTGAAAAGCCCAGAACTAAGACAAATCGCTCAGCTCCCTGTGATTAATAAAGGTATCGTTATTTTGAAACACGTGGTTTGGGAGCCAATTAGTATCAGTCTCCGGGTATCTTCCATACTGAACAAACCTCAGCTTGACTGAGGTTTTGTCCCGTGGAACAAAGAGGTGCAAAATCCGAGTTGCATTTGTGTTTATACATAGCTGCTGGTAGGTGGGCAAGGGCAGGAATAACTAGTCGGTCAGCAGTGTGAAAAAGCTAGTCACGAAATCACTACTGCTTTTATTTGATGGATAACGAGAGGCATTTTTGTGCTCTTTGATATATATCCAAATATCGTACCGTGTTTGCACGTGACTGTTTAACCTGCTCCTGGCGTGACCTTTGTGTCACCCACTTGAATGTCCAAAAAAAAAAAAAAAAACCACCCCTTGAGAGCCTTTACAAAGGGTTGCAACCAGAATGCCAAACCACGTGGATGAGTTCCGAGGGCCGCAATCACGGCGTGTCGTTATTTGGTTCATTTCAAGTATGCAGCAGGCATTCAAGAGTGAAAAAAAAAAAAAAGAAAAAGATGACTAAGGACCCCAAAGGAGAAACGAAACCAAAAAAAAAAGGGAAGAGGTACGAAGACGATGGACAGTTCCTGCGGAAACTGAAATTAAAAGTTGCTGGGGTCTCGCTGCCTTCAGTTATCATTTACCCTGTCCACCCATAGCCCTCTGCCTGAAAAGGGAAAGGAAGAAAAAGAGGAAGAAAAACTGCGACAGGAGGGAATAAGACCATGTAAGGAAAAGAACTGAATTTAACTGGCACATGCTCTAATCCTTAGTTTATTTCTGGTTAAAAATATAGCAATCCAGTGCAGTGTAATAAGAAATCTGCTGAAAAGGTAGCAGAGAGACAGCTAAAACAGAAGCAAAGCAAAGCTGAGTCCACAAGTCAGGGCTGTACCCAACAACTCTGTATGTGAAATGTTCAGGAAGATTTTTTTTTCCCCTCCTTCCCCCCCCCACCCCCCCACCCCAAATATACCTGTATACGGGGTTCATCCCACCCTCGGGGTGCTGCCACACTCGCACCCCTTCTCCTGTTGAACGGCGCTGCAGCGGGTAGAACTGAGGGTGGAATTTGGTCCCTTGGACGTACCAAATCCCAACGAAGCCACTTGAACCGTAACCTGGCGGTGGTGGATCACCGGCAAAGCCGATCTCCACCGCGGGGAAAGGCGGCGGGGGAAGGGGAGGAAACGGTCCCGTCAGTTCGGGAAAGCGAGGGGAACGTCAGCCATTTCCAAGCCATTGCGCTACGACCACGCTCTCGTGATTGGGACCATAACAGCTCAGAACAGGGATACGGCATCTTTAATGAGTATGCATATTATCCGTGGGGACAGGGGAGGGGAGAAAATCGAGGCAGGCATATTACAAAGATGGTAGAAACCAACAAATCAAGTGACATTTAAAAAAAAAGAAAAGAAAAGAATACATCCTTAGAGGCTGCCATTGCCAACGATGTTTGGTTTTTTGTTTTTCTTTTTTTTTTTTTCCTTTTTTTTCCTTTTTTTTTTTTTTTTTTTTTTTTTCTTTTTTTACAGGGACATGTTGGAAGCTGGAATATACATCCTGCATTACAAAGTGCAAAATACTACATGCTCAGAGCCCAAGCATGATGTCTGAAACAGTCCACAGCAAGATGTAAGAGACAAACCCACCACCCTCTCCCTCCTCTCTGGGACATGCTCCAGCGCTCCTCCCCAGATGCCTTTGAAAACCAGTTTTAGCTTATTTTCCTTGATTTTTGTTTTATTGTTACCCTAAATGGATCAGAATTGAGCCCTCTCCCCCCCCCCCCCCCCCCCCCCGCCCCGGTCCCTCCCCACCAGTCTGCTCCCCGGCGCGCGCGTTTGGGATGGGATGCTCCTCGTGCGTTGGCGAGCGCGGCACGATGACCAGCAGCTACTCGATTTGTGTGGCTGAAGGTGCCTGCGAGTTTTTTTTTTGGGGGGGGGGCAATCCGGGTACCCATTTTTACCCAGGAGAAACGGGCTGTGCATTTAAAGTAGCACTGGGTGGGTTTTCCAGCCTTGCCACGTTGGGGAGCAGCCTGGGGAGGAGGAGTGAAGGCAGGAGGGTGGTGGGGCTGCTGCTCACACCTTGTGTTCCCGATTCCTCCCCCCCACTGCCGCCCCAAGAAATTTAGCAAAACACCAATCGTTGGTTTGTTGTAAAAACAAATAACAAAACGGGGCCCGTTGCCCTTCTCCCACCTTTCCCCTCTAGACAGGGTTCATGCCTTCCCCGCGCTCCTCCTCTCCTTCTTCTTACAGCAACGTTTCTCCGTTTGCAAAAGGAGAAGGAAGCAAAGCCTGATTTTGCTTTTCTCTCCCATTTACTTTATCATTAAAGCTGTTGTGGATTTCCCTGGGAAACTCAGCCTGGAGCATCCCAGGACCCGTACATACTTCAAACAAAATCTCCCCACGGTCCCCTCATCTCGTCTCCATTTTGGGGTTCATTACTGTCGTTACGAATATATTTTGGGGGGGGTGAGGGGAAGGGAAAATGAGGTTTTTATTTTGTTGGGATTCCTTCTCATCCTTTCCAGTGTTGGGGGGGCAGAGTGTTGATAGCATTTTGCCATGCCACACAGCATAGTGTTATACAAGCAAAGAATTTTGGCTAAAATCCAAAAAACATTACCCAGGAAAAAAGGCAAACTGTGAGTGAGACTCGATCGTTTGTTGTTCTTCTGTGAAAAGACTTGGAAATTGTCGTAGGACAGTTCGAGTTATGATTTTTTTTTTTCCCTTTTTGTTGTTGTTGTTTGGTTGGTTGTTGTTTTTTTTTTTTCCCCCCATTCATACATGTAACTGTTATTTTTGCAAACAAGACAGTCTTGAATTAGATGAAAAAGTTAATAAACAAAATGGCGACTCCAATATTTAGTAAGATCACCATGACTACGAGGATAGGAGCTGAGCCCTGGAAGAGAAAGAGAAGGAGAGGAGTTAGAAGGTGCGTTAGAAGTCTGTCTAAGGTTGCCTCGTGCAGGGGTCGGGTGCTGCGCTGGCTCCGGGATGCCTCAGGGCTGGCAGCTCTGCCGACCCCAGAGAGCAGATTTACACCCTCCAGCAAACGATCCCAAAGCGCCTGGCAACCCTCGCTGAGCTTTTGCAGGCTGCTGCCTTCGTGAGGCAGGTGGGAATAAAGATCTCCCCCTTGGAGGTGAGCAAACAGCCGAAGCAGGGGCTAAAGCCAGATCTATCTGGTTTTACAAGGGTCTGCAGTGACAGGACGAGGGGTGATGGCTGGAAGCTGGGAGAGGGCGGGTTTAGACTAGATACAAGGAAGAAGCTCTTCACCCTGAGGGTGGTGAGACACTGGAACAGGTTGCCTAAGGGAGCTGTGGATGCTCCATCCCTGGCAGTGCTCAAGACCAGGGTGGATGGAGCCTTGAGCAACCTGGTCTGGTGAGAGGTGTCCCTGCCCATGGCAGGGGGGTTGGACTAGGTGCTCTGTGAGCTCCCTTCCCACCCAAACCACGCTATGATTCTATGATGCTCTCGCCTCCGCCCCTGTGGCAATAAGCAGGTCCCCCCTAGGTCTTTCATCGAAGCACAATGTCCTCCTAAGGCCACCGCTTGATTCTGGCAAGGCAGCCAAAATCCTCCTCCTCCTGTTTCACCGACAGAAATGAACTGGGCGCTGCCAGGAGCCCCTTTGCTCCCTCCCCACACCGACCCATAGCCCAAGGCATTCTTGGAGTCCACAGCATCCCTAGTAGCACTGTCCTTCTTACACCTGGGTGAGAGCAAAGCTGCTGGACCCCTGCTTTTCTGAGCCACTTCCACACTTACTTCCCATCTGTTTGCCTCAATAGACACGTATACCTGCAAGTCTTGGGGCAGAGCCCGTTTACTGCCCTGCAGGAGCACAAATGGCACAAATTAGCCTGAATAAGTCCCAAGGCGAGCTCTGGACCCAGCGTCTGCCAAGCAGGCACCCGGCTGCACACCCACGGGGCCCATCGATCAAGGTAGCCGTTGCCCATGGACTCTCCCGTGTCGTGCATATGGGAAATCTGGCCCTAAAAGAATAACTACAACCGGTGGCTTACCTGAGGTGGTCAATGAAAAGGAAAAAAACACCCCAAAAAAACCCCAAAAACCGTTGTATTGGGTCATAGAGTTGTTGGGGGATGGTTTGGAGGAGTCTTCAAAGGCCATTCCCTAATCAACATGGTTGCTTGTACAGGTATTCTGGTAACGGCACACGGCAGGCCAGCGTATGGCGGTCTGTGTTAAGGCACCATTTTGGGAAAGCTCTAACAACCTTTCCTGAGGTTTGTACGGACCAAATTAAGCTCCTGGGGACTCTCTGGAAACCATCGCAGCAACCCACGTCGCAGCTGGCCCGTGTCAGACACCCACCGGAGGCTGGGTTGAAGCGCTGCCCAGAAGCATCCAGCCCTGAGCCCACAGGCAGCCCCCGGGTGACTTGTGTGGGACCCGATGAGGATGTGGCTGCTGGACCCTTTTAGCATCCCAGGAATGACAAGAAGAGGCCACTCGGCGTCGGGGCTGCGGACAACCCTCCGACGCCTCTTTCTGCAGAAGACCGGTCACAAAACCATCCACCCTGCCTCCTCCTCCCTGCCGTAAAGCGTTTGCTGTCCTAAAGTGTTAACGTGGCTGGCATCAGGGTGAGCAAGCGTGTGTGCAGGTAGGTGGTAGCTATTTCTCGGAGGAGCTGGTACCCTCGTCTATTCTTGCTGCAACGGAGCTGTGCCAGCTTTAATCGCCTGGAATGGTACAAATGCTTTTCTCTGCGCTCCTGTCCCCGTAACAAAGCTCCCAGGGCTGTTGGGTTGGCATGGGGCAGGGGTGGGTGCCCTTTCTAAGCAAGCCCTTCTGCAGAGCTGCTGGGAATAAAAAAAAAGAAAGAAAAAAAGGGTAAAAAAAAGGGGGGGGGGAAAAAAGCTCCTTGCTGGCCAGAGATCGTTTCTCTTCGGAGCAGGCTGATTCAGTTCGCATTTGGGAGTGGGTGGGAGCGAGGATGCTGGAGCTTGCTGGAAAGGCATATTTGTAGCTTAGCAACAGGGTCAAAGGAAGCCAACCAAACGGAGGGATTGCGGAGAGCCTCTCCTGGCAGGCAGGTATCCACGCCTGACTGCTTCCAGAAAATCTCTCCGCCTGCACCACGCAAAGCCTTTCAAAAGCAAAAAAAAAAACCCCAAACCCCAACAACCCACCCCCACCCCCCCCGCTGCCACTCCTCCGGCCTCGCCGCTGCCAAGCGCTGCGGTGCGGTGTGTTATTTACATTGGGGGGGGGGGGGGGGTTTAGCTTCATTTCAAAAGATTACTGGGTTTTACGATTTTTGAGCTCGTGTTAATATAATAACAGATTGCAAGTGATTATCACTGTCATTGTTTCTGTTGGCAGGGCACCACAGAGACACAAAATCCATTTGGTTCCCTCCACCTCGCAGCCAGGGGAGGACTTAACCGCATTAGCCTCGGTCCACTCGCCGTTTGATGGCCCCTGCCGAAGCAGCAGCCACCATTTCTGGCCCTGCTCTGCTCAGACTACTCGATCGCTCTGCTACCACGAAGGAGGCAAAGTTGTACGCCAGCTGATGTGAGCCCAGGACAAGCTGGAGGCTGCTTTCACCTCCCCGACAAAAGGCACAGAGCAGGCCTGGCTGCCTCTTAATTCCCTGGAGTTTGAGCTTTACCCTCACAGACACGAACGCTTTGGGATGGACCTGTTGGACTGACTGAAATCACAACCCTTTGGGACTTGGGTTCAAAGGATGCTGGGGGGATGGTGTCCAGGGAGGGAGCGCACCCTTCATTTACACACCAGTGCGTCAAAGTCGTGCCCTCATCTTGAAAAATGGGGGTGGGGTGGGGCGGGGGGGTGTCAACGTGCCTCTACCCGCTTGCATCAGCAGCGACTGGATTCCCGTGCACGAATGTTTTGCTCAGCTCCCCAGTTCAGTCTGCGCCTCTCTGCGCCTTGCATCCCCTCTTCCACGCAGAGGCAGGAGAAAATGCTTCCTTTGCCACGGGCAGATGCGGGGTCTTCCACGTTTGCCAGCAAAAGCATCCCAGAAATAGGGTGACCGAGGAGGGGAGGGGGCTCCGCAAGCTGAACAGCTCAAATCCGACTGTCTGACGACCTATAAATTCTACTTCCTTTTTACAGTTCCCTCTTTTGAACGCCCTCTTCCCTGTGCGAACTCCAGGCAGGGCTCTCCACGCAGCAAGTGCAGGTACCGCTCTCCCCCCCTGGTGAGACGCCGGCGTATCTTGGCAGGGGCTGGAGTCCTGCCTGCGGCAGCTGGCGGATAAGCAGCTTTGCGACGCTGAAGCTTCTGGTTTAGCTCCAATTACGAATCCTGCTGCACTTCTAAACGCAAGTCTGGCTTATTTCTGACTTGTAAGGTCTTTGTGCCTTAACCCCTGCTCAGAGGAGACACTTGCCCCGCTCCCCTTTGATAGCAAGGATGTCTGGGGATATGTCTCATCTGTTTCTAAGAAATGATTCCTGCTCGGTGCCCAGGCAGAAGATGAATCACTTCTGGGTTTGTGCTTTGGAAGAGATGTTTTGCTGACCCCAGCCTGGCAATAGGGCAGTGAACTCCCTTTTAGTGCAGCCACAGCCAGCATTTTGGAACAAGCGGCTCTTACAACTCCTCACGCCACGTGCTGGCCCTCTATCGCGAGCCACCCACCTTTCGGAAGAAGAGACGTAGCCCTTGATTTGCAACTTCGCAGGTTGCTGTAGTAGCTCAATGGGGCTTTATCTCATCTTTGGCCCTCTTGAGACTTAGAAAAGCCCAAAGAAATCCCCGAGGCCAGCGGCATCGCAGGCTCTGGGGTGCTAGAAAGCCAGAAGTCGAGCTGATTTCCCGAGCCTGAGGTTTGCGTGGCAAAGACAGCAAGAAGCAGCCCGCAAAGCTTTGCTTTTTTATCTTTTTTTTTAAAGCTACAACACTCTCTTTAGCCCTGAAATAGTAGTGCTCAAGCAGGCCATGAGGAACTGCGGAGATTTGTTTCAGCTACCCTGCCTGTCATTCAGGAGACGGGGCTCCGCTGCGAAATGCCGTGCTGCCTCCCAGCACAGGGCCCGCAAGTCCAGAACCTGCTTTACTGGGAAGCAGACGCCAGTTGGCAGCGTCCTCTCACCCAATTTTAGCTGTCTAAACGTTAGACATCTAGCCTGCGCTAACCACCTAGGCTGTCTGTAGACCGAGTGACGTGAGATGAATTCCACCCGGAACGGTTACCAGCCTGGCTCCAGGAAAGGAAAAAATGAAATCAAGCTCTGAGCATCATCCCGCACGCTGGGTGATGGCAAATTTCATCAGCAAAACACGGCCGCTCTGGGGCTGGGATTTTTGGTTTTATTTCTTTTATAATAAGGTCCCTGGGCTCCTTCACAGGAGAGGAAAACATCTGCCAAGGATGGGCAACGTACACCGGGGTGAGCTAGGCGAAAGGGCCCTTCTGTGTCAACGTGGAGAGTCTCCAGGGACTTTTAAGATTTCCTCCAAAGCCTGGAGAGCTGGAACCCCAAACCCATGGGAACACGGAACTGTGAATAAACCCTTGTTGTGGCACAGGGGTAATGGCAGCTGTAACGAGGGAAGGTTTCTTCCAGCCCGTGGGTTTTGGCACACTGCAGCCGAGCGCCGCCATTTCTCCCCCTCCGTCTTGTTTGTTTTTATCCCCTAACTGTTGTGTAGCAACTCAAGAGTCTTACTGGGAATACAGGGGGCAGCTGGTTTACAAATACGATTGTAGCATAATTAATTTAAGCATTAACAATCCATTATTATCTGTTATCGCAGGGCACAAGCGCGGCCTCTCTGCCATGGAAACCATAGTGCAGGTTACCTAGGAATCCCCCTGGGATCTATTAACTGTAATTACTAAGGACTTGGCTCAGCAAAAAATATATATGCATTGTTTTCCAGCCTCAGCACTGCGGAAAGTGCTGAAAACTTAGCAGCTCCGTGACATTTGTGCTGAATTGTCACATAATTGCCAGGAACAGGCTGCTGTGAAACGGTTAAGGAGCATTTAGCAAAAGAAACGTAAGGGATTCGCTTTGCTTTCTCCAGCGGATTACAGCATCTCCCGCGACTCCAGGAAGGGAGCCCAGGAGATGCTGAACGTGCCCCGTGTGAGAGGAACCGGCACCAGCCTGCAGCTGAGCGGGGTGGTATGGAAAAACCTGCTTCTGCAGAAAAAAAACGTGGCTAAAGCGACGGCGGGGGGTTTATCCCGCGATGGTGGCTCTTCATGAACTGTTTTGTCGCCTCTGGTTCAGGCCTCACGTTACAGGTGCCTGCGTAGCCGGGAGTGAGCTGCAGGTTTGGAGCTCTATGGGTGTTTTTAAGAATTTTTGGTTCTCGTGCGGTCAAAAGCCAGCGTCTGACCCCAACTTTTGCAAAGCTAGAAGAAGATGTGGAGTTGGGCTCAAAACCCTAAAATGAATCCAGGCTGACAGGAGCCAAGCCAGCGAGGTGCTCTCTTTGGGTACATCAAAGGGCCCCTGAGAGTAAAAGGCTTTTAAAAGGACCCTGTCGAGTTAAACACCACGTTTCTCTCTGAACGTTATTTACCTCCCGTTGTTACAAGTCATGCCTGTGATGTCAGCACATGAAAGAGATGAGAAGAAGAACAGTTTCCGATTATTATTTGTTTTTTAAAGAGACAACCCCCAAACTGTTTGCTTGGGATTTGAACCTGAGATGAGAGAAAGAAGGAAAACCCAGACACGCCTGTGTAGGGAGACGTGGAGAAGGCTCCCGACGGGGAAAAGAAAATAATGGGAAAAGCTGAAGGGGGAAGACTGAGAGAACCACAGGGATAAGCCACAGGGTTTAGTCCCAAGGAGGCTGACGACAGAGAAGCCCCCAGATGGATGGGAGCATCTCCGTGCACGGCCTCGAGCCCGGTCTGAGATGCAGGTGAAGCTTCACCAAACAGTGGGTGCCCGTTTGGGACAGCAGAAAGGGCCAGCTGTTATTTTTACCTCCTTTTAGGAGATAAAGGCGTGTGAAAACTCTCCACCTCCAGGTCAATCCCTTCAAGAATAACCCCACAGCTGCTGGAAAAAAGGAGCATCCATCGCCCACATGGGCAGGGAGGTGCCCTTTCTGGGGCAAGTCGCCGCTCTCCAGCCCCCCCTCCATGGGAGCCTGGGCTAAGCCCCCCTGCCCTGGTCCCCTCCTTCAGCCCCAGCTCCGGCGGCACGGCACGCTCCGGCAGAGCCCGGCGCTGCCTGCAGATTGGCTGCCTCCTCCTCGCTTTCCCCAGCGACAGCAGCAACCTGCTCAGAATATCTTGATGGCAACTACGCCCCTCGCGCAGAAAGCAGGCGAGGAAGATGCTGCAGCGGCTGGAATCCCTCCCTGCCTCCCCGGGGGGGGTGCCAGGGGGGTCTCTCTGAGACCCCTCGCCCAGCAGATGCCTTGCAAACTCCGTTTGCCGCAACGGTTTTCCCCTGCTTTGTTTGCAGTACCGTTAGCCAACGGCGGCGACCACTGCGATTTTATCCGACAGACGTGACAATGGAAGAAAATGTCAGGGGTGGCTGGGGCGGGTTTTTTTTTGGCTGCTGCCCTCCTGTCAGGCTTTCGGGATGAGCTGATTTTAAAGGGCCGCGTCTTGAGCCTACTCACATCTCCAGGGTGCCTTCAGTGACACCACGACGTGTCCCTAGAAGTCTTCCTCTAAATGTCCGTGATTGCTCCTGCTAAATGAGGACAGGCAGATGAATCAGGCTCCGTTCGTGCCTGAACACTGGCCCTCCTCGCAGGCATGCTGGGGACCTCTGTGCCTAGACCACTTCTTTTCCCTTTTAGAAGCTGCAGATGTTCGGCACCTGCAGAAAAGGAGATGTATTCTTTTTTTTCCCCCCAACCCTAAAAATGTGATGTGTTTTGTGCTGACGGATAAAAGCGTTGCTGGCATTTTAGAAACCCTCTTTCCCTTTCCAGTGTCTCAACAATTCCTTTTTTCCTTTCCTGTTTTAGACCTTCTCAAAGGCTCTAGGAACCTGTGAAGCGTTCAGGCACAGGCTTGAGCTTTGTGCCTCGTGGGCCTTTAAGGCCAGAAAGGCTGGTGACGTTCATGAAAGTCCCTTAATCTGACAACACCGACACCCGTCCTGGTGCGTTGGCTTCCGTTTTCATCTGCCCGAATGATGACAATTGATGGGAGTTTGTTCTGTGCGGGCAGGGGTCAGTGCACACAGAGACACAGAAAGATCAGGTGGCTTTAAATGTAATTTTAAAGCGTTTGTATGACTGTAGTGCCAGCTCGATGACCCTGAAACCCCAAAGTCCCCTGATAGCGAACACCAAGCAGCGCCGAATTTCATCAATGTTATTGAGCGGTGGCCTCAAGAAATGACCTTTACAAGAGCAACTTTCAATTGCTAATGTGCAGCCCCGATGAAGGGGGGTTCTGGGAGCCTCTTTCTAAAGGACTGGTGAAAAATGACTGAGAAGACCAAAGTTCCTGCAGCTCACAGAGCAACCTCTCCGTCTGACTCCTCGACAGAGGTCTGCATCCCCACCCGGGCACACACAGCAAGAGGTTGGACACCAAGGGACCCCCCCCCGCTCCCTGGAGCTGTTCCAGCCTCATTTCTAAGGCAGAAATCAAGAGGTGTGGGGAGAGAAGTGATAATTTTAAGACTGCGTTTTTGCAAGACCTGCATCCCCATCGCATTCCGGCGAGCGCTGCCAGAGGTGCGCTTGCTCTCAAAGCTGGAGCTGGCACTCGGACGCAGAGCCAACCCACCGGGCTCGCTGATGGCCTGCGCAGAGCTGGCTGATGGCAGATTATTTTTAAACCAAGCTAACCTGCGAGGGTGACCTCAGTTCCGCGCAGGGGTACGCCGGGTAGGGCGAAAACAGCCCTACTCGGCTCACGGCATCCTTCCCCGTTCATCGGCAGGCACCTTTCCGAAAGAGCCCAGCTGCCTGGGAGATGAGAAATGCCCTTTGCAGGGAGCAGCCTCACAGATGGCAGCGCTGTGGATCCCAGGGAAGCAGGCTGGCACGCCAGCCCAAACGGCGTGGGCACGCACCACGCGTGCGCCGCCGCCGCCGGCCTTTCCCGGGAGCTGCGGTTCGCCTGCGCGCCGGAGGCGAGCTGCTGGGCCTCGGGAGGGTGAGGGGGGTTTCAGGCTGGCGTGAGCCGGAGCCTTAATTCTGTGTGAAAACCTCGGGAGCCTGAGCAGGACGCAGCAGGGGTTGGGTGGGTTTTTTTTTTTTGCAGGACTAAGCAGTGCGAGTGCCTTGTGCGCAGAGGGAGGTGGCCGTGGGGACGGTGGGATAAATCCTTCCCCCTTGGCCTTCCCCTCCTCTTCCTCGGGGACTCGCTATGCTCGCCGAAGTTCAAAAGGCTTTGAGATCCCCGAGGGCCGGCGCAGGCAAGGTCACGGCGTTAGGCGGGAGGCTGGGACACAAACCGCTGCACCTCCCGTGCCTCTCCTACACCTCCTTCCCCTGCTGCTGCCCGACCGCCCCCCTCCCTGCCAGGCCACTGGAACAAAACCCTGCTAGCACAGTGCAATTCTTGCTAGAACAAATTGTTGCTGGCATCGTAGGTTATTTAAATCCACATATTATCTCTTCCTCTGTATTACATTAGCTTCCTCCCAAACCTTCGCCATCTGTTCCACCCTCGGTTATGAATGTGAGAAAACCGAACATGCTGCTTCACAGCTACGGCGCTTAAAAAGTAGGATGTGCATCCTAATGGCTCGGCTGTGCGCCTCTCCCTGCAGGCTGCGCCCCTTCCTTATCGCCCAGGATGCCCTCGAAGCAGCCGTTGACGCTGCGTTGCATGAGTGGCTGTTTACCCCCAGCGCTGCAGCTCAAGCCCTCCTCCCCGGGCGGGAGGTTGACGTGCGACGGCCCTGACGTGCAGGCTTGGGTCTGCCTGCGCGGTGGGAGCCTCGGCAGCGCGTCTGGCTCGGGCTGGGTGGGGGAAGAGACGCCGGCGACCTCCCTGAGGAACGGCAAGGGCCGGGGGGGGGGGGGGAGAAACGGTGGTTTCGTTCCTCCTCTGCGACCCGCGTCTCTCCCAGCTCCCCGCCGCCGCGGGAGGTCACGTTCTCAGAGGTGCCGGACCATCTGCGAGCGCCACAGACTTCAACAGGGTTGATGTCCGTGCGATTACTGCTGCTGCTCTTCCTCTCTGAAAGCCTGTCAGGCCCCTAATGCTGCCTGTCATGTCTCTAGCGCTTCACCGGCATCCGCGCTAGCAGGTACGGACAGCCCCGTCCGGCCTCGGCGCCCGCTTGTTTGCTCAGTGCTGCGTGCTCGGGGCTGGCTTCGCTTGGGGCTCGCTCTCTTTCTTTTCTTTTTTTTTTTTTTATTCTGGACTGGCAAGATGTGTCCTACGGTGCCGTCCACCAGCAAACACCCTGCGTTCAGCTCTTCCTAAACTCCGCGTGGGTGCTTTCGAGCCTGCGCCGGAGCTTACGAGATGACGAGGAAGCCAGAAAGCTACAGGGCTCTGTGTGTGTGTGTGTGTGTGTGTGTGGGGGGGGTGATCTCTCCCCAGCCACCGCGGGGAAACGGTGGCAGAGCTGTCGTTTCGTCCTTCCTGCATCCCGGCTGCTCATGGGCTGCAGGGGCCACCGCTCCCTCCTCTCTCCCGCCCCTTCGCTCTCACCCCATGGCCGCAGGTGCCGACACCTTCGCTGTCCCGGCAGAGCTGTCGGCAGGCGGCTGGGGGAGCGGGGATGCTGGAGGTTTGGCAGCGGTAATCGCACGTTACACACCACGATGCCTCTAGCCCAAACTTTCGGTGCGACTGACAAACGTCGTTTCAGTTTCACGATCCCAACCAACCAAGCATCCTCTCCTGCTGCCCTGACAGGGAGATTTAGCTCTTTTCTTCTGCCACAGCTTGAAATGTCGCCACCTGAGAGTTACAGATGTTCGGTTTCTCTGGCTGTGGGACATCCAGCAGCATGGGACCCCTCCAGCCTTGCCCTGTGTTTGGCCCTGACCCGACAAGGGGCAATTTGGGGCTTTAGTGGCTTCCCCGCTGCTCCCGTCAGACCCCCATCACCTGTCCTAGCCATGCCAAACCAACGGGGAGAACAAGTGAGGGAGCTGCTCTCAGTGGCAAGTCTGTGAATGATAAAAACCAGGGCTGGAAAGGACCTGGGAAATGAGACAGCTCAGCCTTTTCCCAAAGCCGGTTCAGCTCTGTCCAAGTTACAGCTGAGCTGCAGATGTCCAACCAGGTCTTACACAACCTCCTCCCTCCCAGCCACGGCGGCCTCCCCAAGCAATTTACTCCAGCCCTCGACTCACCAGTAACGGCTAATGGCTAACCACTGCCTCTAATGCTTGAATTTAAGCCCCTTAATTCTGTTCATCGAGACCAGATTATTCCCTTCCACTTTGCAGCAGCTGGTTTATGTGTTTGAAGATCGCTCTGTCCCCTCTCCTCTAGCCTGAACACCTCCAGCTCTTCCCAGCAGCCAGTTACTAACGCCCAACGTGTCCTTGTCTCTCCCAAAACGAGGAGCCCGGGACTGGATATCTCACGAGGGGTTATCCTCCCAGTCCCACAAGCTTTGCAAGATGCTTGTGCTCTTCACAGTAGTACTGCCTGATGCTCGGCTGTCATCTGCTGTACCACCCCGAGCTGCGAAGCTCCCGGCTGGCCCACTGCCGCTGCCGTACTCGCCCATTCCTTTCCCTGCCTGGGCAACCTTCCTGAATTGCATCCCCTTGTCTGCAGTTCGTGAAGACCCTTTTGCATCGCATCCCACCCCCCCCCGAAGTGCTCGTACCCCCTCCTGGCTCAGCGGCACCCACGCACCGCGACAGCCGAGCCGCATCGCGTCGGGAAAACCTGGGCAGCGGTCACCTCAGGAGCGCAACCCCTTCGTGACGTCCCCTGCTCCGTGACCACGGTTCCCTCCTCCACCCGGCTCAACGTGGTGACGAGGCCACCGCTCCAGCGCCATCACGCAGCGGGGTGACGCCAACGCCCCGATGAGGCAAGCGCTGATGGGCCCCGCCACAACCGAACCACAAGCCAGCGTCACCAGCACCTTGCCTGCTCCCGCACCTTCTTCCACCAGGTGAACGCTCAAAATCCCAGCAAGAACGGATTTTTATCGCTGGCCCCGGGCCTGGGTCGCAAAGCAAACTCCAACGTGCTGCTCCCATCCTCCAGCGAAAAACCCGCCGTTCTCCCTGCAGGGAAAACCCCCCACCGACTTCCAGCACGTGCCGTTACGCAGGATGGGAGAAGGGAGGAACTCAAGGCCCAAAGCCGCGGTAATTCGGGGGTCACCTCTGCTGGCAGAGCGCCCCCCCCCCTTTCCGCTCCGCTGCGGCACCCCAAGAGCTCTGCACCGGGTGTCTGGGCCAGATTTCAACACACCATTTCGCCTACTTACCGTACTGGATTTGAGCGCATCCCCATTGTCCTCTTCAGATTCTAGTGCAACAGGTAAGGATTTCTGTGGCGGGGAGAAGGTTAAGTCCCACCTTAGTAGCCGAGGTTCAGCTTTGTCCCCGAATCTCAGGTTTTCCAGTTTCTGCACCGTGGGCTCGGCAGAGGAAGCTGGCCTGAAATTCTCTTTGTTCTGGGACTTAGACCTCAGTCTCTGAACCCCGAAGCCCCGGTCTTCCCCGCGGTGGTCGTCAGCCATGCTCCTGCAGGGTCCTCCTTTGCTATAGTGTCTTTTTTGGGTGTGAATCTCTTGCATATAAGAATCCATCCTCATGAGGGGCTTCATCTCCATCTCGTAGTTGCTCATCTTCTCCTCGTCTAGCTCAAGCAGTTTGGAGCTCCCTGAGCTGTGGTTGTGGGACCTGTGGTGGGAAGTCCATGAAACCGTGGCTGGGGAATCTGTCCACCTCTCTCTTTGCTTGTGGTTGGAGGCCGAATGTTTGTGTCCTCCGCTCCGACCTCTGTAGTCTTCAGGGATGGAGGCTGACCCCAGCTGACCGCTGCGCAGCGTCCCGCTTCTCACGCCGCGAGTCCCGCCGACCTTCTCTTCGCTCCAGCTGTTGGGTCGCAAGTAATCCCCACCGCGTCCCTCCAGCAACATCTGGATCTCCCCACCCCTCTCTTCGTCCACCGAGACCTGCCTGGAGAAGTGAGCGCTCTTGTTCCTGCAGGAAGGACCCAGGGGCGGCGTGGAGGAGGGACTGGCAGGGAAGCTCTGCAGGGGGCTGTCGTCGGGAGTCAGGTCGGACGGGGTGGTCCCTTTGCGGTACAGCTCGGGGCTCTCTTGTTGGAGAGGTGTCCCGGTGGAGAGGACCTCAATGTCGTCGCTCGAGTTCTGGCGCTTCGGTCTCTGGCATTCGAGCCCTTTTTTTTGTGGAGTTGTTAAGAGAAAAAGAGAGAGGGAGAGAGAAAGGCAACAGGATTATTTCCATTCTGTGGGCACCCACCAGGTTTTTCACGTCAAAGAACGGGGCTGAGAGCGTTGGGCTGCAGGGGAATCACGGGGCACGATCAGGGCAGCGTGGCACAACAAACAGCTTCTGCTGCCAGAGCAAGAGAAAAGGCATCGTTGGTTTTACACCAGACCTGCTATCACCCCCAGAAGCCCCAGAGCAGCCCAGCACGAGCAATGGTTTGGCATCAGCTGCCGGCGTTGTCAAGACCGAGGCATCCTGCGCGAGGCTTGTGCTTCCCCGCTGCTGTTCGCCCAAAGGGCTACCAACCCTTGTAGAAACCACCCGGCACCACCGTGGCTCTCATTTCCACAGGCTCAAGGGCAGCTGCTCCTTTAGCACCCGGCTCTGCCGCCGGCGGGCACCCTGCTTGCTTGGCGACACGCCTGGAGGACATGGAGGAAAAGGACTTGCGGTAGTTTTGCAGCCCCAGCGATGCGGGGAAGCCACTTCTGACCCAGAGCTGCCGGGAGCCCCGTGCAGGCAGGGGAGGGGGCGCTGGGGCCCTGCCTGCGCTCTGCCTGCGGCCCCGCTTGCCCTGCCCGCTCGAAAGCAGCCTGCCTCGCTCCCCGGCACCGTTCCTGCACAGTGGGGGGGGTTATGTCCCAGTCCGTGGACATTGGGGCATCCCTCTGCCCACCTTTTTCCAGCGGTTCCCGGCCTGCAAGCGTGAGAGGGGAAACCCGAGCTGCAGCCCGTGCCCTGTGCTCACGCCCGACACCCTTCGCACCCCTCCCTGGATGGGAAACGCTTTGGCTTTGCGGCTGCGCGGTACAGAAGGGGAATCCCCCCTTTTCACAGGGAGATGGTCTCGTTTGGGCAGATGTGCAAGCCTCCTGTTAAGAAAACACACACCCCCCCCCCCCCCCCCAAACCACCTCTGGAATCGCTTTCCTGCCCTGCAGAGACGAGGAGGGCACGGGCACGTCCCCACTCGGCCCTCCCTCGCTGGACACGGTGGAGAGCAGATGGGTGGTCGTGCCTCACGCGTTTAGGCAGGAGCAAGGTACCATGTTCGGGGTTCCGTGGGCACAACACACACCACCACCCGTATTCCATCGTGCTGAACGCACTCCATTCCCTCCGAGCCCAGAGCACACCCCGGACAGCGTCTCCCTGGGGACAGCGACTCCAAGAATGGCTGAGTGTCTTCTGCTGGAGGGGACCAGCCGGCAAGGAAAACACGTCGGGACATTTAGACAAACCTGCAACTTATTAATCACTGATGAAACGCCAAATTACTTCAAGGGGGTGCAAGCTAATAGTGGTTAATTCTCATTTTACCCTCTCAAGGCACAGTTGTTCCCAGCTAAAGCCATGCTAAATTACGTGAATAATTTGATAAATATATTAACTGCCTAATGCCCCTGAAACGCATCTAATTGCAATTGCTATGGCTAGACAAGAAACGAGCCTCAAAAAGGAAGAACTCAATTTCTTACCGTGCTTTAAAAATAAATGCTCTGAAGCGCCTGCTCTAATCTCGCCACTTCTGCTGAGTAATTTTCTCTATCGCATCTTCTTGGGGAGCTGCTGCCGCCGGGATTTGCCTTCGCCCGCAGCCGTCCCCGCGTCCCACCGCGCCGTGGTCTGGAGACACGTGGAGGATGCCGGGAGTGTGGGGACGGACGTCCCCAACGAGGCACTTGCAGGGGAGGTAAACAGTAACGAGGCTGCTTGGAAATTTCCTACCGAAGCAATTTCTCGATGGGAAATTATCTTCTAATGACCGTCAATTTTTTTTTTTGGTATGATTTGCCACAGAAAATTCCGTTTATGTTTGGGGACAGTGCTCAGATAGTTCAGTCTTAGTTCGTTCCCTGTGTCCCTGTTTGTCTATGAGAGACTGAACCTCCTGGGCTTTATCGGGGGCCCCCCGAGCAATCCTCGTGTTGGTGGGAAATTGTTGTGAAGGAGAAAGGTGGAGTTCACCCCCTCCGTTTTCACACAGAATAACTGTCTCTGGGGAAGAACACAGACTGACTTTTGTGGCTGTTGTTCTGACGTTCCCATTCCAGACACCCTCATATGTCACAGATGGGAAACTGAGGCAGGGAGGGAACAAATGGCTTCGTATGAGAAAGCTGTCAAGCCAAGACTTGGGGTGTCCCTGTTTGTCTCAGGCTTTGACCAATCTTCCCCGATTTAGGTCTCCAGGGCTCTTCCCGGAGTTGAAGGGATTTGAGAGCTTCCCACCAGCTCCGACGACCCTGAAGCCGATCCCCAACGGCACAACCAGCCACAGCCTCACTCCACCCGCTGCTCCTGCACCTCGGCACCAACCCCAACCTGCCCTGCTCCCTCGAGCCCCACGGCGGAGGCAAGAAAGCCCAGTGATGCTCCAGCATCCTCACCCTGGAGACCCACACCAGGGACCCCGTTATTAAGCACCCTCTCGTCCTCAATCTTCCCCACCCAGACCTACAACAAGCGGAGCTGATTCTGCCTCTCCATGGGTTAATCCCCTGAGTTTGGCAGCCCCTGGTTGGGGCTCACGGAGGAGCAGGGGCCAGCGGTGCTGGGGCACAGCTGCCCTCCAGCCCTGTTCCCCCGTGGGGACGCAGGCATTTCCTTGCGGAGGAACTCGACAGATGCACGGTGCCGTCTTGCCGGCTTTCGATACCCGAGGATGTGCAACAATTATTTTGAGCTAAAATTAGTTGGGGAGCACGTGATGTTCCTGGAAGAACGGTTGTGAGAGCGCGAAGGAGGATGCGGAGCACCAAATCTGGATTTCCAGCGGGATTGAGGCAGCCGTGCGCAGTCGCGGCATCTTCAAAGCCAAACGTGTGGCCCCGGGCGCTGCGGAGCCCCTGAGGACCCCCACGGACGGGATTCGGCAGCGGTGCTGAGCTCCTGCCTGTGCCACCAAAGCGCTGCCGTCACCTTGGAGCAGTCACTTCACCGGCACCGCGTCCAGCCCGTGGGCACCGTCCACGATCCCACTGGTAGCCATGGCCAGAGCCAGGAACCGGGGAGGCACAACTGCAGGGGACGTGGAAGATCCCCCCCAGCAGACAGAGATGGAAAACCACAGTGGAAAGGGTGATGCAGGGCACGGAGTCGGGATAATTTGGGGTTTTTCCAGGTAAATTGCAGCACTGCTACGGTGTGCCTGGGGTTGCTGGAGCCTCTGTCTGTTGGAAGAGGGGCTGTGCTGCGGGGGTGATCTGGGGGGCCAGGATGCTTGTGGGGCTGATGGTGAGGTGGGCATGAACCCCCCTGTGGTGCTGTGAAGGTGGGTGGTACCCAGCATCCACAGACCTTGCAAGGGGGGGCACATCCAGCCCCCATGATGCTGTGCAAGGGGGGGGGGGCACACCCAGCAGTCACAAACCTTGCAAGGGGGGCACATCCAGCACCCATGACGCTGTGCAAGGGGGGCACATCCAGCACCCATGATGCTGTGCAAGGGGGGCACGTCCAGCACCCACGATGCTGTGCAAGGGGGGCACACCCAGCACCCATAACACTGTGCAAGGGGGGCACACCCAGCACCCACGGCGCTGTGCAAGGGACACATACCCAGCACCCACAACACCGTGCAAGGGGGGCACATCCAGCACCCATGACGCTGTGCAAGGGGGGCACACCCAGCACCCACAACACCGTGCAAGGGGGGCACATCCAGCACCCACGATGCTGTGCAAGGGGGGCACGTCCAGCATCCACGACGCTGTGCAAAGGGGGCACACCCAGCACCCACGACGCCGTGCAAGGGGGGCACACCCAGCACCCACGATGCTGTGCAAGGGGGGCACATCCAGCACCCATGACGCCGTGCAAGGGGGGCACACCCAGCACCCACGATGCTGTGCAAGGGGAGCACATCCAGCACCCATGACGCTGTGCAAGGGACACATACCCAGCACCCACAACACTGTGCAAGGGGGGCACATCCAGCACCCACGATGCTGTGCAAGGGGGGCACGTCCAGCATCCACGACGCTGTGCAAAGGGGGCACACCCAGCACCCACAATGCTGTGCAAGGGGAGCACACCCAGCACCCACAACGCTGTGCAAGGGGAGCACACCCAGCACCCACAACACTGTGCAAGGGGAGCACACCCAGCACCCACGACGCCGTGCACGGGGGGCACACCCAGCACCCACGACGCCGTGCAAGGGGGGGCAGCACGCAGCGCCTGCAGCGCTGTGCAAGGTGGGCCCGTACAGCCCCTGCGATGCCCTGCAGCGTGGCAACAGCTCGCCCCGTCCCTGCTGCCGCTTGCCCCAGCCCGCCGCCCCCCCTGGCCTGAGGTGACGGGCTCTGTGGGGTGACGTAGCTGCTCGCAGCTATTATCTGCCTGACTTGGTCCGCGGGCGCTCCCAGGTTTCCCGACACATCTCGGATGGTGTGTTTGTTTTTTAATGTGCTCTAAGTGGAAACTCCTTCCCCCCCTCCCCGCCCTTCACTCACACACAACCCACCCAGACGTGAGCACCAGAAACACAAGCCCCAACACAAGTCAAGCACCATGTCCCCGTCTAGAGCTAGTAAAAAATGCATTACCTAAAAATATCTTTTCAAGGGGTGATTTAAAACAGCAAAGTCTCTTGGCAAGAGGAAATGGAGATGAGGAATATCTCAGGGCTGAAGAAGCCCCTGGGACCACGCAGCCCTGCGAAAAAGCTCAGATCTCTGACATACAAATTGGACCTCTGCAGGAGGAGAAATGCTGAGGGGTGTTTGAACGGGGCTGTTGCCTTCTTCCAGCGAGCGGGGAGCTGCGCAGGGCTCGGCTGCGAGGGGCTCGGCATGCTCCGGCCCCCAAAATGCCCACCGGCACGCGGCCGTGTCTCGGACGGGGGGGTTGCGACGTGCCCCACCCCAGCTCGGGCAGGGTCACGGCTGGGGCCAGACCTCAAACCCCGTCTGGCTCATGGCTGCCGAGCCGTGGGATGCCCCCGGCTGCTCCCGGCTGCCCCCGCAGCCTCCGCGCCGTGGTTCAGTGAGGACTCGGGCATGGGCTGGCTGGTCCAAAAGATGCAACGATCCCTTTTCCCTGGCCTTGGGGAATGGCACCGGCGACGTGAGTCACCGGCACCAGCGCCTGGAGCAATTAAGCCGAATGAGTAATCTTCAGTTAGAGAGCTGGAAGGGGGAGAAAATAATGATAGATGCCTCCTAATGAGGGTTCGGCGCAGGAAAACTTTTGAATAAAACCGTTCACATATATTAATTACTATGTTAATTATCGCTGTGAGGACCTGGAGCTTTCCACTCCCACTCACAGCAGCCCCTCTCGCTCCTGGACAGGCGCAGCCTTCGTGGGGAGAACCCTCCCCGTGTGCCCACCGGCTGCAGCCCCCTGCCCAACTGCGGCTTCGCTTCGGCTTTCTCCTCCCTTGAGCCTAAGCCTCTTGTCAACGAGCACAAAATTTGGCCAAACCAGCAAGAAACGTCGAAGATGATGGAGAGAAGGAAGAGCAAACCTCAAACGTGCATTTCCCCCCACACCTCTGCACGCACACGCGACGGATTTGCACGCCCAGGTGAAGGGTGAGGTACCAACGCGCGCTGCCCCAGCTCAGCGAGCCTGAGCGTTCAAAAGAAATCCTGAACCACAAAAGCCATGGGAACGAAACCAGTGATTGCCTCTGGGATCACTTGTGCTTGCATTCTGCTTCCAGAGCTCTTCTTGGGTTTTTTCTGTGCAACCATCAGGGACTACGAATTAAAAAAAAAGGGGGTGTTTTGGTGTGAAAAGAGGAGATCCCTGTAAGGACAGGACAGCACAGGGTGGAAGCGTTGAATATCGAAAGCCTTGCACTACAACCCCCGAAAACTGGTGTTACGGGGCAGTTTCCCACCCCAAGAGTCCCGGTGAGGACCAGGAGCTGCGGGCACAGACCGAGCCTCGCCACGGGGCTCATTTTTGGCAGTTGTGGGTCTCTGCGGGTCTGAGCGGGGCAGAGAGTGGCAGGGGGTGACAGCTGTGTCCGCGGGGCCGGCCGGCACGGCGGCACGCACTGACCGTTTTCCCTGTGCTGGAAGGAAGGCGAAAACTCTTTGGCAGTGATCCTGGCGATCCGCGCTTCCTCCTGAGCTTTCTGCGCCGCCGTCACAGCCGCCTCCGCCTTGGCCCTGGAGTGAGAGGTCCTGCAAGGCAACCAGAGAGACAAGGGCGGCGTTAGGCAGCTTCCCCCCCGGCAGACCAAGGCACGGAGAAACCCAAATTGCCTCCACGGAACCCCTTTGCTCTGACCCCCCCGCTTCGGCTGCGACGGAGGAGCCGCCGCCGGGAGGTGCGGCTCGTTGGGGAATGGGGGGGGGGGGGGGTGTTATATTGACAACAGGGTCATGAACTGCTTTCAAATCACCGAGGCAATTTGGAAATAGAGGCAGGATGCTTTGTTCCCCTGGGGGTGCATCACCCCGAAGCAGGCTGGTCCCCTCCATCACGCATCCCTCTGCGGGGGACCCCAGCCCAGCAGAAGGCTGCAGCAACCTCTGCGTGCATCTCCCCCGAGCCTCTGGGGCTGAAGGCCGGAGTTTAAAGCCGGTGGGATTTTTTTTTTTTTTAAACCAAAACCATTTGCTTTTGGATGAAAAAGGGAAGATTTCCACCCCTGCCACCACGTTTTGCCTAAAACGCTGGCTGTAAATACCAGCACGGTTTGCCACCGAGAGCAGAGGTAGGAGCGGGGTCTGGCCATCGGTACCACCCCTCAACGCACCTTCATCGGGGCTTTTTTAATGTCACGCTGGATGAGCGTCTGTCCCCTGCACTCACCCGTTACCAGCGACTCCCCAAACAATTGGGGGTTTTTGTGGTATTTCACCCCATCGCTCAGGCCTTACACCCGCTCACACAGCCCCTCCGCAGCGCCCCTGCGAGCATCCCCCGGAGGCTGGTTGCCCCCTTCCCCTTTCCCGAGCTATCGAGGCACTTCTTTAAAAAAAAACAGAATGCCTGTTCCTCCCCACCCCGGTGCAGGCAGCGTTATAAATAGCTCAGCTGATTTCTTTTCCCTCCAAAATCAGGCCCTCCATCTCCTTTAATCTTTTTTTTTTTTTTTTCCTGCCGCTCTCTGAATTCCCTCTAATTTTTCGACATCTGCTCGGAGAGGAGTGCCATTGCTGACAGGCTCCTATAAATGGAAAATAGGGCTAGTAATGTGCCTGGCGTTGCATCGTGCAGCACAACCCGGGGATACGAAAGCGGGTGCGCGTGCGTCTGTGTGCTGTCACCTCCTTGAGCCCCGGCGAGACGCCTGGTCCCCGCTCCTGGAGCCGACCTGTCACTTGTTTTCAAGTGCTGACGAGTCGTCTTTGCTCTAATCAGTGCTTTATTTATGTAAATTGGCTGCTTTGGAGTAGCCAAGGCAGCGGATACGACCTGTTCTCCCGGCGCTATCGAAGGTGGTGGAGGGGCTGCCGCGATGCTCTTGCAGGTCCCGCAGGTCCTCCATGACCGACGCAGCCAAAAATTGGTTTTAAATGGTTTTTTACCCGCCCTGGGACCAGTGCTCACTCTGCTCAACACTCAAGCAGGGTCGGAGGAGTGGACAAGCATGTTACAGTCCCATCCCCTGGCAGGTATTCCCAGTTTTCAGCTCTTTTGGGAGGAGCAGCGATGCTCTTAGCAGGAGCCGCAGCAAACTGCTGGGGGAGGAGGCGCAAACTGCCCCCCTCTTCGGCACAAAGGTGGTCAGTGGGAAAGGCTGGGGCGTCAGACCCGCCGATTAAACACCCCCCCCCCAGTGCCAAGGACGGTGCCACCTGAGGCTTAAAATGAAGACGCTGACTCTCTGAGGTTGTTAAAACGGCTGGCATCTTCCACGGGAGCTTCTCACTGGTCTGGATGTCGGCTCCCAAACATCCTCCATCCATCTATTCCTCCGTCATCTCCTTGGACTGAAAACTGTTTGGGGAAGGGACTGTCCCTCCCACACTGCAGCGCATTTATAGCGCAGGCTGTGTCCCCGCTGGCCTGATACAGAGGATTAATAATGTCTGAGAGTGTCTGGACCACACTCAGCAGGCAGGATTACGCGCTGCCTCCCTAAACTCCTCCCTGGAGATGCAACTGGAGGCAGTTATCCGTCACTTCTTGCCAGGGAAGGAGGCTGGAAGCGCTGAAAAGCAGCTTGTGCCACTTCCAAGGGTCCTGGGGACACGGGAAGGCGTCTGCAGAGCGGGACATTACGCTGGAAGAGCATACGTGGAGCCACCACCCAAGCCGTACTTTCCTCTCCAGTATTCACCACCCTCCCCTTTTTTTCACCCAGATGGGTCGAAATCACCATCGCTGGGGGACGGATGGATTTCCATCCCTGGAAAACTCCCTCCAGCGACTTGCGGACTAGTTCATCCCCGTGGGCTCCACGATTAGCCGAGGAAGAGCAGCGGCTCGGGGCTTTGGCCCAGGAAGAGTTAAAAATCAATCAATCAATCACATTAATTAAGCCACCTCCGATCTAAAATATACTCAATGCCCGCAAAGCGGATCTAACGCCGAGCGCGGCGCAGAGGCGCAGGCAGGCTTAATTGTTTGTAATGCTCTCTAAGATGCTTGGAGGAGCGGCGCCGTCGGAGTGAAAAGCAGAATTATGGTGATCTATACGTTGCATAATAAAATACATAAGTATTCCCAAATAAATGCAAGTAATCCTGTTAGTGTTCGCATGACTTTGTCACATACTAAATTTAACAGCTGTCTCCTCTATACATGCCTGCTGCTCGTAGCGTGCGCTAATTCCCCCGTTAATTGCTTGAGTTTATTTCCTTGCAAAGTGGGTCTTTCTCCCCGACACATAGATGGGGCCCGATCTAACCCCTCTTCTCCTCCTCGTGTAAGCGCTGCCATAGATCTTTCCCAGATGGAGGTGCCATCCTGGAAACTACAGTCAAAATAAGGCTGGATCCTTCGCTGTGGGTTCATCCCAGCTGGAGGAGGAGGTTGGGGATGCTCAGGGGTCGGAGGAATCAAACAGATCCCCCTGCGTCTCTCCTTCGTTACCTCCCGTGGTGTCCCCCATCCCGTAACGAGCCCACTGGACAAAAGCTGTTGTTCGCGAGAGCACGGTGCCCCTCTCGTCTTGTCTGAGCTGATTCAAAGTGGCACATCTGCTGGAAGGTGCTCAGCTGGGCTTCTCCTGCCATCGATGGACGAGCAGGGAAGGAGCGACACATCGCGGGGTGATGGAGACAGCCGGAGCTCTCTGAACACGAGCACACCCAAGTGCAGAGCGAGTTCTGAGGATGGCTACAGCCTCTAAATCGCATTTCACCATCCAAGTTGAACTGGTGTTCAACTGGTGTTCAACGGGAGGGTGTTTCGGCAAGCACGGGACTGGGAAGTGCCACAAGGGTGACGGTGGAGGTGGTCTACAGCTCGTGAGACTCAAGGGTCTGGGTTGGGTTGGGGCGGGGAGTCCACGCTGGGACGGGCTTGGGATATTTTATTTATTAATTTTTTTGCCAAGCTGACTCACTCTTCTCGGAGGATGACTGGGCAAGTGGTCAAACTGGCAAGAAGAGCTGGCAGGAGGCAGGGAAAAATCGCAACCCGACAGATTTCTGTAAATCTTTGCAGATCTCTTGTGATTTGGCCAGGACTGACAGGAGAAGGGATAATACCTGCGAGTGGTTCGTAATGCCAAGTTTATCAGCTCCGGTTAATCTATAAGAAGCAGGAATAAACTGATTGGAAAGGAAGAACTTGGCTTTTTAGGAATGCCAACAGCGACTCTGGGCTGGCTTTGCTTGTGCAAGGAGCTTCTGCAGTAAATCCGATGCCTGGGGACAGTTTAGCCAAAACTGGGGTGAACTCTCAGCAAAATCTGTGGCACCCGATGATCTCAGGAAGAAACGAAGCAAAATTAAAAGCAAGCAAGGCTTGAGTGACGTTTAGGTTAACGGACTGCTTTGGCAGGAGAACAAGGGGGACAAACTGCTTAAAAATTAGGCTGGAAATCAGAGCAAGTTTACAGACCACCAGAAACATTCCTGGATGGAGACGGGTCTGTTCGGGAGTCGTAAGCACCAACCCTGGAATTGCAGTGATGGCACCCGGTGCCGTAAGAAACCTGTTTCGTTTCTGAGTCCTTCACCTCCGTCCAAGTTTCTCTGAGCGCAGTGGTAGTGCAAAGGGGGAGGTGGAACCAGATGAGGGACTCGCTATCCTTGTTCCCTGTTCTTCTTGCACTCCCGTAGGAGAAACAGGCTCTTCTTCCATAAAAAGAGGTAACAGACTCTTTGACCAAAAGTATGTCTGGGGCCCAAGGAAGCTGTGTGCTGGATGCAGGGGGAAATCCGCATTATTCACGGTTTAAACGTGAAAAAAAAAAAGCATCATACAGGCAAGATTTCCGGAAAAGAAGGTCTGTTTTCCAGAATCCACATGGCAACTCTTGCTGGGGGATTTCTGTTCTTTGGCAAGCAAACTCCTTGCTCCTCGGATGCTCCTGTGAACTCAAAGCTTGGCCGAAGGAGCCCCTCCTCAGCGGAATTTAGGCTGGACAGGGAAGTATGAAACTGCTGCTTTATTGTCAGGATCCTGCAGCAGGGATGGAGATCCCCAGCCCTCCTCCATCCCACGCCGAGAGCTGATGGAAACCTCTCCTGAGCTCTCCAGATAGTCCTCGACAGGAGCGCACACAAGATTCCAACAAGCCCTAACAACTTTGCTCAGTACCGGGCTGATTTCAACAGGTCTACCAGGGTTTAATCTTTTCTGCCTTGTTTGTACACCTTACAAATCAACCCTCTTGCAAGGGGGCTCAAAAAAACCCCAAGCTCCTGGTAACTACAAAGGGGTTTGCTGTCTTCTCCCGCTTGTTTTCCATTTCTTAGCTCAGATGGAGGGGCTGGAGTGATGGACACTTAGAAATGGAGCTTAGAAATGAAGTCAGAAAGCCGAGATCAAAAGAAAATTATTAAAACTATTATTAAAGGCTTCTTCCGTGCAGCTTTTTAAATTCCTCCTACCGTATGAGAGGCTAAAACCCTGCGGTCCATATTTTCGTGGCAAACACGCAATCCCGCCACGTGCCGTCTTCGCTGAGGGCCCCACTTCAGCAGAGGAGCGCTGCCGGCTCGCAGGCACTCACGAGTGGCCAGGATGGAGTTAACCAGCCAGTGAGCTCATCCTGGGGCATAATGAACAGCCTCAAGTTTTCCTAAGGGGCCAGGCTGGCTCCATCGGATTCACTTTGTCTCGCGGGTCAATATGTAATCAGGCAGCTTTTTGGGTTGGTTTTTTTTTTTTTTTAATTTTTTTAAATGCATCTTTATCTTCCTATAGGAGGAACGTTATCTCCCTCCATTACAGAGGTTCATGTATTTTTCAAATGGCAAAACTCAATTAAAACATACCCTAGCTGCAAGAAAATACTTGGGGAAGAATTTCAGAGGGAGCATTTAAGACTCGGCGCTTGGCTCTCTGGCTGGCGGAGCTCTTTGCTGCTCCCTGTCCTGGGAAGGGGTGGCCGGACGGGGCAGGGAAAATGAGCTTTTCAGTCCAACCACCCCACGTGCAAAAACCAGGCTTGCATGAGCATGAGTCCCTCAACTGTGTCGACTCACCGGGGGTTATTTTACGCTCCCGCTGGCACCGTGGAGAGCAGGATCCGGCCCTCATTGCATCAAGCTGAGATGCACCAAGAAACACAAAGCAAAAGTCCCCGAGTGATCGATGCCGGTAACGGGACCCCAGAGCCGAGGGGAGAAGGGGAGCGCTGACGCAAGCCTCCCCCGAGGCCATCCGATCGCTCCACACCCCGCAGCGAGGGAGAGGCATTTCCAGCTCCCGACCCTGCCGGCGTGGGATCGATAGCTGCAACCAGCACCGGGGAGGGACGGGGAGGTGGAAAAAGGCTCTGCCTGCTCAGGGCAGCGTCTCAAACCCTGCCTGCAAGGAGGGGAGGCTTGGCTGGTCTTCATGCTCTCCTAGATGGGACAAATTGGGCCTGAATTATTAATAGCCGCTGCAGACTGTCTGGCTTCTACCTCTGCGGGAGCATCTCTGATGTCGGGCAGAGCCGGGGAAGGCTGCAGCGCCTGTCCTGCCTCCCTTTGCCCCTGGCACGGGCTGCGGGCTGGGCAGCCTTCGCCGGGCACAGCATCCCGCACCCAGCATCCCTCTGGCCCCAAGAGACCGGCGCAATAACCTGACTGCGAGGGCCGGGGTAGGCGCGACCCAGGGCCGGGCTCTGTCTAGACGTTTCCTTCAGGGAGCGGGGAGATGGCAGCAATTAACAACCTGTTTGTTATTTTCCCTATCTGGCATTTATTGCCCCGGTAAAACCCACTCTTAATTCCAGCTCGACTCTTTTCACAGCTCTCCTGGCTTGGTTGTTATTGCACTAGGCTTGCCTTGAGTGATTTGTGAAGGCAGTAATACAGTGCTAGTACTCAGGGGGTGGAATATTAGACACACCAATTAGCTATCTGTGCATAAATTCCCATTTACCTGCTTATCACCAGCCTATTTGCCTTGCCCGCTTCCTCCGTCTGCTTTTTCCTCCCCCCTCCCCCCCCCCCCCCCCGCTGGAATTCTTAATCAAAAAAAAAGCCGCTAATGTGACCTCTGACATGACGTAATGCAGCCAAAACCGTCTGCTCTGGCTCTCTGCAGCCAGACAGAAAGCAGGTGCTGTGCATAGCAAAAAGAAAGCCTGGCTTCCCCGCGCCCGCTGCCAGACTCTGGATGGAGATTTTGGGGTGGGAGGATGGACCACCCCTGCCTGAGCTCTGCGCACCGGCAGGGAGCAATGAGCACCGGGCGGAGGAGCAGGAAACCTCCCATCAGTGAGACAGCAAGAGGGAAGGGTTGGGGGTGGCTGGGAGGGCAGAGAATGGTTATGGCAGACCCTGAAAAAAATCACTCTGAAAGTCACATTTCAAGAGAAAAGTTCTGAATTTAAAAGAATAAAATAGTCAAACCCTTTAATCCCGAAAAAAAAATACCTCGATGCATGTGCTCGTTATTGCCCAAGGAAGTAAAACACAGAGAAGTGTGGAAAATGTTGTGGTGAAAAGCCTCAATTTGAGTTTCCCTGTGGTTTTACACTGGGAAATGTAACGTTACCGGGGGAAACCATTCCCAAGCCAGCTGGGAGACCTTGCCGAGAGCAGGCGCCCGTGTCCTGGCTGGGGCATGGCATGCATGAGGTCTCCGAAATTCATGGAAACGGGGATGGAGCCAGTTCCCGTTTAGCTCGTTGCTCCAGGCACCTGTGCCAGATTCTTCTCTACCTTCATATTTTTGGAGCTTACAAACGGAGAGAGAATTCACCAAGGCGTCATTTGCCATTTTCCACTGAAATACCTTTTTTTCATCCGAGTAAGGGGGAAAAAAAAAATATCCCAGGCTGCGTCCTTCTGTCCTGTGCCTTGCCTTTGAGTAGACAAAATGGGTTTTGCTGGCGAACCGAATTCACAACATGGAACAGGTGAGCTGGGGGACACGGATGGGCCCCGATCCAATGTCACATCCCCAAAATCCTGGGAGAAACATGGCCCAAACCACAGCCCACAGCAGGCAGCGAGTTGCATCGTGACCGTCTCCCATCCCCGTGTGTCCCCCGGGACCCTGAGCTGGGGTGGAGAAGGATGAGAGCAGCCAAAGGGCCGTAACACCACGATCCTCTCCAGCTCGCCTTGTTGCCGTCAGCCCAAATCGGTCATGGAGCTGCTCGGATTTGTTTATTTTTATCCAGTGCCAGCCCTGCCACACGAAAATCAAACCCCATCGACTTCAAAGGGCTGGGCCAGGTGGAGCTGGTACCCAGAGGCACATCCACCACCCTTAGCCAGGACGCTGCCAGCATCTCCCTCCGGCCAAGGGACACGCAGAATAGGCCAAGCCAGGCAGACCCGCGTATTTCCCTCCCGGTGGGTTTCTTCCCTTTTAATGTTTTTGCCCCAAACTGATGGGTCTTTCGCAGCGGAGACGATGCGCGAGCTGCCCCGAGATGTTATTTACAGCTCACGAGATAATTAACATCTGGAGAGGGAGGCTCATCTCCTGCCATCTGTCACTCGGAACGAAGCTACGGAGGATGCGGGTGAGCGACGCGGCCAGGCGGCACCTGCCCGTCCCGGTGCTCCGGCGCCTGCCAGCCCAGACCCGCGCGCTGGAGCCGGGCTTGGCCGAGGAAGAAGAACAGCTTCGATGCCATCATCCCCACCGCTGTCCCAGCCCAACTGCCCAAGGGAGACAGGTTTGGTCTCATTCCAGAGCTGGCACTTTGCTGGGTCAAACACGGCAGCGACGGGCAGCGTTTGGGCAGGGAGCTGCCCCTGGGGGGTAGCTGAGCTCGGGGCAGTCCCCTCTCCCAAATCGGACACGGAGGCGGCAAGAACGAACTCTAGCTCCGGGGATGGAGTTTCCCTTTTTGTTCTAAACTGGGGAAGGCACGAGAGGATTGCAGCGAGGCCGGGAGCGTTGGCATCTTCGGGAAAGCGATGGGCGGTGATGCAAAACCTGCAGGAACCCGTCCGGAGCAGGGTTTGGGATGAGTGAGCTTCAAGGAAGGGAAAGGAGTGAGCAGGGGGGATGCTGCCTGCTTCCCAGCCGTCGTGCTTCGGACGGGGCAGGTTTCCATGGTTTTATTGGATAATCGTCATGTACATAATGGAAAACGTACACGAAGGGAATGGGAAACGCTGACGCCCCGCTCTTCATCCCCCGCTCTCGCAGAGCGCCAGCAGACAGCCCTCCACGCGCGTGTCCCAAAGGCGCCACCACGCCACAAACGCTCCTCTAACCCCGTGGAAAAAGAAATAGCGCGTTACCAACGAGCCTGCCACTTCCAGGCAGGAGGCGAAACGGGTTGGAAGAAATCATTCACAACCCTCGGCAAATCAAAAAAAAAACCAAAACCCAAAAAAAAACAAAAAGAAGAAGAAAAAAAACCCAAGAAAAAGCCAGCGAAGGCGCAAAATCTCCGAGGAACCCGGGCAGCGCTGGATCATCCGCACACTGCAGAGCTGTACTGGCTGTATGAAATGCAGAAACCAGAGCGGCAGCGAAGCCCGACATCAATGCCGCATTCGGGTGGAGATTTTGAAATGCACAACAGGCCAAGTTACAGCTCCCCGAGCAGCCATAACTCAGCCTGCTTGGACATGTGTAGCGTTGAGTTTGGCTGTACATGCTGCTGACGGTAATGACTCCAGGCTGGATCCTGCATTCCGGTTGCATCGCCCTGTTGCCGGGCAAAGCTGGCTCCGAAGGCAGCACCGAGCCGCCCTCGCGAGCCCGTCGCTGTTCGTTAGGCCAGGAGAAAACGGTAGTTTTTTGGTGGGAGGCTTGACCATGGTGGGTCTGGATAAGTGGCTTGGTGTAACTCTGCCCATCCTCCTGGATTTAGCGAGGAGAGGAGGGGAGAGATGTGGTTGGGATACGATCACCCCCGCTCCAACTGCAAATTTGGAGCAGCCTCTGCAGGATGGATGAAGGTTGTGAGAAAAAGCCTGGGTTGGTGTCAACACCAGCTCCTGCCGTGACCTGCCCCAGGCTGGAGGTCAAAAGGGAGAGGATTCGGTGGACCGTCAGCATCCCACCCTGGCCTTAATCACCAGGAGGCTCCCCAAAACAGCCCATTTCCCCCCGTCCTTCACACTGACCTCCTCGCTTGGCTGATGCCACGCACGGGACGAAGAGTAGGGTGGAAACCTCAACGCCAAAGGTGCAAAATGCAGCACAGAGAGAAAAACTCAAGCAGGCCATGGGCAGAGGGAGCTGAGGGAGCCTCCGGTCTGCCTCCAGGGAAGCCCTCAAATCCCTTTGAGAAGCCGTTGGCCCAGCCCAGCCCTTTGGGAATCGTTAGGGGCTTTCCCCTACAGCCTTGGGAAAAGTGCTCAGAATAAGAGACTTGGAGGAGTTCAAGCAAAAAAACCTCTAGGTGAGGGAGGCGGTGGCAGGCAAGCAAAGGAGATCTGTCCATTTGATTTTTATTTCGATGCCTAAAAAAGAAGAAGTCAAACCAAATTCTGCAGCAAAACACAACAGAACCGCAAGGAAAAGTCTTTTTTTTTTTTTTTCCTTTCCTGACCCTTCACCCTGTTCAGGTTTTGGCCGAAACGCTCTGGCAGTTTCACAAGTTTTGGTCACCTCAAGCAAAACAGATATTTGGCAAGTGAACTTTCCAGGCTCTTTTTTTTTTTTTTTTTTCTTTTTTCCTCCTGTTGGAGCCACAAAATCCCAAAAGAGGCAGCGTAACGTTGAGCTCACGGTCCTCCTTTCCCCTGGTGATGGACAGGAACGATCCATGACGTACCTCTGGCCACGCACCGTTTGAACCACCCAACACCCACCAGCAAAACCCACCCCGGTTCAGAGCAAACTGCAGAAAACCCTCATCCGGAGTCAACGACAAACTCCTTTAACTGAACTTAATATTTTAGTTCCAGCACAGTCTGGACTCAGGCCAAGACACGGAGCTGAAATGGCCTGAGGAGCACTGACGGATGCTCTCCAGCTGTCAGAGGAGAGGTGGTTGATATCCAGCCTCACCCTCTGGGACTTCTCTGCCACCTCCAGCCCTGCGGGGTAGAAGAGAGGACTCTCTTCTGGGTGACGTGACAGGGGTCTAAAGGGTGGGTTAAAACGGTCTGATCCTCTGAGTGATGGAAAAATGCACTTCTACCACCAGGGCCCTAAGAGATGCTTGGAAAGCAAGTGTCTTGCTCCACACAGCTGGGAGGAGGCTGGTTCCCCACGCGGAGCAAGAGGCTGGAGGTGGGCACTGCTCTGTGCACCTCTTGCCAGGATGGACCTAGTAAGGATAATGGGGAAGCTTCTTTCTGCTGCGAGGGGCGACTGGACCCAGCACAGCTGGTTGGAGACAGCCACGGGCGGGACACAGCAGCAGCGTCTCCATCCCCCAGTGCCTCATCCAGCTCCCGCGTCTGCACACCAGCAACCCCCAGGAATGACGAGAAAATGCCAACCCAGAGCAAAAATGCTCCCCGAGGAAAGCGTGTCACTGAGAGCACCCCCTTAACCCCATTGCTCAGCGCCATCCCGGAAGGTGCCGAGTGGGGACGAGGACCTTGCTTGGCTGTGCCCCAGCCTCAGGGTACCGCCATCCCCGACTGCCACTGAGCACAGAGTTTGGTTGGACGTAGACCCGCACAGAAATCTCAGTACCCACCAAATCAGCCCTACTGAAAACAATATCAGACGCTAAAATGCTGCAGAAACGTGTTTAGTGCCAGGCTGCTGCCACCGGTCTCGGCAGCTCCGGTCCCCATGGTGGGGGGATGGAAGGGACAGGAGGGTTTGGTGAAATTTCTCATCATTTTGAGTGCTGCCTGGGGCTGACCCGGCCCTGTGGCACATGTCACCCGGTTCCCCACACCCTCCGCAGCTCCCGTAGGGGCTGGGGGTACCTCCAGAGCTGTGCTCAGCCCTGGGTGGCCAAACAGGGGTGCGCAGACCCCTCTGTGGTGCCGGTGCTGGCCGCAGCCCTGCTGACTGTGGGGACAGGGAGGGAAAAAAATACGTATCACCCCAGTTGCCGCATCACCGAGCAGCTCCTGCCTGCTTCAAACTTCAGAGCTCCCCCCCCATCAGAAGGAGCCACTTTCCCCATCCCCGCAGCCTGCATGGCTTTCTCCTCCCTGTCGCCTGGGGGGTTTTGAGCACCCAGGAGCCCAAAAGCCAGCCTGCGCCCCCAAACAGCCCCACTGCTCATGAGGCATTCTCAAGGTGGGGAGGGCCACGCAGGAGCTGCTGGGTCTGCAGTGGGGTTTGCCCGCTCAGCCCCACTGCCTGCCTGCACCCAGCTTGTCCCAGCGCACCCCAAGCATCCCACGGGAAACCCCGGATGGGATGCTGCCGCTGGGGACCCGCTGGGGCAGTGGGTGCCCTTTCTGGTCCCCAAACGCTGACGTGCCCGAGGCCAGCAGACAGCCCCGGGTTTGCTGCCTCCGAGGCAAAGCCCGTGAAAATTTCCACTTAAGCAGCCAGCAGCACAACAGGGGAAGGGACTCAGAGGCCAGCTCTGCCAAGAGAGAATTTGGGCTTTTAATTATTTATGCTTCACCTCCATGCTATGGTGATGAGAGACAGATCAGACAGAGAGACACAGCCAGAGAGCGGAGAGAAGGCTGCAGCCTGTTTCCCCAGAGAGGCCATTTATATGACTCAGGTGGGCTACCAGCCCCTGCCCCAGTCCTGCCTCTCCCCTTGGAAAAGCGCCTCATCCCTGGCTCTCATCTCTGCCACTGCTTTCCCGGAGGGTTTGTCCCCTGGACCAAAGAGTTGGGGAAGAGCTGCCATCTACCACGGCTGTTTGAAGCTCCCCAGGTATCTCATCATGTTGGGTGGGGACCGGCCGTGGCCGCCTGGCAGCGGAGGGGCGGTGGGACAACCCCCGTGTCCAGCTTTGAGCCCACAAACCGATTTCTTCTCCATAAGGGAGTCTGACCCCGAGGAACTGCTGCTCAGGGTGCAGGGCGGCATCATCGAGCCGTCGAGGCTGAGGAGGACGCCTCAAGGCAGGGTGCCACTGACCCAGCCTTGCTTGGGATCACCATTGCCAGCAGGTTTCGCTTCGGAGAGGGATACCAGACGGGCTTTAATTCGGCAGGATGAATTCAGCAAAGCTATAGGGCCTGGTCCCCTGCTCCCTTCCGCCATCCCATCCACAAACGGGCATCGGCGCTGCCGGCACGGAGCCCACCCGGCTCCCACAGGGGTGCATCCAGCCTGTCTCCCATGTGGGCTGCTCCCGACGCCGAACCAGGAAGACCAACAGTCCCCAAACAACGTGCCACGTCCCTGGAGGGTGACCCACGGGGATGGGACGGGGCGGATTCGGGCCACGGTTGCAGCAAGGCTCTGCTGTGCCAGCTGGCAGCGAAAAGGGGCGGCGGAGGTGGGATAAAATGGCAAAGGAGGTCTTGCCCGAACACCAGGCATGGCCACACCGCTGCCGCGACGAGATTTTAGGGTGCTCAGCACCCTGAAGAATTGGGACCTTTCTTAGTCACAACTTTAAAGGGATAATCGGTCGGATCCATGGGTTAAATCCCCCTGGGATTTTCAGGGGGGAAATTCGCTTAGCAGGGTCTATGGTCAAATCCTTTAATTTCCTGGATTAGGAAGCCAGGACAGCTTGTCATTTGTCCTGCGTGGAGGAGGCAACAGAAACCTCATTGCTTGAGGCTTTTCAAACCGCCTGCAAGAGAACCGAGGGACCAGGAGACCCCAGCCCAGCCGCTGCGCTCCCCCCCACAGCAGTGCCAGTCCCCCCCCCAGCAGCATCCCAATCTCCAGCTGCGGGGGGGGACGCGATGCTCATGAACATCAGCAAGGAAAATACTCGATATTTTTGCCCAGCTCTGCGTTTTCATCTCATTTGGGCTCCTGATATCGCTTTTGCCTCTCTCCAGGGAGAAAGGGGCTTCAAGGGGTGGGGGGGAATAGGAGTATGGGGGTGTTGGGGGTATTGTTGGAGGGAAGCGGGGGGGTGGGTGGCTGGGGCGGGAGCAGAGCAGCCGGAGGAACGCGTGCCAGGAAACCCAAAACGGGAGCTGGGAGAGGAAAAAAGCAGTCAGGCCTCTCTCCCGAGATGGGAAAGCAGCGTAGCCATAGCGTAGGGACCCCCAACCTTCCTCTTGGCTCCCCTCTGCTATCAAAGCTTTGGTGGGCAGCATCACTGGAATGCAGCACCGGAGCGGGCAGGGACCCAGCACCGCAGCGCCCACCAACACAGCCGGAGGGGGCGGGGGGGTTAGGGTGGCGGGACAAGGTGGCAGGGGGCTGGGATGCTACAGTCGGCATCCCCCACACCTAGGCCTTGGGCCTGGCTGCCAGTTTGTCTGTACCCCCACCAACCTCCTTGTACCCTGCGGAGGGTGAGGATGAGGATGGAGGAGAGCGACGGGGCTGCGAGCCAGCCCGCCTGCCAGGCAGCTGCGCAGGCTGGGGGAGGATCTCTCCCTTCCCTCCCGGAGATCGCTGAGAAAAGCAACGCTGCAGTTTCTGCTCGTTGAATAGGAAAAGCAGCAGAAAGAAAAATCAGGGGCCGGCTTTTGGTTGCTGTTGTTGGCTTTTTTCTTTCCCCCTCCCGCCCCGATGAAACTTCCCCACCCAAAAGCTAGCGGGCGACAGCACCCCGATTCCCCACCTCCCCGCTGGCTGTAGCACGGAGATAAAGAGGCTTCACCATCCTCTTCTTCACGTCATTCCCTCTTCCCCTTGGAGAAGCGCTGCCCCTTTCCCCGCTGAGGCCATGCAAGGCAGCTGGAGGTTGGGGCTGTGCAGGAGTCCCCCCTGCCCATTAGGGGGGGACTGAAGGGGGTTCGCTGACGGCACCCGCTGGGTCTGGTGCGGGGAGAGCGTGCACCCTCCATCCCAGCCTTTCCATCCTTTCCATGAGGGGAGCAAAGAGACAGGGTGGAAAACACAGAGGGGAGGGATGGAGGTGACTCAAAGGCTGAGATCAGCTTGGGGCAGGGGGTCATCCTCTTTACGGCAGCATTTTCTTTTTCCTCCCTGCCCTCTTTCCCCTCAAACAGCCCCTGCGCAACGCAGCGAGGAGCAAAGCCCGGGGGCTGGCAGGCGGTCAGGGCAGGCAGGAGGTTGCTGTGTTAGTTGGGGGGATCTAACACAGCTCAGGCGGGGGGGGCTGAAATCATCTCCCGAGCAGGGCTGGGTCTGCAGCGGGGCCAGCCCCAGCAGGACAGCAGTGCCGGCCGCTCAGCCCATGCACTGAGCTGGTAAAAGGCTTGGATTAGAAACCAGGCAGATGATCTGGGCTGCAACGGGCTGCTGTGTGACGCCAGAGAGGAGGAGGAGGAGGAGGCAGGCTCCTCTTCAGCCCCCCGCGCTGCTCCCCACCTCCTGCCCAGCTCTCCGGGGCAGCCCCTTCCCGTGGAAGTGGCGGCTGCCAGGCGTGAATCACCCTCCCATCCTTCCTGCCTCGCTGCCAGCCGGTGCCATCCCTGCCCGTTTCCATCTGGTCCCGCTGCAAAAGCGACCGCGGAGCAGGCACCGGCACATCGCGCTCCGGCACCGGCAAAGCTCTCCCATCCCGGCTCTGCCGCTGGGGGTTTGGCTTCCTCCCACATCCCAAGACCCCTCTCCTGCTTCACTCTACGGCAAAACCGTCCCCTTCAGCTGTGGGACGGCCGTGACACAAACCGTGTCTGCCAGGACCGCACGGATTTCGGAGATCTTCTCCAAGGAGCGTGGGGAGGAGGACAGAGCCGGCTGGGAGCACGGCAAATCCAACATCTCCGCTCTGCCCATGTTATTTCATCATGACCTTGCAATGTTGGAAACGATGGTACATCGATGGTGCACCTAGGCCACGGAACTGGGGTGTTTTAGCTCATATTTGGCTCAGCGGAGAGGGAAGGCAGTGGGAGCTGCTGAGACGGGACCGGCAGTTGCGGTGGAAGGTTGGGAGAGCAATGAACGGAGAGGGGCTGGTGAAACCCACGCTGAGCTGCTCTCCTAGAAGCTAAAGAAGACCCTGCTGAGGTTTTTTTTTTTTCCAGTTGGATGACTTTGTAAAGCACCATTCCTATGAAAGGCACTTAATTTTCCAGCCCGTTCATGACCGGGCACGGATGCGCCCTTCCACCACCGCAGCCCGGTGGCAGTTGGGGACACGCCGAGCTGGCCCTGCGCGAGCGTGCCAGCGAGCGCTGACTTTTGACACGGCCGCAAAAGGGCTTAAGGCTGTAAGTCCTGTCTGAGCAGGAAGTTATTAAATTGGAAGAGGACTTAAACAGTCACGGTGCAGACGGCAGATCCCGCCAGAGCCGGCAAGGATGCGATGCTCTGGGCTGCCATCCGGGGACCTGCTCCTCCCGGAGTGTCCTGGACTAGAGGTGGAAATGGTGCTGGCTGTGAGTCAGAGGTACCCGTGTCATCCCGGCTGACAGTGACACACGAACGGGAGGAATAAAAGCCGATCCTAATCTCTGCCACTGCGGTATCGCCTGACCCCTGTCAACACGCAGGAGCTTGTGCCCGGGCAGGAGGAGGGGAGGGAGGGAGGGGGCAGAGGGAAGGAGCTGGCAGGAGGGAAAGTCCTGCCGCAGCGCAGCTCAGCTCCCCGTCCATGGTAAAGCCTGTTGGAGGCTGCCAGCCCCCGGGCTTTGCTCCTCGCTGCGTTGCGCAGGGGCTGTTTGAGGGGAAAGAGGGCAGGGAGGAAAAAGAAAATGCTGCCGTAAAGAGGATGACCCCCTGCCCCAAGCTGATCTCAGCCTTTGAGTCACCTCCATCCCTCCCCTCTGTGTTTTCCACCCTGTCTCTTTGCTCCCCTCATGGAAAGGATGGAAAGGCTGGGATGGAGGGTGCACGCTCTCCCCGCACCAGACCCAGCGGGTACCAGGTGATGCCGTCAGCGAACCCCCACCAGTCCCCCCCCTAATGGGCAGAGGGGACTCCTGCACAGCCCCAACCTCCAGCTGCCTTGCATGGCCTCAGCGGGGAAAGAGGCAGCGCTTCTCCAAGGGGCCATAAGTAGGTGCACCCTCCCCGGACCCAGAGGTGCCCAAATTGGGGCTGGACGAGGCGGCGGGAGGCCCCGACACGCGTGGGCTGATCCCTGATGCATTCGCTCAGCCCCATCCCCGCGGCCAGTTCAGCTGTGACCCCGTTTTGGCTTCAATCCGCTGCCCGCTCATCCCGACCCGAGGAAGGGGACGCACACACAACCCTTTGGGGGCCACAGCGTTCCCCTTAACCCACATCCCTCCTCCTCCTCCTCCTCCTCCTCCCTGCTCTCCATCCGCAGCGAAAGCCCCGCCGGCAGCACGAGGCGGGGATTAGGGCGAGACTAATGCAGGAGCCCCGCAGCCACCTCCCCCCGGCGTCAGAAAAGGCAGCAGAAACCTTAAATCAAACGCAGCTCAGTACAATTGCAAAGCTGCAGGCACAGGCCTGAGCGAGCATTAAGCAGCATTATCATGGCTCGGCGTACTGCCGGTAGTGACATTACCGCAACTTCAAATGTTTGGGATCAGAACTGCAGAATCTATTCTTTTCTGCGGGGTTTTTGCCTGGGCTGCGTTTCCATTTTTTCTGAAGAAAATACCTGTTTGGTTCAAGCAACCTTTTGCACTTTGCTGGTCAGCTCTCCGGGGCTTTTCTTGCTTTCCTGCTCCCCGTTGTACGTCAAACGCGGACGGATGCTTCGCCCTCACTGCAGCATCCTGGAGGAGCATCCGTGCGGAGTCCAAACATCTTCCTTTACCCGTCCCCGCTGCCAGGTTGTTGTTATTTCCTTCCTTTTTTTCCTTATTTTTTTCCTCCAGTTTCCCCCTCTGAAGTGGAATGACACTGTGCTAATTCGTAGCCCGACTCCTCCTGAGACTACTGAGCTTAATTATATTTTTCTCATCGCTGGTGAATGGCTTGGGTATAATTAAGCCTGGAAGTGCATTACTTAGGACTAACCTGAGAACAGCATCCCCTCCGGGGTGCTAGGGATCGGCTGCTCCGAGGAGCTGTTATTTAAGGTGCTGAACAAGGGGGCCCCACGAAGCTTGCGCTGGAGAGGAGCCGAGTGCTGGCCAAACGCCGCCCGTCTCTGGGACTCGTATCCCTCGCACCGGTGATGGCCTCTCCTCTCATAAGTAGTCCAGCCACTAATTACAAAACCTTGAATTGTGGTAGCAGAAGGAAACTCTGGAGAGAACTGGGGTCTGTCTGCCTGGCATTAAAGCTACCACCAACCCTCGCTGAGAGCTGGAGTTGGTCCTGAGCTCCCCGTGATGCTCCACGTGCATCTATCCTCCATGGCCAGCGGCTGTGCCGAAAGCCAAGGGGTGAGGAAGAGCTTTCTGGCCCAGGTCTCTTGCCTGGCTATTATATTTCAGTTGACCATGACACACCAGCGCTCATGGACAATTTGCCTCAGGTATGAACGTTATCACTAACGAGACGGGAGCCGGTGTCTCCGGGGCATCCTTCATCCTTCTGGGGTAGCAGCAGAAAGAGTGATGGCTCTTGGCTGACACAAGAGGGGAACGAAGCTCCCCACAGCACAAAGAGGACACTCAGCACCTTCATTTTAAACAGGCTGAAAAAGGGCTCGCTCCCTGGCTACCTCGGAAAACCGATAGTTGATACCAACAGCCGTTTTTCCGACCTGATTCGTAGCCCTGCTCGCCCACTGACTCTAACCAAACTACTTCAGCGAGCAGGAGGTATAAGAGGAAAGAAAGTGTTATTCATTTTAATTGCATCAAAGAAAATTTAGGAGAATGATCTACTGAATCTAAAAAGTATTCCTTAAATGAGCTTACTTTTCCGTGTCACTGATAACATTGTACTCTGTTCAGACTAAAACAACTTTAAGAATCCAATTTACTTGTCTTCAGTACACTATGTTTTTAGCCTACTTTCCTCAGGAAATGGGGCTTACTTATGTGATTGTGCTGTTTATATATCTATATGCCATCACTCCCACACTAATAACTTTTGAACGTGTTGGCCAATTCCAACCAAATCTGACAGAGCGGTAGAGTTTTCAAAAATACTGAATTCTTACAAATTTAATGAAATACGTGGGTGGGCACATATTTTCCCCCACCAAGGGAAAGGCTGCAGAGTGAACTCAGCCGTATTATTAGACAGAAGAGAATACACACACACACACACACACACCCCCCCACCCCAGTGCTGTTATAAAATCCCCACGTGCTGGTAAGCCAGAGCTCACGTTGGTATTAGATGGGGGATATTGCACCCCCGAGCCCCAAAGCCACCGAAATGAGCATCAGGATTCCTCTGCCAAGGCACCCACCGCCTATTTCGTGCGTTTCTTTCCGTTTGGACGCTGCAATTTGGTGTGGGCACTGCAGGGGAGTGTTTATTTATTCAGAAGCTTTAAAACTAACCGGGCTGTATGAAAGCCTTTCTAGGCGGTTCTAAGTTTGCAAAACCTTGCTCTCCTCCGGTTCTGCACGCTGGGGAGGCTGTCTCGGCAAAAAACCCTCGCAAAGGGGAAAAGCTCGAGCTGAAGGGTCACGGGTTTCAGACAAAGCAGCTCTCCCTGCTTGCATGAAGAGGTCCTGGGGCCTCTCCTGCGCACAGCCGAATTACAAACCCAAGACACCCTCCAAGACCTCGGCGCTGAGCCTCTCCGCCCGCCTAATCCCACCCGCCCCGCGTCTCCAGCAAAGCCTAAATCCGGCGCTCCCGCCCAGCCGCAGCCGAACAGTTTGGCTCTTCGTTGAGGGGTTTTGGCATCTCCACATAAACCATTAACACGGGCAGCAAACACTGCCGGGACGGTTGTCGCTGGCGGTTGGTAACCCGGCGCTAATGCGCAGCGCGCGGCACGTCGGAGCCTGCCTGCCCCCGGCTGAGGCGGTGAGAGACGGGCTGTGCAGCCGATCGATAACGGGCTTTTCAACGCCCCAGAGCCCTCGTGCACCGGAGGCAATGGCTGTGCCATAAGCCCCTCGTTCCCGGCGCTTGCTTTCTTCCCCGTGTGTCTTGTCCAGAACAGCCTAGTCAAGACCGAGCACAAATGGAGGAAGCTGAGCTGTAGGATGGAGATGTCAGGCTGCTCCCGGAGCATTTTCTGGCGGGACCAGGTTCGGTCTCTGATGGAGTAACCTCGAAGCCACGCACTCCTATTCATTTGCACCTTCCCTGATGATTAAAGGGGTCCTCAGGGTGGTCCCCAAATCCCACAGCTTTTCTCCTCCTCCATGCACACGCATGGCCACGGGCTGCATCCTCCTCCCGGCACTGCTGCTGCTCTCCAGCAGAGCTCGGGACCGCGTTACTCCAGCCAGTACAGGGGAGGAAGGTATTCATGCCCTGGCATTCCCATCTGATTTGATTTTTTTCCTTCTCCTCTCTCATAATTAGAAGGTGGAACATTATATGCCAAGAGCTCATTAAGCATTTCCAACGTGAGGGGGTCATATCTCTTCCAACTCCCACTCTCATGGCTTCCCAGGACCATTATAACAGGGGGACAGAGGATGCTCATGTTCTCAGACCCAGACTAGAGCTCCACATTTCCAAGACTGAGGCCTTTGTATCGAGGCATTCACATCCCCAGATCACAGGGAAAGATCTGGTCTTTCCGCCGCTCTGCAGTCTGTTTCCTACCTGGCAATCCAGCGGGATTTTTTTTAATTTTTTTTTTTTCCCCCGAGCTTTGACAACAACTTGGTACAACATCAGCTCAAAAACATCATCAAGCCCAAATATGCTCCCAAAGCAGGCCTGGGAGTCTCATTCACATTGCAGGTAAGTCATCGGCAGACGTGCTGATAAAGATTTCAAGTGTGACTCTGCATACAAATGATCCAGACCCAGCAATTAATCCAGCACAGGCGACTGAGGAGGTACCTGGGTTTTTCTCCTAACCCCAGCCCTTTTCCCCCAGCCTGGCCGCTATCTGTGGCGCTTGCTCAGAAACCAGAAAGGAATGACCATGCTCTATTAAACCAACCCTAAAAAGTGATACGAAGAGCCCCAAATTCAGCAGAGGAGCCTTTCCTCCTCAGCTCACCTCTTGTCTGGGGGCTCGCTGCAAGCCATGAAGCTCCAGGCACATTTTGGGAGCCAGCTACAAGGAGGTTTGAGTTGGGCCTGGCTTTGAGCTGGGAGCTGGACCCTATTTCAACCTAAATTAGACATGACCCCTTTCCCCCTGCTCCCTCCTGCTGGTTTTCAGCCTGACCAGGTCCCTGCTCTACATCACTGAGCAGTTCCATGATGGCCACAGCCAGCTCGGGGAGTGGGGGCTTCTTGAGGCTTGTAGGGATTATTTGGGTACCCAGATCTGCTGCTTTCTAGGAAAGCCTCAGGCAGGGCAAACCCTCCCCGAGCATCAGCTGCAGCCAGCGATTCGACTGCTTTTCCACTCAAAACCTCTTTTGGGAACAGAAATAGCTGGGAATCCTCCCAGCACAGGCCAACCCTGGGATGGTTCCTCTTGGCTATAAGTCAGACAGAGGATACGGGCAAACAGCATCTCAGGACCTCTTCTGCTAAGGGTATCATCCTGCTCCTCAAAGAAGCTAGAGAGAAACAGGGTAGATAACCCAGTACCTCCTAAGTGACAGCTATCAGCCCGTGAGCCCCACACCATGACCCACAAGCGTAGTCCCACCACGGTGCAACCACACCCCCCGCCCAGGCTGCAGCGAATGCTCCACTCTGGGTGACCCTGCATGGCCTCGCTGGCTGGTTTCGGGAAGGCCGTGCACCCACAGCCCCCTCGGAGTTAGCAGAGGGCCAATTCAGCTCGGATCCACCCCATTTTGAACACCACCCATGAGGCTTGGGCAAGCCCAGTGGCTTGGCTTTCCAGGATGCTGCCCACTCCTGCGTTGGGGTCCAGATAGCACCAACGGCTGACACCCACCGCAGCGCTTGCCTGACTCCAGCAGCTTCCCTGAAACAACCACCCCCTCGAGCACCTGCTACCACACAGAAGTCTCACCCCACTCTTCCCACCAAACCGCAGCCATCGGGGACCCCCGCCGAGGTGCCACGTCGGGACGGGGACCACCTTACCTGGACGCCGCGATCTCCGCTTTCTGCTTGGCGATGGTGGCCGCCCGCTCGGCCGCCTCCACGGCCCGATCCACCTTCTCGCGGATCTTGCTGGCCCGCAGCGGGATGAGGTTCTTCCTCTTGCCGCTGACCAGGATGTTCTGCTTGTACTTGCCCTCCTCCTTGGTGCCGTCGGGGAAGGTCATGCAGCCATAGCCGTGGCGCTTGTTGTTGGCCCATTCTCCCTCGTACTTCAGTCCATCCGAGCGCTGGCTCACCCCGAAGCCCGACCGCTTGTCGTTCTTCCACTCGCCGACGTAGATCTCGGTGGTGGTGGCGTCGATGTCGTCTTCGATGACGGAGAGCTCGGCTTCGCCCTCGCCCAGGCTGATGGTGGAGTTGATGTCGCTGGCGGTGGAGCTGACCGTGCTCATCCCGGCTTCGCTCCGGAAAGAGCTCTGCTTGCTCCGCTGGCTGGCCAAGGAGCTCTTGGACTCGGACTTACGGAGCTTGAGCCCGCTCAGCAGCGACCGCCGGAAGATGCCCTTCTTCTTGCTCTTGAGGATCTCGGCGTCGCTGTGGGCCATGAGGACGAAGCCACCCCGGGAGACGGCGGGGCTGCTGGCCACCGCCGGCGAGGAGTCGGGGTGCAGCGCCGTGCCGTTGGTGTGCTCGCTGCGCAGGGAGTTGATGGACGTCCTCAGGGGTGACCTGATAACCGCAGCCATGCCGTAGGGAACGCTCTGCCGGACGCCGTAACCCTGGCGCATCCCTCCGACCCACTGGCCCTGGTACGTCCCTGGGAAGAGGAGACAAAAGCAAAGAGGGGTTTCAGGGCACGGCATCCTGTGGACCGTTAAGAGCATCGGGCTCCTTCGCGAGCCCTTCGTTAGCGGGAACAGCAAAACGCAGCGCTGGATCCCAGTCCCATCTCGGTGACAAGGATTGTAACGTCACGTCATGGGAGGAAAAAATAACCCCTTGGTTGGATTGCAGGCATGCACTCCAGCTGTGGCACGGAAATATCAGAAACCGGCCAAGGCACCCGTGCGCGGGGAGCGATGCTTCGAGGAACTGCCCCTTTGAACAACCCCTAATTTGAAAGGGAAGGGAGGAGGGTGACGGGGTAGGGGAATCGTTATCCGGGAGCAGACTCGGATCCCGTCCGTGCTGCTGGCAGCCATCAAAGCGGATGGTATATCACAAGGCATTTATTTATGTACACAGCGCCTTTCATCCGGCGCGTAGCGGAAGGGAGCGGCTCTATAGAAATAAAGGCCTCACGGGGGAGAGATCCATTTGGTTATTCTCGTCTGTGCCCCTGTTTGAACTCCTGCATTGGTGTGGGCACTTACTGGAGTTGCCTCACTGGTCGTTAGTGGGACAAAACACATACAGGACCTCGCCACAGCACTGGGAACGGAGGCACAAGAAACCCATCCAGCCCGGGAAGCACAACCGGAGCGTAACGCCTGACCCGTGCACCGAAACGCGCGGCGGTAATCTGCCCGGGGTTTGTAATCCCTTCCCCTCCTGCAGCTCGGTGATTGGCACGCTTCTGCGTTTTATCCCAGCCGGTTGAACTGCAGGGCTTGTTTTTATTCTTAGGTCGGCTTAATCTTTTCTGGACTAGCTCGAGATGCAGTGATTCACCACCCGCCTAAGCCCTCACGGGGCGGACTGATGAGCCTGAGGACGGCTCCTTGCCTGGCACTGGTGCTGCTGGGATGCTGCGGTTGGTCCCAGTCCCGGGCTGCCCCTGCTGCCTCCCGTCCCAGGTCAGCGATGCAAAGAGCAGGGCTGCACACTGGGAGGGGCGCAGGCAGCACCTTGCAGCATCGGGGCCTCCCTTTGTGCCAGCCCCGCTCCCGCACGCCAAAGGGAGGCTTAAAATAGACTTGCTGAAACACTGAACCCTGCGAGAATCAAACGAAACGGCCCCGGTGAAGACAGCCCGGATGGTTACCGCCGGCTCAGGCTGACAGAGACTTTCCAGCCCCGCTCTGCACAAGATGCTCTTCGCCCTTAGCAACCAGGCCGTGATTCGTAGACATGAGCAACCTGCCGGGTCCACCTTTCGGCTGCAAAAATTCCCTGAGACCTACCCGTCTCGCTGCGGCGCTTTCCCTCTCAACATTTTCCAACAGCCCAGCGGAAAGGATTATTAAAATGGGCCGTGCTGGCCAGCCCCAGCCCAGATAAACCCCGCTCACGCTGCAAGGAGCGATGCCAACCCTACAGCCACGCATCCTTTTGCTCTGTTTCACTCCTCCTCCCGATCCTACCCCCAGGAATCCCTTGGGGGTTTCCACCGCCCAGTTCCTGGGGCTCAGTGGCAGCCCTGGAGATGGGGACGGGCTGAAGCAGCTCGCACTGAGCACGGAAACTGCTTCCCGAGAGCGTGAAACCAGCACCTGGGCACATTTTGGGGTGTATTGGGTCAGCTGTCTTATCTAACAGCTGCCAGCGCTTTGCACAAATACCCCAGGGCTCGGGCATCCTTCCTGGCGCTCCAACGCAAGCAACCCCTAGAGGTGCTACATGATCTGGGTGACAGCCTTGTGCACCCCCAAAAAATGCCAGCCCCAAGCTGGGGGACCCCCCGAAGACTGCCTTGGAGAAGGGACACGTAGAGGCAGGGTCAGGCGGGCAGGCTTTACCGAGGGTTTAGAGGATTAGCAGCAGGGAGGGAGGCAGAGCGCCGAGATTACGGCAGGCACCGGCGGGGCAGGGAGAGGAGGTGGTGGCAGCGCCAGTGGGGAGAAGAATGGGGGACAACCACCAAGATGGCTGGCAAATAGCTCAGAGGAGACATCAGACCTGTCCTGTGGTTGGGTTTGGGCCGTGAGCCTGGCTTGCCCCGCTGCAGCCCACTTTGGGGTCTCCAAGAACAGGCAACAACCGACGCTGTGCACCCACGGCTCCCCTCGCCGTGCCCAGTGGCACAACGGAATGGTGCCTGTGGCAGGGGAGAGCCCACCAAGCCACCCGTCCACCCCCTGGCACCATCTTGCTCCTTGTTCTGGCTCCTTCCCAGAGCGTCCTGGCAGGACAACCTACTGGGGCTGATGGGCAGCAGCTGGGTGAGAGGGATTTCCAAGATGGCTTGGGGTGTCCTCGCTCCGTGTTCAGCCTCCTGTTATCCCCTAGGGATGGATTCAATGGGTTTCGGGGAAAGATGGCAGTGTGGGCAAGGGGGCAGGGAGAAAAAAGTCCTGCATGAGATCCATCAGAGCCTGCCCTGCCCAAGTCCTGGACTCCCTTTCCCTTGGCTGAATCCCTTGACTCATTCCCTGGTCCCTTGACCTCCCCGTCTCCTAGCAAATCTGCAGCTGGAAAAAAAAAACAAACCAAAACCAACCCAACCCCAAGCAGATTAAACCGAAGCACCGTCAAGCAAGCGCGGCCCTTTGCTGAAAACCAGAGGCAGCGGCAAAGAGCAGAACAAAGCGCTCTCGGAGCAGGCGTGACAGCGCGCCTCAGCCGGAGCAGAGGCGGCAAATCGGTCACAGCAGGTTACAGCTGCAGCGAGCGCCTGTGCGTGTCTCCGGCAAGGCAGAGGTGCCCGGGAAGCTGTCATCTTGGCGTGGCCTTAAAACCTACTCCTAGAATTGCACGGCTGCCAGGAACAATCTCTGCATCTCCTTGGCAAGGCTGATTTTTCTAGGCGGAGGACGCAAGGACTTGAGGAGCTCACCCAGCTCACCCTGCTTCTCCCCTCCCAGCGTCAGGGAGCGACTCCCAGCAGAGACTAAACCCCAAACCTCGAGTCTGCTTTCATGGGTGTTGTTTCTCTCCTGATGGCTTCCCTGCTGGAGGCAGCAGCGTGGGTTGCCTCTGGGGATTGCCTAGGAGGGCACGGTCACCTCCCCTTGGTGGCCACCAAGACACCTGGCCACCTTCACGGCCTCCAGTAGATCAAAGAGCTTCCTTCCAAGGAGCTGAGTTCATCCATCCTTCCTCACCCAAAGAGCGCTCCTTCCTTCGTCTGACTTCATTACGTTTTAAACCCCTAAATATCCCAGGATTTGGCCACGAGTACTGGAAGGTCTCAGAGCCATCTGATCTGCATTGCTAAGCACTGTCACCTCCTCCCCTTGCACTGCTCAGCTTAACCTCTGCCCCCTAACATTTGCAGATACACACACAAAGTTTAATCTCACCAGGAGCCAGGAGACTCTTCCTCCCTGCAGAGGAAAAAGGATTTTATGATTTTCCGCTTTACGTGCCAGGATGGACCGGCTCTAGCTGTTTCAGAGCTAGGGATGTAATAAAGAATGGCTAACTAGCCTTTAGAAAACTAGATTTTAGAAAACTAGATTTTAGAAAAGAACTGCTGACCAGCCCTTAGAGATAAGGAGGAAGGCTGATTTGTACCAACCCTTATGCATCTCTCCATTGCTGCCTAACACACGCTTTGAAGATAAGAATGCAGCAGAATCCGGCAAGCGAAGGTCACCAGGTGGGATCCTCCAGTCAGGCTGTGGGGCTCAAGGAACACACAGGATTGAGCAGGAGAGACAGGGAGGGCAGCGAGCAAGAGCTGGTTCTGTGAACTGGAAAAGCCCCAGGATGGTGCAGGGCATGAGCCACAGGACAAGTTCAAAAGTTCAACCCTGAGGAAGACTCAGACCTTCATCCCCAACGACCACCAAGGACCCCCGATGGGGGCGTAACTTGGGCGGACTGAGGCAGGACTATGGGAGGAACTTATGTTCATGAATTCCTGGAAATAATTAGAATAACCCAGCCTTTTCTTAGAAATGTAATGAATAAACATGAAAGCTGTAAATATCAGGCAAGAATCCCGACGCTTGGGCGCGCAGGGATGGAAGGAGCCACCCCCCGTGCTGCCCGGCGCCGCGATAAAGGATCCCTGCTGGATAACACTGAGGTGTTAGGGAGTTTTCTTGGATTCAGGGAGCTGGAAAGGGAGCGTGCAATGCGCAGCCCGTGCCGTGGGGACTTCAGGATGGGGCTGGGTGTAACAGGACGAGCAGGTCTGACGCAAAAGGCCCCCAGGCTGCTCTGCTGAGGTGCTGAACGGAGATCCTCAAGGACTCCAGCGCAGCTGCAGAGAGCTGAGCACCTCCCAGGGTCAGGGCAGAAGAGCAGATGCCCTCTTCAACTGTGTGCAAGAGGGGAACACGCCTCCGCTGGGAAGCGGGGAGCAAGCCAACGCTGCTGCAATCCTGACCACACGCTTATTGCGTTGCCCGAGCCAAGGACCTCGGTGGAAAAGAGACAAAGCCACCGCGATGGAGGAGAATAGCTGGGGAGGAAAACGTGTCAACCTCTTCCCTGCAGCCATGCAGGTCACTCTTACAAATGCCTGCGAGATGCCACAAATATCCATTCCACTTCTATGCGATCCTTTTGCACCGGGCAAATAGGACGAAGAGCAGCCGAGAAAGTCTGGGACACGGAAAGAAAACCCTCCCGAGCTAGGTAATTTGTGACTTACCATGGTAATATAACCGAAGCAGGAGCCATTTCTGCGTTGTAGCTCTTTCCTTACTATCAATATTTGCAAAATGCTTCCCGAAGCATTAATTGCATGAGATTAATGGAGTGATTGCATCGGGAAAAACGCAGCATCCATTACGCGGTCAGGGCAGCATCGTGCAGGCAGCCGAGCTGTGCAGCCAGGGCTAGGGCTGGGTGGAAGCCGTGGACAAGAGCAGATGCATGATAGGAGAGCACTGGACACCCAAGCCAAGAAACCTCGGCCACCACCACGATCCTGCTGAAAAGAGGGACTGATTCTGCCCTGGGAATGGGAATTTTACAGCAAAGTCATAAGCATGTTGTGCTCTCACTCTGGGGGAGATTTCTTGACTCCTGGTATAATCGCTCCAGCAGGATTTGGCCAAGATAAAGGTGATGCCAAGAAGGGTGGGGATGTGGCCACACACGTGCACATGTACGGAGCAGAGATAAGGAAAGGGCATAACCTGAGGCTGGGAGAAAATAACTGAAGTCATCCTGAGAGATGGATTGGCGAGAATATTCCTCTTTCGGAAACAGCAGATGGAGACTGAGAAAGGGAACGGGCTGGCGAGAAAGATGAGGAAAGCTGGGATGGGATGGGAGGACGGAGAGAAGAAAATGGGCAAGGTGGTTGTTGGCCACTTTCACTTGTGTTCTTAAGCCCAGGGTGGGGTTTTTTTTGGCTCGCTCCCCTTGGAGCAAAGCTGGGTGGTTTCCAAATGGCTTTTAAAATTCCTGCAGGAATTGCCATTGCCTTGAGGACCGTGCGGAGCCCCATCCTTGGCCGGAGCCAGCCAGGCTGAAAGCAGAAAGCGGGAAAGCAGTGCAGAAAGCACTGGCTTCCAAAGCATCGTTCCTGATGCTCCAGCAGAAGATCATATGTTTTGAGAAACGACAAGCACCAAAAAAGTAATCTAATTTGTTGCAGTTATTCAGCGCTTTCTCAGCATTTGGCTCAGGAAGCTAAAATTCATTCTGGGAAGGGAGCAGAGAGTCTGCAGGGACGCTCCTGTTGTCCTCATAATGCCAAAATCCCCGAAATCAGGGGTCGCCCTGGTTCGCACCTTGCAGGAACGTGGAGGTGAGCGGGACCCTGTGCAAAGCTGGCGGTGACACGGTGCTGGAAACAGGGACAACGCAGCGGCACTCCAGCAATTCAGCCGGGTGTCGGGCAGACTAATTAGCTCCTACTTGTGAAGTGCTCCAGGAGGATCTGAGGCATTGCAGACACCAGGAAGACTGACGGGTTTCCGTTCATCTCCTTGGCTTTGCCAAAGGGTTTTTGGGGATTTTCCTGGGGAGCAGGGAAGGAGGAGACCCAGCTCCATCTCCAGCTCATCTCCCCAGGGTACAGCTGCTGTGGTGGGGCTCGCGTGGGTGCTTGCAGGCCCCAGGACCACGGAGGGAGCCGCTCGCTCTTGCAGATGAGGTCTTCACCACGGCTGGGAAGAGGCAACCAGCTCATGGCTTGCTCTCCCCACACGCCGCACACCGGGCTGAAACCTTGGTCAAGAAGAAGAGTCACTTCATTGACGGCATTTGGCTCCATACCACGTGCCTTTTGCACATAAGAGAGCGATGGAGAGGGAAAGAAGACCTGAAACATCTAGAAAATGGGCTTTCTGGCCCAGACACAGGTGGCCTACAGCATTGCAGTCAGCAGGGGAAGGTGAGAAATGCCAGAGGGTGGAAAGCTGCCCCGAGCTGAGGGGCTGCCTGGCGCCCACAGTCCTCTCCTGCTTACGGCGAGATGGCAAAGACCAACAAGGATGCCCAGGGGAGTCCAGCTTTCAGACAAATACACGGCACCAGGAGTTCCCTTAGGGCACGCCGGAGCAATAGGTGGATTTTGAACGATACTGGGGGGAAGCCCCAAGGGTGCTCACAGCCCAGCAACGCACGTGGGGGTTTCCTTGGCCCAAGGTGGGATCACGCACTTGGATATAAACCCGGTTGCTCTTCACCATGGTGTTGGAAGAAGACAGAAGTCAGGATTTTTGGGTTGGAATGGCTGCATTTCTTTCCTCCATCTCCCCGAACCCAAGGATTTGGCATTTTGCAGGCTGCTGAGCCCTCTGGCTCCAGTCCAGGAACACCATTAAGCGCAAGCTTTATGGACCGAAGGCTGCTCACGGGCTTTTCCCGAACCGAGACAGCTGGTTCCGTGTCCTGCAGGACGAAGCCCTTGGCAGGCACACAGGGTAAAGCACACAGGGAGGTCTGCACAGACCTGCCCCGCCTTGCTCCGCTTCAGTTTCTCGTACGGAGAAATTCAAGCCGTTATTTAGGATGTTGTAAAGCATTTTGAGGCCCGTGGACACATACGTTGTTATTATCACAACGTGACCTTGGAAAAAGTCAAATGCTTAGAAAAATATTCCTTACCCATCACTAACACTGAGTTAAAAAAACCCCCACAGATAACCCAACGTCACGGGTCAATACAAGGTATTTCCAGGTTAGCTAAAATAATCAGCGACACGGGCGCAGCTGCCCAGGCTTTCACAGAACATGGGAGCAGCAGGCTTCAAAGGGCAGGTTTCTCTGTAGCCTCTGTCCCATCCTTGAAGCACAGCCAGATCCACCTGTTACGGCGACTGCGCTCGGCCGCGGCAGTGATCCAAACCTCCCAGCTCGCTTTCGCCACTCAGCGAAATTTGGGAAGGAGGTCCGAGTTGCCCGAAGTGCCCATCCACTTTTCCAAACCAAGCTGAAGTAATTAGGCCTCGCAAATTGCTAGTTTATCTTGCAAAGGATCCTTCCTGGTCTGCTCTGTCTCCCCCTCTTATCTCCGAACTCTGCAGCGTATGAATTAAAGACGTCCAGTGGCAATAATTAGGCCAGTCTCTTGAATTACAACAGAAGGAGCAAGTTTTACAGACATCACTTTCCAGCTATTCGATATCAAAGGCCCAGGGAGGATTCATGCACAAATCATGTTGGGCACCTCAGAAGCATCTATCCCAAACAGAGGATGTGTGAGAGAAAAGAGAGGACTGGAGGATGCAGATTCAGCCTCAGCCCTGACGGTGTGATGATGGGGACATCCTCGTTGGCCACCCCGGCTGATGTCCAGCAACTAGGAGACCTTGCTGGTAAAAACGTGCCCCCCAAACACGCTGCCTGCATGTATGTGCCCTCTCGAGCATGCACATGGGTGCACGTTTGCCGCCAAGACATCCCCCGAGCCGTCCTTCCTGCACTACCACTCCTGGCAGCAGGACAAGGCGTTGCGCTCGGTGACTTGCATCCCCTGCCCTGTCCCCAGCTGCCGGCTGGAGAGCAGCAGTCACCCCCCAAACGCTCACCTAAATCCCACACAGGCCTGATACGGAGGGCTAGGACTTGCCCCCTGCACTGCCCACTGTGAAAGCTGGGAATCGGTGATGGTGCATGTGTGCAATCGGCGGCAAATTACCTCCCCGCAGCCCTGCCAAGGCTCTCCGTGCCTCCGACCACCAGCAAGTCAGGCTAAAAACACAGTCAGAGGCTTCTGCTGGGGCTGCTAATTTGCCAAAAATATGCTCTGGTAACTGCTTACACAGGGGAAGAAAGAAAGTATGGATTTCTGAGTATGCAAATACAATCTGCAGGCACGAACACGTGATGGATGTTAGTCATATTGCCTAATGAGAGGCTGGATACATGCATACACGATGGGCACAGTGAGGTCTAGGCATCCATGGAGGAGAGAAGGGGAAGAGGGAAAGGAGAAGGGAGAAAGGCAGAGCAGAGAGGAGAGGGAAGAAGGAGAGGACTAGAGCAGGGCTGTCACCGGCTGCTTTGCTACTGCCTGGGTGCTGGGTAGCATTAGGTCTGTTGCTGGGGCTCAACAAATAATACATCATCCCGAGTCTGCAGCTCATCTGAGCATGGTTAGCTCGCACTTTTTAAAGCTAAACGGCAGGGACCTTCCCTCTAAGGAAACAAAACAGTGGGGTGGTTGGGTTTGGATGATATACCGTAGGAGATCACTCTGCAAGCAGGCAGAGATGGGCGCAGGGCTGGCCCCGGCAGAGCCAGCGCCTCGCTGAGCACCTCTGCAGGAGCAAGAGGTGGGGGCTGGAGAGAGGAGACGGATTTACACAGCCTCACGCCACAGCCAGGGAAATCTGCCTCCTCCTCTGCAAATAACAACATACAGTAACTCTGGCTGAAATACCACAGAACAGAGGTTGCTCAGCCGTTCTCCATAGGGAAAAATCATCTGAAAGGCAGGGTCACACGTGGGGAGAAGGCTCATCCTGGGGATACGAGCTCCACCCAAAACATGGGGAGTCCTTTACATTCTCATCGCCGCCGTGCCTGCCCCAAAGATGCTTTGCAATCGGGAGAGCAGCAGAATGAAGCTACGTCCCTCGCCGGCAAACACTGATGTGCGTCATGGTATCACAAAGACTGCTGATATTTGCACTTCAGAGATGGGAAACCGAGGCACGGAGCGAGATGGAGGAAGAGCTCCTCCAACAAAACGAGGGGCGTGCCTCCTTGTGCCGCGGGCACGAAGCGGCTTTGCACGGCCTTCAGCAAACCTACGGCAGGGCAGGGCCCGGGGCAAAGCCCCGAAGCTGATGTCCTACTGCTGAAGATAACCCCAGCTGCAGGAATTAAGCCATTTTCCACAGGGACTGGCCAGTGATCAATATCTGTCCTCATAATATTAAGCAGAAGCCACTCCAGAAAAATCACATACAGCAATTCAGCTCGGATCACATCTGGGAGAGCACCATCCCCCCAGAACCACGACTCGGTTTGGGCTCTCCTGACAATGGCTTCCGAGGGGGGGGGAAAAGCTCAATTTGCTCGCCACTGCGTGCAGGAAAATCCTGCGCAAGTCCATCCTGAGCATCCCCTCCCTCTTCTCTCTCATCGCTCCTGTACCTCCTGCTCCCCCGAGCCTGTTGGCGTTCGTTAGTAATTGAGTAATTGCCTTTTCCAGCCAGCATTCGGAGAAATGCTTCAAACCGTTGTAACGACAACCAAATCTCAGCACCGCTAATTCTGATGGGGCTCGTAATGCGTCTCCAGCCAGTCCCGATTTTTCCTAAAGCGCCAGGTCCTGGAGTCAGGGGAAGTGCAGTTTTTCAAAAGGAAAGAACCAAAGAAAGAAATTTCTGGGGGTGGGAAGCGCTGGGCTCACCGGAGCCAGGGAAAGTCAAGGGAGCACCATCCCCTGGCGAAACAGGGCCCATAGTTTTGCCCAGGGCAGCTGAATCCCTGCAGGTTCAGCCCCCGCCTGGGGCCAAAACCGGGACGAGGTTTAGCACAAGGGGTGCGAAACACATTAACGTGTGGCTCAGCACCTTTATTACGGCTAATGTGCTCCTCTCACAAAGCAGAGTGAAATCGGGCTAATGCTTAGCCCGTTAATCCTCCGGCGCTCTAATCCTCATCACAAACTCTCTGATCTCACCCCATTTCTCAGCAGAGCTCATGAGAGTAAGGGCTCGCTCTGCAGCGCTCACAAACGGCGCTGGGTTTTGGGGTAGGGGGGAGTGGGGCGCATCCCTCGCGAGGTGTGGGAGATGCTGAGCTGCATGGGATGAGGCTGAGCTCACCGTGGATTTGGGATACGAAGCTGCAGCAGCAGCAGGGATGGCACAGGATGGGACGAGGCGAGAGCAGCGTTTATTTCTTCCCTGTGAAACGAATGATCAGTCCCTTATTCAGGCCAGGGAAACATCTCGCAGACCCAAAGTGATGCCCTGAGTGGGAAATCGTATCTTTATGGTGACCACCTTGGTGCAAATATCTGCAGACTTAGGGACCTCGCTCTGGCTGTTCACTCATTCATGAAAATTCATGATGCTCTGCTGTATGCAAAGAGTAAGTGGAACCTCTTCAGGGAATAATTTTGGGAATGGAGTGGCTGTTCTAAGGGAGTGCTCATGCATCCATTGCCATTTTTAAGGATTTTTGATTCAAAGGCCAGAATCTGTCTTTGAAAAGCCAATATCAAACCCCAAAATATAAACACTTGCCATTCAAGTCTCGTTTTTTTTTCTCCACGCTCCCCCTTTTTGTTGACAAATACTTTAATTGTAAATTAAACAGCTTATTGCAGGGGCAAACTAGCATCAAGAGTCTCCTGTAACTATTGCAAACTCCTGCAAAAAAAAATCCTTTCTTGGTCAGGATTTCCATCAATGCCAGAGCCAGACCCCAAACAGGCACAACCTGCCCAACCTCACAAGGCAGATGCTAAACCACAGTGTTGCCCCCTATAAGACCATCACCAACCCCTCCTTGCCTGGCTTCTGTATCTTCAAATCACGCCTACGTTCAGATCATCCATCTATATCAGCATTACCTGGCTCAAAGCATTCAAAATTAATCAGGTTCATTTTAAAATCACGGCATTTTTTAACAGAAGGCATTTTTAGCTCTTGTCTGCTGGTTTCCGAGCCTGTAAGAATGACTTTTCTGCAATAGTCTGGATGGAAACCTCGCTTCAAAAATGAAGCTGAAAATCTTGCAAAATCACATGATTCCACAAGCTGGAGCTTCAACGAAAAAAAAAAAAACGTTCAGCTACAGGAGCAGATGTCACCCAACCACGAGGAGCCCCATGGGATATCAAATCACATGCAAATATCCTGAGATTTGCATTAAAAGCCATGAGAAACGCACCCCAGCATCCCCAGTGAAAGGGTATTAAAACTGTGCTTCAGGTCTTGGGTCACCCTCTAGTATGGGTCAGGGAGAGGTGTGTTAGGGGGTCAGATCGCCCCAAGGTTGGGGCCCTACACCGTCCCCTGGAGCATCACGCGCTGGGTAAAATACTCGAGAAGATGGAGCGAGGGTCTAAGCCTGTCTGGCAATTTCTGTCTCTTGCACTTTTCCCCGGGGTCACAATCCTTCTTCCTCTGTCCTGAGCTGTACCTGAAACTAAGCAGCATGTTCCAGGGAGATAAGTAATTACCATGAGTTCATATCATTTATTTTTAATGATGCTGGTCAGAATCTTCATTTAGTATTTTGATTCATTTTTCTACATCCGTTGGGTCCTGATGTTTCAGTCATTGCTCTCCTATAACCACTGTCGCACTGCAAGCATCTTCTGTACCGAATCTAAACAGAGAAATGCTTCATAAACAAAGTTCACAGCTTTTTTCTTTAATTGTCAGGTTCTTAGGGGGTCGTTGGGACCAGCTACAGCCGTGTCTGGATCCTGCAGGAACCGGGAGGATCGAGGATCAGGGCGCACTTGCATTTGCTTGTTTCCGCCCACTATTTAAAGTGCATCAACAATTCCTTCCCGGCAGCAAAATAAGACGAGAGCTGATACTTTTAAGGTAATTCTGACATCCGTGCTATGAATAGATCGCACGGAAATTTGCCCTCGCTAGCTGGTTCCCTGCAGCTGTAGAGGAACCCATGAAAAACCCCGGTGTGGAGAGAGGCACGAGGCAGCCCTCGGCGACGCCGCTGCCCTCAGCGGCACTGGCCGGCGGTGGTTCATCCAAAACCACTTCTCAGCTCAGGCGAGGGGGCTGCAGCCCCTTCCAGGGCAGGCAGGTCCCCCCCTCCCCAGCATCCCCAGTCCTTCCCCCTGGAGCGACCCTTTAGGCTGGCGAGGGGTCTGCTTTTGCAAAATATTTCACGTTTTTCATCTCCTCGACCCTTTCAAAGCCGGTTGGTTGGCAGCTCCTGGTGCACCTGCTAAGAGAGCGGCTGGAGGTGCCACCGGTGCCACCACAGAGGTGGGGAAAGTGGGGCACGGAGCTGCCGAGGCTCCTGCCCAGGCAGGACAGGCTGTGAGTGAGCCCACACCAGCAGCTCCCACCACGCCGCTTCCCTCTCGCCATTGCTCGCAAAGCACAAAAATTTCCCAGCCCGGGCCAAGAAAAACCCACTTGCCTACTCACACGGTGCTAACAATGAAAACACTAATTATATTTCACTCACCTATCAAAGGGATGATTCATTTAGGTGAGTGGGCACGGAGGATTACACAAGATGAACACCGCGATGCGACCACCCGTCCGTTTTGGGGTAGCCCTCCTGAGAAACGAGTCTGTGTGGAGCACGTGGGCACCCAGGATGGGGCAAGGGGGTGACAGCAGGAGGGACCTGGCACGGCCCCAAGGCACTGTGGACACCTCCAGCCCAGGGAACCACTGCGAGCCATTCCCCAAGGGCTGGCCAGGCAGCGGGGACTGGGGAGAGGGGCTGATCCCCTCCCCAAGCCATTGTCCGGCCTCAGATCCCAAATGTTCAGCTGGGGAGAGGTGAAGGGAAGAGAAAAACAGCTTTGGCAAGGACGGAAGGGGCAAAAGCAGATTTGGGGCTTCCTTCATCCACCCCATCTCATCCACCTCCACAACCACGGTTTCAGCAGCAAACCCCAAACCCAAGGCACAGCCCTAGGGTGTCCGTGGCAAGCCTGCAGTCACCACCCAAACTGTCCCCAGGGTAAAATCACGGAGTATTTCCAAAGCATCCGAGGAGTTACAGAAAGGCAGGAATCTGCTGAGATGCCTCCTGATGTCCAGACCTGCTCGGGAGGTCTCCAACGAGAGGAGATCTCCAACCCTCTGCTCCAGAGAGGTTCTACCACGACGGCAGCGGCCTCGGCTCACGCCGGTGCTGATCCAGGTGGATGCAGCTCCTTTTGCCTGAATCAAGGGAGCGATCCTGCTCCTGGCTCTGGAGCTGGGCTGAATCAGGCCCAGCAAACGAGTGGTGCAACTCCAGCACCCGACCGTAGCAATCCCCAGCAGCCTGGTTTATGTAATATCAGGGTGCTTCGGGATGGAGGCAGGAGGTAGCAGGGATTTTTGGCAGAAAGATAAGGACATGTCAGCAGTATCGTGGTCGGGGGGGGGGGGGGGGGGTGTCCGAGTGAGTGCACGCGCGTGCCGCAGGTGCAGGACCCGTGGGCCAGGCGTGCAGCAACGCCAGGGAGATTTGGCAAAGTTTGGGCTTCTAGGGGAACAGCGAGGCTGTAGATGCTTCTCTGGGCTCCGTGCAATCGGTTTGCGTGGATGGACACGTATCCGCACGGCTCGGGGCGCACAGTTTGCATCCACCCGGCGTGCGCAGGGGTCAGGGAGCGCTGGCGCCGGGCTGGGGGCAGGCCACGTGCGTGTGGGTATGCGAGCGGAGGGGCGAAGCGGCGTCTCGGCGTGGGGAGGAGAGGCGTGTGTGCATGGCGATGAGTGTGTCCGCGTGGGAGGTGTGAGATCTGCAAGCTGCATGTGGGAGAAGCGTGCATGCGTGTGCGCGTGGCGGGCGTGAGCACCCGGCGTGGGGAGGAGGGGACGGTACCCCCGGGGTGGTGAGCAGAGCCAGGGGGCTTGGTGGCGCCGTGGACCCTACGTCTACGCCCAGCGCATCAACACGGGCTCATCAGTCCCAGCAAAATATCGCTCCCCCAGACAGCGCTGGCAGCGGTTGGTGGAACGTCGAGATTTGCCCTTCCCCGCTGTTGTGCAAGGAAATGGTAAAATCGGGAGTGAAACCCATGAATTCTGGGGCATCTCGCTTCCTGAGCCTCGCTGCGCATTTAGGGACCCATCCCCTAGCTTTGGTTGATGTGCTAAAAAAGAAAAAAAAATATGCAAGGGATGAATATTTATCTGTGGGTGGCAAGTGACAGATGCTGGGGCGAGGATTCTAGGATACTTCAGTTTGATGAAGGTAATAACTTGAATAGATTAATGAGAAACATCCTTCCCAACAGTTGCCTCCCCTGTGCCATAGCTACGCAGCCACCCTTCCAGCAGAGCTCCTGCACACACCAGCTCCTTGTATCCAAACGCACAAAGTTCATTAAGGTTCGGAGTCCAAAAGGCTGGAGACGCCCAACTTTGGTGGTTTTCACCCAAAATGGAGACGGGTAAACTGGGAAAGGGCCGCGGCCTTTGGGTACCTGCAACCCAGTTGGTGAAAGCACAATTTCAGGTGGGTTCAGTCACTCCGTGGTGACTGCCCAACCGAAATGGGAGGGGGGGAAAACTGGTGTGGGGGAGCCTGGTCGGGGTGTGCGTGGCCTGTCCCTGCTCCCGGCAGCGGGATGGGCTTGGCTACAGGTACCATCACTCTGCATTCCCCCACCATGGCCGTCCCCTCCTCCTAGGACAGTTTGCAGAGTCCCTTGGGGGGGGGACCGTTGTGCTCCAAACCCTGCCCTTGCCTCCTCCTCATCCTCTCACCTCCTCCTAAAATGCCAAGCACGCGATACAGCTTTTCAGCCCTCAAACCCTGAGCGGCCAGGCTGGCCAGACAAGATGGAAGAGAAAGCTCTTTCCTTCTGGTAGGTTCTCAGAAACGGTGAAAACCAGCCACCCCGACTGGGAGATGCTCCCCAGATTTCCCAAAGAGCTGCTGCGCTGCAGTGGACAGGGAAGCGTGCCGGGGTGGGGGCACATGCGTGCCCGGGGACAGGGCCAGCCCTGCAACACCCAGCCCTCGGAGACCTGTAGTTTGTCAAGACTTCTGCCTGCCTTCCTGCAAAGCTCCCCAGCAGGGGCTGAGTGCCAGGAGGGGAGCAGGGCGATGGCATCCACGTTGGGAACACGCAGAAAACACCCCCCCCACACACACACACATCCCCTCCTGACCACTTTGAACATGGGAGACCGTGATTATTCTCTGACCAAGGTTTATTCTCAACTGAAAGACTGCTGGGATTTATCGATGGCTTGCAAACACACACTCGGCAGATTCCAGCTCAGACCCCAGCATTATTCCAGGCAGCTGAAACAAAAGGTTGCAGCTATATTTTCCTTTAGGAAAAAGCCACCAGCATAAAATGATCATTAAAAATCAAGAGATCGTTCCACCTCTCCCTTCAAGAGCATAAAAGAGCAGCTGCAGGTAACGTTTAATCTTGCCTCCCTGTATAATCACAAAGCAGCAAACTGGGTTTTCTAGAGTAAGGTCTTGCAGCACCTTTCAGGAAGGCTGTGATGGAGCTCATCAACGCTGCAATTTCCTTAACGTAGCAGTCCTGGAAAACGATAACCTCTTAAAAAAAAAAAAACAATAACAAAAAAAACAAACCAAAACACACCCACCCCCCCCCCAAAAAAATAGAACCTGCTTTAGATGGACATATTTGCCAGCAAAACACTGGGGCAGCGCTGCCGAATGCCCCCGGCTGCCGGCAGGTAGGCCTGGCTTGTATTATGGTGGCAACTGAGATGGAAGTAGCCACAAAACATGAGGGAGGATGATACAGCCACTTACAGCACAGCACCAGCTGTTTCTTCTAGTTCGGCCTTAAAGCTTGTTAGGCCAGCAATTTCTTTTTTTTTTTTGATGGCTCCAATTGGGTTTTCTTGTTTTTTATTTAATCCCAGTTTCCCCTCCACATCTCGTTAAGCCGTGTTGACGGCAGAGAATAGCTTTGGTGATCCCTCTGAGCCCCTACGCTAAGCATTAAGCCGTAAACTAGGAATGTAAGACTCTTGTCTGAATTAAAGTCTTTTCCCTGGTATTATTAAGCGCGGGGCTGCGTTTGGAGGGGCTGCAGGGCGGGCAAAGACCCCAGCCCCTCGCTGGGAGCATTTGCAGCGCCAGAGCTGCACCCATCTGCCCTGGCTCCCCTCCTCCCCAGCACACTCGCCTCCCCTCTGCCCCGGGTTGCTTCGATGCCAATCCTACAGGTTCCAGTGGTGCAGTCTGAACTGCGAATCCCATGTGCAACTTGGGTCGTCTGCCGAGGGCTTGGCCCACCCCGTCCTGCCACCCCCCTGGGCGAGAGCTGGGCGTCCCCCCTACCAGCGCAGCTGGCTCCCCTCCCCAAAAAGCCTGGTCGAGGACAGTAACGGGGGGGGGAGGGGGGGGGGGGGGGAGGACCCGGTGCTCAGAGACCCGCTGAACATATGGGGCTACCTGTGGCAAAGAGCTGGGCTGATGCCACACCGGGCTGGTTCTTCATCTCCTGCGGGGCACGAGCATCCCTTGCTCCAAGCCAGCAGGTTGCAAACTCACAGACCCCAGCCCAAAACCAGGGTTCAGAGGTTTGTACCCCCCATACCACCGCCCACCCCAGCCGGGAAGGTATCAATGCAGCACTTACCTCCATCCGAGTAGGTCTCTGTCCCGTAGCCATCCTGTAATCCATTGCTCCAGGTGCCTTCATACTTGGCCCCGTTTCCAGTGCATTCTCGGACCCCGTACCGTCCCTTAAATCCATGGGTCCACTCTCCTTTGTACACCCACTTCCCCTTGCTCTCCATGCCAATGCCATGGCGCTTGCCCTGCGCCCAGGTGCCCTGGTAAGTGTTGCCGCTGGGCCAAGTGTAGACCCCCAGCACCTCAAAGCCGTGACTCCAGGAGCCCGAATATTCACCTTGACCCTTCGGGCCGGTACAGATTCCGTGGCCATGAGCCTTTCCGTCCTCCCAGCCTCCACAGTACGACCCTCCATCGTCAAAATTAAACCTTCCCCCACTGGACATGCATGTAATTCGGTTTGCAAATCCCCCAAAAGGTGAAAAAAAAAAAAAAAAGAAGAAGAAGAAGAAGAAGAAACGCAGAAAATAAAATGCGAGCGATGACTTGGGGAAAAAAAAAAAAAAAAAAAATTTCAAAAATCAAATCAAATCGAACTCAATCGTATCATGCACCAGATCCAGGGAGCTGCTTAAGCCAGTTTCTTGTGATTATTCATTCTCTGGGAGTATGTTGAGGATCAGTTCTCTCTTCCCCTGCTGTGGAAACAGTATCATTAAAAAAAAAAAAAAAAAAAAAAAAAAAAATAGCAGCAAGAACAGCAGCAGCTATTGGGTTTTGGTGCAAACGACTCCACCTAAAAACCATCCAAGGCAGGGAACGGGGGTGGGGGGGGGGGGGGGGGGGGGGGGGGGGGAAAGAGGCCAAATGCCAAGAAAAGGGGAAAAAAAAAAAAAAAAAAAAAAAAAATGAGAGCGAAGCAGCGCTCCGCAGCCCGGCGGGGGGAGGAGGCCGCCTCAGAGCCCCCGCTGCGCCCCCGAGCTGGGGCTGCCCGGCCGCCCGGGCTGGCTCCGGCGCAGGGCCGGGGGGAGCGGCGGGCGCGGCGGCATGGCGGGGCCGGGCGCGGCGGCGGCGGCGGCGGCGGCGGGCGGGAGGACGGGCGGCTCAGCAGCAATGCGGTGCCTCCGCCGCCCTCCGCTCCCTCAGCTTCTCCCGCTCCGGCCCTCGCAAAGGCGCAACGCACCCCTGGCCCTAAAAACGCGCCATCGCCTCCGTTATCCTCTCTCCCCCCCGCCCCCCACCGCCGCCCCTCACCTCCCCTCCCCAGACACACACACACACACACACACACACACCCCTCCTCCTCCTCCTCTTCCTCCTCCTCCTCCGCCCCCAGCAAACCTCACTCCCGGGGGGACCCGCTCGCCTCGCCCAGCGGATCCCGCATCTTGGCCGGAGGATGTTCGGAGGGAGGTTGGATGCCGGGGTGAGGGTCGGAGGAGGGGAGGGGGGGACAGAGGGCCTTGGCTCGCCCCGCTCTCCCCACGGCCTTCCCCCCTCCTTCCCGGCTCCCTACGGGGATAAATCCTGCTTATTAATGATCCTGGGCTTTCTGCTCTGCCTCATCTCCCCGGCTCCTGGCTCAGGGTGGATTTAAAGAGACAGGAACTGCGTCGCCTTTACCTCCCTCCCCAGCAAGGCCGCAGCCCCCCGCAGCCCCCCGTCACCTCGCCGCAGCTCCGGGATGCTCCCCGATTTTTATTTATCCCTTCCTCCCTCCTCCCCACCACTACCCCACCCCCACCCCCCCCCCCACTGCTCCCGTCACTCTTCGAGGTGACGAGGGGTGGCCGTCCCCTGCCAGACCCAGGGGGTCCCCCTTTGCAGGTGGGTGGGAAACGATGGGAAAAGGGCCAAACGCCTCGTTCGGCGCCGCCAACGCCAAGTCTCCGGGCGGATCTTTGCTCCGCGCCGGGTCCGGCAACGCTGCGACTGCAACAGAAATTATTTATTCATGAAAAGGCCGTGCTGTCGCTCGGGGTTGATGGCAGCGGTCCGGGCTGTATCCCCTCCCGGCTGGGCTGCTGCGCACCTCCGTCCCCTCCCTGCAACACACAGCATCTCACCGCGGTCCTTCCTATCCATCGGGAAGGGGCAAACCAGCAGAAGGCCCTCGCCAGTGCTGTCCACAGATTGTTATTTGGGGTTGGTTTTGGTTTTGTTTTCTTTTCCCCCGGGATTGCTGAAGATGTGAAATCCTCCCCAGGCAGTGGTGACGGCTCGCTTCGTGCCTCCGGAGCACACGGGGTCCTGGGCCTCGTTTCTAAGCGTGCCAAATATTTGCAGCATCGGGGTGTCTGTGTGGGTCTGTGTGCACGCATCTGTATGTATATTCGTATTGACACACAAGTGTATTAATACACAAGTATTAAAGGAGGAGCTCTGTTTAAGGAAAATTCGAAAGATGCTCTCAAGTGCCTATAAAGCAAAATCTGGGCAATGTATGAAAACACAGTTCTTCCAGAAAATCTCCGGGCACACCAGCTCGTGTTTGCATCCTGCCATCACCACCGGCGTTACTGGAGTGCTCCCTTTGAGCCAGGACTAGCGACTCGGATTTGAGACCCGGCTCAGCTGGGACTCCAAGGGAAAAAATGAGCTGAATAAACCCTGGCGATGGAAAGCCATGGGATTTAGGGACGTGCATCCCCGCTGGAAGGGACAGTTACGCTCGGTACCTGCCTCGGTTGCCCACCTAGTAGGAAGTTTCAGACTGCATGTCCCCACTCAGGTGTTTTTTCTGTAGCGGTGCATTTTCTTGTCCATCCACTGGAACACATCACCACCCTCGTCTGGAAGATAACCCTCCTCTCTCTCAGAGCAGGAGGGGAGGGATGCAACTAGAGTGGGTGGAAATTTTCCCACTGAAGCATTTTTTTCAGTTGAAAATTTCAGTTCAAACTACACCAAGTTCTTTGTGAAGGCAAGAACTGTACTCATTATACATCGGGGGGGGGGGTGGTGGTGGTGTTGCTTTTTTTCCCTAAAAATCCCACGCTTCAGGTACTGCATTTTTTGGCAACTGCAAACTCCTGTTTTTTCACGGAGAGAGACTTTGGGTGGAAACCCCCAAACTTTCCAAGAAAAACACTACAACTGAAGTTGCTTAAATACGGATAAAAATTTTGGCAGAGCAAAAAAGAAATTCCAGCCCCCTTCTGTTGTTGTCTCGGTGGCTTTACACAGTTACACTGGTTTTACATGTTAATTGGCACATTAATTAGTGGCCAGCTCGTCCTTCTGTGGGGTTTGATGGGGCACAGAGACCGGAGGCTAGTGCCTGTGCACGCACCAAGGGGCAATACACTTCTGGCCAAGGCGGGATGCTGCCCCTGACGAAATAAGTGTTTAAAATAGTGAAAAAGCAATCAGTAATAACAATCTGTGGAGGAAGCAGAGAGAAGAATGAGATTTACTAGTGACAAGCGCTAGCGCAGGGTGGTGCGGGGTTTTCAAATGAGTATTAATTTGGGAACAGCACCTTTGTGTCTTGACGAGTGGGCAGTTTCTACGCTACAAATGCAGCCACGTGTTCCCTCTTCTGTTCATGACCTGATTTAGGTTTCGGGGTGTGCCCGTAGCCTGTCTTGCTGCTCCGTGGCTCGAGTGGAGGGTTTGGTCAGAAAGGGCCATCTTGGTTATTAGATGGGCTTCAGGAGGCTCCGAAAATTGCCAAAAGCCACGTTGGCAGCCAAATAAAGAAGATGGTGGGAATGATGATGGGCTGGATGGACAACCACAGACCCCAAGGTGATCGTGGCCCAGTGGCCGACCACGACACAGCCACACTGCTGTCCCCGAGCCCATCCCCGAATAAATCTGGTTTTCCCAGACTTTATCCAAAGGTCAGGGTTTCGTTTAAAACAAAAACTCACGCCCCAATCATCTGCAGTCCTTGCTGCCTTGGGGAGTCCTTTCCAGACCAGTTCGTATTTCCTCGATGACGCTGATGCGCGAGAGGCTGAGGGAGAGGGAATCCCAGATTAGATTTCACAGCAACCCTGAATACCAGTGGGCTTTTCCCCCTGGAGGATGCTCTTCCCGCCGGCGAGTGCCAGGTTGACCTCTGCAGATGCTGCCATGCCAGGGCCGGAGCTAGGCTTCCCTTAAACACCTAAACCTTCCCTTAAACCACAGCGGGATTGCTCCAGTAGAGTTGGCTAACTGGAGACGCTTCCCCAAAGGGTACAGACGGCGTTAAATAGCGCTGTCGAGTTTATTTTTGAATAACGTGGCGCCTGCCTGGATGAGGGGAGTGAGACGACATTTGGGATAAAAGAATATTGATGAAAAAACACAACAAAAAGCAAATCAGCTCATGATAAGTAACTGAGCAGGGATGGGGGAAGACAAAATAGCATTGGGCAGCGGGAGAGATGCAAAATATAGAGAATAAAATTAGCACCTGCCTATTCCTGGTGCGCATTGCAGACAAACGGGCTGGTGGAAAGGCGCAGATCTCCAGTGGATCCCATCCTGCCCTTGGCCCCGCAAAGAGCAGGATGCAGCCCAGCGGAGCAGGTCAGGGAGGGACGGGGAGGCAGGCAACGGGTTTTGATGTACAACGTGGTTCAGAAAGACAAGTGCAGGGCATCGGGGAGATCCAGCCTTCGCAGAAAACCTGCTGGGGAGTTTGGCTACGCTCAAGAAAGAAAACCACCTGCCGCAGAGCAAAGGGAGGGAAAGGATTAGCTGGAGGAATCCATGCTGCTGGAGGAATCCATGCTGCTGCTGCCTCCTCAGCGTGAGAACGGCGGGGTGTATCTCTAAAATAAAGCTGCCCAGAAAAACATCTCCAGCATCCCAGGAAGGTGGGCAGCTTTTTTTTTTTTTTTTTTTTTTTTTCTGGGAATTGGATCCTGCGAAGCACAACAGAGGCTGGGGAGAGGAGGAGCCCAGCCATGAGGTGTGATCTGAAGGCTCCTCAGCTCAGTGGGCCACCATCCACGGGGGAGGATGTTTTTTTGGCGCTAGCAGCAGGGCTTTGCAGGACCTCACAAATTGCAGGCAGCTCCTAGGGATGCCTGAGTGGTGCTGAAGGGGAAGCACATCAAGGAGATCTTAAAAGAAATCCCCCCTGGTTTCACAGGGAAAGAAAGGAGAAAGGCAGCTAAATGTGGAACTAAATACCAGGTTGTTCAAGTGGCGTAGGGAGTGTGTTTTCCCAGGGTGAGGCCATCCGTGGTGGAGCTGTAGAGCTCAGCTGACCTCCATCTCAAATGGTCTTGATCTGCTGATCCTGAGCGGCATCCCCCTGGGATTGGTTTGGGAGCAGGTATCTCCTTCTCCCCAGCACTGGTGGTCCCAGGCTGTTTCCGAGTCATTAACAACACAGAAATAAATCATCCAGAGTGTTTCTGGATCAGTATCTCAGGAAATAATGAAGCAAGAAGGGTCTGCAGCAGACTGCCACGCTGCAGCAGAGACTCAGCACAATCTGCTTCTTGAAGCAGCCACATCCATAATATCTAATAAAAATCTTGTGATCACTGGGGACTTCAGACCGAGTGATGGATGCTGGAGGTCCTGAGCTGCCAGTCTTAAAATATCCTTAGAATTTCAGGAGGAAAAAAAAAAAAAAAATATATAATCTCCTAATGTGAAAAATATTGCCTCCAACATGAGGGAATTCCACATTCAACCTCTCCCTGGCAGGTGAAGATGAATTTCTCACTGTACTAGGCATAAGCGATCGTGGCTTGATTACATTTGTTGCGTGCAAACGAGGTAAAGCTCAAAGCAGTAATATATATACACTTGCCACTTTAAAAGGTCCTGTTCCACAAAGCAGAAAATAATTACAAGTCAGATCAATTTGGAGAAAGGCTTCACAAGAAAAATGTGTTGAAAAGGGAGAAGCCTTTAAGCATATTTTACCCCAAAAGCAGCAACGCGGACAGAAATCTTTGTTAGAAAAGCCAACGTGGCTTGGAAAGGAAGTGAAAGAGCTGCCAAGACTAACACAGAAAATATAAACACACAAAAAGAAGAAAAGGGAAACTTGTTGTAATTAATAGACCTCAGAAGCTGGGGAAATTAAAGACAGGAGGATATTTTCCAAGATTTTCAAGAAAAGGAGCCTTGCATTAGCAGGGGGCCAATCCTACACAGCAATGGGAGGTTTATCAGTATCATAGAAAAGGCAGCAACGCTCAGCACAGGTTTCTTCCTGGAATCCGGTGGAAAAAAGACAACGTGCTCATGAAACAGTTTCCAAGAGGTATGCTGAACCGCAAGCTGATGGGGCTCCATATTTTTAAACCAGCAGATCTGAATCACTTGCATGAGTGGTAAAGGAGGTGGCCAAGGAGCTGTCTGGATAGTTGATGGTGATTTTCAATAGGTCTTGGAACAGTCGTTGAAAGTACTGGAGGACTGGGAAAAAGCCAGCGCCGTGCCCACGCTCGAAGGGGTGAACAGGACACCGCTGATCGTAAGCCTTTAAGCCGGGGAGGGATCTTGGACAATTAACGGAACCACTAACGCTGAACTTGATAGGGAATTAAAAGAGGGTGGTGCAATGAATGGCAAACGGGCGTTTGAGGGAAATAGGCCGCGGTGAGCTCGCCGTCTTTCACCGATGAGGTGACAAGGGTGTTAGAGAGAGATAATCACTGCGATGCAATATCCTTCGCTTTCCGCACAGCCCTTGGCTGGGTCCCACGCGGCGGATTGATCGGGAAACAATACAAAATCAACAGGGCTTGCATTAAATAGATTAAAACTGCATAACTGAGAGGGCTCAAAGCTGTAAACAGCGAGCGAGCGTCGGGCAAGCCCGTGTCCGGAAGCATCGCAGGGGAGCCGCTTTGGTAAGGACTGAGGTGGTCTGAATATCCCGCCTGTGGCACCAGCATACGCAGAGGAGCTAAATGCTGGGGATCACAGGAGTTGGGCAAGAAGAAGAAAGAGGAAGGTTTTATTCTCTATATCCAACTCTGAGCTCTGCGCAGTAGGGCTCACCAGAAAACACATCTCTGGCCGCAGGGGTAGGAGTCAGCGGCTCGAAACCCTCAGGCTGCTGTGGGGTCCTGCTGCAGCAGCCGGAGAGGATGGGAAGCCCTCTGGGATCAGACTCGCTAGGGGTGTTTTTAAATAAACAGGGCAGCTCCCGCCCTGGCTCGTAACTTTTTTGAGGATGGCTCGCCTTGCGTGTCTCTCCTGGGCTTGAACGGGTGGTAGGGCCACCACCTTGCCGCCACCACCAAGCACAGCAGCCAGAGTATTGCCGAGGTCTAACGACGTTAGACTGAAACCGTCAGCTTTGGAATGATTTTCATTTTCACTTCCCGCTCATTTCCTCCCCCAGTTAATTGAATTCCAGGAGTAGACAATCACCTGATGTTGTCCCCAAGTTTTCTCTTATCTACTTGGTCTCTAGCTAAATTACCCCAAAAACCAATTAACGAACAGAATGACATTGCAGCAAGCAGGACTACTGCTAATCTTCCGATAGATTGTAGCTTATGAAAGTGATTGAAATGGTTGGAAATTGCGTTACTTGAAGGAGGTCAGCCTTCGAGTTGTAAGTAGCATTTTTCTTTTTTAATATGCGGCTGCTTCACTGCTAATAAGCTCTCACGGGTCAACAAAAGTCAAGACCTGGGTTAACCAGAAAGAGAAACTCCTGCGTGTCCTTGGGCTTAATACCGGTTGGTGAAGAGCTTAGGAGAAAACGACGAAATGTTTTGCATTCTGCAATAACCCTCATTGTCTCGGAGGGGAAACGGGTTTGCAGAGAGAGGAAGGACGGGGATGGCTAATGGGCATGTTACAGGCATGAGTACAATAAATTACCTCGATTGTCTTCTTTGTGCTGCACATGGGCTAAGTGCATTTACTGGCCACTGAATGTATCGCATTAACCTGCTGCATACAGTATGTGTCTCTTTATCCTGCCAATTACTGCAAATCTAATCAGCTTTAGCTGGGTAAAAATAGAGCCAGTTTCCGTGTGGAAATCAAGAGGCACAAAAACAGCAGCAAAGAAGCTGATCCTGATCAACTGAGCACATGGGAGGGAAGATTCGCAATGCTGGGAGCATGAAACATGTTAGGATGTTTTCTTCCTTGTGGCCAGATGGATCTTTTCCCCCAGGCCTATCTTCTCCCCAGCACCCATCAGGCAGCCTGAAGGAAGGAGCTGGGGAGTGTGGGAACCGCAGGCAGGCAGGCAGAGACGTTCTCCGAGCACTGGTGTTTGGTGTGTTTTCAGGAGCAAAGGACTAGGGCTGCAGTCAGCTGGAAGGGACAAACGAGTGGAGACTGGTGCAGAGGAGGCAGAGGCGTGCACAAGGTATTTTGCAGTAGGGACAATGAGAGATGAGCAGGTAATACAGGTCATTTGGCCTTCAGGCTGGGGGCAAAACCACGTTGCTGCAGGTTTAGCTAAATTGGGAGGTGGATGATGACCAGATTTGAGTTCCTATGTGCTGTGGAACATACCCAGCAAGGGTTTTCAGTAAAATCAACCCGCTATCCTGTGCAAAGGCCTGCAAAGCAAAGGCCATATGAGGAGAAAAGGAGCCGTACATGGCTCTGCAGTTGGTGGCATCTCATCCTCCTTCCCTCCCTCCATCCCTCTGTGATGTTTGCTGAAGGACAGAGATAGCTTTTGCCCACTGCGATCTTGGAAGCTGAAAAATAAAGCCGAGGGAAAACAATGTGATTTCCCCCCAAGATGTCTCATTTACCCTTTTATTTTACTGGATCGCCCTACAGTAAATGTGTGTCGAGCCGCTTGTTCGTGAGCACACCCAGATCCTTCTCACGCTCACCGCTCTGCAAGACACAGCCTGCCATGCAGAGTGGTCCCGCTTTGCCCTTCTCCTCCCAGGTGGCAAACCCCTGCAATCGCCAATACGACAGAATTTATTTGAAGGGACTTGGCTTCCCCAGCCACCCACCTCTCCCCGTGTTTTCCACCCCGCTAGTCTGCCCACCGCTCTCACGGAGGGCTGGCGTACCCCTTGGCACAGCAGAAAACCCAAGGTGACTCCTTTTCCAGAGCTGAAAGATGCTTGTAAATAAAACCGAGGTAGCCCGTCTTAACCAAACAAACCACGGCCTTTATTTCAAGCCTCTGAATTTTATGTCTGAGACCAAGGAGCGGGAACGCTGCCGATAATTAAGGGACATCTGTCACCCGCGTGTTCCTGCTGGTTTTGTCAGGAAATGCGGCTGACATAATGTGAGGAGAAGAAACCTGCTTCAGCAAACGACTTGGCATGCTGGTTGCCATCTTCATCACTGCCACGTGCCAAGGCTGCTCCTGCCCGCTGATGCTGGAAAGGGCCAGAGGGGCTAACGCGGGGCTCGTCAGCTTGCCCTCCCGGGAGGGGTTACGTCCCAAAGCTTTGCCAAACCTAAAAGCAAAAGCCACGTCTGGTCCCGCCGTCCCACCTCAGTCTTGAGACAGGCTTCAACCTGCGTGAGATTTATAAAAATATACAACTCAGTGGAGTTTTTTTGTTTGTTTTGGGGACACCTGGGGTGTTTTCTGGAAAGAGCTTGTTTTTTTCCAGGTTTTCTTAACAGCCACAGAAAGTCACCTTTTTTTTTTTGATTTGGAAAGCTCCCATAAGAACTCCAGGACTTCTGGAGCTGAGGGTTGCAAGTATTGGCCAAAATGGCTTTCTTTTTTTTTTTCTTTTTTTTTTTTTTTTTCCCTCAAGCTCCCAACGGACTGAACACCAATATCTGATTTTGCCAATGGGGAAACTGAGGCAGGGACCCACGACACATTTTGGGAAAGGTGACACAGAAAGGCAGTACCACTGCTGTCACACAGTCACGGTCAGAAAGAAACACTCGCTCCTCTGCTCTGCCCCTTTGGAAAAGGTGCCACTTCTGAAGCCCTGGGTTGGGATTGATGGAAGAAGTAAGGCTCCTTCCTTGTTTTCAGGAGGACAGAAGATTCGCGGTGCTCTGCAGCGCGTCGTGCATCGGCCCAGCCGCTCCTGTTGCAAGCTCCGACCCTGGGATTTTTAGGCAGGGTTGATCTCCCCGCAGGATCACCTGCCACTTGCCAGCCTCAGTGAAGCCAAACATTAAGCTTAAAACCGTGGATGTTCAGGAATCAACCAAGTAACGAAGTAGTTTGGCACCCGATTAGAAAGAAGGGATCACGTTTTCAGTTTAATGGCAATGCTGATGTACAAATTTCTGTGTGAATAAAGAATGTTTGGAAACTCTTTGAGCACTGGAAATACTAAGGACAGTCTATTTTCCTGTGCTCAGAAAGCCAGTAGCAGTAGTTCCCAGAATTGTTTGGACTGTAGCAATAGAGATTTATAATTCATAGCAAAGAAGAAATGTCTTTCATTGAAGCAAGAAGACGCAGAGATGTAAGAAAGTTGACATTACTCATATTCTTAGGAAATACTGCCATGCAAAGGTGTTCAAGGATCCTTTTTTCTGAGTAGATAAACAGCTATGGAAGGATTTATTCCATATTTGATGTAGTTTTTCAAACAAGGTTTCTTTCTTACAGCCTGTTTTGTAGGGGATTTAAGCAGATACGCTCTGCAGTCTGGAACAGCATGTCTAGACTGTCTAAACATACAAAACTCCTTTACTTCCCAAAAGCCATAGAAAGCTATCCTACACATTTCATGCGTTGTGTTTAAAAAAAAAATTAAAAAAAAAAAAGGCAAAGCACGAAACAAACCTCCACAAAACTCAAAGCCAGATTCACGGGGTTTCAAGATCTGCTTAAGGAATCAGTAAGCAGGATTCGGGAGTAGTTAACAACAGACTGTATTACATGGTACCTATTAACATGGGATAATCCAGGAGGAAAAGAAAGGGCGAGGGATAAGGGAACGTCACCCTAGAACAGCGAGACGTTTAGAAATCAAGCCACGAGAATTCTAAACCACCAGATTAACTCAGCTGTCACTGTCAAGAGGCACGCCAGGCACAAAGCACGGGAGGCAGCAGGGATGAAGAAGAAAAGGGGTATTTGAATTTTCACTGCGATGGAATGCACACCTTGGTCCGGCCGAAGCAGAGGATCCCAGGAGCACGCGGTGCTGATAAATCCCAGCTGGGAACTCTTCTGAAGTTGGGGAACGTTTGGATTTGGACTGAAACTCCACTGCTCATCCCAGACACAACAGGATGAATGGTTTCCCGAAAGGAGCGGAGCTGGATGCTACCTTCCCTGTCCTGCATCTCATTCACTTCTTACCCAGTTTCATTTTCAGCCAGGAATACAATCTCCTAGAAATGCTGCTCTCGCCACCACCCCAAGCTCCTCCTTTACCCTCTGCTCATAATTACCAGTTAATACTTGACCCTTTCCTCCAAACTTCCTTCGTGATTGAAGTCACCAGGATTTCCAAGAGCCTGTGAATTCTGGATGGTTAATTCTGGAGAAGGTCTCAGACCGAGAGTCGGTGCCAAACGAATACCTGCTTCGATTTCTCACTTGTCTTGAACGTCCCAGGGCCTGCCATCTTCATTAGGAAACTGAAGAACACACACAGGGGTCTGAATTTTTAAAGTACGGGGCCCAAGTCAAATTCTGGAGTGAAAAGCCTCCAAGTTATTTGTTGAAAGTGAAAATTTGGAAGAAACTGGCTTTCAAGCCACATGCAGGCACCCAACTGATTCCCAGAGCTGCACTGAGCACTCAGTTTTGGTGTTCGGCTCTGAACGTATTGATCGTACAGGCTTGCTCACGGCTCTGGAGGGCTGCAGAGCATCCTTTGCTCCTACTGACCTGCTGGCAGCACTCAGCCCCATACAGGATCTGTCCCTAAATCTGTGTACAAACCTCCAAAATTTCAACAGCCTGCTTTCTCTGCTGGGCAGAGGGTGGCAGAGAGGCGTGTCCCAAAAAAAAAGGGAAATCACATCCTGGGAAAACCCAAAACCACCTGAAATGAAATCCTGGCCCAGCTGAAGTCAATGAAGGTTTCGCCATGAGTTTGAACAGGGCTGGGATCTCGCTCCGTCTGCAACAGGCGTCTGTTCCGGTGTCCCAAAAAGACCTCTTTAAACAAGAGCAGGCTGCCCATGGTTTTCATCAGTCTCAAGTATTTCCTATGTTTATTTTCTTGGCCAAGCCCCAGATTTGCCAATTGCTGTACTGTACACTCTGCCGGCCTGCGCTCCCTCCGACGTAGTCAGATGTCGTGAGTATTTTCCCTTCCTCTCCTAAACTGCTGAGCTGTGCCGCTCCAAGTCCCACCCCATGCTCCTCCCCAAATACCTCTGGTTTATATTTACTCCACAAAATGCTTCGGGATCGTTTTGGGAAGAAAGACGCTCCAGCAATGCAAGATGACACCACCCTTCAGCGGCTCTTTCCACGAGGATGTGATTGCAGCCCGGCAATTTGCTATTCCCGTCCCATGAAATCAGAGTGCTTCAGAGGTACGAGAGGGACTGGAGACTTGGGTGCGGGGTTTCTTCTTGCTCCTTGGCCACAGCAGCAAGGGAGCAGCCGGAGACAGGCTGCCCACGGAGGTCTGCCCAAGCTCCACGTGGATCGCCTGTGAACCACAGTTTCCATCCTTGCGACACCAGGGAAACCACCACGACCGAGAGGATGGCCTCAGCAAACACCAGCACTTGGGCAAGCACGGTTTTACTGCAAAACTTCTGTCTCAGACAAGTCACTTGCTCCTTTATGACCCCTGTTTTTTTCTGTCTGTCAGCTAGAAATAATTGCCGGCACATGACGCTAACTTTTGGGTCCAGAAGGACCAGCTTCCTCCCAGAGCTCGGGAGAAAAACCGGCTGTGTGCTGACTGCTGACGTAGCCCTCACCCACCTGGTCAAGACACTGCTGCTCCTGCTTTATGCCGAAATCCTGGGCAGGAAAGCACAGATCAGTCTTGCTGGTGGGGCTCAGGGTTGTCCCTTCATCCCACCTGCTCCCAGTCACCCACTGTGGCTTGGGACAGGAGCACACGGCTCCAAACCCTAAGCCACGTTGGGTGAAGTCCATAGGAAAACGTGTCAGTGTGTGACACAGAGCCAAGCAGCGTTGGGCTTTGGGATCTAGACACCTCTCCCTTCCCCTCACTGCTGTTACCTATCGCTTTCCAGCCACCGACCCCAAAAACGTTCCTATCCCCTCGTTAACTTGCCCACCAGAAAGCCACATGCTCCAGAAGAGCACTGCACTGGACAGGCAGATGGGGAAAGCGAGGCACGGGGATGGATCTGCCCAGTATTGCACCATGAATCAACGCAGAGGCGGGTCAAGGACAAAGATAACTCCTAATCCAAGGCTTCATTTTGCTTTTTCCGTGTGTTAGCAGCGCTGTGCACCCCTGCAGCTGCACCAGGCACAAACACAGGTACCAGTGTGCCATGTGTGGCCATCTCAGCTCTTTCCATCAGTGACCGGCACCTCCACGCTGCTGGGAGTGCCCGACTGATCTGAGTAGTTTCACTAGCGCTTCTTCCACAAGACTATAGATGTTGGAGTTGCTTTTCCGAAGGTTCAAATCCAAAAAAGAGTCTGTCAGCCAGCTCTGCCATGCTCTTTCCCAAAGTCAGCATTTCTTTTCAAAAGCCTAAATTGGAAGGACCGAGTTGCTTTCCTTTTTTGAAAATTTGTCTTGTATTTTTAATCTCATGCTGTTAAGACTCATCTCCTGATTTCTTTGGATTGTAATTTTTCAACCCTGTAGACGGTAGTGGCTAATAATTTAGCAATACCTGTGTTGAGAAGTGGAGACCAAGTCCCGTTGGTTGTTTCGGTGGTCAAACACACTGCATTTTGAGAGCTGGAGAGCTGTGCACACCCCTCCAGCCACGAAAGGGTTAAAATACTGCTGGGTACCACCTGTCCTTTCACTTTTTTGTGGTTAATACTTGGGGGGTTTATGAGGATTTCCTATCCGCATTCAAATAGTGCCCAGAATCCCTTGGCAGTGTCGAGATCCCACGCTCTCCACAGTCACAAACACACCTCTGCCCCGTAAAACACCCACTGTGCAGATGAGAGCCAGGAGAGACCCCTGACGTTTCACAGTTGAAGGGCTGGGAAGGACTGCAGGAAGGTTTCCCCTTTTCTGAGAAGGGACTGATGACGCAGGGGCCACCCCCGACAAGTGTCCGTCACCCCTTTTTCTTACAAGCATCCGAAGTGACGCCGCAACCCTGCAGGTCTGTGTTTTGAGCCTAACAACCCTTGTTTCTAGGCTGAGCAAAGCCAGCTCTTTGCAAGTCCACCCTATATCGGGGCAGTTTGAAGTGGGGGACGCCAGACTTCATCTGAGTCCCATCAGGATCACATGAAGCCCAGTAAAGACCCCTCTCATCCCCGGCCGATGCTCCTGTTCACACGCAGCAGCGTGAGGAGGGCTTCATCTCATCGAGTTTGCTGCGGGCTGTCACCTGCCAATGTGCTTTTGATTTACAGCTGCCACATCAACTCTTCCCCGTCGGCATTTCAGCACGGCAGTGAAGTTACTTTAGTTGGTCTGGTTGGGCAGGAGGAGGATTGGGTGCCCAAAACGGGCATGGATTTGCCTGGTCCCAAAATGTACAGGACAAAGTCACGTTTTCCACGATTTCTGGGGTCTGCAGCAACAGTAGGTTCCTGGCACCCTCTAATGGAAAAGATAAGTCACTGAATTACCATTCCCTAGGCCTGTGAATCTTGGCTCCTGCATTTCTATTTTTAATCTAATATCACGGTAATCACTTCTAGCCAGGCACGATACACCCCGTGCCAGCACCGACCGGGAGAATGTGCTGAACAAATGTCAAGGCTGCTCTGGGGAAGGAGAGGCTGCCTGGTAATCCCCCCGTCCAGGCCCTGGAAGCCAGCGTGCACAGGGATTGCTGCTTTACTTATGGAAATGCAAGGCAATAGCTAATCAGCTCTGACATTTGTGCCTTGTTCGTGAATTTAAGACACATGGCAGTAGGCTAGCCATGTTACATTGCCTGTCCTTCCCTTTCCTTCTCCTCTGCCTTGGCCACATCGATAGGGTGGCATTTTCCGGGATATTTTTCCAAGCTCGGCAGCCTGGAAGCCTCTCAAATCTCTGCCCAGGTTAGACTTGGCTCTGGACCCAGTTCGTAAACAGAATTACTGCTGGAATTATACATTTTTTTTTAAAGCTTAGCTCTTGCTAGAAAGTGACACCCATAGCCAGAGAAGTCCTGCACGCAGCCCCTTGGCAGAGCTCTTCCATGATTTGTCCCCGGGTGGTGGGGGACACTTGGCATTTAGAGGCACGGGAAAAGCCTGGGTGGTGGCAAGCACAGCGTTCCTGCGATGATCCGGCGGCCTCCCGCAGCCCCCGGCCAGGCGGAGGGGGCGACACCTTGCCGGCTCTTGGCATCTCATGCAGGAGCTTGGCTTCGGTCTGAGGATCCCTAGAGGGACCGTGGGGAAGGACTGGCTTTTCCTTGGGTGGCTCAGCGAGAGCCTTTCCCCAAGTAAAGCGTGGCATTTCTGCCAAGGACGGGTCTGCCCATTGCTGACCTGCCAGCAGAGGATGCAGAGTATAAGTAGGACCCAGCCCATCAACCACACTCCCGTTCTTGACACACTATACCCAGAGGAAAATAAAATCATTTAAATAACTGTTTAATACAGTAAAATCTAATTTCCAGGAAACACCGATCCATGCCGGTCTCAAAGCTCTGGGTTAGCCACAGCAGGTCTGCAAAGCGCGTAAGGTGGTCGGTCCCTTGGCAAAAGGCTCCCAAAAAAACAATAAAAGTGAAAGAAAAAAGCAAAACTGCTGACACCAAGAGTTTAACACCCCTGTAGCTACCCGTGCACCTTTTGTCTCACCACAGAGAGCAAAAACCAGGCTGCAAAGTGCCAGATCATAGAAAAGCCCAGAGGACCAGTATCCCCTGAGGGCTAGCTGAGACCCTTGGATGTATTTTACCAGTAAGTTTAAGGCGCAAGTTGAACGCAGACCTCTGGAAGTAAAAGCTAGTACTCAAATTCAGCAGGTCCCTTCTACAATCCCTTTAAAATCCTTTTACTTTTAGAATCCCAGTTTCCACAGCAACAAGACACACAGCTCTCTGCGGAGTTTAGGGCTATAAATAAACCCTAGATCTATAGTTGTGATATTAGCTATGAGGGCTTTAAAAAATTGCATGTGGTAATGAAGTGAAAGGATCAGCGCTGAAAGGAAACAAATTTAATGAGGAAAAGATGGTTCCTAACTCGGTTTAGAGCGTAGCTTTGAACAAAGGAAAACCGACAAACCACACCGCCTGGTAAGATCCTGCCTTTTCTAAGGGTCGTATTGATTTCAGTGGAGTTGTTGGAAACGTTGGTGCATTCGCCGTTTTACCGGTGTTTAAACTCTGTGTTTAAACGGTCGCCTTTTAAAAAAAGGAGGAGAAACGGCCATTAGCCATTGTGTTCCCCAGCCTCGCTGCTTCTGGGGAAGCAATTAAGCAGCTAATGCTGGGCCAGATTTTAACAGCCTTCTGCATATTGAACCTTGCCTGCCATCCCAGTGACTCCAGTGGCTCCGCTTTGGAGAGCGTCCCTGTTTAGCAAAGGACTTGTATGCATGCGAACTTTAAACACATATTTTAATCCTAATTGCTTTTCTGAACTGGGACCGTTGGCTGCTCTGGGACCGCCGGCAGGGGAAGATGCTATTCCACGAGATGCAGTCAGAGGGCAGGAATTTGGTCTGCTGGATCTAAAGAAGTGCTGTCCTTACCCCTTGACATTAGCATATAAACAACGACGCAATCCCATAAGGAAAAGATAAATATTAGCTGTGTTAGAAGCAAAGAGGAAATTAAATAACTATCACATGGCATAAAAACAAGCTTGTCAGGGGAGAGAGAAGTGGTGGTTTTCAGCTTGCAGAACAGATTTGTATACAGTAGTGAGGAGGAGGAGATGAGGAAGGAGAAGAAAGGAAACACAAATCAAAGAGTTATTTGGAGTTTCCTCTATTACAGACAGAAGGTCCATGTTATTCAAACAGATGTACCGCGTGTCACCAGCTTTCTGGTGTTTGTTATTTTAAGGATATCTTAGGAAGAAAATAAATTCCACTCTGAGGCTCCTTTATATCCATTTTAGGCAGTCTGTGGAGCGAAGCCCAAAGAGTGGGGCTGTGGAGATTCCTCCAGGCTGAGCTGGTGGCACATCCTCTGCTCTCTCCCCGGCAGGCAATTTCCCCGAGCTGCTGGGAAGGAAACCCACCAACAGCTCCACCTCGGTTGGGTCAGGTTGCGGCGGAAGCCCACCAGCAGCACCGTGGAGCTGCATTGCTGCTGCTGGCCGAGGGATCAAAAGAACTGGGAGAGAAAAGAGGCCTGTTGCAACAGGGATGGGCTTGGGCAAAATCCAGGCAAAACACTTGTCTACGTGTAAACGGGAAGCTGCTCTCTGGCCAGCAATTCTCTGCACAGTCCCCAGTGAAGACACCTCTGCCTCGGGCTGGGGGGACAGAAGGGCTTTGCAGAAAGACTGGGGTAATTCATTTAAATGTGATCCCTACGAGTTCAACCTGGGATCTGGACGTCACTCTGGGTTCTCCCTGGCCTCACCACCACCCAGAAAGGTTATGTAGGTGATGGTCTGCACTTGTGCCTCTCCAAATCGATTTGCTTTGCAACCCAGAGTAAAATAGGAAGCAGAATGACATTGCGGTCTCTCATGAGCAACATCAGGATCAGGTTTTGTTTCTCCTGAAGGTGTTGGCTTGCCCATGGTAAGAAAAGCAAGTCATAAAGCACGTTGTTCTGGTCACTAACACAAGTGGTCTGATGGAGAGGCCGATGCAGACAGTATCCCGTGTTCTAAATCTGAAAGCAGGACAAAGCAGTCTGCTGTTGAGGTGAAGTCTCGTACGAGGCAGCTCTGACAGAGGCACGTGCACCGGTTGGAACTGCTGTCTTCTTCTAACATTGCCACATTCCGAGCAAAACTGTGCTGTAAGAACTTTTTGGTGGGAAAGAAACATCACAAACATTATCCTTATGCAGAAAAACAACAAAAAAAAATACATGCCCAGCTGCAAGTTCTGGGCTCAGAGTGCAAGCATGCAATTCGTGCACCTTCTGCCCTAGCGACATTTCTGGATTGATCCCTGTTTTCCAAAGGGCTTTTGAGCTTCTGTGCTCCTTGGTACCACTTAGTCTGGGTAAAAGCAAAGCAAAAGAAGACATATGAAGAACCTTCCCCTTCGGAGAACACATCGGGCATATGCCACACACCCTGGGACTGATGGTCTGTCTCTTCTCCTGTGATTAACTGATCATCACGCAGGACATTTTAGAAGGAGCCCTTTTAGCAGAAGACACAAAAAGTTGGAATCAATAAGCAATAGTAAAAGAAAAAAAAAAGGCATTGCTGAGGAAGCAGGCACCAGGCCCATTCTCCGAGCGCTCTGTCCTGCTCCCACTGAAATCAAAAGGAGTTTTGGAGTTGGCTGCAGTGGGAACAGGAACAGTCCTTAAGGCACTAATTAGTACAGCTGGCTGAATAATGCATAATGAACACTTCATTCAGCTAATTTAATCTCTTTTTCTATTCATGAATTGCCCATGAACCAATCCCAATTTTCTCGGTTTGGTCATCATTCAGAAGTTATTTGTGGGTTTCTTCAGGAAATCATCCCCAGCGTGCAATTCCAGCACACATCACATGTCAATATTTGAAGTCTGCACGGAAGGGTTTCGAGTGTGGGGCTAGCAGGTAGGGCAGGTGACATCTCTCTTGCTTGAGCTGGTATTTCTGTAATCGAAGATGCAAAGAAACACTGAACTTTACACTGATATTCGGTAAATACCTGTGCAGGCTCCTTTGCTTCCTCGTGCTTTCTCCTTGAGCATTTTAAATGGATCGAGCTGGTTAGTGGAATATTGACCAAAGGCAAGGAGAGGAGGGATATGTTGTGAAAATACCCCAAGGAATGTCACTGGAATAGTCAAGTAAATACTTCCAGACTTTTCTTTCCAGCTGTAAAGCGATTCGGCTGTAGCAAAGAGTAAATTAACATTGTGTAATAGATGAGAGTTGGGATCGGCCTGTGGATAGGAGAGGATGACTCCGCTCCGGATTGCTGCACGTCCCTCCTGGGCTGCTGGAGCAGCACCCTGTGCACGGGACAAATATTGGCTCTGGCAACCTGGACCCCAGCATGGCGAGCAGCTGTGCTAGCTCAAGGAAAAGACACTCAAAACAATTGCAACAGACCCTTGCGAGTCATCCAAAAAGTGACTTTCCTGAGGTGAGATTGAAGTAAGGGAGAATTCAGAGCAGGAATCAAAAAGAAATGGCTGCCCTGTGACCGGGACGGTGGGGACAAGGAGGCTGTAGCTTCAGCAAAGGCTGAGATGTCCCTGTCCTTCCAGCCATGCAGAGCAGGAGAGGGAGGGACAGGCCAAAGCACGGGCAGCGACAGACAGGGAAAACCAAGAATGTTTTTTTCTCAGCGGTTTCCGAGACGGATGCACGGAGCAAAGGGAAAGGAGCTGGGGGAAGCGTTTTTGGCAGCCAGGGACTGTGGATTTTCACACTGAAGCAAGCCCTGTGGGGAACCACACAAAGCCAGAAGGTCTGCCTGGCTTCTGCGGCCAAGAAGGGACGTGCCAGGGCTACCCCGCAGAGGAAGGGACACAGGGGACACGGGGTGAGGGAAGTTCAGGGCTGGCTCAAGCTTTGAATTTTGAAAGGTGACAGATGAGCCACCTCATGGTGGTGATCGAGGGGGGGGGGGGGGGGGCTTTCCTCAGCGAGAGGCAAGTCTGTGCCTTGTGCCTTCAGCTGGGGAAAAAACGCCCTGAAAAATCCCTAAAGACACGTCTGTGCCTGCCAGAGTCTATCGGCAGAGGGCAGTGACACTCGCACACACCCGCACATCCCTGCCAGCCTTTATCCCATCCTGCTCCTGCGGCTGTCACAGCAAGGACACCTTCCACCACCCCCGTCCAAACCAAACGCGTTCGCTTTAGTACTGGAAAGGCCCACTGCAAGGGATGCTGCAGGCCCGACATCTGGCCTCTTTCTTTTTTTTCTTTCCTTTTCTTTTTCTTTTTTTTTTTTTTTTTTCCCCCTTTTCCCAAAGCCCACGTGATATTTTTCTATGGGCTTCAAAGCTGGGGTTTGTTTGTTTTTTCAAACCCAAGAGCTCCAAGATCAGCATCTGCGAGAAACCTTACAGGAAATAACCCGTGTGCACAGAAGTAGTTGAGTGAACATGCAACAGCAATATTTATCTTTCCCTTCCGTATAACGGCGCCGCCGGCACGCAACGCTGTTGCTCCTGTCACTCACTGCATCCCAGCAGAAAGGGAGACCAGGGGAAGTTTAGGGTGGAACTGCAGGATCAAAAGACTTCACTGAGTGGGGAAGAGAAAGGGGAGAGGTGGATGTCGGGCAGGTGAGAATGAGCAGTTTTATTTGGCAACGGGGAGCAAGGTTTTGGATGAAGGTAGCCAGGAAGGGCATGTGGGGAGAGGCAGGGGATGATCAGCAGCGGAAACTTTGTGAGAGGTGGGATAGAGCAGAGGCAAGGCAAGGAGGCAGCGCCAAGTACTGCAAAACCAGCCAGCAGCTCCAGGGTGAAAGCCCACAGAGGTCCCACGCCAAACCACGCAGAGCCGGTCCGTCAGGTTCCATGTACATATGCTTTCTCTCAGCATATCGGAGGAAAAACGGAGGAAAAACAGAGGGAAGCTTGCTCGGGGTGGGCCCCACATGAGGGAAGGATGCCCATCATGGCTAACTCATACCCAGTGAGACTTGAGCCAGCAGCGGGTTCATCTATGGCTTTGCGTGTCGTTTTGGCAGAAGGCTTAGAATTTCCAGGCTGAATTTCTGGCAGAAGTGCTAAGATTTAAGCCACATTTTGGCGGTCTAAAAATGCCAAACATGCAAAAACTCCTGCCCATTTAATGCCAAGCATTGGACAGCCTCCTAAAGGAACAGGAGAACTTTTAAAGGGTGGTAGATGAAAGCTCTGAAAAGGTCCCTGTGGAGGAGTCCTGTGGGCTGGGAGCACTGGGCACGAGCTAGAGCTGGGTAACGCAACCGGCCTTTTAACCAGCAGCCTCCTAAACAAAGCTCCCCCTCTCATTTCAGTGGTAGAGAGCCTCATCTCCTCTTGACTTTGTGGATGGATAAAAAAGTGAAATAGCTCCTATCACACAGGACTCAGTTACCCACCTCACACTGAATTATTTCAGTTAATTTTTATCTGCTTTTGGGCATTCCATGTTGCACTGAGTCAAACTCGCGTGAAGAAGAAATGATCCTGGTGGATTTGGCTACGCTTGCTCGGACATGCTGTTTAAAGGAAAAGAAACCCTTCGGACAGGCTCCTTGGCTAAACAGGAGTGAGGAAATCTGAGTACCAGAATTCAGACCCTTACGAGAGCAGGTGAGAACTAAAGTAGATGCGTCCGGTGTTGAAGAAATGGCTCCTCTCCCCTCGCCTGACTGAGACATTCAGTAACAGCCTCTGCATGTTCTGAAAACACAAAAAGAGGAAAATAACTGCACCCTCACTTGTTGTTTACTGATTACTCCGACACAGGATCGTCCCCAGCTGTTTTGTCCCAAACATGCCCAAGGAGAATTTACACAAAGAGAGAAGATGCAGGAAATAGGATGATCTGGGGGTGAAACGAGGAGCCGGTTTCGCTGTCCTGAGGGCTGTGCTCTTGCAGGAACGTGGGTGCTCTTACGGGAACCTGCCTGCACAGGCAGGCACCCCAGAACGACCTTCACTCACAACCCGCTGCCTTGAGCGAGTGGTAACACGAGCTCTTTCAAAGTTGATTTATCTTGCTGAGGGCGGTTCCTTGCTTTGCCCTCTGGCTAGCCAGGAATTCTTGGTGGCTTGTGACAGAATTATATGTCATGCTCCTTTCGGTTTCCTCGGGCTTCACCCAAAGCCACTTCTAATCAGAGAAAAGGCTCCAAGTTCGTATACTACACTTCAGATTAGAGTTTGTCTTACTATGTGGCATCAAAGACAAACCATTTCTGCTCTGGCTGTAAACCACAGACTCGCTGTTTAGCAGCGAAACTCACATTGAAACTTTCATTTGGGCTTAAGCTAAGCCCTAGTTCCCAAGCCGAAAAATTTAAACCTTCACCTCGCTACAGACCAGACAATCGTCAGATACCTGACTTTGAGCACAGCGTAGTGCTTTCAGGATGGATTCACGCCGGGCTAAAGACACCGATAGAAGCAGAAAGGCTGCCAAAGAACTCGGCGTCCTCGTGCCTCCTACCTGGCCCACGCTGCAATTCAGTGCAAACCTTTCCTAGGGGACTGAGAGCACTTCCTCTGTTTTCCACACATCCCTTCCTCCGATGGACAATGCTGGGCACGGCAGGAAAAGGAAGCACAGGCGGTTTGCGCTCCATGACGGATTGCGGCAAGGAAAGGACGCGGAGAGGCCGTGGGGTTTTCAAGGACCCTCTCACAGCAGGAGGCTGCAGCACAGAGGCAGAGGTGTGTAGCTTTAGAATATATGACATTATGCAACGCCAGTAAGTGTTCTTTGACTGCTTACTCTTGCATTTCAGTAGGACTTCAATAAGTGCAGTTGATGGTCTACGATATTCCACAGGGAAATAAAACAGGATAAACCACCAGCATTTGGAATTTTTGTGGTGCAGCAGTTCATCTTCGCAAGGTGTGTAATGAGATTTCCAATAAACCGTCACCCAAGGGAATCGGCCTTTTTTCTCTTATACGATACCAACACAAGCGTTCGCACAACTCATGCGACAGAAAGCCCGCATTTGGGCGTTGTGTGCATCCCGAAAAGATCAACTCAAGACAAAATGCAGTCGTGGTTATAAAAACATCGGCGTTAGTTCTTTTGTTTATCTGCGCTGCAGCAATATTGCACTTGCTGAAATAAAAGACACGGTCCGTCTTCCAAGAAGATTGCATTCATATAAAAATCAAGTCTGGAATCATCCCTTTGCCTGCCTGAGGCTGCATTTTAAAATGTTATTCCTGGCCTGCGCCACTTAAAGATCTCCACCCGTATCGTTTATCTAGCTGATGTGCAGTCTGGCTGCCGGGCTACAACAGACACACGGCCGAGGCCCGTGGAAAAACATTAGGAAAAAAAAAAAATGAAATGATGTGTTCGCTTCTTGGCCGCTGGATGCCATCCGTGCAATCTGTGGGCAAATCTGAAGACGATAAAGCTGCTTCAAAATGCGCATTGCTACATCGCTGGCAGCCAGGATCCTGGTTTAGAATGGAGAGAGGAATGTGGTGGTGAGGGGGGAAAAATTACCATTTTAAGAGGCCGTTAATATCTCTTTTGTTTCCGTACTGTATTTAAAGAGAATCTGAAGTCAGCTGCCAAATTGGCTTCGACTGCAGAGTGCAGCTTGGTTTGGCGAGACGGCTCAGGCAAACGCTGGTGCCAAAAGCTTTACCAGGATTTTTGGTATCCCGCAGGAGTTAATGCCACACTGCACCCCTCTGCTCCATCCTGGAGGCTCTTTGCCATGCTAAAACAACAGCTAAGGGAAGAGGGCAGTGTAGCCATTCCCTCTTCTACTCCTTAAGGTTGAAATGAGGATGCTTTTGACAGAAAAGTCAAGGAAAAGGCACGCAAAACGCATGGGTAGCGCTCTTTAAGCAAGCCCACAGCCTGCAAACATGACTACCATGAGGGGGAGAATGCAGCTGGTCAGACACGACATCGGAAGCCAGTCAGGATAGTTCCCTGAGGCACCTCTCCAGGCTGGTGCTGGCCAGGCCGCAGGCCAACCCTTGCCCTGAGGGGGACGGAGAGGAGCCCCAGGCCCAAATTCATCACCACGGCCCCTCTGCGGGGTCAGCCTGGAAACAGAGCAAGGCTCAGCTCTGCCCTGAGGGGGGGGGGGTGTCACTACCTCAGGCCTCGGCCCCTCAGGCAGCACCGAGCCCAAGAGGGACCCCCCGCCCCGTCCCCAGCGCCTCACGCTGCTCCGCCACCAACCGACGGCCCCAGACAAAAGGTGGCTGTTGCCGCCCCTCTCCTATTTAACGGCCCTGTCGACCAATCAGCGCCAGGGGAGGGATTAAAAGGGGCTAAAAGCTGGCGATTGACAAGCCCCCTCGATCCCGCTTCAATACGCAAGGAAAGGGGTGGGCGGGGAAGCGCGCTGGTAGCCAATCCCCGGGCGCGAGTAGATATCTCGACCAATCGGCAGGCCGGTGGGTGGGGCCCGCCGCGGGGTCAGGCCGGGAGTGAAGGCGCTCCATCGCTCCTTCCTCTCTCTCTCTGTCTCTGTCGCTCCGCTCCCGGCTGGGACTTCTCACCGCGGGATCCCTCCGCCGCGGACCGGCGTTGCGCGCGCGGTCCCGTCCCCCTCCGCCTGCTCGTTGCCTTCCAGCGAGGGATTATTTCCCGCGGTTGTGGCGGCGGCGGCGGGGCGGCTCCGGCAGCGGCGGCGGGGCCCAGCTCGGCGGGACGGGCTTGCCCGGAGGATGGAGGCAGCCGGCGCCTGGCTGAGAGAAGGAGCCGCCCCGTGAGGGAGGACGCGGGAGCTCAGAGGCCTGCTTGGGGCCGCCGGGCCCTGCCGGGCGGGGACCCCGCGGCCAGGCCGCGCCTCAGCGCTCGGGCCTGCTTCCCCCGGCGCCGCCGCCGCCGCCGCCGGTGGCCACCCTCGGGGGGGCCCGGCCCGGCCCTGCCCGCCGCCGGGGGCTGCCCCCCGCGCTCCTCGCCGCCGGGCCCCCTCGCCCCCCGGGGGGCGGGTTTGCCGGGGGGGCGGGAGCGCGGAGGGGGCCGCTTGCGGGGTGTCGGGGCGCCGGCCTTGCGGGCCCCCCTCGGGGCGCTGCCTCCCGCCCTCGCCGCCGCCGCCGCTGCCCCCACCAGGGTGTGCTCCCTCCGGGCCGGGGGTAGACGGAACACCATGGTGGAGAAGCGGTGCCCGCGGCTGCAGCGGGACGGCGTGTACCGCTGGTTCTCCGAGCTGCCCTCCCCGCAGCGTGTGGAGTTCCTCTGCGGCCTCCTGGACCTCTGCATCCCGCTGGAGCTGCGCTTTCTGGGCGCTTGCCTGGAGGACCTGGCCCGCAAGGACTACCACTCGCTGCGTGACTCCGAAATCAAGGCCAACAACCCCGCCGACCTGGGGAGCCTCACCAATCTGACGGACGAGGTGGTACGCAGCAAACTTTTGGTCTCTCTCGCCTTGCTCGGGTCTGCCCATCGAGAGGCGGCCGGGGTCCTCTTCCGTACCCTCACCCACATCGACTCGGTCATCAACAACTACGGGCTACAACTCAATGAGGGCCGCACAGGGGATGAGTTCCTGTTGCTCTTCACGATGGCATCCAACCACCCTGCTTTCAGCTTCCACCAGAAACAGGTGCTGAGGCAAGAGCTCACCCAGATCCAGAATATCATGGCCAGCACCAGCAAGAATCCCAGCACCTCTACCCTCAACACCATGGCAACCTATCCTGGCTGCCACAAGGTGGGTATCCTGCTTTTGCACACCATCATGGCACTGCTGCTGGGCACTGGGTTGTGTCTTCAGCTCTGATTTTAAACCTTCCTTTTAGTGCAGGCATTCTAGTGGTAAATGGCAGCCTAAGAGGCTGGCAGTGATCGCTTGCTTGGTTGATGGTGGGGGTGGTCAACTGAGGGTGAAAAGAGGGGACACAGGGAGTTTTTACAGGCTCGTGATGTTTAAATGAGAAGGGGTTCATAAGCTCATCAGCAGGCACCGCTGTAAACCTTAACTGATTGCTTCTGGCAGTCCATCTGCTGAGGGGACAGTCCTGCCACTTGCCTGGAAGACCAGCGATTTAGCAGGGGAAACAAACGCGTAATATCGCTAGATTCGAAAAGAAGCATCTGTTTAAAAGTTTCCCTAGAAGTTGGAAAGGAGAATCAGCTTTGGGAGTAGCTGTCCAGTGGCAAAAGCATCTCAGTGAGTTTGGGTTTTGTTTAGATGGATGTGATGGCAAACGTTTTGAGTTTCTGATACTGAACTTAAATGTTGTGGTTGCCTGTCACCCTGAATATCTCAGGTATTGATCCTGGTGTCAGTGGTTCACCGTCATTAACTTGCTGTTCGCTCGTTCAACTGCCAGCAATTAAGCTAGACAGTAACATTTTAAGAGGTGCTGTTAGTAATTAGGTATGTTACTGGCTGCTTAAGTGCTCTTAGCCTGCTACAAATTAGGGAGTCAAACTGAGTCTTCTTGACTGAATTTAACCAGCTTTAAAGTTCACACTAAGTACCAGCTAAGTGGGTGCATGTGATCAGTTAACAGGCCGTAGTTTTTGAGGATGTATGGACTCAGTCAGCAAGTAACTACGTTACCCTTCTGTCGGGAAAGATGGTGTATACCTAAAGGCTGTGAAAATCCCCGTGTTGGAGTAGTATCCTAAATAATGGAATCTGTACTGAGCCCTCAGAAACAGCTCTAAGTTGAGCATTGAATTTCAGACTGAGACAGAAACGCGTGCTTGGTCTGCTTCTGAATACAGATTTCCTTCCAATTTTGTGTTTCTTTGAATGCTGCTGCTTTAACTGGGAAACTTAGATGAGTATTATTAAACTTCATATTTCTCTTAATCTTCCCTTCCTGTGTCTTTAAACAGTGCTTGTTCCTGACATTTTGTTTTAAGAGGGAAGGACAGGGTATGGGAATGCCTCTTTATTCAGTTTAAACCGCTACGTGAATAAAATATCGATGGAAAGAATATTTCACACAGAATGTAGAAGGGTATAATTAGAACCAGAAAAAGCTTCCTTTACGTTCTTAACTGCTTCAACTTCCTTATTCAAAAGATGCGAGGACCCTAGGCTTGAAAGGAAAAGACTGCAAATGATGTACAAGTTTTCCCAAAATAAGATGGGCAAAAAAAGATAAAATTACGCAGGCAGGAATATTTTTTAGAGTATGCTTTCAAAGCTTCACAAATAGTGCAAGATTTATGTAGCTGAAAAACTCCGGCACTATTTCTGTCAGTGTTAAGATGGACGGAGAATCCATCCTACCATTTTTTGTGTCAGCAAGAAGGCATACAGGACAGTCATTTGATTCATTTTTTTTTTTCTTCTGAACTCATTGAAGGGATGTCTCTTTAACAGTACTTTTTTTTTAAAGAAATTGGCCTTGAGGAGTACCGGTTGCTAAGTACGGAATAGTCGAGAGGGAACAAAAAAGGTGACTTTGCTTTCATAGTCTCTGGAATAGGCATTTTGTTTGAACAGATGCAGATTTCCTTTTTTAAGATGGTTAAATTTTTTCGATGCTGATAGCTGGGTAATTTTGCTACTTTTAGAGTAAGCCGTTGGCTTAAAGCAAGAGTTGGATGAAGTAAGTGGAAAAAACAATGTCTTTCTCCATTCAGCCCTGTTTAAATATGCACAAATACATTCCAACGCCATGGACTTAGATCTTGTGATGTTACCAAGTTATGTTGTGACAATACTCGTGTTGTAACATCACCTAGAAAAAAAACAATGCCGATGTCAAGAGAAAGTGAGCTGGGCTGGGCTGTTGCCTGCCAAGATCCTGCGCTCTTCATCCTCTTCAGAGTTGGAGGAGAATTTCTTCCCCGGTGCCAGCACTTTCTCATCGCTCTTACTGCTTTACTACAGCCTGAGCTACGCGAAGCTGGTCCTTGAAGGCAGCGCTGTGGGTTAAATGGTACAAGTGCTGCAGCTCGGGTTTAAAGCACAAACCTCTTGGAGCTCATCCTTCGAAAACGAGGTGGAGAAGGGGGTCACCATTTGAGGGCCTGAGGAAACTTTTGGAAGCTGGAATGGGGTGGATGTGTAATGGCGTGCAAATAGGGAGCTCTTTGTGAACGGGGCTGGTTCTCCTTCAGCGTTTCCCTTGTGCAGAGTGAGGGAATAGGGGCTAACGCTGGTGTGACTGCCTGGTTTTCTGTGTAACTAGAGGTCCCTTACAATTTCTGGGGACTTATATTTCACTTGTTTATTCAGGGAGATGCAGCAAAGCGGTTGAATAGTGCATGTTGTCCTCTTTGCAGAAACAAGTGGAAATGTGCTGCTTCCGTTTAGTCAGTCCTATTAAAATAGGACACAACTTGATGTTAGCTACAGCTTTTTTCCAGAGGATTGGAGCTTGCAGCCCTCTTTCCATGTCCTGTCTTTCACGTTTTGCAGCAAAATCTCTCAAAAATGAGTTGTGTGTAATAGTGAAGAGATTGAACAGTTGCTACAAAAAAAAATCCACTGTAAACGCTTCATGATTCTTCAAGTTGCACTGGGGTAGGTGAACACATTTCAAGGTGGTTAGTGATGCAAGCCACTGCTTTTTGCTGTTGTCTCTTACTGTCTGCTGCAATTGCTGATTACAGGGAGGTTCAAAACAGCGCTCTGTACATTTCTGCTTTAACTTGGGCTTTTCGAGATTGTTCTTGGATTATATGAATGTTAACTTTACAGGAGAAGGTGGCTGTGGCTGGCTTTAAGTAGGTCAGTAATTATTAGATTCATGGTTTCTACTTGGTGGTGCAAAAGGAACATTAAGTTTCCTTGCCTGAAGTAGGGAGAACGCTGCCCTCTCTATAGCAGACCTTTGCTTTAGTCCCTATAAAGATGATCACTTCTGCCCCTTGCCTTGTCTGGTATTTTCTTATGGTTTTGACTGGTGCCAACACTTGCAGGACACGAGTCGTGGGTTCTTCAAACTTTTTAAAATCCAAGGTGGTCGTATGGTTCTTAAAAATGGGAACAGGGCAAATTGTCTTCAAATGAAGCCAAGGCACATATTTAAAGAATTGGGTATTTAATAGCCATAATGGGCTTGTTTTTAACTGGAAATGATGCAACTGAGACTTCAGGCTGGGTTTGTTCTTCAAGATGGCTATTCAGCTGTCCTTTATACCTTTGCCACAAAGGATGGTTTTCTGGCCAGCACTTAGAGCCTGGCATCTGAAGGATCATTTCTGAGCTGATGTGTAGTGCTTAGAGCTGCAAACCGCGGCTCTCTTTGTAGAGGAGGGGGAGCTGGAAGTGTCACGGCACGTGGAAACCGGTAGCCAAATGTCTCCTGCTCTGCACGTAGGCAAATTGCCACTGGTCAATTTGTGACCCCCAAGGGAAGGGAGAAATGGCTCAAAACTGTCTCCCAACTTCTTGAACCACCCATTCAGACTTCTGTGGTGTATGACTTTTGACAATGAACATCTCTCTTTGTTGTCGGTCAAAACTAAATGTTTTTATTCATTCTTGGTTGCTTTGAGGCTGCAGTGATGGTGTCTTTGCAGAACTCCTTAAGCTTTTGTCTGGTCGGTAACGGCATGCCAGGACTGACTTGGATACTGGAACTCATCTAGCCATAATGACATGAATCTGTGTGGGCTAACTTTCTGAAGAGGTCTACATGCATTAGGAACACGAAGGAGATAACTTCCAGAACTAGAGAAAAAGTTATTAATGAATCTGTCGCCTTGTATTTCTTGGAGTTGTTTCATCTACTTGTTGAGATAATTCTGTAAAAACAGGGAAATAAGATAATGCTTTGGCTACTTAGCGCCTGCTCTGCCAGCTGACTGACAGGAGCCCCTCAGTGCAGTCAGTGCGATGACCTGGTCGTGGCTTCAGCCACAGAACCAGGGTCATAAATAGCAGGTCTGACCAGGGTTGGTTTGCAGCTGAAAGGGAGTAACAGTCAGTGACACTGTCGTTATGCGGCTGTTTCAGGTTGATATCTTGTGAATGGGAAAAGGCTCTTGCCTAGTCAGCTTCCAAATACTGCATCAATGGCTATTTCAAGTTGATAGCATAAGGTGCTATTTTTTCACCCGTGCTAATTCCATAGGATCATCTAAAACTTAGAAATAACTGAAGACTGTATGTTGGGAGCCGTGTAGAGCTGATGTGCTGAGGACTCCTTTTCAGAGACCTTCACCTTTCTGCACCGTTTGCTGCAGGTGATTGAAGTTACAGATGCCATGTTTAGAAATATTCAGAGATTTTTTTTTTATTTCATCTGTGGAATGATGAGTTGGAAAAAACTCTTACTTGTTGGGTTGAAACGGAGTCCTTAAGTCCTCACAGAGTGAGTGATCTAGCTGTTACGTGTTCTGTGTCAGCTGCCTTTATGGCTTTTACGCTGGATTTGTAGGGATAGAATAAATAATGAAACACGCAATTTTTAGCCTCCTAACCCACTGAAAGTATTTCATAGCTTTAGTAGATTAATTACCATGTTAATAGCAGTTGCTAGCTAGGATTAGAAGTGTTTACTCACTGATATCAGTAGCTGCTATCTCAGGAATGATCTCATTTTCAGAAACACCTGAAAACTGACCTTGGGAGCTGTAGGGGCAGTCTTGTAGCTTCCAGCTGGTGACATGTGCCAATCTTTGCATGTCCTTTGAATATCCAACACGGATTACACGTGCCTCTTGATGTTACAGTTAAGAAACGTGGGGCTTCCTGTTGTGGCTTGTTTCTTACTGATATTCTTGTCTGAAAGTTTTTGTGACTCGGATAAAATGGTTCTGTCTCAAACCTGCAACATTTTCAGAAACGAGCTTAATATAGAAAGGAATCTTTGAAAGACAAGAGTCTCGTATAGTTTCAGTATTAATTACCGCCAAATTCACTTTGCCTAATCATATGTTAGATGATGAACTTGAATTTAAGGACTTAAATTAGTTTGCTTGGGAAATGGACTGTACATCCAAACATCAGGGACAGAGCAGCCAAAAAATTTGTGTTGAGCTAATAATGATGTTGGTTTTTCCCTGAGCTGTTTTCCCATTTTTTGTGCAGCCTGAATGAAGTTTTTGTTTTAAGAGTGTGTTCCACTTCACTTTTTTTAATTTACTTTTTTTTTTTTTTCCCCACTAATTACCTTGTAACTGTTAGTTGTCAGTTAAGCAACATTGAAGTAGGCCTGGTCTCTTCTGGAATAAAAATGCCTATTGTAAGGTGCTGGGCATTGTGAACTGTACCAGACTTCAAACTGTTTTAATTGAATCAGTGTATAAGCTGTATGCAGATCCTGCCTGGAAGAGCAGAGCCAGCAGTAGTTAACCACACCTAACAAGCATTCCAGTGTCTAACTTCAAAGGTACTGAACAGCATCCTTATTTGGAAGTATTTAACCATTTGGTTTAGCTTTTTAAAGGTTGGAATAGCTAAAACTGAGATCTTATAGTCTTTTAGCTGGATATTGGATACAGCATTGGCTCTTTCTGGCAGGGTAGAGCTCCGATTCTTCTCTGGACTTCAGTGCTGCAGTACCTGTGATACTTTTCTCTTAAGCGTGCTCTGGTAAAGGGACGTGTATAGTCATCTTCTGTATTCAAATACTGCAGTGTCCCTTTTACTGAGTCCTTTTTCTCCTAAAAAAAGGCAAATATAGGAATGTTACTCCCAAGAATATAGAAAAGCGTTTCTGTGAATGTACAGAATCTTCTTACAGAAATGCTAGATCTAATTCCTCTGTAGAAATGAGAACCATTGTCATGCTTGAACTAGAATTTGACTTTACTCTTTGGCAAAAGAATTGAAGCAAGTTGAATTGAGGTTGTTCCCTATTTAGATTTGAAATGGGTATTAAATCTAGCAAAGAGATATTGATATGGTATTTCTTTCCGTGGATTTTGTAATGAGCAAATGTCTACATTCCTTGCTCTTGCCTCATGCTAAAATAGAATTTTTCCTTTGGTCCCACTGGCATGATTATCCAATAATAAGTATTGGAAGGGATCAACTTTTTAACAGGTGTTCTGGCCAATATAGGGTTTCAGGATTTTTGTAAATAGCTGAAGTGATCCAGAAATAATAAGATCAATTACTTAAGAGTAAGATCTTAATTCTAATTAAAGACCTGCCAAGTCATGATGGTAAATAGTGAAAGTGAACATTCTTCATGCATATTATGAGTTCTTTTCCAGTCTCTTCTGTTTTTTCTACCAGAATTAGTTTTATTACACTCGTGCCATGACTTAAGTGGACATTGAGGAGGGGAAGGAGGGAGAAATACAATTCAGTGGGTTTGTGACTTGGCAGATAACTTCTGCCAACCTTGTTAATTTGTCAATTGTTGCATAAGACACCGGAATGGCAATGAACCAGGGAAAGGCTTATCGTATCGTTGCTTGGATTATACTTCAGCAGATTTTCAAGTTGCTTGTTTGATCATCCTTTTACCTCCCAAATGTATGTACTGGCTCTGGGGGGGGCAGTTTCCCACCCATGTGCTGGCAAGGTAAGTATGGTAGCTCTGAAGTCAACATGATATTAACATTTTAAAGGCAGATGTCATTAAGGGCTAAAGGCTTGTATAGGAGATAGAACCATGCTACGCTCTGAATTCTCTTGGGAAGGGTATGGTAATCTTCCCTTCTGATGGCTGTGCTTTTAGCTTTTGGTAGCACTCAGGTGGAGAAGAACCAGGGACATACTCGTACATCAGTGCTGGGATATGGAGCAGTAGTACCTCTTTCAAGGTCTGGTTATAAGCAGTTGTCTGTTTTGATTTTGAGGTGTTTTTAACGATTGGTTTGTAAAATTCAGATTTGATTTGATTTTGGTTTTCCTTCAAAACAAAAAACACCACCTTTCTTGTCATCTGTCTTTTGAAATATGCTTGATGCACCTGAAGTCTGGAATGAAAATGCCTTGAATTAGCCCAGTATGAGGGAACTGGTTGCACTTGCAGCTTGTCCGGTAAGCTATAGAAAATTGTGGAAGAACAGGTAGATAAAACAGGCTGTTGTGTTGTAGTTTATTTGTATTAATACTCTGGTTTTCTGTTGCCTCTTATAGGGAGTTTTTCACTTCTGAGTTAAAACCTTAACTCTGTCTTTTTCAGCTGGAATGCCCATTTGGCAAGCTCATATGGTTGACTGTTGGAGACAGTGTAGTGATGGCAGAAAATTAGCTAATATTGCAGAATTCTGAAACTTCTTTGCAGAGCACAACTTCACTTGTTTGGCTTGCGGTCTGAGTGTGTGTCTTTGCACAAACTAGAGCTGAGAGGTGTCTTCAGCTGCTTCTTTTGACTGTCTTGAATGGCAAACACACAGCACAGTGTAGTTAAAGTCCAGTTACTCTGTCGTAGATTTATGTTCCTAGTACTAATAAAGTATTCACAATTCTTTAAGCAAAGGGGGTTTAGTGGAAATGACTTAGCCTATAAAATACAACCCAGGCTTTTTTGGTCCATCTGCTCTACTGAATTTATAATGGAGCCTTGTAGCAGGTGTGATTGTCCCATAGTGTTTAAGAACTGCATGCCTCATTTCATTCCAGTAATAGTCTCCCAGGACAAAAGCATCTGATCTATTATCCCATTTCACTGCGAATGGCCTCTCCACCCTTTGTGTTCAAAGATGGATACCTTTTTACCAGCTTCCTATGAGAATAGGTGTGGGACCTTTTGTAGCTGTTGGACGCACTTGACTTGATTGCTCCTGGTGCTTATGTCTTTGGGGTTTTTTTGGTAGACCCTGGCTGTTGGAACTGCATGAATTTCTAGCACAAACCAAACACTTTCAGTTGCATTCGTGTCCCAGTCCAACAAGGCAACTAAACAAGTGTAAATGTAAGTGTTGAGGACTTTACTAGTTGTGTGAAAAGCTGGGTGTGTTTGTGAGTATTCCTTAAAGGCCCTTGTGGAAGAGCCCAGATCTTCAAAAGGAGCAGGTTTTGATGCTGTTCTAGTGGGAGAACAGTCGGGTATTTGCATATGTAAGTAAATGCAGAACTGGTGCCTCAGGCCATGGTTTCACGTGCAGCTGGGCAGACGAATGGCTTGTGGCTACTAAGAGGAAGATGTTTGCTCAGTCTTGCTCCTCCTGGTTTTGTAGTCTCCGTAGACTTGAGTTTCAGGTCCTTGCATTGGTTGCTCTTATTTCTGGCTCAGACAGAGCCTACTGAGCAATCTCATGCATCAGTAGGCTGACATCTGAATGTTAGCAATGCTTTTTTTTTTTTCCCTAATTATTTAGGAACCTGAATTATGTCCCTGTGTTGGGAAATAGCAGCTTATCTGCCTAAGCGTGCAAGGGCTGTATCCTTGCCATCAAGCGTCTGCTGGAGTATTTTTGCAAACAGGATTGTACTGTGTTAAAGACCTTGGTGTTAACCTCAAAATAAGCTGCTGTTAATACTCACTAATATGAAACTGGCAGGAATGGAGTTGGCTGGGGGTTTGTCCCCCCTCCTCCCCCCCAGACTTCAGTACTCAAAATTCCCAGTGCACTCTTACACGTTACCTGCACCAGCCCCAAGCTCGGAGGTCAGTTTGTGATTATGGAAAACCTTTTTTTTTAATGGAGACTTCCAAAGCGAGTATGGGCAGAAGCACTTATCTGTGGGACATTCCCAGTATATCATTGGCTACTGTTGAAAACTAAACATCATATGAAAAGGTTTTCCTGCGTGATCAATGGGAGAATGTGTTTGTGTGGCTTTGAGCTGCAGTCCTGGTATCTCGCTTAACTGACTCGTTGCTTTTATATTTTTGTTTGCTTTTCCTGTGTAATGCATGACCTAAATTTCATACCTAACTAGGTACAGAAGTCAGTATTTTATTCCCTCAGATCCTGTATCATTGTTTCCTTAAATTATAAGTCATGTTACACTTTAGGTAGTAAGCTATGTTGATTTTTAGTATTGGCTCCACTTCAAACTAAGTCAGCAAATACTTTGCTATTAAACCATGTATTTTCTGTGTTCTGTTTATTTTTTTTTAAATGAACATATAATTGCTGTTTTGGTAAAATTCTTACCACATTCACTTTGACTTCTATCAGTCCTGTTATTTTTATGAACGACTTTGCTATATTAAATGTTGGGCATTGTCCCTGGGGAGCGAAGCTGACAGTTACTGAATCTGGCCTCACAGATTTGCTGTTTTCCATACTGACTCTCACTGTCTTGGGTAGTGGCAGAGCCATGTTGGGTGGCTGGAAGAGAAACACCACGTGTTGAAGGAACTGCTGCTGGTGATTTTGTTGTGTGCTTTTTGATGGATCAAGGGTTTTGGAGAGCTTCCTAGAACTTTTTTTGTTGTCCCAAGAAGATCTATGCCTGTTTGTACACCTCTGCTGAGAAGAAAATCACTGGGCTCTGCTGAAAAAAATGTTACTGTTTGCTGGCAGGTGAAAAGGAAAAATGCAGTAATGGCTAAAATTCTAGCAGTGACCTCTGTTACCTTGATGTTTGTCCTTGACCCCTGAGTCAAAGCAATTGTTTCTCATCCTGGTTAACTCCTGGGGGTGGAGGGCTTCAGGGTGGCATTCTATGATCCTTCTGTCTAGCCCTTGTTGGGAATGTAAAGCTGACACCAGTTTTGATCCTGCCTTTATTACTGTGGAGAATGAGGCACAGAAGCATTCGGGCTGAGCCTCGGTTAGTCAATAGGCAGTGATGAATTCTCATTGTTATTTTCAGTTGTGGCTATTACTTTGACTCGAGATTCAAGAGAAGCTAGGTTTTAATCTGGAAAATCAGAACTTCATCTGTGAGCCAGATGCTTTGCTGTGGAGGGAGTAGATGCAACAGAGTTGAGTAAAAATAGTCTAAGAATCCTTTCTGCACCTATTTGAGTGATGCCTCTTCTGAAGTCGTTGAATAAGCCTACAGGTCACTCTGGTGTTAGAACAATTTATGAATATTGTAATGAAACCATGGATAGGTGCAACAGGGCTTTCCTTCTCCCTGGCCCTCTACAGCATTTTTCTGTGCTAAGGACAGAATTGAACAGAGTGAAGAATATTTTTATTGCTTTAACTCTCTGGGGTTGCTGTTGTATTTGATTAGTCTTCATGGACTGTTTCTGCTGATGTTCTCAAATAATTTCAGTTGAAAGATCCAAAGTCTTCTGTTCAAATGTCTGATGCTGTACCCTCTCAGACCTTGAATGATTCATGAACTTCTCTGCATTTATAAAATGTCACTCCTGTACTTTGTTATGATAGGCAGCCCGAACATTTCTGGTTTCTGTGATGCCAGCTTGTCCACCTTTACTGTGGACTGTTACTGCTCTAGAAAACAAGCCTTTACCAGTTCTTGAACAGTTCGTGCTTATTCTTTAATGGCATCTTGGCTTTTTTCAGAGATGTTACAGATCCTAAAAGGTCCAAAACAATTTGCTTGCCGCTTCTCAACCTTTCTGACTGGAATGCCTTGTTCTTTATTCAGAATCTAGCAGCCACTTCTTACTTGCTGAGCCCAAACTAGGGATTACAGGATAGCGTTTAGATATGGTGAACGTTCCTCCCAGGATTTACCTGACACTGAGTTCCTACAGTTGAATTTGGACAAGTCCTTGCTGGGCATCTACTGTTAAGCTTTTGCCAGTGTTTCTCCCAGCCCTCCCAGGACAGTACTTCTGCAGTTCATAGCTGATGGGTTACTGTTCCTCTGTGTTGCTTGGCCTCAAATTTAAAAAAAAAAAAACAAAACAACCCAACAAACGAACTGTTACTATTTTGGAAATAAAACTCTGATTTGCAAAACATTTTGCATTTTACTTTTCCTAAACAAATCTGAACCTTTACAGTATTGGTATGTTTAAGTCAGTGGAAAAAGTTATTTAAAATTTGGAATGAAAGCTTTAAGCAGCCAGATTCACTGGTTATAACACCAGTCAGCTCACTAACAAAGTGCTCCATTTGGAACTAATCAGAGCTTTGTGATTTTTCTAGGCCAATTTGAAACTGCTTTGCTTTGATGTGCGACTGAATCAGATAGTATATGAGCTCAGTCTGTCAAGACATATGGGCTAAATTAATCTTTACCAAGCATAGAAAAATTAAATCTTTATGGGAAGAATTGGAGGTTATGTATAAACAAAATGCAAATTTTAAACTGCACGCGATGCGTACTGTAAGGATAGTGGAGAGGAGGGAATACAAGATAGGAGGCAATATATTGGAACAGACTGCTGGTTCAGAGGTTCTTCTGAAACCATGTGGCTCTGTTCTTACTCGGTTTCAGGTACTGTAAGTGTCAATATTTGCTGATTGTTCTGAAAATTTGGAACCTGGTTGTTTAGGATAACATAGTTTTGCCTAAATCTAATTTTCTAGCTTGCCCTGTTAGTCTCCTGAAGTCTCCCCTTGCCAGGAGGATGGTGGTGTCATTGCTCAGTCTGCTGGAACTTCCTCTCGGCAGCAATCCACTGGAGTGAGAGTTTAATGAGCTCCAGGAGAGATGTGTGAGCTTTGGTAAAGACTGACTTTGGCAAGGAGATTTAAACTACTCCCCCCCCCCGCCCCCCCAGCTTCAACTTTAATGGCTGGACTTTCTGATGGGAAATTGTGATATTAAGGTTTTGTTATTGGTGGAAGGCTGTGCTGAAGAAGCATATGAGTAAACCTTATTTTTTGATCAAAAAGCAGACTAACAGTGCTGAAAAGGAAAGCAGGTACTCGTAATCCTGCTTTCTTCTGACACTCATCTGTCTTGCTGGATTGATTTCTTTGCACGTATAAGCTTTTTTTATGGGTGTCAAGTACACCATGTCTTCTACTTGTGCTACTGCCTTAAATTGCATATAAATCTATAAACGTCAGTCTTGGAATGGAGCTTACAATAGGTAATTGTATAGAGTAGGGATGTGCTATTTTTGACTTGCATTGTGTATTCTGATTAATGTCAATGTGTAAAGGTAATGGTAGAGGGAGCAAAGTATTGTTTTGAGCGTAAACTGTCCTACCTCATGGCACTATCTCAAGTAAACAGGGTCTGAATGAGCCTTTTTCCTTACAGGGACCTGTAGCCGCGGGTATTCGTTACCATGAATAAAGGATGGTTTCTTTTGTTATGTTGAGATGCATGTTTTCTCCTGTGATTTGTGAAAGGCTAAAATCCATGTTAGTCTAATTACAGCTCTCCATACCAGGTTTTCAAGTCGATTCAAAACGTGGCAGTTGAAATTAAAGTAATGCATTACTTGGTAGGAGTGCTTTTGTTAGTCTTAACTACCTCTTGAAAGCCTTGTTCCTCTTTAAGGTAGATAAACCCTTGTGTTCCGTGCTGCTAATGTAACTGTTTATCCACTTCTGCTTCTCATTACCTAGAAAACAAGAGAGTAATTGCCTTGCTTATGAGGCAGGCGTTGAATGTACTACAAGTAATAGATGTGTTTGTGTTGCTTCATAATTGTGAATGCTCTTGTGGACAGCAGCTGAAGTGGGCAGTGTTCAATTCTGCCTTTTCTAATGACTTATGTTTGTTTCTGTAGCTTTAAGTAATGGTGAAAATATGTTTTCTTATGCTAAATGGAGTTTAGAAGGTACATATTAGGCCATGAAGTCTGTTTTGATGATGCAGCCTTCTGCTTGGGCATTTTTAGTGTGCCGTTTTTCATTGAAATACGATGATGGTAGCAGGCTTTTAAATGGCAAAGACAAGAAAATTAGGTTTTTGGTAAATGGGAATTCATTCCCAGTCATCTGTGTGGAAATACTTTGAAATGCCTCGAGTCTGCACCTGTGTAGATAGGTGATGTAACATAAAAATGATATTTTCCAAGAGCCTTTTTCCTCTAGTTTTTGTGTTGAAAAGTTAAGAACTGCAGCGTGGAGAGGTTAAGGGTCCTGCAATATCTCTGCAATTGACTCCTGTGTGACTATTGTTTAAAAAAGAATTATACTTTAAGTAGCTTTATAGATTAGCCAAGATAATCTAGATTTGTGAATAGCTGCTGACTAAAACAACCTCCCTGAACTGTTACTTGTGGAAAATCAATAGTAACACCCCTTGGTTTTAAAAGAAGAAAAACGTCTTGTAACTGCCTTCAAAGTGGTTCTGCTCGCTCCGGAGGAAGGTGTGATGTTTGTGTGTTCCCTCAGTTTATTTTATTGCATTTTTGTGGTTGTTTTCTTTCCAGGTCACTCCAAGGTCTGAGACCCCCATCAACAGTGTCAGTAACAGTTTGGAAAATGTACTTCATACATCAACACATTCCATTGAGGAGTCATTACCCAAGAGGCCTTCGGGGAAACACTCCAAAGGTGTGTCCTTTTCCGCATGCGTTCTTCCAGTGGGGGACCAAACTCCTAGCTCTTCATGGCAATTAGCGTTCTTTTAATTGTGATTGGAGACTGGAATTTTGCTGCTTCTGCGTTGGGTTGAGCAAAGGAAGTCATAGAAGGGGTTTTGTAGGAAGTGTTAGTGTATCAGTGAAAAATGGTCAGAGAGAGACGGGTATGCTTGTTCTTCTGTTGGGAAATGAGCAAGAAAGTTCCTTCTGAGTTGAAATACCAGCTTAGCTCTCATGAAATATTATATTCACGGTGTAAATATCTCTGGCACTCCACCTCCCATCCTTATAGTAGCAGGTTATTTCTTGGATGAAGCATATGGTGATGAGTGTTGCTTTACTGGGGAGAAGGCATTTAAAACAGCAGTTGAGCTTCCACTTCCACCTTTCTTTCGGTTCCCAAGAATGTGTGAGAAGCTGAGGGAAGAGGAATAGAGGACAGGAGAGAGAGCTTGCACCTTTCTCGGCACACGTGTGCACCCTGAATTTTGTTACAAAATAAGTATATTTTTGTAATGTTATATTGCATGCTGACCTGGCTAAAAACTGGGCTTAGCAAATTTGAGTTATGTATTCTGTTCCTACCCTCCAGGCTATGATTACAAGTACTAAAATGTCTAAGTTCAAATGTGACTAACAGTATTTTTGTTTAATGCATACAAAAAGCACTGTTAAGTGAGGAAAGTCTTTGAACTGTGAGCTGCTATTTGTGTAGAACAGCTTTTGTGAACTCTTTGTGGTGTTAATAAAAACAGCTCTGTATGGCAGAACTAATGCAGGGGAAATACACTGTCACATTAGCAGCACTAGTATATTGCCTTCAAATATCATTAAAATACTGCCATGGACCACGTAAATTTTTTTCCTTTTTTTATGGAATTTCTCTTCAGAGTTCCATTTTCTTCCCTGCCCCTGGCTTGCTGCATAACCTTGCAAAAATAGTTTTGTATTGTGTGAATGTGATGGTGATGTAAATGTGAATCAAGATCACCATGTAAATGGTGATCAAGAATTTCACATCACATCTTCACTCAGAGGAACTGATACAGCTTGGAAAGGGTTAAACGTCCCAAGGAAATGTTCTCAGCTTGCCTCCACCGGACCTCCTTTTCTGTGACATACTCAACTATAATCCCAGTAGCTATAAGTAGCAATAATTTTTTACAGCAAAATAGTGCTGTAAGTAGCTATTTCTCCAGCTGTAAAAGCTATCAGGGTAGAAGAAACTGCAACACTAAGCAGAAGCAGGGCTAGGTTTGTGGCTTTCATCTGATTAAAAATAGGACAGAGTTCAACACTGTTTTCATTTGTACTCAGTGATTGCTATTCCAGGACCATATATGCCAAGATTAGTCATGGTACACTGTGAAAATTAATTAGGTTTTCCTCTGATCTGTTTTTCTCTTATAGAATACCTGCTTAGTTTTCAGAGAATGTAGCTTTTTAATTTATAGGTTGCCTTAGTGATAGTTGGTAAAAGGACTTGTGGAGCAAATACAGTTTTCTTACTGATATGCTGCTTTCTGGTGCACCAGCAGCAAAGGTTGTGTTGAGTTCTTGATACATGATGATCTGTCGTAGGGAGTTCTGCCTCTTAAGGCTGGAGTACAACTGAAGATCTTTTGCCAGCCTGGAGCCACTGTTGCTCGCTTACAGATTTCTGATTCCCATAGCGAACGGACACCTCGCTTGAGTTAGCAGGACCCACTACTTTTTAACCTAGAGCACATGAAATTCAGTCATGAGAGTATGGCCTGGCCAGGTTGCTTGACCAGTTGTGTAATTCTTGTGTTGATACTTTCTAGTGAGTCTTGTTTCAGACAGCTTGAGAGGGCAGGATTTCTTCTTGCTCGTGGTCAGAAATAGCGAGCTGCCGAAGTTTGTCCTTCCTCTCTTGGCAAAGTACCGAAGCTGGAAGTGTCTCAGTTAAAAAGCTGTAGTTGAAACGGAAGAAAAGTGAGAAAGCTCACAAAAGGTGCAGTATCCCTTGTGCTTAGTTGGATTAGAGACAGTTTGTATTAATCCAGTGAATGGTTTTAATCCTGATTTGTAGAAATGTCAGCAATACGTACGTACTCTGTATGTAGTTGAACAGTGAATGGGTTTGTAGTAGGCTTGGACCTGAAGACTTTCAGTGGCTGTATCTTCCCTAATCCGCACTTTGAAACTAGCTTTTAGCATAAAATATTTCAAGTTTCTGCACGGGAGAGATGAGAAGTGTGGCGTATATCGCTGAATACTCCTTAGGAAACTGTGGGGGAAGCCTGCATGCGTTTGTGTTTGCAGTGAGTGGTGAGCTGAAACATTCGTACGTGCTTCGTGTAGAGACTTGTCAAATATAGAACTTCTGAATAATTTCCCCATCCTATCTGCACTGAGTATTGCTGCCTTGGGAAACAAGTTTATAAAATGAGTGTCAGTCTGAGAAGTCCATAGACCTTTCCTTTCGTCGCAGAGGCCCAGCTAACAGTGGGAACAGGCATTGGGGTACTGGATCCATCCTGTCGTGCCCAAGTTGTTGGGAGCAGTGATCAGCTGGGGGTGATCGTATGGTTATTTAGCAAAATTTGCCAATTTTTCTATGCTGGTCCTTTGGTCTTAGCTAAAGCTTCTTCTCCCTTCTGCATGTATCAGTGCTGCAGCAGGGTAAACCAGAGGGATGTTTCTGCAGAGTAAACAGCTGTGACACTAGGAAGATCCTGTACCTGTTGACACAGAGCAGATACTTGAAATGCTTATCTGGGCTTTCCTTTTGTGAAATAAAGTTCAAAGATGTGGCCTGTGCATGTTTAATAAAAATACGGATGGGTATTGGCATAGAAAGATGTGGATCTCTTCTGGAGTCTAATAGTTGTAACGTGCAGTATAAATTGTGCTTTTTACTCATACTTTTTGATCAGTGCTTTAGGATTGTTCGAACTTGTTCTCACAGATGGGGAAGTTTATTTTAACTGGAGGTAACTTTGGGAGGTGGAGAATTTCCTTGTTCTCAGGAGCTGGCTGTTGTCTTGGTAAGCTGTGGACAGGCTTATTTACTGGTTTTAAGGTACTGACAGATCTCACTGGTCAAGGAGAAGAGAGGCAAATACAGATGGATTTTTGTGTTACCTGTAGCTGAAATTCCAAGAGGGATGTGTTGCTAGATCTTTCTGTCTCTTTCCACCGTTTCTAGAACGTAGTCAGGTTTTAACTAGGGTTTTAACACTGATCTGAACAAACCAATCCCATTCAAATGAAGCCTGAGTATTTCTTGCCTACTGCATGCATCGAGGGCCACGCTGTCTTCCTTGCACCCTTGGCTTTTTTCCACAATACTACACGAATTGAACCAGTGCAAATGTAGCTGCAGAAGGTGTCAGTGTCAGTGTTGATTCCAGTTTTAAAGATGAGATCTCATGCTTGCAGATGCTTGCTGAAGTAGGTAGGCACATACTTTAGCAACGGTGCGGCTGCGTAGTGATGGTCCCTTCTAAAGGCAGGTTTGTCTTTTCCAGCACGATGCCAGCAAAGTCAGCAAACTTACTTGGAGGGATTCTGAGAAAGGCACTGAGGCTGGTTGTCTTCAATTTAGGATTTTACCCGACATTTTCTGAGGAGCCACCTCAGAACCTTTTCCCAGTAGCAAGTGACCCAGGTGGGTAAAGAAGGTCACTGGTTAAAAATAGTGCATTCACTCGCAGCTTTTGTTTTGGAGGCAATCCTGTGCTGGTAGCTAAGGGAAATTCAGATGTTATGCCAAAGTCCAGAAGGAGCTATCTGACCTGCAGGAAGTCCCATTCACAGAGCTCATTTGTGACAAGCCTATGGATGTAGAGTTGTTCTGACCTTGTGTGGCAATTCCCAAAAGAATAGTTACGGTTATCATAGCTGAATGAAAAAATTCTGCTTATTTTGTTGGTTTTTTTTTAAAAAAAGGCGATAGGAATTTCCTGTACACCAGAGATGTTATTAATTACTCTTGCTCTAAGGGTCTGAGCAGAAGGATTTGGCCATTGGGTGGGTAGCACTGTAGGCAAGTGCATGTGACACATTTTAGCAACGTATTAAACGTGGTCGGTGACCGCAGCATATTTTCCAAAAGCACAGTGGAATAAAGTACATTAGACCAGATGTTGAAGTGCAGAACAAAAGAATCTTTATAATAAAGGCAATGTAAGTTGCAAAACATTACAGTACGAAGACTGTGCAACCTTCATACTGTAATTTCTCATAATGCTCGGTAAAATTTTGATTTGTCACAGCTTCTGTTTTAAATTTTCTGCAGTGAAAGTTTTGTGATGCTGTTTAGATGTTCATTACTGCTATGAGCCTTTGCAGGTGGCACTTACCCCTGTTTTTCCTCCAGTCTGGAAGATGGTTTCCTTGACTGAAGAAGTCTCATTTTTCTGCGAAGTGACAAAAACTCCCCTATTCTTGTTTCCTGTATATTTATCTTGCCTTTCCGCTGTTGCCACACAAAACCTCAGAATTGTCTCCGAGCCAGTCTGATTTCAAATGAAGGAACTGTTCAAATATGATCCTTATATAGTGAAGCTGAATCACAATTCTTGCAACACATGCATCTAATGATAGGCACAAACTGCTTTCTGTGGACGGGAGAGGAGTAAAGCTTTTCGATGTAAAATGGGTGCAGGAGGCTTTATTTGACAGTCTGTGCTCCGTTTTGTAGTCCTGCTGAGCACGGGAAAACTTCTTGCTTAATTGAAGGCGTGCTGTTAGTGCACATAGAGGGTCCTGCAAAGTCTCGATGGTGTCCCAGGGTAGAATGAATACAGACCAGCACATGACTTACTGGACAAACGGAGCTGCTGTCTGTGGACACAGGGAAAAACAAACTTTAGAGAAAATGCATCTCAGTAGTGTATTGACTTAATTTTGGATTACTCTTAGGATGTAAAATACATCCTTGTTTGCAGTAATCCCCTTGACCTCAGGTAGGGTATGACTTGCAGGTAGATTAAGCTGGCTGGTATGTGCAGCAAGCTTTGGTAGCTAAATTGTTTCATTACAGTGCTCAGCAGAAATGTGTGGTGCAAGCTATCCAGAACTTCTAACCGCTATTTTTGCTACCCAATTTATTTTCCTTGGCAAAATGTATTTGTATGGTCTTGCACCTTTTTTTTTTGTCTCCCACTTCCTTGACTCATTCTTTTTCCACAAGAAACTAGGCTGCAGGAGCAGTTAATGGTGATCAACAGGCTTTTCCTCTTGAAATGTTTGACGCCAGTTGTTCAGGCTGTTGAAAGCAAGGAGAAAATACAGGGGGAGGAAAAAAGGCCTTTTGGTTCAGGGTCCAGACTTTATAGTGCCTTGTTCTGCATCAGTTGTGGAGCTGGATTATTCTATTTTTAAGTAAATACATCATCTCCAACAATATTGGGTCAACTACTGTTAGGGTAGGGCTTAAAGAAATATTCAGGCTATGATAATCCTTCAGGAAAAATCTCCCTCTACCAACTGTATATAATTTTTCAGCTGTTTGTATATGTCTTTGTTCATTTTCACTCTGAAGTAGAACCCCGCTTCTAAACTTCAGCGATGTTAGGTGGTTAGATCACACACAAAGCATTGCATTCCTGACTTACTGTCTCTAATGTACTAGCTGTTTTATGAGTATCAAGTATTTAGAGTTAATTCTAGCAATCAAATCCAAGGATTAGTGTACTTTAAAAAAAATATTTTGATGTTGCATATTTTCCCCTGTGCTAGAAGATTATTAAGAAATTTCTTGAAGCCTGTGTGTTGCATAAATCACGCAGCTTGGTCTTCAGTAGTTTAAGCTGAAGTTCAATTAAGGTCGGAGGCTTAACTCTGCAGTAAAGACAATACTCATGAGTTTTTTAATTTAGTTTCTAAAATCAAACACATGGCATTTCGTATCAAGTTTTTACTGATTGTGCGGTTGTACTCTGCTTATGTAGGCAGACACAGAAGCCCATCTTATGTCCCCAAAGCCTGAGGCCAGGTTAAGTAGCTCACCCTTGGGCTGTGTCAGAGCTGGGAGTAGAGTTCCACGCTCCTGGGGCTGCACTTGGACTCTGGCAAGTTTATGTTGTTAGCTGTTAATAAGTTAACTTTTGTACTCTCTAGAGGTTGGAGTCACTATTTCTTTGTCATCCTCGTTACCTCCCTTTCCCCATAACAAAACTTCAGGGAGATCTGGGATTGCTCTGACAAGATACAAAGGGAGAGGAGGGGAAAGCTGCGTGGGGGCTCTTCGAGCTGAATGAAAAGTAGGCTTCTGATCTGCCTACTCATGCAAGGCATTGTCATAACCTTTTTGTGCAAATACTTAAAGGTGCTTCTTACTGAAGTTTGTAATTCATGGCCTAGATTCCTTCACCAGGGCAGCCCTTTGTGGTTCACAGGCGCTTTACACGAAGACTGAAAGTTCTGCCCCTTGGCCGGGAGCTGCAGGGAGCTGCCTTCAGTGGAAAGTCATGCTGTCTGTATTGGCCAGTGGCTCTGGTTTTTTGAGTTCATATGACAGAAGACTCTCTAATGTGCATTTCCTATAAGCGCTTTTAATTGCGTGTGTACCGTATGCCTTGTTTGCACATTCACCAAAAATAATGCTTATATTGAGCATATACCCAAGGGCATTATCTTGAATCTGCCGGGTGGTTCTTTTTCTTCGGTCTAGTTTGGGCTTCTGGCTTGTTTTTCCACTCTGCTCAGGCAGCTCTGTCAGTCCCTACCTTATTAACCCTTGAGCCTGTTGGTTAAATTCAAATTTGACAGAGGTATTTGGAGTTTGTGTTTACAGTAGTGTCTGGAGAGATGGGACTCGCTCATGCTTCCATCAAGAGGAGAGGTCAGAACAGTTCAGCCCTCCTGTTCTGTCTGCCCAGCCGCTCACTGAGTGTGGTTTTCTCCTGGCCTAGAGGCAGCGTGTGCTGAGTGGTGCCCAGCTGGCAGTTCAAGAGAGTCCTGTGCACATCACTGTAGGGGATGCAAGACTGAACTGGCATCCTGCAGAAGTAAGTGGGTGTGCAGGAGAGGCGGGTGTCTTGCAATGGTGAGTGCCTGGGGAAGGCAGGGAGCTACTTAGGTGTGTATGTTTAGGGAATACGGGGGAAATCTGGCAAAATTTAAGGTAGGTGTGGTAGATAGGGAAAGTAGTATTGTTGTAGGTGTGTTGTAGGGGCTATGGGGCTGGAGGCTCTGCAGAAAGGAGGAGACGGACAACGTGGATCCATGGGAAACAAGGCTTCATTTTGTTCCTTCCTAGTTAATCTTGGTTTTATTCAGAACAAGTCTTTACATGACATAAGAATTTGTGTACTGGGCAATATAACTTTCTTATTAAACATTAGAAAATGACTGGCATTCTGTTAAAATAAGATTTGATCTTGAGTAGTCTGAAGCCTGTTCAGTTTGGTTTTAGTGGGAGTTGGGTGATATTTCTGTTTATCATTAATTAGAATCAAGCTACTCTGAAAATAAAAATTCTAAGACTAGTATGCTGGTAAATTCAGCCGTGCCAAGGAGTTGGCCTCGCTGTAATGCGTTCTTCAGGCAGATTCCTGGACTTAGAGAATGATGATGTAGTTGTCACTGTCTAGTGTGGGACGATAAACTCTTATTTAATACTATTTGCCTTTTTTTCCATGGCTCTTCAGAAGCACAGAGGCAACACTGAGGCATGTGCGTTCCTAGAAGGACTCTCCTGTGTTGCCAATTCATGGCAATGAAGTCCTGGAAGTGCCTGCTATGGCACATGAGTTGTTGTTGCAGATGAAGTTAATAGCCGTTACCTCAACAGCTATGGAATCAATAGCGTGACCTTCTGCCAGTAATGGAAACAACATAAGCAACTTGAGCTTTTAATTAAAATTGCATTAAATGAGCACACCCAGTTTTTCTCAAATCTTTAGGTAGTGCCTTAATGCAGCGCATCTTCTGACAAAACGTAGCGGAGTCAGAATAAAGCGACTTGTGAAAACTGTAGCTGCTGTACCTCTTGGTGGGACTAACGCTTAAACCTGCGCTTACACTGAGAGGCCTTTATAAAGGCAGGGGGTGTGGGGAGAGGAAATTGGAAATTTGAAAACTTCCTGAAGGCTACGAAACATGTCATGCAGGACTTTGAGAAAAAACAAAGCTGAACACAAACTGCTGATTTTTTGTCTCCTGGCGATTGCTGCTGCAGCCTGATGGCAAATAGCTCATCCAGAGGTCTGGACGTTTCTGTGTCTGCTGCTTGAAGGCTAAGGGATGTATGAAATGTTCAGAAATGCTCAGCTGTTCATTGCATCTCTTTAGAACTTAACACCCTTCAACATCTGGAAATTTCTGTTTTGACATAACCCGTTTCACTGCCATGATAAACAGAGGGATACAAGAATTTAAAATAAATGGCTTGCTTATCCTGTCTAGGCTTACATTTCCCCTAAACTAAATTGGACCAAAAAAAGTCACTTTAAAGAAGAAAATAGGAGTGATTCACATGTATATTACTAGAAAACCATGATGTCCTTGCCTGGTTTTTTATGTACTGTCGTGTGTACTCATGACTAAATGGCAGTTTTCTTGTGTGGCATGCTTGACCAGCTTTTATAGCTGGTTAGTTGTTAGCTGATAGATGTTCTTTCCTTTCCCTTATCAGCTTGTTGTTAAATCCCCCATTTTCCAAAGCATTTTTGGTTTTCATATACCTTGACATTTTCCCCCAAAAGGCGGCTCCCTGAGGATAATAGGTTTAAAGTACAACAATTTTATCAATAGGTCGCTGGAGTTTATCCAGGTAGTTGCATATACAAGTTAGAAATGTTGTCATCCCTCACAGATTTTTTTTTTTGGGTCCAGATCTGAAAATTCCTGAGAACTTAAAAGGAAATCTTAGGGGTTTTGTTGGACTCTTGATGTCGGCATTAGGATTCTCACGCTGGGGCTTTTCTCTGCAGACGCGGGAGGCTGGCAGTTTTCAAAGGAATCTGACTACAGTAGCAAAAAGACAGCAGACATTGTAGGACTTGAGACCACATTAGAGAAATTGGTGATGTTGTGAATTGGAAACAATAAATTCTGGCTTCATGTAGGGCAGTAAGTCACAGGAGGAGATGTGTTATCTGTAGTGCTGAGCAGTGACATGACGTACTGGTCTGGTTTGAAAATGAGGAGGTGGGTGGAGAGGAAGGATGAGAACATGTCACAAGGAAAGTTGTTTACTTTGCCAGCAATTTTCTTTTGCTTCCCCTCCTACTACAGCAAATATTTCTTTACTCTGCTTCCCTCCTTTCTAATCTAGAAGTGACCTTATTTAGTAAATGACAACACGTTATTTCCATGGAAGTGATCATGATTTCTCACATTTGGTAGCTGGCACAAGGGAACAGATGGACTGCAAAGAAGAAACAACGCGTGTAATAATACTTCACGCTAGTGAGAGAGACCTTTTGCAAATGGTAACTCGTGAGTAACTGCAGGACATGTGCAGTTAGAGGGGAGGACATCGATGGTGGTTTTTAAGCGGCATTCTCCTGCACCTTGACTGCCGGCTGATGCCAGCCTTGATTCACAGGTCAGAAGACAGTGGGTGATTTTGGTTTTATTCTTTTTTCGGCCGCAGATTCAGGCTTGGAAGGAACCAGTGCCTCGTGTCCTTTGAGGATCACTGTGCATACAGATTGTGTTCTAGATACGGCTTTGCTTGTGATTTATTGTAGAGTCTTGTTTACATACCCACCAAGCTAGGGTAGGTCTCGCTTCATCAGGGCTGGCTTAATGTTTCTGTGGCTGAGGGGAAAAAAACCCTCAGGTTTATGTCAGACTGTTTGGGATTTTTGTGATTGGTGCTCAGAAAGGCTTTTTGGACGTTCTTTGTTGACAGAAGCAGGTTCCTCCCCTTTGTTTTGCTTAAATAGTTAGATACTATTTCTTAAATTATCTGTGCTTTCACTAACTTGTATCTCCTTTTGCTAATAACCAAACAAGAAATTGGTGCTATTAACATTGGGTTCATTAGAAATAGAATCAAAATGAAGAAAGAATGAAGCTGAAATAGTTAAAGCAGTGAAATTCTGTGCATTCATTCAGTTTTACTTGGGGTTTAAGGAAAGTTGGATTCTTCTGTTTAATGCAGGCTTAATATACTTTTCATAAACTGCATCTGTTGAAAAATGCCAGAGCAGAGCCAGATCCTGAGACCTGGCTTAAGAGTTTTGACAGCTGTACGGGTAGTGAATGCATCTAGAGTTGTTCCTGGGTTGAGGCTAAGAAGTAAGTTGAGAATAAAGTCTCATTTGGGGATTGCAGATAGTGGAAACTGGGAGAAGTTTGAGGGGTCATACTGCCCCAAACCTGCGTGTAGCAGGGTATCTTGTGCTTTCCTTAAGCATTTGCTGCTGGCACTGTCAGACGTGTTCCTGCAATAGGGGAATTGATGCTCTGACCCATATGGTATATCTGTTACTGCGTGCCACACAAGTTGAGGAGGAGACAGAGAGTCAACTTTGGCGTTGTTGAGGTGCTTTGTCAGATTTCCCTTCGAATTTCATCTGCTCTTGCTCTTTTATGCTGGAAAGTCATAGGCTGTAATTACGCAAAACAATGGGCTTGGTTAAAATAAACTTTATTTCTCAGGTGCACAGAAATGCTAAGCTAAAAGGTTAACATTTCGCTTCCTTTCTGCCTTGTTCTTTTATCTCCCTGGAAAAAAAGCAGTGGACTTGCTGCATTACTTCACTGCCTGGATGCGTTTCATCAGTGCGCGGTGCAGATGCTATTTTTAACGGTAACTCGAAGGGGTAGCCCTGCTAAAATTACATCATTAATATACACAGCTGAAAGGAAATGGCATAAAACACAACAGTGCCTTAGAAGATTGCCTATTGTGTTTTCCACTTCTGTGGATGAATTATTCAGTGTGCCTCATTCAAGCAGAGATGCAGTCGGACCACTGTATTTGCAAAGCCTTCAGACTTTGTTTGCTTGTAAACCGTCCTGTGGAAGAGTGTAGTAAGTGAACTTTGTCTGCAAAAACAGCAGGTATGAAAGAGGTCTTAGTGGCTCGGGGAGCTCGAAGTTTGTGTTCCTGTCCCTGTAATTAAATGCTTCAGGGATTTGCTAGATACCCAACTACTGCAAAGGATGGTGGGCAACTAGAGCTTTCGACTCCAGCTTTGCTACAGGCGTGTTTTGTTTCATTCTGTGCTGCCTGCTGAAGAATCTAGGGGCAAGCATGGAGATTCAAAGCTTCAGGATTCCAGTGGATGGGGTTTGGGTTGGTTTCTGTTCTTTTTACTTCAGTGCCTGGGCATTCTCACCGCCTTGGCAAATACTAATAGAATGTACTTTGGTCTTCTCTTCCCTCTTGTATTTGCTTCATAGATGTGTTTCAGAAAGTTGTCTAATAGTTGTACAGTATCTCAAAATAAGCTTAAATGCTGAATTGGAACTTTTCTCTGTCTCTTTGAATTACTGGTTAAATCTTGTCTGGGATCCAGGATGAAGGAACAATGATTTATACAAAAAGTATAAAGGGGAACAAGACTATTAAAGCCCCAGACCAGAGACCTGAAAATGTAGAAGGACGTAATTGCCAACAAAAGGGGAACCTCACAGGAGTGGTTGTGCAGAGGGATATTTGTTTCTCACTGGACTAAGCACTTGAATGCATTTGTGACTCTTGGCAAGACTGTATGTACTCAAGACTCTAGATCAGTCCCTTAGTCCGGTGTTTTTATGTAGTATGCTAACTGAGTATTTTTTCATTGTTAACAGGGTTTTCATGCTATAATTTTTTAGGGAAAAAAACCCTGAACTGGTATAAAATGATTTTGGCCTTGCTGCTCATACTTGCTTGCTATTGCAGCCTTAGTCATGAGTCTCAAGATGCTGATAGCTGTTCTCAAAAATGCAGAAAACAGCACGTGCTTATTTACATGAGCATTAAACTATGCTGGCCTGGAGTAGCTGTCTTTCGAACAAGACTAGCTGAGTGTATTCATGTGCCTTTGAGTTTGAAATGCACGTTTCTGCTCTATTTTTCCTCTGGAGTTGGAAACTCTGAACTCCTTTAGGTAGCTGAAGAAATCCTTTGGCCAAGGTTGGAGCAGCCGGCCATCTGATCTCAGCGCTCTGGTGTTTTATCACCAGATTGCCCTTCAAGCCAGGGCGTGCTGGCTGAGCAGCTGCCGCGTTATAATCTCCCTGACAGGGGTCCATCGGTGCCGCTATATGGTTACATCCTGCAGCCCACAGTCTGTATTTGACTGTGCTGCAGGGAAAAAATATCTATAAACATACATGTATATAATAATTAATATATACCCATGTAATATCTGTATATACAGACTTAAGGTCCTGACTTGGTGACTTTTAAGCTTGAAGTGGTGCTGGGCAAATCCTCACTGGATGCAACTGTGATTGATTTCAACTGTAATTGTTTTTATGCGGTGGGGACTGGGTCTTTATTTTAATGGAGTGACAGTGGATTATAATTATCTAAGTGGGACCTTGAAGACTTAAATGAATAAAATCTTGTGCAATGAAGGAAAACTAATGGGAAATAGGCAGCTTTAACTCGGTTCCCATTTCCCGCATCCCTCCAAAAGAGCGGTTTGTTGCTGGTTCACCCAAGGCAGCATCTTGCATTATTTCACTGGTGGGACTGGTGTGTTGGCGTGAGACTCTCTTTGTCCATCTGTATTTAGGACACTGCTCAAAACTTCAAAGCAAATGCCAGCTCAGATTCCCAGCTGCGGTGACTACCTGAATGTGTCATGTTTTCCCCATCTGGTTTCCTCTCAGGGTGCTTTGGCGAGGTTTGTACTCTCTTTCTGAACTCAGGGTGAGTGTCTGTTCCGCTCAGACTTCAAAGGCTTCGTCTGCGTTGGGTTTGTTTCCTCTGGTGATGTTTGGGATTTAGGGAAGCCTGGGTTTGCTGGGGTTTGGTACACTTTCAGCACAAAAACTGTGATTAGGAAAAGGGCCTACACTACCAAGAGTGTTTTCCATGGAAAACTGACTTTGCATTTTTAGTTTTGTAGGTAAATATAGCATTCAGATTAGAACTAATCATCTGGCTTGCCTCGGGTTTGCGGGGGTTCGGTGAATTATGTGCCAGAGAAAAGCCTTTTCTAGGGAAGCATAAGACTTGTCTAGGATGAGCTAACCTTCTCTTAAAAATAAGAAACAAAGCCAATTTTGTTTAAAAGTGATCTAAGAACAGTAAATAAAACCCCTTGATCGGATAAAACTAGACTAAATATAAAACGGCGTGTTACTGGGTAAGTAGAAGTATTTATATACAAAGTTGAACATCTCTCTTGATTGCAGAGATATTTTTACAAGCGTGGACTGCGTAATTAGATATGGGCAGCCTGCTTATTTTAATCGCCTATACGGGAATGTACGTTAGTGGTTACTGAAGCTGCCTTCAAACTGAGCGTTTGGGCTTAGGGTCACTTTTGCAGGAGTGCTTTTCGAAATGAGCTGCACATTCCTCCGAGGAGTCTACTCTGGTTAATTCGGAGAAGGAAGATGAGTCATTGGGCTGGATTTCTGAGCAAATCAAGTACACAGCTGGATTCATAACCTACACATGCTTTTCTCAGTTGTATGAAAATAGTTAATTAGATGCAGTTACATGTAGAATTACCCAGCTTGGGGAATTAGGCAGTAAATACATTTCACAAATTAAATTCTGAAGTCCTTTAACAAACAAGCCATTCCCCAGCCCCCGAGCAACAAAAGCTGAGCACACGCTTAATCTCAAACACTGACTAGTGTCTCTGAATTTGTTGCAGGATACCTTCACGGCTTCAGCGTTGCTAGTGTTTACCCAAAATCGTGCTTGAAAATGCCAAAGTGTTTCCATGGTGTTAAGAAACATAGTTAAGGATTCCTTTTTGGATGCGTTCTGCCTGACAGAGGTACCTCTAGAGCTACTTGAATCAAGGAATATGTTTTACCTGTGGCTCAGTGGTCCCTAACTACTGTCAAGCTCCTGCAGCCTTTCTTGGCTCTGCATCACGGCTCTCTTTCTGCTCAGAGCATTATTTCATATATCTCAACAGCATATCCTCGGCAAGTACGTGTTTCAAGGCACAGCACCTGTTTACTGACATGTGTTGGTGCTCAGATTTAGCAAGGCAGTGGAGCTGTTACACAAATATGTCCAATACAGCAGCCCTTTCTGGGTAATTTATTCTGTAAAAGCTTTTTCTGGCATTAGAAAAGAAAAAGGCAACTTGTAAGGCAGTTGTCTGTTCAGTGGCAATGGCAGGCAGTTCAGCAGCAGTAATGCTAAAGTTAGTACTCTTGGCCTGAAGTATTTGGTAAGAAAAACCTTCAAAATTAGTGTTTGAAGCTGTATCTTGATTTTTTTGAAAGCAGCTGGTGGATTCTTCTGGGTTTTATGTTTTCCTGTCCAGATGGGAGTCTTCTCCAGCCTGCAGTGCAGACAGATTTTTGTTTTATTTAAGCTTTTGAATCCAATGAAGTTGCGAAACCGTTCTTTAGGTTGATTGGCTTTTGTGGTTGGCTAAAGTGCTGACAGTATCCTTCAGTTTTACTCAAAACAATGTATGAATTCAATTAAAATCTTAAAAGCTAAGATATACAGACTTTTTTAATATCTGCTTTTTTTGGTGAAAGATGAGAAGGACACTTAGTTGGCAAGTTAAATAAGCCAAATTGAGGCAATGGCAGGAACATGAAAACTACTAGTTTGATCAGAGGTAAGCAATACAATCCCGGCATATTATTGCTTCCTATATGTGGCCAAAAATAAGCTCATGTCCTTGATTTTTAAAAAAGCTGTGTCATTATTTCCTGTGGAATATTGCAGTTCATAGTCATCAGTCTTGCTTTTAAGTTAGAGTAGGATTAACTTGTCACTTGTGGACCCCATTAGGAGGTTGAAGTGGGTCCTAACAAGTCCAACATACCTTAAACTTGAGTTTTCTCCCCTTTGCTCCACAGAACCATCTGTCTTAAAAAAAAAAAATCAATTTAATATTGACTCTTAAGGAACCACAAACTGTTAATCTCAAGTAAAGGCCACAAAGTGGAAACGCAGGGAGCAGCAAGTGATGTGACGTGCTCAGTAACTGCTCACCAGTCGTCTTGGGTCGTGTCCTGTGGCAAGCCCTGCTTCGTCAGCTTCAGTCACAGGAACGGGCGAGAAGTGGAGGCCCCTTTTTGTCCTCTAAATTTTTCCCTCTTTTGTTTTTCTAAATGAAAGCTGTGATGGTAATTAGTGCTGTCTCCTGTGTTCGCCGGGCAGAATTAGTTCCTGCAGGATACTTGCTTTCAAGAATTTGGTAATCAGAAAATGCCTGCTCCTTCTGGAGTCTCTTCAGGAGTGTTTCGGTGATTTTTTTGTATCGCTGTAGTCATTGCGAAGTTCCACAGATCCTGTAAATGCCGTAGGTCTTCTCCCTGGGACGCAGTCTTTGATTTCCTGCATGGGGCAGGCTCCATGGAGTATTTTGAAGGTAGCTGATGTGGGAAAAATAAGCAAAGACCTCACTGTGCTTTCATATCGGCCACAATCCTTCTGCCATCTTTTAGAAGGAGGAGGTAAATGCCGTATAACTTATGGTTCAATTTAAATAGTCCCTAGCGAAAGCAGTAGCTTTATATTTGCATAAAGGTTTGGGGATCACTTAAATGTCCCAATTACACCTCTTCACATGATGTTTTCTCAATCCATAACCACTGTATTCTGTGAAAACATGTTAATATCTTAATAAATTACCCTGCTGTGTCTGGAGAGTTCTGAGGATGAGATGTCATTTCTCTTCACTACTAACATAATAACGAAAGGTCATTCTTACATGACAACTTGATTTAGTGAACTGGAGAGAATTGCTTCATCCTTTCCTGTATTTCACTTTTTCTAGCAGTAAAATAAGATCATTTTCAAAGATAAACACTTATTTCCTTACCTGTTTTCCCTCACTTCTAAGGAAATATTCTAAACACAGTTCTTGACGGTCTTGAGTCAAACCATTTTTCCCCCTCTTGTATAGCTACAGGTGGGCAGGCTCGTAGCAGAGAGATGCGCTTGTCGCTTCAGTTAAATTTACTTCTGGTATTTTTTAATTGTTTGACACACATACATTTTAAGAATATATGTATGTCCTGCCTTTTCTTGTTCTTCCCCTCCCCAGAAGCACAGTTTCTGTAAGTATGACCATAACATACCAGCGAGCATCTCGTATTACTCATTATTTGGCCTCTGGCCATCAATATTTGGGTGCAGATTGGGTATCTCTGAAAATGAACAGTTTGTGTGTGAGTTAATGTGTCATGAAACGATCCAAGGTGTGCTTTTCGCTGGTGGTTGAATGGAGCAGAGTTCAAGTTGAATGGTGTCACTCATTCTTTTAGTAGTTAGTGCTTCAGAACCTGTTAGGTCCGAGTTTGAAAGTTTGAAGTGAGGCTTTGGGGGCACTCTTCCAGTGAAACCTTCCTCTGAAGAAGCCTCAGGGCCGGATCAACAGTGCCAGGTCTTTCTTGGCTTTAATGACAAAACTATGACAAGCTAATATTGTGGTTCTCTGCTTTGTTGAAAGGCATTTTGGTAAATAAACAGGAGACTGACCTCATGTTTATTTACTAAATTTGAGGTCTTGGGGCATATCATTAGCTCCAAGTTCTCGGCAACCTGAAAGATGCTGATCACTACCCAAGCTATTTAGATCTCGATTCTCACTAATCTGCTCATCCTACAGACTCTGGCCAACCATTTCTGTATGTGCTTTGAAAACGCAATATTTGGTTCTGCAAGTTTTCTTCAGGCCTCCAGTATTCCAGTTGATGAATAACTCGAGTTTTGAGAAGTAGGAGGCTAGGGAAATAAAATAAATTTAGCTGATGAGAAAACTCTAGTCTTGTATGTTTGTAGCAGAAGAGGATCGGTGTATTTGCTGGTAAGAAGAGTGTATCTTAGTTTTTTCTTCCTTCTCCATCAGAACCTAGATAAAAAGCTTTAAAAAGATCAGAAAGCAGGAAGCTTTCTGAAAAACAAGCAAAAAAATAAGTCTTAACCTGATAATTATAGGCAGTTTCTCAGCTTCAATTCAATTGATTGGTTGTTTAAAGAAAAAAAAAAAAACAAGCCCAAACAACCAAACTTTGTAATTTCCTGTGCTTTGTTGCCATAAATATCCTTTGGAACTAGCAAATAAACTGTTTCTTCTGCTTTCCTTCTCTTTTGCCTGTATGTATGGGAATATGGGAATATAAATACTGGTGGGTTTGAGGGTTGAGTGGGGAAACAGTGTGGGGTTTTGTTTCCAGTTTTTGTGCAGTCACTTGGGATTACCTTCCCATGTCCAGTGGACACCAGTAGTTGAGTAATGCTGCTTTTGAAGTACTTCTTTCAGGAAACCAAGAGGAGATGGCGTGTTAAAGTCTTGGTGTTGCATTTTTGGTTACCACTTCTGTGTAAACAAGGATGTGGAAAGTATGTTGTTAGTTCCCTTTTGTTAGGTAGCCCTTTTCAGCAGAAATTGGAGTTGCTGTGTTTGAGTGCTTGCTTCCATGAAGGCACAAATTCATGAATAAAAATGAATAAATCTTTAAATCTAGAAGCATCAATTATGATTATGTACTTGGCCTCCTCTATAACACAAACTAAAGGGTTTTACTTACGGTTTTTTTCCTCCTCAAAAATAAAGCATTTCTGCTTTTTTGTCAAGTGCTGTGTCTCAAGAGCTGCGTGGTCTTATGACACTCAAATTTTACCACCTCAATGCTGGAGAACAGTATTTCCATGCCAAGTGCCACACAAACAGAACCTACATGCAGTGATTTAATAAAAAGGAAAATGTTTAGGTAGGTAAGGAGTAGGAGTTACTCTTTCAGACTGTGTGGTAAATTCCTCCTCCTAGTTTCAGTGTCATTCACCTTACAATTGCTCAGCTCTCGTGATGTGCTTCTGGCTTGCAGCCTTAGCTGTAGTTTTCATCTAGTGTTGTACAGAAAAAGCTCTCAACTCATGGCTTTTTTATTTTGGTAAAGAAAACTGCTTGGGGAAAAAAATGCTGTGTAAGCTATTTGTGAAATCAAAGGAAAAACTTACTGGTACAAATTATACTGGTATGCACAGTAAACTGGTGAAGGATGGAATGGGTGTTTAATTTAGAGGGCTGGTGTTAGTGCTGAAATACTGGGTATTGTGAAAAAGGGCCAGCCTTCAATCAACACTTGTGATTGAGTTCTCTTACGTTTTTCAGGAGGAACACAAACAATTGTCAGTGGGGGTTGATACCTTGATCTGCCTCGTCCTTTTACAAGTTAACTGTGCCTTGATCCAGAAGTTGAAAAAAGGGAATTATTAAAAAAAAAAACAAACAACAAACACACACAACCTCCAATGGGATATTGAGGTGACTTCCAAAAATGAAGTCTTTTCCACTCTTGCCCACATCCCCTCTATGTTTTACCCGGACCTTGACCTGCTGGGAGTAGCTAGTCCTAAAGCGTTTGAATTGGGGTTTCACTTCATGTAGCTGCTGACATTTGGGGAGGAGGAGGGTGTCCAAGATCCTGCTCTTTCAGAGGGAGAGGCAGGTCAAGGGCTGGCATCAGGAAAGCCAGAGGGTTTCATACCTGGGTGTGAGGAGCGGGGAGGGGTTGCCTGTGCCTTCACAGAAACACTCACTTGGTCGGATGACAAATGCACTGATATCAGGCAAACGGGTAAAAAAAATCACAGGCTGGAAAAGGAAAACAGAACTGAATGAAATGTCTTCAAACTCGCTGCATCTGGTTTACCTGGATGTCCTGGAACGGGGTGGGGTGGGAGCGCAGTTTGAAAAGATCACCCGGTTCCTGAGGGCTGTGATCTGCGGTTCTGCCTCTGTGCTGTAGTATTTCAGATGCAAGCTTCCTTCCTTGCTACAGTTCTCAGTACCGGTGCAAACTCCAGGAAGAATGCTTCTGGTTTGTGTTTAAAAGCAAGCAGCACATAAAGTAGTAATAATCATTTTAAAAAAGCCCCTAGGAAATTTGTTACAGAAAAATCGCTGTGAGTGGATGAAGATGTTTCTGTACCATCTGCTGCCCTTTCGAAGTCGAGTTCAGCAAAAGACCAAAGGTTCAGCTATTGAACAAGCCCATTCCTGGTGCCTACGAACGAATGCTTAGCGTTGTGTGGCTGCGTCCTCTGAGCGGTGCCGCAGCCTCGAGGGCAGCCTCTCCTACAGCCCTGGAGTTCTACAACCCTCCTTTGTATTTCGCTCGCTCTTTCCTATGTCGTTTGTCATCTCATCCCGCTGTTTCGCTTACCTGCCTTCATTTCCCAGATAATTATGGCTGAATCTCCGTGACAAAAAGTCTCCTGTGCCCCTCTTGCAACCCTAGCAGCGAGGGAGGCGCACACGCACACACAAGCGCTTCTCTTGGCTCCTTTCACAGGGGAGGGCTGGGGGAGAGGAGCAGACAGCAAGGTACGTCTCTGGGCTCTTGTCTCGTGGCTGATACCTGCCAAGCTGCTCCGGTCAGTGCCTGCCCCGTGCACCACAGCAAAGCCTAACGTGGAGAGCGGAGCTGGACTGCTGGTGGATGAGTTCCCGTTGATTAGTTCCAGACCGAAAGCTCAGGTTCAAAGGAGTGCAAATACATGCGCTCTGGCTGTCTCCTGAATTGGAAACGTTAACTTTTTGTTAACCCTTTGAGTTGGGAAGCATGAGTTTTGCTGAATGCAGCATCCTGAAAAGACAACAGTATCATGCGTCCTTAATTCTGTACTAAGCTTTTTCTGGTCATGGCATCATTTATAGTGATATTGGGTGGAGTCAGCTCTTTGAGCAATTTCCTATGCTTTTGAGAGTAAATACAGTAAAAAAAAGTCTCTTTTTTTTTTTTTTTTTTTCTTTAAATAATTTGTTACTGGCAAATTTAATATCCACTCACTCCTGCTTGGTAGATGGCACCTTTTTCTTCCTGAGTTTTCTATGATTGATTGCTCTGAATAAAGTTAAGCTTCATGGTAGGTTTAGGAAGGCTATTTTAATAAAATCAACCGCAAGTTAAATAATATGAAGAGTAACAAAAACATACAACTTGACAAATTAAACAGGAACTCCAGAATTTTTAAATGGATGATATTTTTCAGCTTGTTGGGAGAAAATTACTAGAGCACTTTGTATAATATCAGAAATTAGCCAGTCAGTTGTCCCTAGAAGCATATTGCTGCTGCACAGTGAACTGTATTTCATGCTCTAGAACAGACCGAATCTTACGAGATTCAGTTTCGGATCCCTGCAGTCAGTGCAGAAATATCTACCTAATGGTTCACCGTGCTAATTGCAATCATTTTCCAGAGGATAAATTCACTGCAGCAGGTTATATTAACTGAACAAGTTCAGAACAGAACTCTAGCGTGAAAAGGTCACGTAAGCGTCAGCACAACAAAATCCAGGAGGTGATTTAGAGTTTGTTACTAACCCACGTAGTAGAACAGAAATGGCGTTATTTTATATTGATAGGTCATCCTCTGTCGCTTCCATCGCTGCCGAGGGCTAACGAACAGATAGGTGGTGTTTGAATACTGCAGGAATGCCAGTGGTAAGAACAGCTTCAGTAAAGTGACACTGGATTTGCTGTAGAGGCCAAATGTTAACTAACACTTGCTGTGTCTTTCTGGCTTTCTTTGTCTCACTCCAAAAACAGATGATGCAGCAGTTGACGCTAGGCTCTTTGCTCATCCTTCAGCTGTTTCACCAACAGTATAGCGATACCCCCTCTCAATATCCACTTTACAAGCGATACCCCCTCTCAATATCCACTTTACAAGTTCTTTCTAATCACAATTCTGGAGTACACATAATTCCAATCACTATTCAGTGTATTTTAACCGTGATCACAATTAAGGGTGCCCTGAATTCTTTTAAATAAGTGTGCCAAGGTAGATTGTTCTTGAAATGGCAAGAAAACCTCCGAACCATGTGACTATTTGACTCTTCGTGCCACTACATACTCTCTAGATAGCTCATCAATATCTGGCACGCGGAAGATTTATTCCTGCGGCGCTCAGCATGTGGTGTAGCAGCGCGGTAGTACTGTAAAATCATTTCAGAAGCGTGAGAGGAATCCACTGGAAAACTTTTAAGAGGAGCAAGTCTCTACAAAAAAGCATAATATGCAGGAGAAAGTAGTGAGTAATGAATTGACATTATTCATGAGCTCAGGGATTTATGTTGTTGTCATTGGGAATTACGTAGAGAAGGAATGGCAGAGATGATCATAAAAGGAATGTTAATTCTGTATTTTAAAGACAGGCTTGAACCTTATAGATCTATTTAAAACTTGCCAGTTCTAAAAATTTCAACTGCAAATAAGTAAGACTCAAAGAGGAGGTCTTTAAAACAGCCAAGCCCTAGGTTGTAACATTTTTAAACCAACAGGGTGCAACAAAACATTTTAAATGGCCACCATAAAGACTTCAGCTCATGATTGTGTTAAGGTAGAGGAAAATCGAGCTCCAGCCGGGCAAGAGGGTGGCTTTGGCTGAAGCCTCGCCGTGGGGAACAGGGAGATGCGAGGCTGAAGAAACAGGTTGCCTGTTGCAATGCTGTCGCTGTGACTTTTGCACTGCAATTTGTCAGGCAGTTGTGTTATGAGGAAGTTACATGTGATAAACAGGTTGGAGTCTTACAGGTAATATAGCTCATAAATAGTCTTGAAAACAGGTAAGCATCTTGTAAATGGTGATTCCCCAGAAACAAAATGGTACAGCTCTGGGTTTTGCTTGTTAGAACCACTGCGTGAAAAGACAACATACACGGCATGCATCCCTCCAGCATCAGTCGCTTGGAGGTAAAATTCTGGAGACTTTGAATTTTTAAGCCGATGTATGTTGGCTTTTCCTAAGAAAAAAATCTTCTGTGTGTGTCGCCATGCGTGCAGTCAGACGGCAGGAGAAGTTTGCAAGAGAAATAGAAAGTCGGTAAAATAATCTTCATGAAGTGGAGCATGGTGGAATTTCTGATTTGGGAAATAAGAGTCTCCAAGAATTTGGCACATCAAGTGTCTGATGCGTAAAATCCTGTCGTTAAAGGCTGCGTGTCGTATGTGGGGATGGAAGCAGTGACCCGTACTGTTGTTCAACCCTTTCCACAGCAAGATCCTGTTTTTACTTACAACTTACTCAAACTGCAGTAATTGAGGCTAACATTTTCCATGAAACAGCAGTCCAGGAGGAGTCGTGATGTCAACACAGCAGTCAAAACACACTAGACTCCTTGCAAAATCAGCCCCTGAAAACATGGAGACTTCTGCCCGTCTTTCGTTTCTCCGTGTGCCAGTTTTCCCACGGAGCGATGGTGTTTGCGACTTGATGTTATTAAGATAAATCCACGCGTGTTTGTCTGGCGTTCTGTGGTTACACCGATGAGCGGGATGATAAGGCTGGGAGGAAATAAAGAACTTTGCCTTTAGTCTGTTGCTTGGGTGCTGGTTGGAACAAAACCTCGCTGAGGCTAGAACTGAAAGCCTTCCTATCACCCGAAGCATCGCCGCATGCTCTCGGAGCAACTCCTGGCACTACCGAGGAGCCATCCCTTCTGCCTGCATTTAAGAATATCCTCCTCATTCTTCTTCTCTCTTTGCTCTTTCATAGTGAGTGTTGAAAAAGTGGAATTAAAGGGACTGGCACACAAGAAGAATGAAAGAAACGTTGAATATTCCTTTGAGGTAAGTTTTGGTGATTGGGTTGTGGTTTTTTTTCGCTATGACAGAAGGGAGGATAATGCGTAAGGAGGAGTTAAAGAAACTCTCAAACTATTGTTAGATCCCAGAAATTGGTCAAGTGGAGCTCCTTTGGGATAAATGGTAGTCGTATTTTTCAGTCAGTGATCTGGAAGTAGTTGTAAGTGGCTGTTGATGAACAGTTGTGGATGCTGCAGAGATTGGCTGGTAAGTGGGACACGGGCCAAACCCAAATGTACTCGCTCTAATGCAGCACGTTGTGGCAAAGTAACTATTTAGGGGAAAATACCATGCCACACTTACAGAATGGTTATCTGTGGGCTGGAATGCAGAAGCTAGCAAGAATTGAAGTCTTAATCGGGACAAACGAGAATTCAGACTCTTAGGGCGCTGCTGCACGAAGGGAACGGAGGTCGGATGGTCACTTGTCTTTGCCCTGAGCATTGAGGGGAGAGTGAGGCTGTGGCGTATGGTTCAGGCCTTACTGGTTTTAAAAGGGATGTGGAAGAGTACGGAAAATAGCTATGGAAATTCTTCAAGGCCTGAGGGAAATGCTATGTAGCGAGAGACGTAAAGAACGGGACTAAAAGATGACTTTCAGTGTCATAGAAAAGCGTTTTCAAAGGGAAGAAAATACTTTATGGTAAAGGGGGTGTTAATGGAGCTGAAAAAGGCGTGACAGGAACAGTTTGAAAATTGAAGCCAGGCTAATTCAAACTGGAAGTGAGAATAGTTTCTTTGGAATGAGAGCGGTTAGCCACAAGCTGCTAGGAGAAGCGGCTGCCTCCCTGTTTTTACGCAGCTTTCGGAGGTTCGGTCATCGCTCACCATTTCTGGGGAGGAATGACTTCATTCCGTGAAACCTTGTGTTAATAGCGGAGACTGGATTCTGGGCGCTGGCGAGAAGGAATGACAAACTGCTTTTCTCCCGTCTCATTGGAACGACGTATTCCAAAATTCAGAATGCAAAGCCCAGAAAATGTCTTTGGTTTGCTTAATGAGGCGACGGAGCCAAACAGTTGGTGAGAAAAGGAGAACCCGAAAGAAAACGGACAGTAGAATTTCAATTATCTACAACTTTTACCACAAAGAAAAAGTTACTCTTTAAAACTACCACCCAAGACAGAGCATCAGTCCAGCGTCTTCTTGTGATGCTGACAGTGTTAACCTCTGCCTGACTTGATTCACAGATAATGTTCTGAATTTTCTGAATCCCGTTGATCCAAATGTCATCAATATTAGAAAGCTTTTTGCAAGGGGTTTTAAAAATCTTTATGAAGTATGCGGTTGTCTGGACTCCAGTTACATGTTAGAATGTTGTGAAACATCTTTTCCTATTACAAATTTTCCTATAAATACCAGAAATTACTTTTACCAGTATTTCACTTGACATAACTGAAAGGAGAGCGTTTAGCTCAGCTAATAAACTGCTGTTTGCAGGGTTAGAAACCCAACTATGAAATGTTTTGTTTAGTGGCTTGGGAATAGGTCAATAGATAGAGCGATTGAGCGTTTTCAGCATCACTTCGCAATGCTATTGTTCCCTGCATTTACGGTCCACGGTATTGAAAATTATAACAAGTTAGTGAAATGTAAGTCCTAACAAATGTCGAGTTATTACAAAACTAGAAAGAAAGAGAAATTTCTCCTATGTTTTCTGAAATTCCTCATGAATCTAAAGAAAGTATTCGTTTATCACCAACTTCAAAAAAACCCCAAACAACCCCACAGGCTTTGTAAAACCAGAAACTGCTCAAGTTTTCTCCCTTCTTTTCTTTTTTTTTTTTTTCCCCCCTTACTTTTTGTGTAACAGCTCTGCAGAGAGGAAATTCCTTCATTATGTAATGTATTTTGAAATGCTCTCCTCTCACCAGTCTTTTTGGCAGCATTCTGACGGCTGGAAAAAACTTTGTGTATGTTTTCAGTTGTCATTGAAACTGGTGTCATGTGAGAAGATGGTCTCCTGATTCTTAAACACATAAAATCAGCTTCTTCCCCTGTAGGACCGCTGAAGATCCATGTGCCTTCCAGACGCCTTGAATAGGTATCTTGAGTCTGAAGGGACTTATCGCTGGCCAGTCTCCTGCTGATACTCTTCGTGCCAAGAAATCCTGACTTTTGCCTCAGTTCAACTATTCCTCTACCAAGCAATAAATGCCTCTGTATCTAAGAATGTAATGACTTCATGCAGAAAGCGTATGGGAAGAGATACGGGCCGATTTCCTTCGGCTGGGGCATAGACAAGATGGTGTCTGGAGAGCAGAGCTAGAGCAGGCTTCGTTTCTAAGGTTTCGCCTTTTTTTTGCAGCGGGGTGATTTGCTGCCATCTTCAACTTGGCCTGGCATATGGAGTTGATTAATTATAAATAGGCACTGTTGTGCTGTGGTGAGTTGTTCACGTCGTACATCAGATTCGACAAACCAGCTGTTTTCTTTAACAAGACTAAGAAAAAAAGAATTTCCATTACTTAGTAGTCTGTCCCTTAATACTGGATGTCTGCAGTGTGCAGTGGCTGTGTAAACTATGAAGGGCTTTTTGAAGCATTCAGGATAGTTATTAAGTACAATAACAGCAAGAATCGGGCAGCGAGGCAGGACTGAGTAATAGCTACTTGTGAACAAACCCGAGTTTTTCCTTATTGATGTCACACGTTACAAACTTTCTTGCAGTCTGTGGGGGACGTTTGATACCTATTGTTGATCTTTTGGAACCAAACTTAATTACTAAACTGAACCCTTTTTACTTCCTAAGGTCCTGTGGTCTGATTCTTCAGTGACATTGGTAACCAAATCTTCCTCTGAAGTGACTGAATTTATTTCAAAGGTAAAGGAGATATGAAAAATACTTTGAAAACGGACAGATGTTTTGTCCCTCGATGTAATTTTGTTCAATGACATTTTTCAAAAGGTGCTGAGCTATTACAGATTGAATTTCATACTGTTTGTCTTCTAAATTGCTTTGTCTTGAATCTCACATGAGCAACAAGTCATCTTTTCACTTACTGTTGGTAATGTACTCCACCTTTAGCTATCTCAGCTGTATCCAGAAGAAAACTTGGAGAAATTCATTCCTTGCCTAGCTGGTCCAGATTCATTTTACCTAGAGCGGAACCACATGGACCTGGAATCGGACCTTAGGTATGCTGGCTTTGTTGTGGTGGGGGGTTTTTTATCTTGACACTTGGCTTTTTTTCACCAAGTGGAAGAAAAAAACAGGAAATAGAAATTTTATGTTCATGCTCTAAATTACTTCCAAGAAATTAGAGCCTGATCCTAAGCGTTATTTCTTGATGTCCTACTAATTCCAGTGCATAAGAATTTTTCAGGAATTCTTTCTTCAGAAATACAGCTGGTAATAATATTCTGTATTAATCTTCCTGGAGAGCTGACATTTCCTCATTCCTTGTTAAAAACAAATAGAGGATCATGGGCTTTGCAGAAGGTTGGTTTGGGCTCAAAAAATAGCCAAAACCGCTTTAAAAAAACCCCTAAAACTCTGGAAAAAAAACAGTTGCCTGAATAGTCATACTCCTGTATTGAGGGATGGGTTGTGGGGATTTTATTCCCCGCCCTTCCCTTTCACAAGAGTTCTTTATTGTCTCAGTTGTCTCAGTTGGTTGTGGTGTTTATTTTACTTTAATTTTAAGAAGGTAGGTATTATAGCCATTAAATTTTTGGAAGCCGTTAACAGCTAAGACATTTCTGAAGCCTTAGGTAGTACCTCCTCACATTATCACAAATCACTTGGCCATTATCTAAGCTAAAGACCATTTTAAAAATCATCAGCTGTGGCAGGTCACATCAGCTCGTTCTTTCTAAACGCTGAAATAGTTTTGCGAGGAAAATTCGAGGGACTTCACTTATTTTCAGCTGCTACTGTCTGTATCTATGCAAAGTATTAACTTTTAAAATACTAATTAATTTTTGTTAGAGCTTCTGCTAAACCCCTGTTTTCCCCCAAGTCAAGGCAGACTTTTGTCCGTTGGCAGAGCCACAGCAGATACTGTTTTTCCGGAGGCAGAGCCAGCAGGTCCCTGCCTAGGTTCTCTGTCAGGGCAAACAGCGTTGCCATTTCAAACAGCCCCTTCTGTGCTCTGAGGACCACAGCCTGTTGCTGAGAATTAGGAAGGGGGAGAGAGGATGCGTGTGGCTGCTGCTGCTGCTGTTCAGCGAGCAAGTCTGCAAATCTAGGTTAAGAGAGCAGCAATCTGCATTTACGCAGCAAGGCCGGTATCTGTGGAGCAGAGAAAGGAGCTGTTAAGTGCTGCGTACTTGAAAAATTCAGAAATGAACTGTGATTTTTCCAGGTGGAAAGCCCGTTTGTGTGTGGGTATAGCCGAATTATTTTTTTTACTCAAAGCCTTTTTTAAAATGACAAAGATACGGTCAAAACGCTGTCTTTTTTAAACAATTTCCCATGCATTTTCAAATCGATGGCAAAAGGCAGGTGGCAACAACAAGAAGTTCAGGCGTGTTGGTAGAACACGCTTTATGCGTTGCAAAGTTTTTAGGACGTTGCTGGTTTTTTCCCAGCAAAAGAGGCACAGCAATCCCAGGGAAAATGTGACATAAGTTTTACAGCCTTTTTCCCCACACTGCCAGACTCTGCATCTGCTGTTTATCTCGGAGAGGAGAAAATAAAATAACAGATACATCTATATTTTCTGGTCTTCAGGTTTGTGAATTCGAAAGGAGATGTTCAAGTTTATATTTGAACATTTTCTGCCTTAGGAGTGTTCGGTGTTCCTGAATTAAGCATCTTTGCTGGAACGCTAAACGTGTGTCAGTAGTGTTAGGGATAAGAATATCCATACGTTTCAAGCCTACTTTGATTCAGAATTGGATGGTGTTATTAAATTGGAAGGTCTTTTACGTTTTAGTTTCACAATTTCAAATGCAACGTCAAAATGTCCTGTACAGTCTACAGTCATGATTGCATCGGCAGCTGCCATCAAGTATAACGGAACGGGGGTTTTGTTTGCTTTTGATGAACGTGCAGGTATTTGGCACCATTACCTTCCCATGTGGTGAAAAATGACCACGTTAGAAAGTTCTTCAGCACTTCATCTCCTTCACAGCAGCTTCAGACTTCAAGTAAGTTTGGGTAAAGTTTTTAAATGAGGTTTTTTTGTACTGATGTACGTTTCAGAAACCGATGCCATTTGTGACTCCTGTTCTCCGTTTTCAGATCCTGGCAACCCCTCCCTTTATAAAGTAGGAACTACGCTGGGCACGTCTGGAAGGTGAGATACTTATTTTGTTCACCTTTGTTCTGGTTAGTTGTAAAACCCCGTGACATGGGTAATTCTCTGTCGCCCCTTGGGGATTTATTTGCGGCTGCGCTTTCATATTCATCCGCAGAAGACATTAAGAAATTCTAGCCTCAGTGTGCAGCCTGCCCAAAACAGACAGGTGGTGGGAATATTGGTGTTCGGTACTACCAGCATTCCTAGTCTTGTCATCGCTTCGTTCTTTACGGGCCTTAAGAAAACGCATCTTACAATAATAACTGCAAGAGCTCAGTAGAGGTAATGGCTCGAAGAAAGGTTTTGCAGTGAGTTGATCGCAAAGACAACGAAACTTAGGTAACAGGCAGTTTGCAAGTCAAAATATAACGTGATATAATGGCTGGAAATGGAAGATAGAATTCAGCTTCAAAAATAAAGGATATAAAATGTAATTTCCATTGGAGCAAGCTTTCTAGCATCCTGACAGAATCTCTCGTCACTGGCGGTTATGAAATCAGCAGTGGCTCTCTGGTCCTAAGAAACGTGTGCGTTCAGGGAAGAATTTAGGGAAACCTTTTGACCAGCAGTCTGTGGGAGATGAGATCAGACGATTGCAGCGTTCCTGCTGGCAGAAAAACCCGTGAACGCCCGTTCTAAGCAGCGTTTCTCAAAACGTTTAAAGCTGTAACTACCATTTGGCATCAACGCCTCAACGCTGAGCGGTGGCGATGGATGATTTCTTTGTGATCCGCCGCTCGCCGCCAAGGTCATGACGGTTTCGATCACATACTTAAAGGGAATAATGATCATTCGAATTGTGGGCACAGATCTGGCCATCCCTAGGATAAGCCTTCGCGGGCCAAGGCAGACTAGACCATCTCCGAAAGGGTTTTTTCTCTCTGCCGCATGTTTGAGTGTTTCCTTGTACAGCAGGGCTTTTACTTTCGGAGGGAGGAAGGAAACCTCTTCCAAGGGAGGTAGAAGTCAGCCTTGGGAAAAGGAGGAAAGGAATTCTTTTGCCTTTTGTTAGGATTTAGCAAACTCAAAACTCATTCTTTTAAGAGGCAATTTTCATTTTCTCCAACAAAAGCCAGAGCCCTCCAAGGAGCCAATATTGTGGGTTATTTTTCCACTTCCTATGTAAAAAAAAAAAAAAAAAATTCCACAGGATTATATTTGGGCTTCTTTTCTTCTTTTTAATAATGCAAAGCTGAACCATGGCCGTTCTCTCTAAACCTTTTTTAAATCACAGAGAGGTAGTAGAACATGTATTATCTCCGATTACAGAAGGAAACCTCTGCTCGAGCTGAAGAGAAGGCTTACTGTTTGCCGTAAAGTGCCCTGGTTTTGTTGCGCTGTTGGGCAGTGTAGGTACTTGCACCAAACAGTGCAGGTTTTACCAGAAATCCTGGAAGTGGTAGATTTGCGTGGCCGTAGCGGCTGAACTCTGGATTCAGTGTGCTAAATGAAATTACGTTACTATTTTGCAGACCTATATGTGGAGTGGCTGGCATTCAGGCTTCTCAGAATCATGTTCAGCACTCGGCTGCTGCTCCCGTTGCACTACCCCACTGTTCCCATGCAGGAGGTACTGGCTCTTCGCTGGCCTATCGCACCCAGATGGACGCCTCTTCTTCACCCATGTTAATGTCTTCCAGTCCACAGACCCCTCAGACACAGGAGCAAAACGGGATCTTAGACTGGCTCAGGAAACTGCGGTTGCACAAATACTACCCTGTCTTCAAACAGCTCACGATGGAGAAGGTAGGGCAGTAGATTAAGAAAAGGGAGGCGGCTTTTAAATCGTCCTTCTGTTCCCTAGCGCGGAGAGAGGGGCTGCAAGCACCTGCGTTGAGAATTGCCAAAGTCATTGGCAAACGCTGCGAAGGGTTGCTCTCTCTTGAAGCAGTAATATTTGGATGAAAACCTTCTTTCTATTTCTGAGCAGCGCTGTGTCCGGAGCCTGGGCTGTCCGACAGCTGCCGCCTGTTTCAGAATTCTTCGCTGGATGCTTGAAGATCCAACATGCGTGTTGCCTTAGGAGCTCTGCTTTGGCTCCCTGTTCATCCCTTTGATGTGCAGTAGATAACTAAAATTTGTTGGGTTTTTAACTTCTGCTGCTTGATTGATTTTGCTCCCCAAATGGGTAACTTACTTTAAAAAATAGATTCCCCCCGACTTCTGACGTGAACGTTAGCGTGCGCACGTCCCTGCAAGTGGATGTCAGGTTTTGGTTTTCTCTGGAAATTCTTGTGGAAAAACAATCACTTATGTATCTGCGCAGTAGAGAGTCACGAATGATACCTATGTGTGCTGGATTTTATCTAAATAGAACTCCAGCATTTACCCAGCTCCGTCTGTGAAATTCATGGCCTCCTGGTGTCTTTGAGCCTCGAACGCCCTCCAGTGGAGTAAGAGCTTAGGTTGAGCCAGGTCTAAATTGGGCTGGCTCTGTGCTGGTTATAGCATGTTGTACGTATTTTAATTATAAGCTGTTACCAGAGTCTTCCGATTTGATGTTCTTCATCATGCGAGGGGAGATACATAGTGAGGTTTTTGGAGTATATTTTCCAATCAAACAGCAAACGAGCCATCATGAGTCCACTGAGTGGACCGTGACAATGACTGCACGTTGATTTCTGTGTTAAATGACACAACTAGGAAAACTAGAGTGATTTTTTTTTAAGAGAAACAGCTCCTCAAACTCCTTTATAGCACAAAGTTCTATTTTAATATGTACACAAATTACTTCATCTTTTGTGTGAGTAGTTAATATAAGCACACACCTAATTAAATTTAATCTACAGATGTTCTTTCTTTCATGCCAGTCCCCCACACTTCCATTCTACACTGATTCTATAATTTAAAACTGAAGTAGAGGGTTTCTTTGAATTAACATATGTTAAAAAAACGTCTTTAAAGTTGCCTTTCTGAATTGATCTGTACTGAAAATGTAAATAAGAATATTTCAGGCTGTAAAACTAAGCACGCATTTTTTTCTTTACAAGTTTCTGAGTCTTACTGAGGAAGATCTGAATAAGTTTGAATCCCTTACCATGGGAGCAAAGAAGAAGCTCAAGACCCAGCTAGAGCTGGAGAAGTAAGTGGGGGGGGAACCTGTCTTTTAAGGTCGTAAGCTACGTAATGCAGATTTCACACCGGTCTTTGCTTTCCAGACCATAAACCTACCAGGATTCCCACCTGTAAACCTGGATAATGCTTATCTCCCTTCCTCTGCAGTTGCATTGGTTACTTGGAAGAGCTCTTGAAACGGGGGCTCGCTGGGTAATATTTAGTGCTTACGGGTTTCCTGTTGCCTGTTGGGGGTTGTGGTAAGGATAACCAAATGCCAAGAATTTGTGTTTTAAAGGGAATCAGGCCAGCGAGCCCTGAGCTGTAGGGTTTGCAAGCTCAGGGGGATGCACACGGAAAGTCAGGATGCCCAGCAGGGCTTTTTTCTTCGTAAGACCTGACAATTTGCTGGGCTTCCAGTCAGCGTGGACGGAGCCCAGCTACTTTGAGAGCTTCTTTGGTGTCCCGTGGTGACCCAAGCTGTGGCTGCTGCAGGTGCTCCGGCCTCTGCTGACTGCCAGAGCTGGGGTGCGGGGTGCCAGGTGATACCCTTACAGGATCTGAACTTTGTATGGGGACCAACCACGGAAAGGCAGGGCTGTTGCAGGCAATCCCAGGAAGATCACAGCTTTGTGTGAAGGTGATACAAAAAAAGACCAGTGCTCTGTGCAGTATTAATAGCCCTTTGGGGGAAACTGATGCAACAGGTTGTCCTGGGTTTTATATCTCCCCTTCAGAGGGAAATGTTTATTCTGAAGCTACTGCAGTTACTTAAAAAGCAATTAAAAAAATCCAAATCCATGCCCATTTATCAAAGCTCCTGGACAGCGTTTTTCATCAGCCGTAGTTTTTCCAGAGGGTGTTTGCAAAATGAAAACTTGGGACTGCCTTTGGCTTCTCTGTGGGTTCGGTGTGCGTGGCGAGGTTTGGGGCGCGCTTGCGTAAGGCACGATGGAATTCAGTCACCATTGGGTGATGTTTGGCCTCGCACAAATAAGAGCAGTGGTATTGCAGCCAAATGGCAAATAATCCAAATGGAACTGCTGGCAAGAAGCTGTGGTCAAGACTGATGTGAGTTCCACGTGTTCCCATTTGAAGTTAGCTTAACATCTAGTGGATTATTCGGTGGCTTTGTCCGCTTCGTTCAGAAATCGATTTCTCTGTTGTTGCGCTTTAGCCCGTTTCTGTTTCTTCATACCTTTCTCCATCACCCTATAGAGAAAAATCGGAGAAACGGTGCCTAAACCCCACAACACCTTCTTCAGTTACCAGCAGCGGCGTGGCGAGGGTTCCCCCTACTACGCACGTAGGGCCTATCCAGAGTATTCGTGGCAACCACGCTGCAGGTAAGCAGGGGGAGCAGAGCACGCTGTGGTGCTCTCGGGGCTGAGTATGTCCTTGCACATGAGCCAGCTCGTTCTTACACCGCTTTTTCACCAACCTCTCCTAAGCTTTATCATCCGAAATGTCACTGGTTTAATAGAGAGCGATCAAAAAGTCCGATTCCTGGGTATGTGGGGTGCAGTAACAAGTAGTTTCCTCTTCGTGGCCGCCGTGCGCATGGCTGGCTGCACTGGTCAGCGGCTGTTGCGCCTCCAGACTCCTGCTTCTTAGCTGATGCCTGTCTCTGTAAATCTTGAGCATCGCTGTGTGTTCGAAGGTGTGGTGAAATGGTTGTAACTGGGTCCCGTGGAGTAGGCGTTACCGCTCTCGTTCGCCTTCCCTGACGGCTCGTACACCCTTTATCCGCAGAGCTGCGAGTGGACGTGGATCAGCCAGCCCACCCGCTGCCTCGGGAGGGCAGCTCTTCCGAGTACTCCAGCTCTTCTTCCAGCCCCATGGGGATCCAGACGAGGGAAGAGAGCTCGGACAGCGCCGAGGAGAACGAGAGGCGTAAGCAGAACCAAGCGCAGAGTGCCTGGCTTGCCCAGCTTTGTCTGGCGACGCGGTTGTATTGATGGATGTTTCTGTCCCCAGGTTTGGAGATTCACTTAGACGGCTCAGAAAAGGAGAAGCCAGTGATGTTACTGAACCATTTCACTTCGAGCTCGGCCAGACCCACGGCTCAGGTCTTACCAGTGCAAAACGACGCAGGCTCCAATCCGTCCGGCCACCACACGCTGCCAATGCAGATGATGTCAGCGGCCTCGACTCATATCACCCCCATTCGGATGCTAAATTCGGTGCATAAATCAGACCGCGGCAATGCAGACATGAAGCTCCTTTCATCGTCTATGCATTCCCTTTTATCTTTAGAAGAAAGAAATAAAGTTTCTCCTGGTCCTAGGGGCAGCATAAAAATGGACAAGAGCTTTGGGAATGCAGTGGTGGACGTCATGTCCGCGTCCTCTCCCCACCAGCCCTTGCAAGTGCTGTCGGGGGCTGCCGAGAACAGCTCGCCCACGTCTACCATTAACTTTGGTCCTCGAACCAAAGTCGTACACGCTTCGACTCTGGACAGAGTGATCAAAACAGCTCAGCAGCCGGGATTAATAGTCGAAACGAGTACTGCTGCCACTGTAACATCCAGCACGGTCTTCCACGTGGCTCGCCCGCCCATCAAACTCCTGGTGTCTTCGTCTCTTCCTACCGATTCTGCCATGGCCGGACAGACTTCGTGCTCCAGTAATATGCAAATAACGGTGTCCCCTGCAATAATCAATCCCCGGACTGCTCTGTACACAGCCAACACCAAAGTTGCCTTTTCTGCAATGAGCAGCGTGCCAGTGGCGCCGATGCAAGGCAGCTTCTGCGCAAACAGCAATGCAGCCTCCTCCAGCAGCCACCCCTCCACGTCCTTCGCAACCATGGCCAACCTGCCCAGCTGCCCCGCGCCCAGCTCCAGCCCCACGCTCTCCTCCGTGGCCGAGAACAACTTCTACAGCAGCAGCAGCAGCAGCAGCAGTAGCAGCAGCAGCAGCAGCAGCGGCGGATCCGCGGGGAGCATCCCAGTCCCGAACCAGAACCATCACCACCATCACCACCAGCAGCAGCAGCCGCAGCCGCCCGGGTGCATGGTGTGCAGCTCCTGCGGGTGTAGCGGGAACTGCGGATCGAGCGGGATGACCGTCAGCTACGCCAACTATTTTCAGCACCCGTTTTCGGGACCTTCCATGTTTACTTTTCCGTTCCTGCCCTTCAACCCTCTGTGTAGTAACGGCTACATCAACACGCAGCAGTACAACAGCAGCACGACTTTCCCCGTGGTCCACACCGCCTACAACAGCGGCATAGCCCCGGACTCCGTCATGACGGGGCAGTCGACGTTCGCGGTACCGCCGATGCAGAACTTTATGGCAGGGACGGCGGGGGTGTATCAGGCGCAGGGCATGATGGGAAACGGCAACGGTTCGAGTCACAAAAAAAACGGGAATCTCTCCTGTTACAACTGCGGGGCCAGTGGTCACAGAGCTCAGGACTGCAAACAGCCTCCGATGGATTTCAACCGCCAAGGTAAAAGCGGGCGGAGGGAAGCGCTGCGGGACGCGGCTGGCGCGCCGAGCGTCGCCTTTAGCCCGGGGCACGGCCGCGCAGCCGGCGGCAGGAGGCAGCCCGGTGGCAGCGCCGAGTCTTTTCCTTTCTGGCTTGGCATTAAAAAAAGAATCTTCCTTCTTGAAAGCTGGTGCTTTGGAGCTGGTATTGGCCCAAGTTGAAAGTTTGGGGCAGACCCAGCGGGAGGAGGGGGCCCACGTAAGGCCCCCCCCTGGGGCAGAGCCGGGGGCTTTGTGGGGCTGGTTCCTGGGGAGGGGAGAAGCCCACGCTGCGGGAGGGGGGGAGCTTCCGCGGACAGGCTGCAGAGGAGTCGTCGCTGCCGCTTACACCTTGTCACCCAGGTCGCCTTTGGTTGTAAGCGCAAGTTCCCCTCAAGTTTACAAACTGAACATCTCTTCCCCCTCGTCCTTCCCCCCCAAAATAGTAACTGAAGCGAAGAATTCCTGCTCAAATGCTCTTGAGGGTCCCGTGTTCGCTGCTGTAATTATTTTGTAGGGCACGCTGCTTACACAGTTGCAGCACAGGCTTCTCCAGGAAGAAGCTGAAATCCTGAATTCCAGGTGGGAAACAGCTCAAGAGAGAAATGCTGCTTTACCAAGAGCGCTTTCTAGTCCCTTTTTTCTTTTGATTGACATACTGTGTTGAGATAATTTGTGGTGTAGGCTTAAAAAATGAAATGCGGACTCCTGAGCGGAGCGAACAGCACTGGGGTGTTCTGTTTTACGCTGTGGCTGGTCTCTAGCCTGTGTCCCTATTCGGTTCTGTACAGTGCAGGCAAGGTCTCAAGTATTTGGCCAGTATAAATGAACAAGTGACTGGTTCTGAGAGCGCCATTTACAGCGGTGCTAATGAATTAGCGGAGTTTCTGTGGCTAATGTTTTGATAGCGGCCAGCGGGGAAGAAGCGACGCTGCCTCGTCAGTCCAAATTGGGAGAACTTGGGCACCGTAGTCCGCTGTCTGTCGAAGCTGAATTCCATTTCGTTAATGAAAGTTCCATTTTAACTACCCCAAACTGGGCATTTTTGCCAGCCCTAAAACTACATCCCAGCCGGTGACTCGTGCTGTGCAAAGCTGTGCTCCGATTTCCATTTCCCCCAGCTGCCCAGGCGGGCTCGCGGGCCTCGCCTGCGGCTTCACCGCGGCGCTGCAAGCCGGCGGCCGAGTAAGCAGCAGGTGGGGGTAGAAGCTTCTGAGGACCTAACGGGGGCGAAAAGGTTGATGTTGTTTAATTCTTCTGTTTCCTCTCCCCCAGGTACGTTTAGGCTGAAATACGCTCCTCCCTCTGAAAGCCTTGACTCCACAGACTGATATTTTACCCGGCAAGAAAATACTGTAAGCCATGGAGATATAAGGAGATTGAAACACAAAACTGAGACGTCCAGTTGCTGTTAAGCTTAATGTATTTTTTAATCCAAAGGTGCTTTACTTTATTAGACTAGGTAGAAAATCTAGCTTAGGGGTGCATCGAACCCATTGTCGATTGCCAAATTCAAGCTTGGATCTTGTTGTTGGAACTCCTGGCCGCGCGGCGTAGGAGCGATGGGTACCGCCGGATGGTGGAGCTGGCCAGCTGCCTGTTCTCTCGCGAGTACAACATCCGAGGTACTTTTTTTTGCCGGCCAATGTTGCCGTCTGTGGACTTCTCTAAGGCGAAACGTCGATCTCCAGGGCAGCTACGTTCTGAAGTGGAAGCTGGAGGCGGAAGGTAGGAGCGGCCGTTCGCCCGAAGGACTTTGGCACCCCTGGGCTAGGTAAAATGTCTACTTTTTTTCAAAAGTGATCAGGCACTAATCTCTGGGATTTTTAAGGATTGCACTACAGAAGAATGTAAAACTCTTCAAGCTTTCTGCACTTTTAGCAGACAGTGTCACTCTGAGACCAGTGCAAGAGGCAAAGAAGTTCCAACTTTTCAAAATTGGCACCAGCAGGCTACGTGACTTCACTACACAATAAAAACCTGAAGTAAGTCTCTCCTTTCCCTTCCAAACACGGCGGTGGCGCTTCCTTCTGGAAACAAAACTTGCGCTTCATTGTCTCACGTATAACTAGATAGTGCTGGGTTCCCAGCCGTGGAATAAACTTGGTTTCCAAGGGTCCAAGTCCCAGAGACTCCAGAGTCATAGAGGCTTCAAGGATATTTTCCTGTAATACACAAAACGACCTTTACGTCCTGTTACTGTATATAGGTCTCTTTCACAGAAACCTTATTATTCTGCTTTTGTAAATGAATTTTAAACCATCCTAAAAAAAAAAGAAAAAAGAAAAAAAAAAAAACAAACCACAACAACTCTGGCAGCAGAGTTTGGAAGCTTTTGCTTTACTTTATATTAAAAAAAAACCCAACAACCTCTGACTCCTACCCCAAGGCTTTTGCTACAGGATTCAGAAGTGGTAGAAGTCAAACATGTAAAAGGTAGTGAACTTCATTATTATCCAGACGTTGAAGGATTTCTTGTCAGCCTCCTTCGTTGCAATAGATTGTAGATGACTAGCTTTGGTGTTAACTACTTAGCGTACATAATTCGTGGGTGACAAATCTAAATTAGGACTTGAGAGGAAGCCAAACAAATCTCGAACTGCTAATTTGAAACAGTTTGGTCCTGTCTGGTTGAAAGAAGATACTAATCCTCACGGCTCACCCGAGGAATTTGACGGCATTAAATGGGTGAGGCCTTCTCTTTAAAACGTCTGACACGGAGGTATTTGCATACTGTAATTTGGAAGACACCGGTCAAGTCCGAAGCCTTGTTTACACTTGGAGGTATTTCTTACACCCGTTTAAACCACACCAGGATGAGTAGCACTCGCAGCGGCGCGGCCGACTTTTCGCTGGGAAGCGAGGGAAGCCAGACCCGAGGAAGAGGTTTCGCAGCGGAGCGGAGCTGCCCTGAGGAGATCCGAGCAGGGAAAACGTCAGCGCGAGGGGGGAACCGCGGGAGCTTGGCGCTCGGAGCCCCGCCTGGACCACGTTCATAGGAAAGAACCGTTCTGGGCCGTCCGTCGGGCCCACGCTCGCTCCCGGGGCGGTCGGCAGCCTCGCGGGAGGAGCGAGCGTCGCCGGAGAGGCGCGGGCACACGGGAGGGCAAGGAACCAAACTCAGGCCAGGCAGCGATCTGCGGCTCGTAGCGGATTTGGCTTTGGGGGAAACCAAAAGCTTCAAATCCGTTTGGTTTTCAAAAGAAAAAGTGTTTTTTATTCCTATGCAATGAACAAAACACACCCCCCGCCCCCCCGGATTTGTGGATCCTCGGCCCAGCTCACACCGCCCGCGGTGTCGCGCGCACCGAAACGCTTCTGTCGGCTCTGCCTGCGCTGGAGGAGGTCACCCCCGTGTTCTCACGAACACCCTTCAGGCCTACAACGCTAAAGGGATGAAAACTGACAATGCAATTTTCTTTGCCTTAATGAGCTTGAGACAACGGTAGGGACGAGCCGTCCCGCTGTATCACGCTGAAGGAAACGTGCAGTTTGCAGTGGTGACGTTTACTATTTACAGCTTCGAGGGTCTCTCCAGTGGCCTGGACCATGTGCTGAAAGCCAAACCTTAACGTTTTTAGTTTAATTTTTTTTTCACTTTTTTTAAGCAGTATTTTAAAACTGAATTCTATTTCAATAAACTGTGTTTTCGACACACGTGCAAGTGTTAAAAACCCTCTCGAAATAGCAAAAATCAACAGCAAAAAAAAACAAAAAAGAAAATAAAAAATATAATAGTTTCTGTACCGGTTGCCGTTTGTTTTCATGCCCAAGGCTGGGCACAGAGTCTCCTCTGATGTTCATCACAGAGCCGAAACCCTAACGAAAGGACTGTAAAACTGAACTTCTGTCCAGCAACCTGTTCCATTCCTTTCTTCGGAGCTTTCTTTGGGATTGTTTCCTTTGTGTAAAGTTAAGGCTGATGCTGTTTCTTGAAGTGGCTTCGATGTACTTTTAGGTAACGGTTTTGAATGGTGAAGTCTGGTTTTAGAGCAAGTTCCAGTTCCGAAGTCTTGAGTACCTTGAGGCGCCCCGAGTGTAAGAGAGAAGCGTTGGCGGAGCCGGCGGCCGTCGCAGAGCCTGCCCTCGGTCGGAGCGAGCTGCGGCTTCGGACCTGCCGCTGAACGCTGCCCGCTTTGTACCGAGAGCCACCAAAGCCGGGAAGTCCCAACGGAGCGCTTGAGTTCCGTTGAATAATCCTTCCGCTGTTTTTAAAAGGCACAAATCCATCTTTCCCCCCCGCCCCAAAAAGAAAGGCAGCTTGTTTTAGAATAGTAGTTCGGCTTCGCCGGCTGAAAGAACCCGTTGTTAAAACCTATTTTTATACATTGAAAGACGGCGATTTCAAAGAACGCTATTTATTCCTACCTTTGTCCTAAAAGTATAAAAAGAATTAGTTCTCAAACTGGATTTCACTGTGGAACAGGAACGATTTTTAAGTGCAAGGCAGAAGGGAATCCCAAGTCATCTCCCTGCAGGGGCACGGAGAAGGTAGCGACGAGTCTTCCCTCGGGGGAGCGAGCGACGGGCGGTGCAGCTTCAGAGGTGTTTTCCGTTCGGGAGCGTTGGTGATGGAAATACTCGGAAGAGGACGGAATTCCCAGCAAACTCCTCCTCGCGCTGGCAGTCTGCAAAGGAAGCGTTAATAAATACGCCAGGCTCGGCGGCGAACAGCGGGAGAGCGAAGAGGGAAGCCTCGTTTTGGCAAGCGAGGTGTCGACCGGAGCGTTCCGCGGTGCTTTTCCTCAGAACAGCGCGTCGCGCTCTACGTTTCGTGGAGCTTTTTCATTCCGCCGTCATCAAACCTTGGCAAATGAAGGGCCGGGCTTGCGAAAATCACGGCCTGGCGCTAGACCTTTACCAAAAATGCTGTTTCATAGAAGAGTTTGGGGTGGAAGGGGCCTTTCCAGCTCGCCTAGTCCAACCCCCCTGCAGTGAGCAGGGACGGCTGTAGCTGGATCAGGTTGCTCACAGCCCCGTCCAGCCTGACCTTGAATGTCTCCAGGGATGGGGCTTCTACCGCCTCTCTGGGCAAACTGCGCCGGCGTTTCACCAAACCGTTTCTCGCCGGCCGGCTTCAGGGTGAAGGCACTCCAAAATTAAACGTGGTCTTTTGTGGTATTCGGCAGAGCGACGCTCCTCCCCAAAATCAAAGTGACGTCATCTGAAACCCCCGCGTAGGGGCTGGCTGGCTGGCTGCTTACTGGCGGTCACGGACACTCGGAGCTGTGGATTCGGGGTGGTCTGGAACGCCGGTGAAATGAGATGGACGTGGGCAAATCCGGATGGAAATCCAGGGAACCCAGCGCTTGCAGGAGGCTGGAAGACACCGCTGCTGGTCGAGGCCCCGGTAACCCAGCCCACCCCCACCTCTTGTAATAAACCCTTGGAACCTCCCGTTTGCTCTCTTAAATTTTTCTTACGTCAGCAAGAAACGTGTTGGTACTGAGGCAGAAAGCAAATCCTGTGTGTTTTCAAGTGCAGATTAACAGCTTCTCTTGGACATAACTTTCCACTAGGAATGAAGGAAACTCCTGCTCCCATTTGAGCCATTTCTTTTACTTCGGTCAATTCTAGTATTACAAATTGTGCATGTAACTTTATAAATATTTTAAATAGTTTTGTAAATATTTAATATTCAGCTAATTTGATTTTGAATTGTAAATGTCAAGTATTCTGGTATTGGGATTTTTATGTTTTATTATACTTTGTTAAAAGTAAAATTGTACATTTTTAGAATGTTTTTATCTGAGTAAATTTAATGTATGGAAAAATAAAGAGTTAAACAGAATCCCTTTGTATTTTTTTAATTTAAAGGGGCTTTGCCCGTGGAAGGGGGGGGCTTGTCCAGCTTGACAGTTACCAGGGACTTTTGCATTTTAATTCCTTTTATGACTTTTGCCGCCTCTCCGCCCACAGGCAGCTCCCGCCTCAGCCGAGGAAGCCGAGCTGCTCTGCCAGGGGCTGCACTCGCTGCCCGGGGCCTGACTCCAGCTGCCTCCCCCAGCCCGTACCCGATTCCCCAGGGAAAGGGGGGGGCTTTGCACCCTCCGCCGCCCCGGCTCGCCCCTCACCCAGGGTACATCTGTGCTGGCCGCAGAGGAAGCCACGGCTCGGGGTACGCAGATGGAATCACCGGCTCCCTGCGTCCGTGAAGCTTTTGTGGCCGGTGCCTGGGGTCGTTCCTGACGTCAAGAGAGCATGGGGGGCGTGGAGGCGCGAGGGAGAGGCTGGAGGAGCAGGAGCAGAAACAAAAGGGGGATCTGGAAACGCGTCCGTGGCGCAGGCGCGCCCCAGTCCGTACCCATCTGGAGAGCGGGACTGTTCTGCGGGGCAGTTATACCCGAAATTCCTCCTGCTGGAGGGCGGTAGCTCCCTCAACGAGTCGTTCATGACGGTCAGTCTCGGAGGGTTCGGTACCAAGTTGAGGCAGGACCTAGTTGACCGCCTTGTCCCTCCTGAAGCAGGTGGGACAGACCCCTGTGCCCTTCCCTACGGAGATCCCACCGAGGGAAGCTGTCTAGAAATAACCACGCAAGCCGTAATGAAGTTGGGATGTAATCCATCCATATCAGCACTGTATTAATTTTAAAAAAAGCAACATTTGTACAGGAATATCAGTCGATCACGTCGTAATTACAAGTATGGTTGTCAGTGATGAGTTAAACAATGTCTTACACGAACTAAACAGGGAACAAGCTGCATTTAAAAGTTTACGTCGGAGTAAAAACACAAAGAACAATAAAAAAAACCCGAAGTAAGCGTTGTGAACGAGATGCATGCAAAGAGGTGTAGCTAGGTACAACTGGTACACCTGATTGAGCTAGAGTGCCAAGACGCAGTAGTATTGCTTCTTTTTCCCCCGTGACAGTAAGTTAGCTTCCAGTAACAGCCGCAGTTAGGTCACAGACACATCCTACACAAGAGTAATCTCATCCCGCTACGCTTCACTTGACAACGACTCTAGAGGAAAAACACAGGTCCTACGAGATACCGCTCCTCTGCACAGGCTGCCTCCCTGCTCAGGACAGTAGTAACACCAAGCTCCTCCAAACCCCGTGCAAGTGGCAGGAGATTTCAGCGATGGAAAACCCAAAAATAATTAAAAAATAAACCGAAATCATTTGTTCGTCAGCTCCCGACAGCGACTCCCGGCCGTGAGCCGCTCCGGCAAAGCGGTTCTCCCTGCCCGCCCCTGCCCGCGGTGGTGACGTGCAGAAGGAGTGACGGCCCGGTTCGGCGGGGCGGGGCGGTCATCCCAGCGGCACGCCCGAGCCCAGCGTCGGGTACGGAGGTGTGGACCCCGAAGCCGTTCGCCCGCCCGCCCCGCCGGCTGCGTGCTGCCCCGGGGCCCCCGGCTCCTGGCTCCCAGCAGGCTCTGCTGGGCACGGGAATGGCAAAGCTCCGGGCCAGGAAGGGGGTGATCTTTTGGGAAGCGAGCTCATATGAACAACAGGGTTGCACTGAACGCACAGGGATTGGAAATTCATAACAGACTGGAGTTTATTTCAGTGTTACCTGTCCAGGGGTGTATTTTACAGTTAAACACTTCCTAAAACTACAATAAAGCTGTGGTGTTTGGTACGAGTAGGTCAGAAACTGGCACCGTTCCGAAGTTTGCGGTGCCGTACAAAAAAACAACGAGAGACAACAAGAGTGGTACTCCCCCAGCTCACCCCAAGCGCTTGCCTGAACTCCCTGCAGCACTGACACGAGGCTGATGGAGCTGCAGGAGACAAAAGCTTTGGAACATTAAACCATATTTGCTCTCACGAGAAGCCTTCCCATTTTTAAAACAAAAAAAACGACAAACAAACAAAAAACTTTATAGGGAGATTTTCCAGAAAACTGTCACACGAAACACTTTAGCTCCTCCCTGGTGCCTGTTTGCTTGTTAAAAGTCAATCGAGTGTCCCTTTCTTTGCAGTTGTCACATGCACAGTTGGGTTCCATTCATCACGTCCAGAAATGTCAATGTGCCCGTGTGGAATTATGAACAGCAGGTTTCGAAGCTGGAGGTGCTCGTCTGCACTGTTGAATAGTCACAAACAAGGCAAGGTAGGATGAGACACCTGCTAAAGCAAGACTATGCTAAGGTACTGAGAGCGGAGGTGACATCCGTTTCTTTCCCTGGGGGGGTGTGTGGGGAAGAGTGGGGGTGATGGCCAAGGGCAAACCGAAATCCTAGGCTAGAAGCCGCTCGCGGGTCTTAGACAGAAGATTGCGCTCCGAAAGTCTCCTGAGAGGCGTAGACCATGTACAGGAACCCGTCCTCGTCCTTCTCGCTCTCGTACACCTCGGAGATGGGCGTGGAGACGCTCACCATGCTGTGTCCGTTCACCAGGAGGAAGAAGGCCTGGTTGGAGTTCAGCTGCAGGCGTCGCCTGTTGGGGGGAGGTTGGGGGGGAAGGAGTTTGACAGGGATGACTACGCGGTTCCGCTCAGTCAACAAAGGCTTTAGGACAGACGGCAAAACAAAGGCCTCCGCCGCCGCCAGCAGCCAGACGCCCCCCACCCGAAGCAGCCCTGCCGCCGGACAAGGCACTGGCTGCCCACCTCGATGGTGTCAAAAATTCACCTTCTAAGCCCAGTCGGACCCATCCACAGCCCGAATCCTTCTTTCCCCGGACAAGCTACGCTCCAGAAGGGCGCTAAGCTGAAGTGAAAAGGAAGAGGCACTCCTTGCCAGGAGGATCCCTGTGCCACCAGCAGGCACATGAGGCCTGCGGGACCTCTGGCTGGCAGCTGAGCTCAAGAGCATCTCGCTGGGAACAGAAATCCAGGCTGACCTGGAGAGATACGCGGAGGGAGGACGGGCAGAGCTTCCAGGAGAAGACCCTGGACCTCTGAAAACTCCTCACTTTTGTCACCTGCTCTGTGACAGCCTGCGTTTAACCTTTGGAGCATCTCACCCCGCTCTTCTCCTCCCTCCCAGGAGCACTCAGAGACGTGGAGGTGCAACCCAAGGGAGAAGGAGAGAACAACAGAGCAGAGGAGCAGCAGCTGGAAACAAGGATTTCTTTAGCCTGCTGGCCCCAGCCCTGGAAAGAGAGCTTTCCAAAACCAAGCCCAAATCACTCCAGAGACAGCAGGCTGAGAGAAGGCAGGAGCTATCTGAGGGCTGGGAGGGACAGGCCTTGCTGTGCACAAGAGGAGCTGGCTGAGGACCAAGTCCAGCTGGTACCAAAAGTCATCTATTAACAATGAAGCCAAAGGAAATAAAAGGTGGGGAAAACCCTTCAACTTGCTGCTAACCTTTTTGCCCACGGCCTTTAGCGTTCATGAGAAATTCTGGAAGACTTGAGATATCTGGTTCCTGCTCCCAAACCCCTGTCGCGCTTTCTTACTCATCTAAGAGCTGGGATTTGCTTGCGACAGGTTTTCTCCAAGCCTTGGAGGCAGGGAATTGTTGGGGCAACTCTCAAGTTTTTACAGCTTGTGACCTCCACGAACCAGCTCCCCGCTACACCGTGACCAACGAAAAGCAAACGCTGCTTTGCTGCTAACTTCCAAGTTTACCACTAGAGAACTCTTTACTAATCAGATCTTCCTTCTAAGGCAGGAGAATTGCACTTCTAGTAGAATCTCTGGCCACGATTTTAGACCACACGACTTCCCCTCCATGGCTATTTCCCCTTTGCCTTTTGTAAGCAAAGCTGCAGCAGCGCAGAGGGCGGAACTCAAGCCACCGTCTGTGCAAACAGCTGGGACAAGACAACACCGGCCTGAACGAGTGTTTTTCAGGCCTCGACGCTGTCGTTGAGGGAAACCTCACTTCACGATTGAAGGATGCCAACATCAAGCCTAAGCAACAGCTCAGAGCTCTGGCTATGAGCCCAACCTCCCCCTGCAGCGGGTGGGAAGAGGCAGGCACGCCGGAGAGGGACTCCCAGGCAGAACACCCTAAAATAGCCAAGCAGGAAGCGCTGGAGCCCGCGGCCAGAAGCACCCATGTTAGAGAGAGATTCCCGGCCCCAGACTCCCTCCTACATCGCTGGGAACCAGTTAGTTCTCTGGAAAGCAGACTAACAGCTCGGCTCTCTTCAGAGCAAAGCCCAAGGAAAAGCACCTTCTGATGAATTTGTCCCAGTGATGACACCAAGAGCTCGTTCAGATGAATTTTCCATTTAAAGAGTTCCCAAACGCATTCACCAGGTGGGGAATTAAACAAGCAGAGCCTTAGGCTGATGCAGCTTAGCACTGCAGCCACAGCATACTACCTGATAATCTTGATTAGCTCGCTCATGTTGACATGATCTGGCACCAGGAACTTGGTCTTATCCAAAACTGGAAGCTGCTTCTCTCCCTTGTACCTTTCGATGATCACCTACGGAGAAACACAACAAGAAAGGAGGAGATGTGAAAGGCAGAAACGGTGCCCGGCGCCCTCGCCTCCCCCCTCCCTTTTAAACCCAGCAAAGGGCGAGCACCGACGCTCAGCCCCACTTCCCTTCGGGTGCGAACGCGGCATCTCCTGCAAAGGAAGAACCGGACTGATCTTCAGGGGCTCCTCGTGGTCCGTTTGCGAAGGGGTAACCCACAGCCTCAGCTGCGGGTTTAGACCAGTCCGTTTGCTGGGATCGTTTAATCTGGCACTGATTTACCCTGCAACAAGGCAACCCCAGAACAGATAAAGCACGCTTCCCTCTGACACACTCCAGTGGCTGACTAGGGGCTCGGGCTGCAAACTCAAGCAGCTTTCACTAGAATTTCTCCAGTTTCAGGCCATCTCTTCCTAAGGGCTACACCTCCAGATTAGTTCACCTCCTGTGATTACCCTAATGCATGCGAGAAAGCTACTTTTGAAGGCTCCACAGCCTCCACGGAGAGAATTTCCTCCTCCTTCATCTCGAGACAGCCTGCTTAAGACTCGGTGATTCTGTCACCGTCATGATGCAGTAACGACTCAATTCACGAGGAAAAGGCCGCTTTGCCGATGGCAGGAGCACCCTGCCCAGCCACGGTACATAGTTCCTGCTTTTAAGACGTGATCTCAGAATTCGGGCGCTCCCTTTTCCACAGCCACGTGGGGTTTGTTGGTTTTAAATCAACGGTAGCTACGTGACACCATTCACTTGGATCGTTTCCACGCTCACGGGGTCTGGCTGTGTTGACCTGCAGAAGCTGCGCAGGTGAGGAGATACTGAGCCAATTTAATTCTATCAGCGAAAGGCTTCCTTGCAGCAGGTTAAATAAACGCTGGCTCATTCTGGAAAAACACCACCCCTATTTTTAAAAAGGCAGGCCATAACCCACAGATAGTATTTCCCAAAATGAAAGATGTTGACAGCACAGGAGGGATTTACCACGTACCCTGACAGCGCCATCTTATCTCATCCCGAACTGCTAATGACACTAATGAGGCAGTGACTCAAGCTCCGGCTCGGCCAGGCAACCACAGCAAGCCTCCAGGGATCCCAGCAGGCCTCTGCCATAGCTGGGAGTTTGCATCACTGCCTCTTCAGCAAGTTGCTCAGGTACCCCTGGATTTTTGCTAGTAGGAAGTACATCCATGGCTGGCTCAAAACGAGAGCTTTGCTATAAATCAGGGGCTTTCAATCTGTGGTCACAGAGCTTGGGGATGATGGCTAAGTGCCGTGTGAAAGGTGGGTGAAAAGGCAGTCTTCTGTCAGGGAACAGATTTGGTAGGAAAGGGCCTTTTGGGAAAACTGCACATTGCAGAACAGTCAGAAAATCGCTGCTATATAATATTAGTTGTTCCCACGCCCAACGGCACTGCAAAACAGCAGCAGCAGCTTCGAGATGAAGCAGTTTAAAGCTCACAGAAAGCTGAAAACCTTTCGGTTTCTGTTTGACAGGGAGGCAACAACTGCCTCCGTTCATGAACTCGCACTGGAACTGCAGACAAAGGTTTGCAAGAGGTTTGTTCACAGAAGAATTTCCACTCTCAGGGACCATCACCTCAACCTCAAAGGTTGAGGCATCCAGCTCAGTCCTCTCTTCCACCCCCTAGGATCTCCTAAGCCCTTCCCTGTTCCCCCGAACGGCCGTAAGGTCGGTTGCCTTTATCGCTCACTGCGGCGGCAGCCTCACACCAAGCCCACCAGCTGCGAAGATCTCACCAGCCACACCACACGGTCCGTGCCTTTTCCTTCCTCGCGTGCTTTGCTTTGCATTTGTCACCTCGAGGATGCCATAAATAACAGAAACGAAAAACTCAGGCAGCATTTGGAGCTGACCAGCTGAAGGGGAGTGCCCAGGTGAGGGCTGAGCCCCGATTTGAGGTGGCCTGACAGCCAAGCAGCATTTCTGGAGATCTCAAGCCAAGGTCCGTTTCCCAGCAGGCAAGCGGGTCTGCCTTTCTCAGCACAGCTTGGTGATGAAGGCCACCTCTGTCCCTACATTACTGCGTATTCTTCTCGGTTAGCCGCTGCAGACTCTTCTTTCGGAGAAGAAAAACACCCAGATGAGAATTGCTGAACGCTCAGGAGACTCTGAGAGCTCACCTGGGGTACGGTTCTCTTTGAAGTTACAACACGCAACTTCTGTACGCAGGAAACCCCGTTTCCTCCGGTCCCCAGCTAGCACCTTGCTCTGCCAAGCTGCCTGCCCGTGACCAGCTTGAGAATGTTTCTAAAATCCAGGCTCAACGACCCTGAACGGCCACATTTTAATTTGGTCTCGTCGGGACGTTCCTTTTACGGGTTTCTCCCTACTAAAAAGAACATAAGACTGGAAATTGCAGTGAAAAGTGAAAAGAGCCGGACTTACTGGTATTTTAGTTGGATGCTGATCCCGAATCAGTCGCACATCTTCCACTCTTTGCTCTGCAAGAGATTAAAAACCAAAAAAAAGTCTGTTCAAACAGCCACACTTAACGCTGCTACTACCTTATTTCTCCGCCACTGAAGAGAGGGGCTGCACGTTAGTAAAAGCCACAAAGGCAAATCCAGGCAAAGCAGTTTTCAAAAGGGACGGCCCTGTCACAAGTGAAACCTCTCCTCTGACAGGTGACACTTTGCTCTTTAACCCGAGGTGACAAGCGCTGCCTGCACGCTGCCCGCGACTCCTAGAAAGCGCCGGAGGAGATCGCTTCCTCCCCGCCGCGCACCCCTGGTTTTCTGCGAAAAGAGATATTTAACCTCATAAATTCATGGCATCAGCTCACACCGCCCAAGTTAACGACTCCACGTCCTGTACTATTTCTGCGCGATCCCACAAGAGGAAGCTGCCAACCACGACTGGAGACCGAAGACAAGCCGAAGCCCGGCAGCATCAGCTTACGCAGCGCGCTCTCCTGTTCCCGAACGACAGCTTTCTGTTTTGATTACGCCACACCCGTCGTTGCAGAAACCGTCGGCAGGTCCTTGCGCACCTCGACATCTCGCCCCTCTCACAGGATAAAGTTCACCTCCCCTCAGACACAAATATTAATAGCTCAGATATTATAAACCAGGCTAAAGCACACGTCCAAGCCAAAGTAAACAGGCGCAGTTGCTTTTAGAGGCAGTTGCATCTGCTTATACCCTGCCTCCTTTCGGATGCGGTGAACTCAATTTTAACCTCTCCAGCTCTGCTCAGGGGGCCGGGGCTTTCCAGGCCGTCTTCATCTTATAAACACCTCCCAGAGAGAAGATTTAGCGTTGCATCACGGCTTTAAGAGACACCTACCTCGGGAGAGGTGCTGCTCACGGGAGAGCTTACATCAGCCCCCGCCAGCCCAGCTCGTTGCTGGTATGCTGATGCACAGGGGACACGTCCCGTCACTCAGCAGTAACGTCACCCAGCTCGCCATTAGTCCACATGAAGTTTGTGTGCACGAAATACACCCGAGCCCAGCAGGGAAATGCACCTCACGTGAATCACGGTTTGAAGCTGGAGGTGAATCAAGCAGAACTAAGGCAAGGAGTATGCAAAGCCTTCGCCCGACTGCCAGAGCGAGAACCTGAACGCCCTCCTGCCTCACATCCCACAGCCCCAGCCGCGCTCTCGCACGCCAGCATTAACACTTCAAGGGCAGAGATACCGGCGAATTAAAATACTTTTTAAGATTAACCAGAAACACAAGAGAGACGGGGAGGGAATGAGACCCAGCCGCCCACCTCGCAAGCCCAGCGAGGTTTGACCAACTTCTGTTTGTTCGCGGCGACGTTATTCAGCAGAACTCCCCGAGTAGAAGGAACATAAACAGGACAAATCATTGAGATTATTGTACACGGCGTGTTCAAAATCAGCCTTCAGTCAGCCACAGATAAACACTGCTCTCTGACGACATTAGTCGCAGTGGCAACTGCTTGGCTGCCATCCTAGCTGAACTTAATACCTGCAACAGAGGCTGCTGACAGGCGATGGGGTCAACAACAGTTTTGGAAGACTCCAGGAAAAGGGGCAGCTCAAGCGCAGGCTTTGTTAGAGCAAAATTCTCTCCACTTCAATGCGGAGAACAGCTTACGTTTAACAGAGCAGCACGGGGAAGGGTGGGCACGCCAGAAAGCTCTCTTAAGCAGCTTGACTTGAACCCAAAGGCAGAAGGAAAAGAAAAGCTGGATCAATTACTTCCACCAATTCCATTTTACGTACAGGGTTTTGTCGTTCACGCAAAAATAGGTTACGCTGCCAGTTCCTGTTACCCTCGGAGCGTTTCAGCCTCCCTCACCGACAGACGTGAGCAGATACTGAGCTCTTTGATTGCTTTGGTCCCAGCCTAGGCACAGAAAGAAGCGCTGGCACCGCTCTATCAAGGCTGTTCCTTCTAGAAAAGAGACTAATCTCATTCCCCCAGCCATCATTACACAGCTCTTTTCGATGCCTTGCTAGTTTTCAGCAACCAAACGAAGGCAGGAGGCACACATCCCAGTCCACTCGCAGCTCCCCAGGGTAGAGAATTCCCCGCACCGTGCCAAGCACCAAACTGCAAGCGGAGCTTAAACGCTCCTGTCAATAGCGCAGGCGAAGCTGGACACTGAGCACCCCCATGGGCAGGGCAGGGCAGGCCCAGCTCCTGGCACACGACGCCCGGTGATGTTTCCAGGCTCCTGGGAATTTTGCCGTCGATAATGGATGCTGTGGAAAGATGATCTCCCCACCCCAAGCCCCTCATCCCGACGCAGCTCAGACCTCACCCTGGCGCAGCACCTCCACACCTCGCTCACCGCCCCCCTTCCCCCCCCCCCAAAAAAACACCCCAAAAAAGACGCTTGGCCCAAACTTCCAGCCTCTCCCCCCACAGCGAGGAGGTTGGGCCCGCCTGGCCGGGGCGGAACAAGCCCCACGGCGGCGCAGGGGAGCAGAGGCCGGACCGAGGTTTGTTTCCATTTCAGCCCCGAGTAGGCGGCGACTCCCCCCACCACCACCACCAGCAGCGGGGGGACAGCCCTCGGCGGAGCCGGTGACCGGGGGAGGGCGGCCGGGCCCTCTCCGGCCGCGGATCCCCGCTGTCAGCAGGAGCCCGCCCCGGCATCTCCGCGGCTCCTAACGACATCTGTCCCCCTTCCCCGCCTCGCCGATCCCCCCCCCCCCCCCCCTCCCCGGCCGCCCTCCCGGCAAGGGCAGCCGCCGCCGGCCTGCCCCGCCGGCCGCCCCCGCAGCCCGGCCGCCGAGCGACGAGGCCCGGAGGGGGCCGGGGCAACCGGGAGGGCGCTGTCAGCGACCCTGCCCCGCCGCGTCGCTCCCCGGGGAGCTCACCGAAGGTGCGGCGCTGCTTGAAGCTCTTCTCCGAGGGCATGGCGGCGGCGGCTCGGCCTCAGGCCCGGCGGCGGCTCTGCGCGGCGGCGGCGGCCAACTCCGAGTGCCGGCGCCCGCCCCCCCGCCGCCACCACCGGCGACTCCGTCGTCAGCTGACGCCGCGCGTCACGGCGGGGCGGGCACGGCCGCGGCGGTGGCGACATCTTGAGTGTGGCGGGGCGGGCGGTGGCTGCGCCCGTGGGGTGCGCAGCTATGGCGGCCTCTGTGCCCTGGCACTGTGTCCCCCTGCAGCCACACAAGGCCGTGGCCGCCTCGCTGCCCTGCCAGTGTACGCCCACAAAGACACACGGCCATGGCTGCCTCAGTGCCCCGCCTTGTTCCTCTTCGGCAACACACGGCCATGGCCACCTCAGTGCCCTGCCTTGCTCCTCCTCAGTGACACACAGCCATGGCCGCCTCAGTGCCCTGCTAGTGTCCTGCCACAAAGGCACACGGCCATGGCCGCCTCAGTGCCCTGCCTTGCTCCTCCTCAGTGACACACAGCCATGGCCGCCTCAGAGTCCTGTTCCAGTGTACCCCCTTAGCGACACACGGCCATGGCCGCCTCAGTGCCCTGCCTTGTACCTCGGTGACACACGGCCATGGCCACCTCAGAGTGCCCTGCCAGTGTACCCACTTAGCGATACATGGTGATGGCTGCCTCAGAGTGCCCTGCCAGTGTCCTCCCTCAGTGAAAGACAGCCATGGCTGCCTTAGAGCACCCCACTGTGACCTCCCTTGCAATATACAGCCATGGCCGCCTCAGAGTGTCCTGCCAGTGTCCCCCCTCAAAGACACACGGCCATGGCCGCCTCAGTGTGCCCTGCCAGTGTCACCCCCTCAGCGACACGCAGCCATGGCCACCTCAGAGTTCCCTGCCAGTGTACCCACTTAGCGATACATGGTGACGGCCGCCTCAGTGTGCCCCGCCAGTGTCCTCCCTCAGTGAAAGACAGCCATGGCCACCTCAGAGCACCCCACTGTGTCCTCCCTTGCAATATACGGCCATGGCCACCTCAGAGTGCCCTGCCAGTGTCCTCCCTCAGTGAAAGACAGCCATGGCTGCCTTAGAGCACCCCACTGTGTCCTCCCTTGCAATATACAGCCATGGCCACCTCAGAGTGCCCTGCCAGTGTCCCCCCTCAAAGACACACGGCCATGGCCGCCTCACAGTGCCCTGCCAGTGTCACCCCCTCAGCGACACACAGCCATGGCCACCTCAGAGTGCCCTGCCAGTGTCCTCCCTCAGTGAAAGACGGCCATGGCCGCCTCAGAGCACCCCACTGTGTCCTCCCTTGCAATACGCGGCCATGGCCACCTCACAGTGCCCTGCCAGTGTCCCCCCTCAGCGACACACAGCCATGGCCACCTCAGAGTGCCCTGCCAGTGTCCTCCCTCAGTGAAAGACAGCCATGGCTGCCTTAGAGCACCCCACTGTGTCCTCCCTTGCAATATACAGCCATGGCCGCCTCAGAGTGCCCTGCCAGTGTCCCCCCTCAAAGACACACGGCCATGGCCGCCTCAGTGTGCCCTGCCAATGTACCCACTTAGCGATACACAGTCATGGCCGCCTCAGTGTGCCCTGCCAGTGTCACCCCCTCAGCGACACGCAGCCATGGCCACCTCAGAGTTCCCTGCCAGTGTACCCACTTAGCGATACATGGTGACGGCCGCCTCAGTGTGCCCCGCCAGTGTCCTTCCTCAGTGAAAGACAGCCATGGCCACCTCAGAGCACCCCACTGTGTCCTCCCTTGCAATATACGGCCATGGCCACCTCAGAGTGCCCTGCCAGTGTCCTCCCTCAGTGAAAGACAGCCATGGCTGCCTTAGAGCACCCCACTGTGTCCTCCCTTGCAATATACAGCCATGGCCACCTCAGAGTGCCCTGCCAGTGTCCCCCCTCAAAGACACACGGCCATGGCCGCCTCACAGTGCCCTGCCAGTGTCACCCCCTCAGCGACACACAGCCATGGCCACCTCAGAGTGCCCTGCCAGTGTCCTCCCTCAGTGAAAGACGGCCATGGCCGCCTCAGAGCACCCCACTGTGTCCTCCCTTGCAATACGCGGCCATGGCCACCTCACAGTGCCCTGCCAGTGTCCCCCCTCAGCGACACACAGCCATGGCCACCTCAGAGTGCCCTGCCAGTGTCCTCCCTCAGTGAAAGACAGCCATGGCTGCCTTAGAGCACCCCACTGTGTCCTCCCTTGCAATATACAGCCATGGCCGCCTCAGAGTGCCCTGCCAGTGTCCCCCCTCAAAGACACACGGCCATGGCCGCCTCAGTGTGCCCTGCCAATGTACCCACTTAGCGATACACAGTCATGGCCGCCTCAGTGTGCCCTGCCAGTGTCACCCCCCCAGCGACACGCAGCCATGGCCACCTCAGAGTTCCCTGCCAGTGTACCCACTTAGCGATACATGGTGACGGCCGCCTCAGTGTGCCCCGCCAGTGTCCTTCCTCAGTGAAAGACAGCCATAGCCGCCTCAGAGCACCCCACTGTGTCCTCCCTTGCAATACGCGGCCATGGCCACCTCACAGTGCCCTGCCAGTGTCACCCCCTCAGCGACACACAGCCATGGCCACCTTGGGACACCCTCACATGTCCCCCTCTCAGCAACACACTGCCGTGGCCGCCTCAGAGTCCCCTACCATGTTCCCCCTCAGCCACACACAGCCAGGGCCACCTCGGAGTGCCCCACCACGTCCCCCCTTAACAACATGTGCTCTTAAGTGACTTTGCCTCCGCGCAGAGGTGCAAGTTTAGTCATTTGCCTTCAGCACACATAGACGTGAGTACGAGGAGGCTGCGGTGAAGCTGACGTTCAGGGAACCAAATTTTCGGAGCAGGTGTTCCCATTCCCTTCGAAGCCCACCACCCGCTCTCATGCGGTTTGTCAGGAATTGATTAGATCGCAAAAAATTTCAGTCGCAAGCCAAGTTTGCCCGCGTTCATCCTGCAGATACCGCGTCGCGATTAAAAATGCCCAACTGTTTCCTCCTTTCGCAGCTTTCTGACACAAGCTGTTGGCTGTAGACTTTCAGCTGCCTTTCTTTCTCTTTCTCTCACATATGTTCCCGGCACCGTGTTTTGAAATATAAGAACGATTTTGCAGCAATAGGGCTACACAATCTCAATGTACAATCCAACTTCTGCGGCTGAAGGGACAGAGAGTTGCAGCCGGCAGTATAGGAAGAAGAACCGTTTTCTAACCAGCTTTGAGATTATGAGGGGATTTGCATTTTTTGAGGTGGAACGGTGCATTGAAGTTAGAGCGATGCTGCACTCACACACTGGAATGAGGGTTTGTTGCCTAATTTTGTGATTCAGGGTCATACAGTTCTGGTGGCTGTATAATTATGAGATGAGACCATTAAACGTGTGACTAACCAAGGAAAGAAAAACAGCCCTAAGGTCTATGAATGCCCCGTCCGCCACATCACTGTCCAGGATCAGCAGGTGAGACATAGTGGGTGATCATCAGAAGGTGGATACATCTGAAACTTAAACTGGCAATCCCAAATTTCTGTTTCGACTGGATTCTTTCTTATTTAAATGACTGCCTTTTAAAAAAACGTTTTCTGGGCTGAGGAAATCCCGCCACGCTTTCAGAATTATTGTGCCTCAGGGGCTGCCGCGGGCTGTGTGGCTGCGGGCGGGAGGACGAGCCCTGGTGAAACCACATAGCGTTGGTTTTGGGGTGTACAGGTGAGTCCCGGTGGCAGGGCCGACCGTACCGAGCGCTTTCATCCACGCTACCAACTGTTAGCAGGGCTGCAGCTCGGGCTGAAAGCATCCATATGGTGCTTAGGAAGAGCCACAATCAGAGTATCTGCTGACAGGCTGGGCTATCACATGTTCCGCTCATGAATAATCTGCAGAGACTGTGAGAAGGAAAACTTCGATCCACACCGAGACTCGCTTGACCTTTCCTTCCTCATCTCAGCCTTCGCCGATGTCTGCGTGTCGACAGCACAGACAGTTGGTGAGTCTGGATTTGAGAGAGGTGTTAGGCGCAGTTGGAATGACAGCATGGACATAGCCTTTGGGACCGGCTCTGCCTAGGCACAATTCTCCACCCCTAGTGAGAAAATGCTGCTTTCGAAAACGCTTTTGCTCCAAACTTGGTGACTACGCTGGAAGAGATCCCTTGAAAAATCTAACCCGCAGAGCATTTTTATGCTAGTCTTAGAACACTTCACAAAGCATTTCGCCTGGAGAAGAGGAGACTTAGCAGAAAGGAGACATTTTATCGCCTTCAAATATGCAAAAGGTTGCTGCAGAGCAGGAGGGAATTAGCTCTTCTCTGCACGCAGTGAGTCTAGGACAAGAAATAATGAGCTTACATCTTGGAAAAGGCGATAGAAATTAGACGATGGGTTAAGGGTAAGAACTGTCGAGCACCGGAACAAGTTGCCTAGGAAAGCTGTGGAATAGTCACCATCGGATATTTTTATTTAACAAGAAATTAGTAAAATGTTCTGAAGAGTTTAGGGAGAATTGCTGTTATCTCAGGGAGAAGGATGGGGTAAATAATCTCTTACAATACCTGTCAGCCCTAGTGTTTCATAAAGCGAAAGAGATGGATTTGCTCAAACTTACAAAGCAGGTTAGAGCACAAGCTGGGTTTGGATTCCAGCTCACATCCTCCTGTCTGCACCCTGTACAGCAGGCTATACTAAATGTTAAGCCTGAAGTAAAACAAAACAAAACAAAAGCCCGCTTTTCCCAACTGTTCTATCTTCCACAAGGTTGGGTTTTTTATTTTGTTAAAAAGCCAGTATGAATGGTGACTCCAAACCCTAGCTGATATTTACAGCATTTCCCTGGGGAAAAACTCCCACTTTTTCCTATTTTTTTCCATATGACCTGCCTCACAACGAAGCGAGTGTATTTCACAATCAGAATTATAAACCGTCCCCTCATTTCTCGGGTACAACAGCACCGAAAAGGCTTTTTTACAGTGAATAGACAAAGCTCTTCCTCTGCAGTTCTGCACGCTTGCTGGAAGACAGCACTTTCGGGTCTAGGGCTATTAGCTCAGCAGCTGTCAGCAGTATTAAATTCACCAGAAACATGAAGAGAAAGCCCCCCTAAAATAAAAGGAAGGGCACTGTGCCGAGAGTGACTTGCATTTAAACCTGAATCGAAATACCTTCTCTCAGTTATTTTCGCATGAATTGTTCTTATCGATCAGCTCATCCTTGATTTTGTTAACGCGCTGTGGAGCCGTTACCCAGCTACTATTGGAGATTTTCAGACAGAATCAGATTGTACTGAAGTGTTAGCAATGCCTTAAAACAACTCTTCTGAGAAGTTTTAATCTTAAATCTGTTTTAAGTTGGTGACTACCCTAGGAACAAATTCCCAAACTTCAAATTTCTCTGCGGAAGTCACCTTCTGAGTTAGGAGAACTCTAGCACGAAGTGATGGGAATGACAAAACATCTCTCTCTTGTGGGGGTATAAAGGTGTAATTTGAGAAACATGAAGCTAAAGAAACCACTCGCAGAACATTTTCCCTGTGTGGGTTTTCTCTGAGGTCTAACAACAGATGAGCATGTCCCTCAGTGGGAACACTAACACTGTCTCTCTCCTCTTTCTGGCCTCAAGACTTTTGGAATAGTACACTTTTGTTAGACAGGTGCTTTTCTGGATGGTAAATCCAAACTAACACACAGACGTATGCAATGTTGGCACAAACCCATCATTTTCTTAGAATTTCTGGCTAAAAACTCACGGCACTCCCCCGGCAAGAAGTATTGCCCAAGACATCACTGCTATGTACCGTAACCCTGACATCAGTTACTGCTGCTGCTGCTGTTCCAGCAAACATTTCTTGGCTTCAGGACCAAGTTTTAAACGGGAACTATCGGTTTCACAAGGAAACACAGTAAATCAGTTGGGGTAAGCGACGATGACTTATGTTTGTGTACTCCTTTCGCTCAAAAAGATCCATAACCTCTTGGCAAGCAGAAACGACGGCGTGAGTGCGGGAGGCACAGCAGGGAAGTTGTGGAGCAATACAGCCTGCAACAAAGTCTTCCACTGATTTTTCGTACTCCTAGCGCTGAAGCAATTCCACACATACTCAAACATTAACCGAGTACTACGTAGCCTGTGGCTTCAGTAAACACCCCCCTTATTTACATCGTGAGAAACTGAGGCATGCAGAGGTCCAGCGAGCTGCCTGTGATTGCACAACCATTGCTCACCAGCCGACCCAGTAATAGCATCTCCCAACACCTGACTGCCTGTCCCGTGATCTGTCCCGGACGGGATAATGCCTCTGCGAACTGAGCTGCCAGAGGTGTTGGGCAGAACGGAATTATTCAGGCTGGACCGTGGCCAAAGCTGAAACAACAACAACAACTGCTTCTAGTAGAAGTGCTGTGAAGTCTTTGGTGACCCTACGTGCTCGTGACCACAGCTGATCATCAGATCGATGAATACCTCATTGCGAGGTCAGTAGGTTGAAGAAAGACCATACCCTTTTTCGTGAAGAGAGGGCACCGAGCTCAGCTCTGAAGCAGAAAGATGCAAAACGCTTCCTGAGTCATCAGCAGCGTTTTCTGCAGTGCTCTGGATTTTCCCCCAAGGGCCCGGTTTGTCCACTGGTCAGTTCATCCTGCAAAATCTGGTGAGATCAATGTCCAGACAGACAGGAAGAAGGTGGGAAATACTAAAATCAGGATGAGAAGAGCTTTTTTTTTTTTTTTTTTCAGCTTCAAATAGCAAGGAAAGGAGATTTGAGAAGGAAATATGTACTTCACAAAAACCAAAGCAAAATTCTTTGGCCTTGCTATTGAAACGGTCTCTCTTCAAAGGGTCCTGCCTCCAAGGATGCTTATTACAAAGCAGAAATCGCACTGCAGGCTTATGCCAAAAAAACATGCTGCAAATACTTTATGTGGCAAACAGGGCTTGCAAAGCGGGTTTGTTCATCTGTCTCGGCCTGCCTTGCCATACTTTTCTGTCCCTCTTGCCAAATGGAAAATAAATAAATCTCTCCTAGCTGTTCAGGTTATAATTGGCTGGATATGCCATCAGCTGGCTCATCCCCGCTCAGAGGCTGGGAAGGCGTAAACACTTCCAGGATTACAGAAAATGAGGACACTAACTTTGGGACCAATCCAAAGCCCTTTAGAGTGAGCGCGAAGCCTAATTGACTAGAGCGAGAGCTGCATCGGCTCCTTAATTGCTGAAGGAAAATGAAACAATAAAACTTCCCCTTTTGGTACATCCTTTTTCCAGAGCCCTGTGGTAATTGCTACAAGCTGCCTGCCTGAAAGAGCAGGACTGGAAAGCTCTGGGCTATTACTCTGGTAATGTTTACAAAGAAAGGTGCTCAGACACTCGGTAGCGCCACAGAGGATGGGAGATGATGATAACGCACTTTCACTCTTTTCGCTTCCGTCACCAATCAACTGGTAGATTCAGATAATGGTTTCAGTAACATAAAGAGGAGCAAGTGCCAATTTTATAGTCTGATGACAGGGTGGTAAACACTGAGGTTGTAAGTCGTATTCAGTTACAAGCATTCCGTTCTGCACCCGCTTTCCGCCTTCTGCACCCCGAGGAGCTTTGCTGTGCCCAGCCTCCAAACTCTCCGCTTGTAACCATTGTGCGGTGCTCTGCAAGAACAGCGCTGGAAACCTTTCCTGTCTGGGTCTTGGAACTTGGAGCGGTGACAATGATTGTTTCTCCTCTCTCATGTGATGAGAGGCTGGGATTCTCCCACTCTGCTCCGTGGGAAGGGGAAATGCGGTCACTCCAAGCACCGAGAGCCCACGGGGCTCGTCGCATTGCCTCTGACTTTGCTGGGCTTCGCTCCCTGCCAGGTGACAGTGGCGCATCGTGGAGGTGGGTGCTGCCTTTCAGCCAGGCAGGCTTTTCCCTTTCTTCCTAGTAATCTGGAGGAAACGGGCGCGGGGCGATGGAGCTCCATGGGAATTGGCATGGATTTACGATGGGCTGTCCTGCCTTCTGCTGGGTTGGACTGGAAAGGGGGTCAGTGGGCCAGGGGGAAAGTCTGGTCGCTGAGGGATGGAGCAGGACGCAGTGGCTCAGCATCCACGGAGCCAAGGCGGTGGGATAAGGTTAGAGGGGTCAGGTGGGTGAGGAAAAGGGAGAGAAGGTTGCAGGGTGGTTCAGCACAGCAGGAGCGTTCAGAGGAAAAGGAGAAAGAAGAGAGTCCAGATAAAAATAGAAAATGCAAAAGAGGGAAAAGCATGTGTGTGCTGTAGACCGCTGAGTTTCTGCTCGAGGCAATGTCACCAAGGACATCTTTTGTTTCATTCACGTGAAAATCCTTGCCATCAGTACTTTTCCTGTCCTCTCCATGAATCCATCAGTTCCTAAACAAAGAGACATGACAAGGCCTTCTAGAGCTGTGTCAGAAACTTTGAGGACCAGTTGAGTGTAATGTAATGTGCAGGGAAAAAAACGTGTGACTCCATACAGGTGGAAAACAGCTACAAACATATTTCCAAACAGCTGACATTTGGTTTAAGTGACTCATTGTCCATGTGCCTCGTTTAAGATGCTCGGAGCAGCTTTTCTTAATTTAATCAGAGTTGTGGGCACTAAACTTGAAGCCCCGAGGGATTAGCACGCTATAAAAATGACATCCTCGTTCTGCACGCAGGCAGAATGGAGGAATGCAGCAGTTCGTGCTGTAAGAAGCCATCCGTTTACTCATCTTGTACGCGATTTTGTTCATACCACAAGCCTTGCAGCCTGGACTCATCGTCTGATCGTCCCATACGCATGGCCATCCAGATCCTTGGAAATCAGGATATTGTCCCCCTGACAACATGAGCTGCCTGCTAGACCCTCGTCAAAATCCTGGGTCTGTCCAACGCGACCCAAACGTCTCCTCTCGTCTGGTGGGACTGATGTCCAAAGGTCTGTTCCTCCTTCCTCTCCTGCCAGGCGAACAGCTTCCCTGCAGTGATTCTTGTCGATGAGGTTTGGAGACTTTCTGCATCAATGAAATATCTGTTTTCCTGTTTTCTTCCAGTTTAGGTATTTGTCACTTGCTTGTCATGGTGACCGCTGCCTTGAGCCCCTCGCTGAAGGTGAGGCCTGTCGATTAGGATTCGGGGCAGCACTTCTGCCGGCATCGCAGGGGACCCTCTTCTGCTGAGCACTTCAGCGGACGCACAGAGTTCATTTCACTGCAGGTATCGCAGTCAAACAGCGACTCGGCAGAGAGGCAAATGAGGTTGGCTTTAATTTTTGTAATTATGTGGGAAGAACTTGGTTTCCTTGTGAGCGCGTTGCCAGTGCAGCCCTCACAGTCCGTTCCTGGCCGGCAGAGCTGGATGAGGACGTTGAGGAACACCGAAGGACTCTCACGAATGCAGCCGTTTTGCAGAACAGCATGGGGAAGAGGAGCCATTTGCAAAAAATCTCAGGTCTGTCGTGCAGAAAAGCGTGGGAAATGAAGGCTTTTGCAAAAAACCAACCAACCAAACAAACAAAAAAAAACCCAAACCAAAACAGGTCTGTCTGGCAGAAAAGGAGCCATTTGCAGAGAAACGAGGTTTCTCAAGCAGCACCCCAAAGCATAGTCGCGGGGTGATGGGGGTGGTCGACCGGCCGGGTGGGCAGAAGAGCGCTACGCGGGGCCCTGCTACTCGAGGAGCCTCGTTAGCGCAGTAGGTAGCGCGTCAGTCTCATAATCTGAAGGTCGTGAGTTCGATCCTCACACGGGGCAGCAGTGGTTTCCTCCTTTTCTTCCTCCCGCGAGAAGACAGAGGATTCCACGGGAAGGGAAAGTCAATTTTTTTTTTTGTTTTTCTAATCCAATTGCAGCAGGGGGCGGGACCGGGGCGGCGAGGGGCCCAACCCCACGGGCCTGGCAGCGCGCTGCGGCGCAGGCCGTTACCGGGAACGGTGCCCCCGCCGCCGGGCGCTCGGTCCCCCCGCGCGCTAGGGGGCGCGCCCTGCTTCCCGCTGTGGGTTGTGCCCGGGGCGGGGAGAACGGCTGCGGAACGTCTGTTGTCAGCCGGGGGGGGGGGGCGTGGCGAGGCCCGCCGGGGCGGCGCTGATTGGCGGCGGCGCGCGGTGGGCGGGGCCGGCGGCGCATCGGCACCGCCGCGCACCGCGTCCGTCGGTCAGAGCGGTGGCGGCCATGGCGGTGTGCGCCCGGTTGTGCGGGGTGGGCCCGGCCCGCGGGTGCCGCCGGCGGGGGGCGGCGCGGGAGCAGCGGCACGGTGGCGCCGGAGACAGCGAGCCTGACACCGACACTGACCCCGAAGAGGCGGGAGGCGGCGGCGCCGCGGAAGACGAGGAGGCGGCGGAGCGCATCGAGGGCGGGCGGCCCACGCCGCACCCCGCCGAGGCCGGCCCGGCCGGGCGGGCTCCGCTGTCCCTCTTAGAGCTGCCCCCCGAGCTCCTGGTACAGATCTTCGGCTCGCTGCCCGGTACCGACCTGCCCAGCCTGGCCCGCGTCTGCACCACCTTCCGTCGCATCCTCCGTACCGACACGATCTGGCGGCGGCGCTGCCGCGAAGGTACCGCCCGCCCCGGGGTGGGGGGGTGGTGGTGTAGGGGACGGCCGGAGGAGATGGCCCCGGGGGGGGGGGGGGGGGGTGTGCGAGGTCAGGGGCCCGGAGGACGCAGGAGGACCCGGAGGGTGTGGGGGAGGCATTGGGGTGTGGAGTGGGGGTCCTAAAGGGGTGCGGAAGGGAGACGATGTGTGGGGTCTGGGGGGTGCAGGAAGGAGCTGGGGTCTGGGGGGGTGTGGGGCCGTGAGGGGTGCATGCGGGGCTCCATGCGTGGAGGGTGGAGAAGAGGGCAGATGTGGGGTCCTCTGGGGCACGGTCCCTTCTTGGTGGCACTTGCTGGAAAAGGGGTGATGTGTGAGGAGTTCTAGCAAAGGGCATGAAGTTGGGGTTGTTCCCCTGGGGTGGCAGCTGGAGGGAAGAAATGGGGATGGGAGCAGCCCCAGGCTCTGGCAGATGATGCTTCTGTGTAGGGTGTCCTTGGGTGAATCTCGAGGCTGGGGTATTTCAGGCAGTGAGGACAGGGAATACTCAGTCCCTGTGGAGTGGGGCTGTGCTGGGGAAGAACGGAATCCTTGGGTGTGCAGCTGGGGGTCTTGGAGCCGTGGAGGCGCAGCAGGTAAAGCAGGAGCAGGGAGCCTGCTGGGGTCTAGGGAGCGGGTGGAGGAGGGCAGGCCTGGGGTAAGGTCATCCATTCCTGTCCCCGTCTCGGGAAGTGTGGTGCCAGGTTCGGAGGGGTTCCTGGTTTCCATGTGCATTTCCCGGGGAGCGTCTGTTGCAAGGATGCTGTACTGCGTTACCCCAAAGTCTCGCGGGCATTTTTGTTCAGTAACGCCTCAGTTCTGTGTTGCTGTGGCCCTGTTCTGCTGGGCCATGATTCTTACTCTTCGCTCCTTTTTCTCACCTCAGTGTGACTCTGTCCCCCGTCTGTTAATCCAGCGGCTGTCCCACCCTCCAAGGGCTGTCTTGCTGTGCTCATCGTCTCTCTTCGTACTGTGACCCTGCCAGGTGCATCTGCTGCCAACACATGAAGTCATGTATATTTTGTCGTCGTTGTTGTTGTTGTTTGCTTTCTGGTTTTAATACCAGGGAGGACATCGGGATGAAGAATTTGGGTATGTCAGAGTGGCTGCCTGCCGTAGGCAGTGGGATGTGTTCAGACGCATTAAACCTTGCAGGAATGGATTTGTGCCTTATCAGCGCTAGCCAAGAACCCTTGGACAGTACAAAGGCAGTCCCTAGAAAATGTGTACCAAAGCATTCCTATTTCTTAGTTCAGCATGAAGTGATCCCATTGTCCCAGTAACTTAACGTTGTTTTTTGGGAGACAGGCTGATAAAATGGTATTTGTGCTTTCCTTATGCTCCTCTATTGACACAGAGTCCTCGTGGACGTTTGTGTACTTCACAAATGGTTCACAAAACTTCACTGGTTAATTATTTTGATAGGTTGTGATCCTGGCAAAATGTTCCTCTAGAAATGTATATAATTTTTAAACGTAGGCTGGATTGTCTTGTAAAGGAAGCACTACATTAGGCCTGATGGGGAAATAAATTTATTTATTCGGTTTGTCACTGCTCCTTGGATTCTCTTGCCAGTGGATAAAGCAGAGTTGAAAGGCTTAGCTGAAATTTAAAGGAACAGTATGGCTAAAGCCAAACTGGACAGAAAGGGAAAGTATTAAGCCTGGAGTCCTCTCTCAAGGCCCTTGGCGAGCTACAAGGTGAGAGGTGCGTATAACCAAATCTTCATTCTCTTTGTGCACGTTGTTTGTCGTGTTCCCCCAATGCATCTGTTCCAGCCGCTGACAGAGAGCGTGTCGGTGGAGTGCTGGTGTGATCGAGGCAGATCTCGTACTGCAGGCACGGCGTGCAAGCTGTGCTGAACAAATCAGGGTCACGTTATTGCCTGAAAAACTTACTACGTCCGTGAGACTGTTCCTGCAATCGTTTAACCGGTCGTGGTTTTCCAGGCGGCTCCTGATCAGGGCTTCTTGCACTGCTCCTAGTGCTTTGCCTTGCTCTGCACAGCGGTGTAAGCCATTAAGTAATGGTGGTAGTGCTGCAACTTTGAGTGTTTCTACACGGGAGTATAAAATTGGCCACCGTTTTAGGGAGCTACTTTGTGGTTAATGTCTCTGCCTATATTTCAGTGATGGGTTGCACGTGCTCAGCTGCTGGGTGCGTTCAGATGTGAGCATGCCGCTGTGCGGTGAGGGCAGCTGCTTGAGGACATCAGGTATTAGGGTCTAAATACACATATAAGGTTTAGAACGTCCTGTAGTGTGTTTCTGTAGAGCCGTACGTTGGTGCCCGTGGGACAGTCAAACCTAAAATGTAATTACTTTTTGTCCTCTTTTCCAAAAACAAGCCACTTCCCAGCTGAGGACAGTTCTTAAGTGTGTGCTTCTGTCTGCCCGGGTCTTGTGAAGCTGCGTGTCCCAGAAACAGAGCGAGAGCATGTGTGCCTCTCCCAGCATACTCCTAGTATTGATGGTTTATTCACTCTGAAGCCTACTGATGATGTTCCGGAGCGGAGCTCTTTGAGGAAGTACCTGGTAAACTTCAGCTTTGTGTGAGTGGGGACACTCAATCCATTGAGCGTTGCTATCTTGCTCTTGCGCTGCTGTGGGCTGGCTCAGTTGTAGATTAGTCTTGAGAATACGTTGTGAGCGGTGCAAGCATCCACGGGACTTGTCTTCCGAAAAGTGAAGTGGCTTTTGCTGAGGATTTTGAAACGGGAGAGTGTTGGGATTAACCAGAAGTAGTTGTGTAACACGGGCATGGCTGTTAGGGCTGTTGTCCTTTTATCATTGCAACTGTTTGGGGTAAACAATATCCCTGAATTGCTTCTTTGGCAAGAAGATGATTGCAGTCACTTTCATGTTTTCTATAAATAGAAGATTGCTGATCTCTGCAGTGGGAGCAGAATTAAAGTGTGTTTCACCCTGGCTGGTGGCCTGACCTACCTTGAGTAACACCTGATAGTCCATTTTAAAAGGAACCCAGTATCATCTTAAAAGAAACCAGCGTAAGTGCAGCAGAACATGTGAAAACAGACCGGTAATTCAGAATAACCAGATCTAGAACTTGGATGAAAAGGCTTTTGTCTGTGAAAACAACCTCCAGCGGCTTTTGGACCTGCTCAGAAATGTCAACCGAGGCGTTAAAAGATGTTAACCTTCAGCAAGTGTTTTGGAAGGAGGTGCCTGTGGAGGGGAAACTGGGTTTATACACTCAGCGAGGGGACTGTCGCATGGAGTTCAGCTCTTACAAGGCTCCGGAGAATCCGCGCGGGAGGTTGCCGTACAACTGCTCCCACAACAGGAACCATTGCTTGTAGTGCTGCACCCTCGTAAATGTGAAGGTGCTTTTAATCAGTCACAAGGCTCTAATCTCCCTTTGTGTGAGGTTAAACCGTTGTAGAGTGCGTTTCTTTGGTGAACCACAGCCAGCTTTTCTCCGTCTCTGGCCGTGTGCTTTGTCAAGATGCCGCCTAAAAGCCAGTGGCTCTTTCTCACTGCTAATGGCAGGTGCTCACTAGCCATAGCCATCCTTCAGAGGGTCCTCCTTAGATCTGTTTGTAAGCGGTAGATCTGAAGCTACCCATCTTTTGCTTTAGGGTTTCCGCAAAAGCTTTCATTTATTGCAGATTAAATATCTTTTTTTTTTTTTTTTGCTCAGCTCCTTATTTGCAGCTGCAAAATATCTCAGCCTTCCCCTGGGAGAAGCGTTTGGGAAAGCGTTTGGTGTATTTTGATCTGATAGTTCAGCCTTTGGAAACGAGAAGCTGGTTCCAGACTTGCCCACTTGGTATTTCAGGGGCACTAACGTGAGAATCTCCCGGTTTTGTGGTCTCTGAAACAATCCAGTAAGTTCCTGTGCTTCCTGTTCCATATACAGCCTTGTAAACATGCATTTATCCAGGAATAATTGGAAGAACATGATTAGTCCGGGCACAGTGGAAACTTAGCAGTGGTAAGCATGTCAGGCTCTACCAGACATCCTGATTTCCTCGGAATCGCGGATGTCTGCAGCTTGCAGCTGCTTCCTGGTATTGCCCAGCTGAGAAAGAGGGAAAGAAAAAGCCGTCATCTGGTGTTTGCTCTAAGTGCAGGGCTTCCTCCCTGCCTGGGTTGGAGGAGCCTGGTTTGTTTTTTAAACGTTGGGGTGGGCCACGCAGAAGGGGGTGAGTGACACGGCTTCTTGGGGAAAGGAGAAGGGAACGTGAGGCTTGGAAGAAGTGCATGTGGTGGGAGCAGGCCAGGGAGTGAATTCCACTTGCAAAAGTGTTAGTGCAGTTCAGAATAAATGGAAACTGCCTTTCCAGGCCCTTTAAACTCCCAGCACTGTGTGTTTGGTAAATCTTTCAAGCACTCCTTATAAATCTCATAAAACGGGCTTCCCAGCTGGTCAAGTAAGAACTTCAAAACCCATTTCCATCCTTGCTTTTGAAGCCGGATTAAGTAGCCATTTTCTAACGGGATAAATTTCGTGTGTGAATTTCTGTGACTATTAACTCCTTAAAATACTTCACTCAGTGAGCTGTTGCTCTGAGATACGTTTCCTTAAAATAGACTTAATTGCACTGAAGTGGAATTTCCCAGGAAGCTTCAGCCCTTCAAAGCTTTCTCGGAAAAGGCTTTCTGTTCTCTGTAAAGAAAACCTTATCAGTTTTATTTTCCTGTAACTATTTTGAAGCTCTACTTACTGCTAATTTTATGTCCCTCTTGTCTTCTGGATTAAAAAGAGATGGCCAGCTTTCTTGTGATATTTGGAGTTTTTGTCGACACTGTGAGCCAAGAGACTGATGTTTCCCATCAAGCAGCCATCACGGTGTTAACAGCTCATGGTCAGAAGAGCTTAAGTGATGCACTTCCTGGAGCTAAGCCATCACTCTGGGATTTTGACTCTTTGTAGTTGTTTGCTGAACAAAACAGGATAAGGACTAGTTATCGTGAACGAGATGAGTGTTAAAGCACAGTAAAATGAGATTTTATTTTTTCTTGGTAGTACTTCCTTCTAAGCCTTGGATGTCTAATGTCAAATGTGTAGCGGTATCAAAATTCTAAATTTTTGTCTTTTGTTTTTAAGGGAGCTTGCTCTTACTTGGGAGAACTTTAAATCTTTCCAGGAAAGATTTGAACTTCAGCACTTGAGAAATGCACCTTTAGTAGTGGTTGGGCTTCCATAAAATTTCACTGCAGGTTATCAAGGGCACTCGCGTGAAACTGGGATAGAGCTTTAACATGAAATCACTTCCCCCCCCCACCACCACACACCTTGTTGTTTCAAGATACCTCCCGGTAGTGGATCTACCGTGGCACTGCCCTCAAGGTGATTTACAGACCTACTAGGGAAAACGCTTTGCAAAAAAAATCCGCACCTTCTGGAGGAAGAGAGAACGTCCCTGTGCTGGTACCGCTGTTGGAGAGCGACACGGAGAAATGCCGTTTGGGCAGGATCCTCTGCCTGTCTCCTCCCTTTCTGATGCAGTACAGATAGCTTCAGTGACACTGAATTGAGTCTCGCTGCAATGCCTGCTGCACAAAGTGTGCCTCTGGCTGATTCGGTGGCCAGGTGAGTGTTTACATGGGAAGAGCTGGCTGTTTCCAAACAGCAGGCTTTAACCACACTGTTTCTGTCACCTTATAAAGGTCTCTAACTTTCTGGTCAGCCAAGGAAACATATTGTTGCCTCCATCCCTTTGCTGTAACTACCAAACACATCCCCAGGTGTGTACGTACGCAGACCAGCGGTTGGAAGCCTTGATAGCTCCGGCAGGAGGGGTAAACACGGGGTGACCTGCGAGGTGGGTCTGAATTTCCAGCCTCTGACAGAGCTCTGGTTTCACGAATCTGCAGACCGGCTGTGTGGGGTCAGCTGGCTGCAGCCCAGCACTTAGTGGCTTGTTTGTGTGGGGCAGGATGTCCTTCCCTGCAAGCTCGTCTGTCTGCTCTCTGACTAATCGTGCTTCCTTATCCCCCCTTGCGTTTGCTAACGCTCAGAGCTTCCTGTGGCTTTTGGTGTAGAAGTCAGCAGGAACTTTGCCGCTGACCTCTGCACCTTTTACTGAAGGGCAACGGGTTTGTTGTACCTTCTTCCCGCTCTTCCCTTGATTGAACTCGCTGCTTTTACCCAGAATGATGTTAGGCAGAACGTGGATTCCCCAGAAGCGGGCTGACAGGAAGCTTTGCGTGTGCTTTATCATCGTGCACATGTACCACAAGTGTATTTATAGGCAGGGGGAGGCTGAATTCATTCAGGGAAACTTCTGCTTTTCTCGTACATGAAAAATGACTTCTCGGTTTGCAGCAGGTTGCCCGCATTAGGTAGTGGTATTTGGCAGACACGGTGGATTGTTAATTCAAGGCAGCTCAACGGAGGATAAGTTTTGTATTTAATGATTTGATGAGGGTCTTCACAGAAACACTTTTGCGTCAAATGACTGGCAGATGTTTGGTATTGCTAAGGAGAGCTGGTGTTTGATCTGTGGTGTAGATGTCTTTGATGTCAAGGAGGGTAGTTTTCCATACTGAGATCTATTGGGGTCACTGCGGCAGGGTGTGTGGGTTTGTTTTTTTTTGTTGCTGCTCATTTTTTTTTTTTTGGGATCTCCCACCTCTCATTTCCTCCCTCTGGTCTTCTAAGGATTTCTTGCGTTGTGATGTTAGTACTTGCTTTTGTTTTTTTGAAGTTTCTTAGAAGTTTGGCATTGACTTCCTGAAAATGAAAGGAGAGAATCTCATTTTGTGCTTCAAAGCTGCCTTTAAGATCTCTGGATTGCTTTGTTTTCAGGGTGTTCTGTGAGCAATCAAAGGCATTTGAGTGTACAACAGCCCCATCTCAATCTGATCTGCTTTCAAGTGTAACCGTATTTGTACAGGCTGGTGCCTGTTTTATGTCTCCCTTTCATTCTTTTTAAAGTCTGTGACCTTTTCTTGAGGATCCTAATAAGCAGTTTTCCCTGTTGGATACCTCAGTGGGAGTAGATAATTACTACACACAATCATGATTTGATCTAAACGGGCTTACAGTCCCAGCTGGAATGAGTAAGTCTTCCACATTTCACACTCTTTCTGGTCTAGGTGTAAGCATCTGTAACTCGGCTGTGTTTGCCTGTTCCTTATGGTGTGTTGGTTGCAGGCATTGCTTGTAAAACGTGTTAGATTCCCAAACTGCCATGAAATTGCATCTAGTTTCCTGTTTTCAAAGCAGAAATAAGATTCCTGCACTAACGTGGCAGCTCGCAAGAATGCGCCTAATAAGATCTCATTTTTGCTCCAACAGGAGATACCAAGATTCTGGGTAGAATCACCTTGGTGCCAGAGGTGACGTTATTATCTGTGTCATTGCAGAATACGGCGTCTGCGAAAACTTGCGGAAATTGGAGATCACGGGAGTGTCCTGTCGAGACGTTTATGCCAAACGTAAGTGATAAAGCCGATACAGATCTGTACGGCCTTGCTTAGTACCGATTTCGAACGCATATGCACGTTGGATGTTTATTAAATTTTGACTGCGTAAGTCATACTTGCTCATGGCAGGGGTTTAATCTGTGAAGCTGACATGTTTGGAGTTTTATTTAATACAAAGCAGATGCCCAGAATTGGGATGTCCGTGCCCCCCAGTCCTTTGGTGGGAAAAGAACGTGTAATTTAACTTTATAATAAAGTGTATTGAAGGGTTTTCACCCTTTCCTGTTTTGCCATTTTCAGATCTTGCTGAGGAATTAACGGCTATTTTTTCGTAGCCCTGATGTAGCTAAGCCTTGACCTCAGCGAAAGGACGCTGTTATCGCTGAGAGTGGGAAGGTGCTGTAGGTAAAGGGCCCAGCGTTCCTCTGGGCTGCTCCTGAAGGAGGGGAGCCTGGCAGGGTGGTGTCAGTGCATTTTGGGAATATCTGTGGAGGTGGGACCCCAGCTCCTTAGACCCACTGTGCCTTCTGCGAGGTAGATGCACATCTTCTGTCTTCAAGTGAAGGGGGTGGAGGGCATCATCGGATGAGAGAAACCAAGGTAGGCTAAGGACTGCCTGGATCCACGGTGAGGCTGTCTTCCCCGTCACCAACTCTTGCCCTCTGCAGTCAGAAGCGGTGCTGGTTGCTCAGAGAGCCTCACGAAGCCCCCGAGAGCTGCCAGGCTGTGTTGTCTTGGTTCCCCACCACACCTTTTGTAAGGGAGTTACCTGTGGTCCTTAGGGTGAAGAGCAAGATTTAACCTGCAGCACATGAACTATGGCTTCTGGCTGTTCAAATAAGGTCCCGCTTTATGAAACAAAAGCTGTAATCGCCCCAAGTCGCAGTCGTGAGAGGTCTCTGTAGGCTTTGCAGATCCAAAATCTGGCTCAGCTTCTATATGTCCTGTATCTGCTGAACCTTGAAGCAGTGATGACCTCAAGTGTTGTTCTTAAGGCTGGAAAGAAGAACAGGTAGAAGGGTTTTAGTCCCATCTGTAGTAGAACTTGCTGAGCATCCACAGGAAAATTATTTCATCACCTGGTGTCCCTCTTTTACCTGTTTGTGCACTAGGATTGGAACTGTCTAATTTTCCTGGGTGGGAGGGCTGGGTGATGCTGAGCCAGCACTTAGATGAGCACAGAGAAGTCTCATGGGCACTCGAGGCCTCCCTTGCTTCCCGTTCAGTCCCATATCTCTGTATGACAGTGATGCAGTAACAGCCGTACAGCACATGATCGTATCAGATCTTAATTCTGCATTGCCAGTCTTAAATGGCAGAACATCTCCTCATGGCCTGTAGTCTTTTTCACTACAACAGTTCCATGGTCCGGATATATGAAAGTGATATTTAGTGCTTTTTTTTATACACAAATTATATGTCAAAATGGCCTTACTGGCTCAGAGCAATGGTCTCCCTCTAGCCCCTTATCTCCCAACCGTGGCTGTGAGCAGTCACCCAGGGAAGACCAAGAAGAGGGCAAACCTGTGCGATACCTTCTTAAGTCCTCTCCCAGCTTCTGACTGTTTTCAGGGGGATTTCCAGAGTCTAATGCAGTTTGTTGATTTAATAGCCCTTGATAGGTCTGTCTTACAGATGTATTTCCAGTCATCCTTTGTACCAAAGTAGTTTCTGAATCCATAGTGCCCATTGGCACAGGGTCACGCTTGATGTGTGACAGCCACCACCTCTGTGATAGACTTGATGGCACTTCTGAGTAAGGGCTGTGTCCGTATCCATTCAGCAATCCTAACTAGCAATGGTGACTCTAAAGTCAGAATGCTTGGCAACTGTTTCTGGCTTTCAGGGATGCACCATCTCGGCTCTCCTGCTCAGATTCCCCAGTTTGCCCAGTTGCAGACACTTAGTGGAACAGTTTCCTGGTGGTGTGACCCCATTTTCTCTACTGTCCCCTAAACCCCTGTAATTGCAGAAGAGTTAATTCGGGGCTGCTGGCAAGACTCGCATGCACTTTTCTGTCCACTGAATGTGCTTCTCTAAGAAGTAGTGTGGGAAATGGGGAAACTGAGCTTAAGTGCTAGAAAGCATGACTAATCCAAGGCCTGGGCTACTGTCCACGTAGTTACTTGGCCTAAGTGGGCTTCTTGCGACAGCAATGCTCGTTCCAGTCGCCCTACGGAGTTTGAGGAGGACTCTGATTCCACTTTGAATTCGTTGGATGCCGTTTGTAAATATTGTCCGTGGGAATCTTGAACGTGCCAAGTTCTGTGTGAGTCACCCTGCTAACAGGGTGTACCTGAGACTGGGGCTGACAAATAGGGCACCCCAACTGGAAGTAAAGTCAAAAAAGGGTTTTGACTTTCCTGCGTGGTCGGTCTGGATTCATCGTACTGTTACGTGCTGGTTACAGTGGAGCAGAGTTCGCTGGTACTTACCCTGCTGTGTCTGTTCAGGTATAAACCCACGAGTGAAGTCGGGGCGTTTTATGAAAATCCTTCCCGACTACGAGCACATGGAGTACAGAGATGTTTACACCTGCCGTACGTACCTCCTGCTGGTTGATGCTTCCTGCACTAAGCACACACAAGATGCTGCATGGAGTGTGACGTGGCTTTAAGCAATTTATTTTGGGGTGGACCTTGGGACAGCATGGAGGGTGCCAGCTGGTTCTTTCTGTTGTGCGTTAGTGGAGTATGCTGACCCTTCAGAGTGACAATGGGAGTAGGGCAGGCAGTGAGGTACGTTGGCCTCCTTTTTGAGGTGGTTTGAGTTAGAAAATTGTCCTGGCTGGGCACAAAAAGGAGGGTCTCTGTTCACAGTAGAGGAACGCCCACTCTGGTCTTCATGGATTGTCCCTTTCTTAGAAGGAAGTATTCAGATACACTGGTCAGGGCTCCCAAAAGCAAGTTCAAACAAGCCGTGGACTGGCAAAAAGCTTTGTCTTGATCCAGATGAGCTGCGTTCAGATCCGCAGCCCTTCCCAGTGAAAAATGCCAAGAGTTCCCATACTACTTCCCTCCTTGCACAGTGAATCCTTTTAACCACCATCTCCGTCTCTAGGAAACATTCTGCTGGTGTTTCAGAGATTGTGATTTGCCTTCCGTAGTCAAGAGGCTGCTCTGGGTGAACTGTTCATTCCCTCCTGATGTTGGGCTGAGGGAAGAACAGTAAAACGTTGGAGTTCAACGCTCGCTGTTCGGCAGGAGTTGGGGGGGAAGGACTGATTAGTTTACATCAATTAAGGAAGCCAGGGCTGCTTGGTATTTGGAGGGGGTGTTGAGCTGTCTGTAATGCTCCTTTGGGTCTGCAGAGTTTTGCAGGCTCAAGTTATTAGCTCACTGGTGTTTGGGAATGTCGTTTTTTGCACGTGCTGATGAGCAGAGTGGATGCTGCAGGCTTACCTGTGCTGAAGGAAGCAGCTGAGCGTTGGCCGCGCAGGGAAGATGGTGTCTTTAACGTGAGTCGTGACAGACAAGCAGCAGCAGTGCTACAGCAGGAATTGGTAGACAGTTTGAGGTTGGGCAGCCCTGCCTGTCAACACCAGCCTTGTGCTGGAGCTGAATGGGAAGGAGAGACACTTCCAAGCTGCCCCGCAGAACGAGGGATTCCTTGGTAGATCGCTGCCTGGGTCTTTGCTCCAAACGTGCCGTTTGTGGTGGCTCTCAAGTGGCATTTTGTGCTGTTCCCTCGGTTGTTCTTTCTTTAGCTGCAGCCCCAAACTTCTGATGTCTTGTGCCCCTTTTCTCTAGGAGCACCTTGTATTTCTTGGGGAGCAGCCGGTGTGGTTGAAGATGTGATTGCCCGTTTTCCCCCTTTTTCCCCTCCTGTGTGTTAAGACCGTGTTGTCAGGATTTACCATCCGAGTGCTCCCTAATTCACACTCATGCAGGATTAGCCAGGTCAGCTCAGATCACTTTCCCCAGGGTTTTAAACTAGCCTGGCTGACACTTCGCTCTTTCCACTAGCAGGTTGGTTATCACCAGCTGGGGGGCAGCAACTGCTTACATTGTTCCAGCTCGTTTCGCTTATAGATAGCTTGCTGCATCTGGAGAGTCCGAGAGTTGGAGTGGATCAGGTCTTTTCCTCTCAAAGAGCTCCCTCTGCTTTAAAGGCTGCGGATTTCACTGAAAACTCCCCTGTTAGGTTTTTGCGTTTCTCTGCCTGTGCTCTCCAGGCTGGACACAGGTAATAAAATGAGATTTAGTCAGTAGCAGCTGAAAGCATCTGCTCTCCTCCTGTTTTAATAACCCATTCTGGGGTTGTAACTTCTCTGTTCAGACCTGTGGCGTCCGTGGTGTGCCAGCGCTGCGATGCTTGCTTGAATCGCTGTGCCATTTGCTCGGTGTCACCTCCTTGTGCCGTGTCTGACTCTGACAAAGAGCACAGGCGGCAGACCTTTCCCAGGGCAGCCTTCTGTTGCCAGCAGCTCGGGCAGTCACTGCTTTTCCTAGCCCATCCGCAGCTGGATTCAAGCCACCTTCCCATCTGAAGAGCGTGCAGGGCTGCTTGTGGCCGTGTGGGTAATATCCAGGCTGGGGGAGGGTCGTAGTGAAGCATCCCGTGGATGTATTTTTGCTCCATTTGGCAGGATGTGGCCTCAGAAATTCGGCTAGGCACGAGGCTTCTTCAGGATTGAGAAAAATAGGCAATGTGCATAGAAAACCTTGAAGAAAGACCCCAGTGCTGCTTTCTTTCGAGGAGCTGGGAAGGAAACAACTGTCAGATCCATCCTCTCTCCCACTAGGGAGAGCCAGAGCTGGAATTCATCAGGTTTTCCCTGCCATGACCATAGCTGCTGGCTCACTGGAGCCCAGAGACACCCCAGGCTTGAAAACGGAGCCGTGCTTTTGCTTTGAGACTTGTTTAGGCCTTTGGCCAAGGACCAGCATTTTCCCCAGTAACTTCTTTTCCTGAAAGACCAGGAGGAAGGGCAGTCCCCAGCCCGCTGAGCAAGTGAGGGAGAGGACGTGTGCCTTAAGGTGTCCCTGCCGTGGGTGTTGTTGCGTAGGGAGGGTGAGGCTGGGTGAAGCGCTGCTCGCGTTGCCGCCTGTTTCCCATCAGCTCTGTCTCCGGCTTCGGTTTTAAAAAAATTAAAAAAAAGAGCTGCCCTCAGCAGAGGTGCAAGCTAAGCTGCTATCCGGTGGGTAAGATTCTTCTGGAGGTGAATGGGATTATTTTTTGGGGGGCCTCCTCCCTCCTTTGCAGCCCCAGGTTTCTGGCCGGACGGTGAAGCAGGCTGTGTTTGTGGCTTAGCTGTGTTTCCTGAACCGCCGTGGCTCCTGGCCATCCGAGCTGCACTAGGAGCTGGCTGTTCGCTCCGAGTGAGCCCACAAACTGCCCTCGACAGGCAAGTGTCTTGCAGTGGAAGGGCTTGCCTGGTCAGGCAGACGCTTCTCCGTGCTGTTGAACAGTCCATCCATTGTAGCTACAGCTCTGAGAGCGCTGCAGACAGGAGCTGGGCGAGAAGGAGGTACGTTGGCCTCGTTTTTGAAGTGGTTTGAGTTAGAAAATTGTCCTGACTGGGCACAAAAAGGAGGGTCTCTGCTCACAGTAGAGGAACGCTGACTCTGGTCTTCATGGATTGCCCCCTTATCGCTCTTGGATAGCTTTGCATCAACTTTTCTATCCTAAAAATAATAATTAAAAAATAAAGCTGGGTTTTGTCAGCTCAGTGCCAGGCAGGGTAGAAGGCAGAGCGTGGTGGGTGGAGCAGCTTGTGCACATACCATTTATTAATATGTAATTACTGCACTGGGATGAAAAGACTGGGAACGTGGTTTGCTTGCTTGCCTGAGTGCTGTTTGTGCTGCAGTCGGTTCACTGGGTGAAACCGGGCGATCAATCTTAAATTCTTTACTGCACAGGAAAAAGGCTCCTCCAGGCCAGTTGGCAGCAGCTCTGGACAACCCTCCCTGCTGTCTTAAACCTCTGTGGAAGTTCTCTGCTTCGGTGTAATAAAAACCCTCCTGTAGTTCTTGCTGTCTTCAGTTGTTAATGGAACAAAGCTGTTGTAACAGCTGCACTGAAACACAGTTCTTCCTATAAATCCACGCGAGGCAAAAACGATTATTCAAGCCGGTCCTGTAGGTTAAAATGAGTTATGGTGGCCTTCCGAGTTGGCCATGAACATCATTGTAAGGCAAGTGTGGTGTCCTCTTGCCATCTTCACGGAAATAATCTGCATCCTGCTGTTCCTGCCCAGAATGCCAGATTCCGTGTCATGTCTTCACGTGAAGGTTACTGGCCGTGTCGGGGAGTTGTATGGACAAAATTAACGGCTGACTGTGTAAGGGCTGGAGGCCAGCAGCATCTGTGAGCTTTCCTTGAGAGAGGAGGTTTGTTAAGATCGTTCTGTGATAGGCATTTTCTCCTGCTGGCTGAAAACGTTCCTGCTTGTCTTTCCATTTCAGGGGGATTGAAAGCGCACCTAGCTCTGAGAGGAGAAACGGAGAAGCCTCACCTGCTGCAGTAGGCTTTGAGGGGGGCTTTGAAGCAGCTTTTGGGCACTGCTGAAATGTAGCTGCTTACTTTTTAAGTTTTTTAAGGCTGTTACTGAACCTAGTAGCACCACCAGATCTCCTGAGCTGGCATGGTCTGTGCGCTTTGCCCGTGCTCTCTCGATGGCTGTTTTTAAGGACGCTTAACTCTGGAGACCGGTTTGTCTAGACAAGGCAGGGAAATTCTTCCAAAATATTCGAATTTCCCTGCTGCTTCCTGCCTTTCTGCCCTTCCTTATTTTCTGTTGCTTTGCAGTCTGAGGCATCGAGTACGTTTTTGGTAACCGGAGATGGCAGATACTGTGTTTGTTTTTAGCTCTGGGTATATCACGTGATTTGCATTAACGGGACCACGTGGCAAAAGTTTTCTGGGAATTCCTGGTGAGAGATCTGGTTTTGTCAAGTCCTGGAAACTAACTCCTGCCCCTGCACTGGGCCAGGAGCAGGGCTGCAGAGGACGACATCAATCTGTGTGAGCTCGTGGGAGGCCTCAGCTCAGAACTGCCTGGCTGTGGTTGGGCGTAACGAGTTTTCTCTCCCTTTAGTAAAGGCAGTTGTGGGTGGTATTGGTCAGTGTTGTGTGCAGTCTGGTAGCAGTCTTCCTTTTTTTTTTCTTTCTTTTCCCCAAATCCCAATTCCTTAGCTTGATGTGCTCACTTCAGTGTCTCGCTGTTCCCTAGTGCTGCACCGATACCGACACATCCTGGGATTGTGGCAGCCGGACATCGGGCCCTACGGGGGACTGCTGAACGTGGTGGTGAGTGAGTACCTCCTCCTGGGGGCTGTGGTGGCGAGGACCGAGAGTTCTTTCGTGTACCGCTTATCCAGACCTGGTGGCTATCTCCGTGCTGTTGAGGAGTCCGAACAGTCAACCCTCAAGCCAGCGATGGGGACCCAGAGGTTGCTTCTTGGCTCTTTTCATCATCACCACCTTGCTCCAGACAGTCCTTTCGTTTTTCGGCTACAGGAGCACACGGAAAACATGAGCAATGTTTCAGGGGAAGGCTTGGTTTAGAGTTTAAGGCTGATATTCCAGTGGCTGGCACAGGAGGGCACCGAGTACAGCAGAGGTTTTAGCACTGGCCCGTTGCTTGCTGCATGATCTTTGCCTGCAGCTCGACGTTTTGCGAAGGGGTTTGCACTTGTGTTCGTGCACCTCTGTTTCCTGCAGTTTGCCATCCTTTTCACCAGCTGGGCCTTGAGACTGATGCCTCAGACGTAGCGATACTGGTGCAAGACCTGTGGAGCCTGGCAGCTCTTGTGCTGCTGGGGAGAGCAGTTCATGAGCGACGCTTGACCCTGTGTTGGCGAGAGCTGGGCCAGAAGTTTGCCTGGAGCCTTGTTCTTTGCACCGGGGTTCGACAGCTGACGGGTTGATGTGTAAGAAATCACGAGGCCTTTGGGTTTTGCAAGATTCTGTTCCACCAGCTGGTACAAGAGTGCATCCAAGCGCACCGATGCTTACATGATATCGTGACCTTGTGGAGACGAGCGTGCCTTCGTGGCGCTGCTCTGCTTTTGTCTCGGGCGTCTCTAGAAAATATGCTTTCTCTGGGATTGCAGGGCTTGAGGGGAAGGGTTCTGTTAGGCGTGCGGGAAGAGGGCTGGCACTTGTACCTCTCAGAGGAGATGGTTGCTTCCTGTGCTGTCTGTGAGTAATAGAGCCAAATAATTCCTTGTCCAAAAGGCGTGGATAATCACGAGAAGCAGAATTCGTCTGTTCAAGCGTCTGCCAGCGTGAGCTCTCAAACCAATTAACAGTTTGACTAGCTGTGTGGTCTCTTCAGTGCAGTCTCTCCCTCCGGAGCCTGCGCACCAAGCATCCGTCACAAAGTCGTTTGCAGTAATAAAGGCCCGTTCGTTTTCTAGTGGTGCAGGAAGCCTTGTAGAGAAACCCTCTCCCTCTTCACCCAGGGTGTGCTGTGAGTGCAGATGGTTTAATTGCCGGAAAGCAGTTTGGAAACGCAGCAAGCTGTTCTACAGCTCCTGCTCTGCTGCAGAATAGGCCCCAAACTGCTGCAAACTCAACGGGAAGCGCGCGAGGCTGATCCCCCTACGCTTTGCCTCCCGCCTCTCTGCAGGTCGACGGTTTGTTCATCATCGGGTGGATGTACCTGCCACCTCACGACCCTCACGTTGATGATCCGATGAGATTCAAACCTCTCTTCAGGATTCATCTCATGGAGAGGAGGTGTGCAACGGTTGAGTGTATGTATGGTCATAAAGGACCCCATAATGGCCACATCCAGGTGAGCTCCTCCAGCGCTTTCAGCATCGTCTGCCCTAGGGGCTGCGTGTGCGCGCGTGCGTGCCCATCAGCTCTGGAAATGGGCTCACCAAAAACCTGTATGAGGATTTTATTTAAGGGATGTGGCTTTCACCACCTCATTGTGTGCGTGGATGCCAGCTTTACAATCGTTACGTGCCTGACAAGTCGTGTGGGCTGTTCCCCGCTCTGGATTTGTTCACTGGCAGTAGTACAGCAAGGCTGTTACGCTGTCTTCTGTTGGGTTGGAGCACAGTGGGGAGGGTTGGGAGCACCAGTATGTGTCCAGGCTGGGGGAAAGGATATGTAAAATGGCCTTGTGCAGCTGGTGAACGTGTCCAAGCAGACACACGGACCTGTTCTGTTCTACGGCGCTCTGAGACCTTGAGAAGGTGACGTAGCATCCATTCAGTACGTTCGATGCTTTGAAAAGCTTTCTGAGAGGTCATTTCCTTTTCTTTGAAGAAGGAAGCTCGAATAGAGAAGCAACTTAAAACTAGCATCTTTCATTAGAATGCTAAGGGGGTTTTACTGCTTTTGTTTCCCTATTCTGTAGCTGATGCGCTCTGTATCGCTTGGTGATTTCTCTGTTGTAGCAAGTTCGGTACTGGTTGTGGTGTGAAGCGTTTACTCTAAGCAGTCTTAGTTGCATCGCCCTAGGCATCTCTAAACAGGTCTGTAACCTGTCAAATTCTCCTCCACGGTACCTACAGATTGTAAAGAAGGATGAGTTCTCCACGAAGTGCAACCAGACGGATCACCATCGGATGTCAGGGGGAAGGCAGGAGGTAAGAGTGCTTTGCCAAGAGTCTGCGTTGAGGCTCTTTGTCCGTCCCCTTTCTGAAGATGAAGCGTTGCTGTCTTACCTAAGCTCTTAGCTAATGTTGGGGTCTGGGAGGTGGTCTTCTGCCTCTTGATTTCTGTGTATCCGAACGTAACGTGAAAACCCAGGCTGGCAGCTTCTGCCTGCTTGACGACAATCCTTTTTGAGTAGAATTGAGCTGTGACTTAAATCAAAACTGTGGCCACGTTTGAATAACCGCAGGATCTTGGGCAGCCTCTTCTGTACTTGCCAAGGTGCGATTTAAGGATCCAGTAGGCTGGATCAATTCAGTGCAATCCCTGCAGAATGGGGGTGGAGACTCCATGCCTTCCCTCAGTACGTAGCAGAGTGTTGGAGCAAGCTGTTAGCATCCATGGTGTTGAGCAAATGGCTGGTTTCGGCAGTTCTCTGGGGCAAGGTGCTCTTTGAGCCCCAGCACCCTTTTTCTTCCCGTGCTGGGACACCATTCCTGTTTGATAGCAGGCCTGTCCAGAGCAAGCCAGCAGCACGCCTTGTATGCCATGCAGCCCTCTCCAGACGCTGATCTCTGAGCTGCTGCCGTCTGTATAATTAAGACCTTTCAGACACAGGCCTAATGTGGAGTACCAGCTGCATTCGAGTACCTGCTTGGCAGTGGGGCGTCTTTCTACTGCTTGTCGTCTTGGTCGAGGGATTAAAAGCTTCATGTGGTTGTTTATCCTCTGTGTGTGTGTGTCAGCTACACCCAGCAAGACAGATTCCTGACTCAAACTACATGTTTTAAGGTGCAGGTATAAATGACAGGATGAAAACCCTCCAGCTAATACCTGTTCCAGGTAGTGATGTTTGCTGCCAGCTAGTTAAACGTGACAGATCTGATACTTCAGTTGCTTCTAACAAATGCTTTAAAATGCCTGTCTACTAATGGGAGACAGCTGGGTGAAAGGTTTAGTTAAGTGGTTTCTGGTTCTGGAGCAGATGAGAAATGCTTTAATACTTTCAAAGCACTGCGTTAAGTGCGTGTGGCATTATGGTAATTGGGGGATCTGGCTTTAGAAGATAAAGCAAGCAGGTTCGGAACATCACTTGGTAGGCTGCTATCTTAGTGTAAGCTATTATCACACTAACTCATGGTGCAGGGTATTAACTTGTCAGCGCTGGTGTAGAGGTACTTCAGGAGATGTTTTCGAAGCACCCTTTGGATTTAGATGCATCAGTGTTAAATCAGCAGGATTTAACCTCCTAAATCTTCGGCGCCTTTCAAAAGCTTCCCCTTTTGCGTTTAGCGTGCCAGGGTAGGGCACAGGAGTCGGCTTATGGGCACACAAACGAGGTGCTGCGAGGTAAGTCAGGACGTAAAGACGTAGCAGGTCAGCTGCTTTGCAGTAACAAGTGATTCTTGTGCTTTTATTCTGTTGGATCTACTTGTAATTTGTTTGAAGAGGAGCATGTTTGTTGTGTGGCGTCTGGCAGGTATAGGGCAGTTACCATTGACACTACTTGTCAAGCATATTTCCAAGCCAGCTCTGTAGCAACACATGCTTGTTCCCAAATCCAGCCAGGATCCTGTCTTTGGCAGAGCACGTACCCTCTCTGCGTCTCCACCAGGGAGTCGTGCTGGCGAGGCAGAGCCGCGTTGGGGTACGTCGCTGTCGCCAATGAAATGCCTTTCTCTCCCCCCCGCCCCCCCTTTTCTTGTACTGCAGGAATTCCGGACGTGGCTGAGGGAAGAGTGGGGTCGGACTCTGGAAGACATCTTCCACGAGCACATGCAAGAGCTCATCTTGATGAAGTTCATCTACACCAGCCAATACGAGTAAGGGCCCCAGCTCGCTCCGGGCGTCGAGGCTGCTGCAACTTCACGAGCGCGTTGGATCGTTTGGCCCCAAGATGGGGGGCTCGCAGGGGGCTTTAACAGCCAGGGGAATGTTCTGTCTCTGCAAGATAGGGTGAAGCACGGTGTTTTCCATTTGCACAAGGAAATGAGATGTGATGATAGCAGTCCTAATAAGGTTCCAAGGGTTTTTTTTTGAGAGTGGCTATGTACTGTAAGGTGAATTTGAGTAGTTTATCTGTGTTTAATTTGAAAACGGGGCAAATACCCCTGATCCCAAGGAACTATCTACTTATTATCCGTCTTAGTGAGCAATATGTGTTGTAGTATGTGAGGCAGAAATCAGACAGTCCCTGAGAACTTGAGTTTTTCTTAGCTGTCGCTCCAAATTTCTAATAGCAGCCACCTCGCTGTAGCAGGTGTTTAAACTTGCTTCACTCTTGGGTTCTGTGGAAATCCCAAGGAGCGAGGAGGTTTGCTGTGACCTCGCTGCAGGAGCCTTCTGGCGTGCTAAGGGGGACTGGTAGAGAGAAGCGAAGGGAGGGACTGCTTGCATAGGTCTGAAGGGAAATCTGTTAAGCTTGGTATTGCTGAAAATCCCACCCCTCTCTCGACAATATCCCAGAGCTGTCTGGAGGAGCAGCCTGCGAACCCATTCTTCGTGGTGGAGGACTCTCTCATAACCTCTCTAACCTTTTGGTTTTTGCACAGCAACTGCTTGACATACCGACGCATCTACCTCCCTCCTAGCGGCCCTGACGACCTTATAAAGCCAGGTCTCTTCAAAGGAACGTATGGGAGCCATGGGCTGGAGATTGTCATGTTGAGCTTTCATGGAAAGAAAGCGAAGGGGACTAAAATCACCGTGAGTGCGTTTTCCTTTCTCTCAGATGCTTGTGGAAGTATTCTGGATGCCGTGGATCCGTAGGCGAGATCTCTCTCTGGGAGGTAGTCAGTGGCTGCCACCTCAAACCCTGTTCCTGGTGAGGGTTGGTGGCATCAGGTGAATCTTAACGCCTGCAGAGTAGCTAGAACCTGCTCTGCAAAGCTTCTCGTGATGCCACCTGGATGCCCCTTCCTTTTCTCTCCCCTCCAGGCTGAAATGTTCTTAAATGTTGGCAGCTCGTCACTGAAGCCAGCCTAGCCAGCTCCTTCCTCTCGGCAGGAAGGGATTTTCACAAAATGCAGTTGCAGCTTTGACTTTCTTTTGCCCTTGCGAGTACAGCCCGGCTCGTAGCTTTTGATTTAAAATTCTCTTTCTGGGAGAGGGAAAGCAGAAGTGGCCCAGACAGCTCAGGGAACAATGAACGAGATCTGAGCGTGGCTTTTTTTTTGGTCGCCAACGTGGTGACTGTAGAAGAGGGTGAACTCTGTGGAAGTCAGATGATGGACGTGGGGAGGATACAGGTCTGAACTCTGTAGCACCCTGCAGCCATGCTGTTGCTTCCCGTCTCTAGGGAGATCCCAACATCCCAGCCGGGCAGCAGACTGTGGAGATCGACCTGGCGCATCCCCTGCAGCTACCCGACGTCGAGAACCTTCGTGATTTCAGCGAGCTCTCTCGCATCGTCCTGGAGGTCCAGGAGCAGGTGCGTCGGGAGGAGCAGGAGCAGGAGCACCGGCAGGAGGAAGAGGAGCGCTCCCAGCCTGCTGCCTCCCAGCCTGCTGCCAAGCCCCTGGGAGGAGAAGGTGCCGAGGGGGAAGAGACTGCGGCTGGGGCGGAGGGGACGGCCCAGGACAAGGCACCAGCTTCCCAGCCCTTCGTGCTGCCCATGGGGGTCATATCGAGGAACGAAGACTATCCCCGGACCTGCCGAATTTGGTAACGGGGGCTCGTGGGTTTATAGCCTGGTCGTGCCCGTCGCTTTTTGAAACAGAAGAGGGGGGAGTCTTTGAGGCCCCGTCGGTACTTGCCTGCCCTTTACCTGCAGGCTGATCTCCCAGCCCCTCCTGCTCGGATTTTCTGCCGCTGCTGCCTTCTCTCCCACGCTCTTCTTCGCTCCCTCTCGTGTCTCACCACGCTGTCATCTGCCATCCTGCTTCCTTGCTAGATTTTATCCTGTTAACTTCCAAATCTAGCACCTCTGCCATATTCCGTGCCCCCCCCCCCCTTTTTTTTTTTCCTGTGTGTTTTGTTTTTCCCAGAGCTCATGTATTCGGCGATCTGGTCCAGCCGCTTCCTCTTTGTGCGTGTGTCGTTTGTGTTCCTTGGCTGTGGGAACACAGTGCTCTCTCCCACCCCTCCCTGGCCTGTGGTGCCTTAGGGCCAGCTCTGGAAGGTGCTGAGCACCCCTAATTAGTAGGGGCAAGTATGCAGAGAGCCTTGTGGAATGGGACCTGGAGTCAGTGAAGCAGCGTACTCAACGAAGTGTGGAAAAAGAGCCCAAAAGCTGAGGCTTAGCCAGGTGACCTTCAGCCAAACATCTGTGCTGATGGAAAAACCTACCAATAGCTGCTTAATCCCAGGAGGCCCCTGCTGTCACAACCCAGTTGTGTTTGAATAAAACCCAGCTCCACCTGCTGCTTGCTTGGAGGTTAGGCTGACCTTTAGTCCTCCCCAGCTCCAGTTAGATTTTTCCTTTTTTTTTTTTTTCTGTTAAGACTTTTCTTTCTCTCTGGTCACCCTCTCAACATGGCCTGCCTTTTTTTCTGTGAGGATTGTCTGGGCCTCAGTTGATCCTTGAGTTGCAGAAGTAAATCTCAAATGGATTACTGGGCTGAACTACAGAAGAATTCTGCCTTGCTGTGCAGGTGCTAATTAGAATAGCCAAAAGCAGCAACCTCCAAATAGCAACGGAGAGTTTCTTTTCTTCAAATAGTCTCACCAGTGTCTTGTGCTGTGCTGTGAGAGCTGAGGGTAAAACTCCCTGTCCTGTAGCACCTTGGCAGTGCGTTTGACTATGGCTTGATCATCGTTTTGTGGGGTTTTTTTTTAATTTTTATTTATGAAGTGTTGGGTGGTTATGGCCGTTCTCACATCTCTTTTGCTGCTTTCTCCTTGCAGTTTTTATGGGACGGGGCTTATTGCTGGCCACGGCTTCACCAGCCCCGAGCGAACCCCGGGTGTTTTTGTTCTCTTTGACGACGATCGCTTTGGATTCATCTGGCTGGAGCTGAAGTCCTTCAGCCTCTACAGCCGGATCAAGGTCTCCTTCCAGAACGCCGAAGCGCCTTCCCGGGAGGCTTTTGATGAAATGCTGAAGAACATTCAGTCGCTGGCTACTTGATGGGTGATGTGTGATGGACAGGGCTAGGGGTTGCAAAGGCTGCTGCGCTCCCCAGCCAGGGCTGGGGTGGGGGATGCCTTGCTCTCGGTACCTCTGAATAAAAGCATGCACTTTTAATAAAGCCTTTTTACCCCAAATGTACACATCCCAGTTAAAATATCCGTGACTGCCCTTTCCTCCCTGCCACTCCACACTGCTCCCTAGCAGTCCTTGTTACCCAGTCTGTAACATAGCTTTGTAGAGCTGAAGGGATCCTGCAGAGGAGGAAACAGACCTTTCTTATGGCAAAAAGAATGTATTGGAACGAAACGGTTGGACTCGATGATCTTAAAGGTCTTTTCCAACCTAAACAATTCTTTGAGAAACAGGTCAGAGCTGGATCAGAAGGACATCTCGTTGACTGGTTGGACACAAACCCTCTGCTCTGACCATTAGTGGTCTCCCGTGGAAAGAGCCTGTCTTCAGGGAAGGGACTCGTTTAAGCCTTTGCTGCGCTCCAGGCTGATCTGTCCTCCTGGGAGACTTGCTTGGCCCTCCTGAAAACCAGTATGGTCCCCCACTGCAGACTGGCTGGCTGCTGAGTGATGAATTGTGTCAGCAGTGTCAGAGCACGTCCTCCTCTCCAGAAACCTTTCTGCGGGGGCAGCGTTGTCCAGAGAGGCTTAGTCACTGGAGCGGGTGCTTTCCTTTTGAGAAATTCCCTCAGCTGGGCAGCCAGGGGAGGATTCCCACCGTAAATGACAGTGTGTGTAGCGTTGCCCTGGTTTCTGGAGCTTGATGGATGGGCTGTCCTTGGGGCTGCAGGTCTGGGTGTCTCCCTGAGCGTAGAGCAGATGATTCTTTTTTTTTTTTTTCTTACAGGAGCCAGGTATGAAACTTGAAATGAGTGTAAACCGGTGCGTTCAAATTGGTTTTGGTACCTGAAAGGTTCACCTCAGGTCTTTTAAAGTGGGTCTGAAAATGTAAAGGAAGGACAAAAAAGAAAACTGAATGTGGAACCAGCCCGTCTGCAGCCTGCTGACTCCTGGCTGTGATGGGCAGCAGAAGGTGCCGCGTGTCGCTGGGACTGAGGTGACCCCAGTTACGAATCGTCCCTGTATCAGGTTGCCCTGCGCAGCCTTGAAGGAGCGGCGAGGGATTCTCCTAATATTGCTGTGGCTTGTTCTGGCGCCTTTTACGGTTGGTGCTGACAGGTGGGTGCTGCTGCTCCGCTCGCAGGACCCTTCTGTTCCCTTTCTGGTCGCATTTGTTTCGTCCCAGACGATCGCTGCTTTCCGCAGGAAGCTCCTGGGCTTCCTTTGTTTCCCTGTTACTCTGCATTCTGTGTGGCAGATCGGAGCTCCGCTGGGAAGCGTGGGCTGCAGGTGAGGGAGCCAGATTCCCCAGAGACTGTCCTATGTGGGAAAGTCCTAATCTACAGACTGAAGAGTTGGGCTATAAACCATCAACGTTGGCATCAGCGCGTGTTATTAACTCTGTGTGGGAAGAGATGACGGGGAGAGATGATGGGGATCCTTGTGTGGAGAGAAAAGAGCCGTTTGTGAGGAAGCTCTTGGTTCCAAGCAGAATGCATCCTCTGTGGCAGTTGCTCTCTGGCTGTGATGATAAGCTCCAGGTTTCTTCTCTTCCCGCTACCAGCCGGAGCAGCATCTAACAAAACTCTGCCTTTCCATCTGCTGCCGGCTTTGGTTGGTCAACGCGTCCGTGCACGCGGTGTGTCGAGAGGATTCGGGCCCCTTCTGGGGAGACGTTTCAGTCGCTGCCTAGTTTCACTGCCTGCGAGCAGCTTTTTTTTTTTTCCTCCCTCTCACAAGGGCTTTTTGCCATTTCTGGCTCTTGAGCGTTCCCTCAAGCTGCGTGAGAACCAAGTCTCCAGCAGAGGCTTTGAGCAGAAGGTCACGTCGCTCACAGATTAATTCCTGCCTCTTTGGATATAGTTTTACGGATCTCTGGGAATCCGAAGGTGATTTGGGGCAGTTTTTTCTTTGTTTCGCAGTGCTTTGTCAGTAGTGGAGACGCTGCCTCGGTGTTAGAGGTGAGGATCTGAAGTGCTGTCACCGTTCTAGGGAGCGAGCTGTAAAAAAAAAAGTAGGTTGTTTCCGAGCAGCCTGGTAGAGGTGTTCCTGTCGGCATCAGCGGAGGGAAGAGTTGGCTCGGATCTCACCCCGTCACGCAGGGCTGGGAGGAAGGAAGGGTGGCAGTTCTCTGAGCCTTGGGGTGTGGGCAGAGAGGCGAGGCTGAAGCTAAAATTGGGGATCTGGGCCTTTTGCCGCAGCTGCCGAGCTGTGGGCAGGAGGGCGCAGCTTAATCTCGCGGAGGTTTTCGGCGTGACGGTGCAGATTTCTGGGATGCCTAAAGGCAGTTACGAGTCTGGTCGGCGCCTGGGTGGCCAGTTGATCTTGGAGCTTGCTGTTAGGCCGGTGCAGCCGGTGTGTTGGCTGCTTTGCGTTCCCCCTAACGGCCTAAAGGGATGAGAGAGGTGTCCCCTTGGGCGGGTGTTTCAATCGCTTGTCCCTAAAACCAGCTCTGCTTTGGCTGCAAAGGAATCCGTAGCTCTGTTTGTGGATTCCTCCTTCCTTCAATATCCCCGCCCACTGGAAAAATATAAAAACCTTGAAGTTTTTACCTAAATGCCCTGCTAGGTTTTGCTTTTTGTTTTTAAAGTCGGATTGAAAAGCCAGACTGTATTGAATGCGCTACAAGCACTTGGCCTGAGACCCGAGTTGCTGTCTCCGAAGGACAGACGCTGTAACTGGTCTCCTCCCAGTAACCCGCTGCGCTGGGTTGGCCGAGTGTGTAAAGGCTGTGTAGTTGATGAAATGCTTTGAGTCGTCGTTACCTGCCGCTTAAATTCCCCCTGGTATCGGGAATCTGCTGGGGAGTGCACACCCCTTGGTGGCGGCTGGCGGGAGCGCTTTGCTGGGTGCTGAAGACACGTCAGCTTTGTCGCTGGGGCGAGGACCTGCCGGCCGGCCGTTGGCACAGGCTGCCCCTCTGCCGTTCCCCAGGCTGCGACGGTTCTTCTGCTCGTAGCTTGTCCCTTCCCAACCTTTTCGGCGGCGGCGTTAGGGATCTCCCTTCGGAAGGCGAGACCTGCTGGGCTGGCTGGAGAGAAGGGCTTGGCAGAGGCTTGATGCCCTGCAGGAACTTTTCACAGCGCAGCTTTGCCCCTGTAGGAGCATCGTTTTATTTATAGCGTACCTGATTGGCCTCAAAATGTCAGGAGGCGCTAGCCCTGATGAAAGGCAACGCTGCTGATAACGCCGTGGCTTTATTCTGTCTGGAGCAAAGGCGATGAAAATAGCAAATTTTGTATTAATACTTCTCCTCTGCCTTCTCTTCTCACCTTCTGCTCCTCAAAGCTTGGCAGGCTTTTGCGGCATTTCGGAAGAAAACTCGCTCTGGTTTGGCTTAGGGTGAAGAAAGCTGTCACGAGGGTGAATTTGGAGAGTCTGGCATAAATCCCCTGGGTGCTCCAGTGCCTTTGCTGGTTCCTTTGTGCGCGGCTACACCGGTGCTTTCAGGGAAGAGCAGGATGAGACCGTGAGGGGTTACAACCCGCAGCTCTCAAAGCTGGGGGAGAGGGGGACCGAAGAGGGGCGCAGCCAGATGTAGTGACAGGCAGTTTGGATCCGAGCGTCGCTCGTGGCCGAGGGGGGTGCGACCGCGGCCCCGGTGCTGCGCTACCCGCGGGAACCAGCGCCGCCAGCGCGGTATTTTGCTGTACTGGTTTGGTTTGGTACGTGAACCACCCCCCCTGCCCAGCGTGTCTCCGTGCATATCCCGCTTCTTTCCCAAACCCTCGTTGTCCAGCTTGTAGGGATATTTCTGTGAGCTGTTGACAGGGATAACGTGTGGTGGTGCCTTGCAGATGGTGATAAATTCCTGGTGCTGACGTGTCCTCGTCCTGTTCGCTCTGTGGAAAATCTTGGGGACAACTGGCTTTATTTCTTGATCCCAGATGGGTTGGAAAGTACTGGGGGAAGATGGAAAGCGACTTGTCAGGGGTAGGAATACTCTCTCGGCAGAAGCCTTTTGGAATAAACAAAGCGCTTGCAATGAGGTTGCGGAGCAGCGTTGCCCCGGTAGCCCCAGCAAGACCTAGGGCTTCATTCTAGCTCAGGAGCAATAAGCAAGTGGCTGGCTGACGTGCTCGGGCTGTCTCGTGCTCCTAGATCCTGCTTTCTGCCTTGTCAAAACACATGGGATTGGCCAGCTGGAAAACAGAAGCATCCAAGATCCTCATCCAGCCGGTTTGTTTGCCTTGGGCCTGATTTCCTAGCTATAAATACGCTGTGATCAGGCGTTGCGGTTGTAGGAGACATGCTACGGTCCATGTGGACTTGTCAGGCTTCTCTTTTTTTTGATGGAGGAGGAGGAGAAAGGGCAGACTGACTTGTAACTTTGGCCAACAGCTTCCCTCTGGAGTAACCAGTTGCAGTACTGCCACGGCCGCTCTGGAATGGGACAGCAGAGGTGGGATGGCAATTAGTTGGGAAACTTGTGGTGGGGAGAGAGCAAATTCGTGGGCAAGCGTGCTTGGAGGTGTAAGCTACCAGGGAAATAAAAACAAAATGCAGCTGGCTCGATGTTTACTTTACAAGGATGACTTTTCATTGCTTTTCATGAATTTAAAACGAGTGGAACTTAACGGGAGTGTCGGGTGTTGCGTGGAAACGGGTTGTATAATCTCGACTTGCTAGTTTAGGAAATGATAATATATTAACTCTGTCTTGTAGCTGGTTGCTCACGTGGCCAATAATCTTGTGTTCAGCTGCCAAAGGATTGTGTGCTGACCAGCCAGCCAGCACAACTTCCCAGTTGGGCAGTGGAATGCTGGAGAGGTGTGGTCAGGCGGTGCAGTGGAAGAGAAGTGACCGGACTGTGAGCGCCACTGAGGTTTTTTTTTGGTGTGTGTGTGTGCGCTAAATGAAAATGTACGATCCTGGGCTTTGTTTGGACTGCAGTCTTTTTAATTTTTGAGGAAAAGAGCACTCGGATTGACTGTGTTCGTTAGCTTAATTAAAGCAATCTGCACTTTTTTTTTTTTTCCATTGATTAATACTCCTGCTTCCCCTGAGCAGGTGTGCCCTGCTTCCGTGTGTATTTTGCACTCACCGCTTCAGCGTGACACCGCTGGATTAATCTGGGCGTCTGCAGCAGGCTCTGAGTGCAAATAAGCCTCTGTGAAGTCCCCCGTGGTGCTTGTTGAAAATGGAGGTGAAACACCAGATCCCTGCTTCGTACCGGGGGCAGCCCCGGGGGGAAAAGGTGAGCTTTTCTTCCTAAAACGCCATTTGACATCGAACGCCTCGCTTTCGTGCCACAAACACCCACGTGGGACATGATACTGTAGTTGAAACAGCTCGCCCGCCCGGTCTGCTGGCCTGTCGGAGGGATGGGGGTTTGCCTGTCCTGTTGGTCGTGGGTTTGAGAGGAACGGGCTGTATAAAAGCCAGATGGGACTTTGCAACACTTGGCCTACTTCACCCCAGGTAGCGGAAAGCTGAGCGAAACGCTTATGTTACTTTTACACCAGATCATTGTTACCCAAGGAGCCTTTTCCAGTTTCAAATAATAAAAAAGGAAGTTTTGTGAACTCACTTCTGTTTGCTTCTTTTTTTCTTTGGTTGTTCGTTGTTGGGTTTTTTTTGTTGTTGTTGTTCCGAAGGAAAGCGGCGGGTGAGTTCAACCCTTGTGAGGTGCAGCAGCCCGTCTTCCACCGCGTGGTAGGAATTACTTTTCCCTCCTTCGGTGAGCAGTTAAACTGGTGTCCTGAAGATGCACACACCCCCACACCTCACGCTGCAAAATCCCAACTCGTCCCTTGTTTGCTGTTCTTTCCCGCTGTGTCTACCCCGGGATACCCGGCTCCCTCCTGCAGCAGATACTGGGGCCGGCAGAACTAACGACCTGAGCCCTGACGAAGCCTTTCTGCCCTCCCAGCCACAGCTTTCTGAAAGGAAACGTGAGAATCCTGAGATTTCTTTTTTATTCTTCCTTCCACTCGGTGTGAAAGAGGTGAGCTGGCACAAAACGAGCACCACCGCGCCGCCTCCCGCTCCTCATCCCTCGTGTAAGCCCCCTTCTTTATGGAATCGGGCTGAGAGTCGCCTGTATTTCTTACACTTTTCTTCGTGTTTCCTCCCCCCTACTTCCAGTTCACACCCACCTCAGGTCTGAACGGCTTTCACTGCTTTTCCAAGAGAGGGGTTATGTGGAAATGGGAGAATTTGCAGCGTGAGCTCCGCTGCCACCACGGAGTCGCTCATCCTCCTGCCGCAGGTCTTGTGTCTGGTTTTGTGCCAGGATGTTCGATGGAGTCCCCAGTTGGGAGTGAACAGCCCCAGTCCTGCCTTTACTGGAGTGGATGTTGTGCTTTGAGTTCCGCAGCCCTGTTCTGCCCGTACATTTCTTGGCAGATTATTATTTTTTGAGAACAAACCTTGGCCACGGAGCACTCAGCTACCGAAGTTCACAATGAACTTTTAAATCTGGAAATGGCTCTGCCTTCATCCCGGTAGTTACTCGAGGCCAGAGTGCAGTTACAGCTCCTCAAGTGCACTGTGACTGCTTCCATTCCCCCCCTCCCCCCCTTTTTTTTCCTCCTCCTTTCTTTTTTTCCCCCTTTTTGCTTCTTTTTTACCACCGATGCCTTCCCCTAACCCCATGCATTAAGTTTCTGGTGCTAAAGGCACATCTGACCCCACTCATTTACGTGAAGGACTATATGTGTGGTATATATTCTATATACCATCACACAGCCCTCTGAGCCTCAGCAAGGGAAAACAGTAAAACTTGTCTAATAAACACGTGCTTGGCCTCCAAGGAGCACGGGTGTAGTTTCTCAAGTGGCAGTGTTACACCTCCCAAGCGCTGGCTTGCCACCCTCCCTCTCCTTCCCAAGAAACTCAGAGGTGGGAAGGTTCAGTGCTGGGCAGCTTAACACCTCCTGGAGAGGAGCGGGGCAGCGCAGGGCTAAGCCTCGCTCGTCTCCTTTACCCCAGCCCCCCTGGCCGAGGAGTGGGGAGGTACCTGTGACCTGGCTGAGATGTTCCTCTTCGCGGCGGGGTGAGGGGTGAACTGCTTTTTCCATCTGCTGGGGGTAAAGTCCCGAGTATCACGGCCAGTTACGGGCTGTCGGCTGTGGAACAGGCAGAGGGTTGTCCCTGTAGTTGTCAGCTTCGAAACCGAAGCCGTGCGAGGGTAAATTTTTCTCTCTCTGGGAAGACGGTTGCTGTGAGCAGGCACATCCCACGCTGGCGTGGGGACTGTGTTTGCAGCTGGGCCTCGGTCCCCTCTCAGGGCTGCGTTTCTGCTCCGCCAAAGAGGCGGCTGCTGCCGTTTGCTGTGACGCTGCTTTCTTCCCGCTTGGCTTGTTTCTAAAAACCACGAGGCTTTGGTGGCTGAACGCGGAGTCGGAGCTCTGTTGGTTCCAGCTAGGAAGGAAGGTGGATCTCCCCGCTTAACGCTGCGAGGAGGTGGCTGAAAATCAGTTCCCTGGGCGAGCCCAACTCCTGGCAGCAGCTGGAGACCTTACCCTGGGGTAAGGATGGGCGGCGGAAGCAACGCCAGGGTTTGCCGTTCCCTCTCAACGTGACACTTCTGCCTTTTTTGCCTTATTTTGGTTTTTTTTGGCTGGTGGGAAATGCGTGCTGCTGGGCAAGTCTGGAGTCTCCTACGCAGCCTGGCAAGGCAAACTGAGTTTGGTCCAGATGTTTGTGTAAGCTTATCCAGAGCATCAGCACCCTTGAGCTGTGTGAAACACCATCCTGCGCTCTGTCTCGGTCCTGATCTCCCTCTTCCTTTGGGAATAGAGGCTTTTATTCAGTGCTGCTTGGGAGGGTTGCGATTTGTCACTGTTTTCTGCTTATCAGCCAGCTCTTTTACCCTGAGCTCTTCCCCTCCTGCGAGAGGGAAACATCATCTGCCTTCCCTCCTGGTGCAGGAGGGGACGGAGGGCGCCAAACCCCCCCCCACTCACTCCCAGAGGCTGTGGGAGAAGCTGGGAGTCCCCGTGTTGAGTTTGGGGACCAGGGGAAGAGGGAGGAACCTTACCCACCTTGCTCCGAGGGCTGGTGTTTCCCAGTTTCCCAGCTGTTGAAGGCACCTCCACGGGAGGACCAAACTGGGGGCTGCCCCTCTCCTCTTCGCATCCCTCCCCGGCGCGTGGGCTGGGAGGAGGACGAGCGATTTGCTCCGTGCTCCTTCCCAGCAGGGCTTTGGTTTCCTTCCTCCTTCTTCCCCAGCCCAAAAGGTTCATTAGTGGCCAGCTCGACGTGGGTGATTAAAAGACGCGTGGGCTCTTTCCGTGGTCCCACGGAGTTGTCACCCTTTGGCGTCCCCCCTGACACCTTCCTGCGGTCAGTACCGGACCTGCGTGGCCGTCTCTGTTCCCGGCTCCCCAGTGCGTGGGGCCTTTGGGATGCGACGTTTAATGTCACAACGTCCCTTTTAAGCACCCTCCTCCCCCAGCCTTGGGAGTCACCCTCTCCGGAGCCAGGGTCCCCCCGTCTCCACGGGACCGGGGGGGGGGGCGGTGCTGGGAAGCGTCGTGCCCGCCAGGGGGCGCCCAGAGACCGGACACGGACACTCGTGGACCCGTCACCCCCCTGCGGACACGGACACTCGTGGGACCGCTGCACCCTGAGACCTCTGGGGCCGGGCACCTATGGGACTGAGGGGCACCCCACGGGACATGAGCACCCTGCAGGACTGGGCACCCCACGGGACATGAGCACCCCATGGGACCTGGGCACCCCACGGGACCTGGGCACCCCACGGGACATGAGCACCTCAAGTGAGTGAGCACCCCACAGGACACGAGCACCCCATGGGCCTTGGGCACCCCAGAGGAGTGAGCACCCTATGGGACCTGGGCACCCTGCAGGACTGGGTACCCCACGGGACATGAGCACCCCATGGGACCTGGGCACCCCACGGGACATGAGCACCCTGCAGGACTGAGCACCCCAGGTGAGTGAGCACCCCACAGGACATGAGCATGTCAGGGGAGTGAGCACCCCACGGGACATGAGCACCCCATGGGACCTGGGCACCCCAGAGGAGTGAGCACCCCACGGGACCTGGGCACCTTGCAGGGCATGAGCACCCTGCAGGACCTGAGCACCCCAGGGGACCTGAGCATCTCACGGGACTGAGCACCCCACAGGACATGAGCACCCCAAGTGAGTTAGCACCCCACGGGACGTGAGCACCCCACGGGACATGAGCACCCCACGGGACTTGGGCACCCCACAAGACTGAGCATCCCAAGGGACCAGGGACCCCTGTCCCCCAGGGCTCAGCATTTGGATGGATCTTGTTTAACATCTTTATCGATGATCTGGATGAGGGGATCGAGTGCTCCCTCAGTAAGTTTGCAGGTGACACCAAGTTGGGTGGGAATGTTGATCTGCTGGAGGGTAGGAAGGCTCTGCAGAGGGACCTGGGCAGGTTGGATTGATGGGCCGAGGCCATGAGGTTCAACAAGGCCAAGTGCCAGGTCCTGCACTCAGGTCACACCAACCCCAGCAGCGCTACAGGCTGGGGATGAGGGGCTGGAAAGGTGCCTGGTGGAAAAGGACCTGGGGGTGCTGGTTGGCAGCCGGCTGGACATGAGCCAGCAGTGTGCCCAGGTGGCCAAGAAGGCCAACACCATCCTGGCCTGTATCAGCCATGGTGTGGCCAGCAGGAGCAGGGAGGCGATCGTGCCCCTGTCCTGGGCACTGGTGAGGCTGCACCTCGAATGGTGGGTGCAGTTTTGGGCCCCTCACTGCCAGAAGGACATTGAGGTGCTGGAGCGTGTCCAGAGAAGGGCAACGGAGCTGGTGAAGCAGCTGGAGAACAGGTCTGGTGAGGAGCGGCTGAGGGAACTGGAGTTGTTCAGCCTGGAGAAGAGGAGGGTGAGGGGAGACCCTATCGCTCTCTACAGCTGCCTGAAAGGTTGTGATGAGGTGGGGTCGGTCTCTTCTCCCAAGTAACAAGTGATAGGACAAGAGGAAACGGCCTCAAGTTGTGCCAGGGGAGGTTTAGATTGGGCATCAGGAAAAATTTCTTTACTGAAAGAGTGGTCAAACGCTGGAACAGGCTGCCCAGGGAGGTGGTGGAGTCACCGTCCCTGGGGGTGTTCAAAAAACTTGTAGATGTGGCACTTTGAGACATGGTTTAGTGGGCATGGTGGTGTTGGGTCAACAGTTGGCCTTGATGATCTCAGAGGTCTATTCCAACCTTATGATTCTATGACTAAGCACCCCGTGGGACCGAGCACCCTATGGCACCTGGATGTCCCAGGGGAGTGAGCACCCCACGGGACCTGGGCTCCCCACAGGACTGGGCACCCTACGGCATCTGGGCACCCTACGAGACTGAGCACCCCATGGGACCTGGGCACCCCAGGGGACTGGGTGGCAGCCCCCCTGGAAGCCAGGCACCCCCAGGACGCTCTACCGCTGCCCTCCACATCAGCCCTGGCCTGCTGACGGGCAGCTTTGGGCACCCTCTGTCCAGGCAGCGCCACGGTGCGTGGGGAGGCTACCAGGGGGACCCGGGGACCCCGGTGGCATGTGGGTTTGCCAGCAGCCACAGCTGGAAGATGCCTGGCCTGGGGAGACAGTGCTCTCTGCCCCTAAAAATGAGCGGGAAGGGCTGAGAAGGGTAACGAAGCTCTGACCTCGCTGGGAACGAAGTGAAACAAACCCCTGCTGCCAAGGGCAGAGCGGGCGACGGGAGGCCGCAGCTACCAGTTCCCTCTGAATTATTCAATAAGCAGCTCATTAGCCGACCCGACACAGTTCCTTCCCGCTCTGTCTCGCCGTCCGTCAGTCCGGGCTTTTGGTGGGCCCTCGCACACCCTCCCCCTGGTGCAGACACGGTCCAGGCTTGGGGGGGGGACGACGACGCTGTTCCTGCTGGGGCTGGGTCTCCCGTCGGGGCTCATGGGCTGCTCTGGGGTCGCACGGGGAGAAGGGCAAGCTGGAGCATCTTCGCCGCTCGCCCACCGACGTGCCGTCGCGCCACCCTCCCGTCTCCACTGGTCCCCATCAGCTGCCTCAGTCTGTCACTCGGGTACCCAGGGGACAACCCCAACCCTCCTCAGCCATCGCGAACATTTTACGCTGCCCCTGAACCAGGGAGGGTGCAACTGCTTTAAATTTGGGTGTAAATTCACCCCCCTCCCTTCTCTCCCTTTCAGCCTTTGGGGCTCGCCTCTCTTCGAAGTGTTTCTCCCCGTGGCTGGCTTCTCCTTGGGGCTTTTTCTCCCTTTCTCATCCCTCCCCTCACCTCCAGGTCTTGCAGCTCGCCCTGGTGCGTGCAGCCTCATTTGTCCCCCAACCTTCCTCACCGTAATACCCACGAGCAAGTGTCCTTTTGGCAGTGACCTTGTTACCTGCTCCAGTGCGTTTATCCCGCCCTTGCTCCCAGCGTATTAGGGGGGCTGATTTGCCGCCAGCTGCCTGACGTCCCATCATCCCGGCTCCGTTATCTGCCAGTGTATCAGCAGCGCTGAGCGCTGCTCGGCTCGGCCCCCTGCATGTTGCTGCTAATGAAAAACAAACGAGGAGGGGACGGCTGGCGAGCGATGCGCTGGATGGCCGCGACCGATCCGCTCCTTTGAGGAGTTCTGCGAGTTGCTCGAATAAATAAATAACGTGGAAATTTAATTTTCTGCCCCTCTGGAAAGGGAGAGATCTCGGATGTGATTTGTGCTCCTTTCGGAGCATCTTGCTTGACGTAAAGGGGAAACCTGCCCTCGCTGGGACCCTTCCCAAAACGCTCCGACGCGGAGAACGCGTTCGTTTCATCCACCACCGCATCTTGGCTCGTGGCGCTTCGTTGGGGAGAAGGTGCCAAATTGGCCCCTCTACCGCGCGCGGCGCCTGACACGGGGGCAGCTGGAGGCAACCGCCAGCCGGGGGGGGGGAGCCTTCTCCTCTCCAAAACAAGCAGCTACGGCAGCGATGGGGGGAAAACACGGCTTAGAGCCGGCAGCCAGCTGGGAGCCAAGCGGCAGAGGCTGTACCCCGGCCCACGCCGTGCCGTAGGGACAATTCCCTTCTCCCTCTTTGTTTTCTCTAATTGCACAGCGAGGCCTCCCGGGCACGGCCTGATTCTTACCCCGGCGCTGGTACAAAGCCCCGTGGAACGGGGCTGGGACGTGCTGACCCGGGAACGGGGAATATGACCTTGGAAGAGGGATCTAACCGGTTTGGGCTTTGCCGGGGAGCGATGCTCGGCCGCTCAGCGAGCCGTGGCCGTGATGGTGACTCGCTCCTCGGGTGCTTTGCCCTGGGGAGGGGGTGTAGGGGAGCGCTGCCCACGGCGCAGAGCGGGACGGGTCACCCTCACCCCAGCTACCCCAGCCCGGGGACATCCCCGAGTCCCCCGGCGTGGATGGAGGCGTTGGGGCAGCACCGCAAACAGCCAGAGCAGGGTCCCCCGCTGGGGTCTCGGCAGGTCGGATGCTTTTCTTGCGGCCTCTTGGGCGGGATATCAGCTTCTCCCGCCGGGCGTGGGCGCGAGCCCTCTGCAATCTCCTTTTGCAACCGTTTCCTCGCCTGCGGCTGGGTTGTGTCACATCTGAGAGGGCTCAGGGAGGCAAGGTGGAATTACAGCGTTACAGACAGAGCCTTAATATAATCTTCCCTGCATGAGCGGCGTTGCAGGGGGAAGACACGGAGAACGTTCTGCGGAGCGGGCTTCCAATGAGGCAAGCTGCAGTTCCGGATGTACGCCGAATTGCTTCATCACCGCTCCTAATGGCTTAACCAACAAAATCCATATCCATAAATCAAAACAGGAGCGCGAGCGACCTCTGTTCAGCTCCGCTGCCGAGCCGTGGTGCATTCAGAAACAAGGGCAGATTATATATTGCAGGCAGCGGCTCTGTATATATCTTCTGCAGCTGCCACGACTTGGCCTTGGTATTTACTGAGCTCAAGGAGAGACGATACAATCAAATCTGTCTGTTGGCGTCTGAAGGATTAGCTGAGTCAACCAGGAAAAAGCTGAGCTAATTTATCATGCTATTTTCAGTACCGAAATGCACCCTGGACATAATTTCACCCTCAATTACAGGTCCCACAGTTCTACAGAACGTAATTATCAAAAAATGTTCTTTTTCAATGGATTTGGTGTTCGGATTTGGGCATTGCAGGGGCGCGGTGGCGGCTCTGCGACTAAGGCTAGCTGATGAGATGGGGAAAGTGGAACCAGCAGAGAGATGAAATGGATGTGGCTGTTCTCTCTGGCCAAGGAAAACGCGGTGCAGGGAGGAGAACGTCACAGATGTGTTGGCAGAAGGTCCTGGCGGTCTCTCGCCCACCATGCAGGGCTGTGCCAGCACCGGGTTGATCAGCTGCAGCTTCTTCTGTCCTCCCCCGAGGACAGAGAATCCACCGTTTTCCACCCTGAGCCCCTCCAAAGAGTCGTTGCAAAGTCCAGCATAAAGCCTGGCTCTGCCCTTTCGCAGCTGCCCTTTGGGTATCTCCCCCGCCCCGAGCCAGGCGAGCATCCCCTGAGACGCCAAAGGCAACCCCAAACCCGCTGGTAGCCCTGGCTGGACCCTTCCCAGCAGCGAAACATCCCCAAACTGGTGCCCGCTCCCCTGGGACAGCCTCCCCAGCAGCACGCCGGGGGCACAGCAGCCTCCGTACCGCAGCCAGCCCAGGCTCACAGCATCCCCCCCGGGGCCGATGCCCTTCGGGGCATCTGCAGGCAGACGCATTTCAGCCACCTCGATTTAACTCCCTCCGCAGGAAATAAGCCTTTTCAAGGGGGAAAAATATAATATATCTATCTCTCTATATCTCAAAGCAAGACGAACTGTGAGGAATCTGCAGCTTTAACAACAACTACCTGCGTTTTACCGAAAGTTTAGCCATTTGCCGGTGAATTTGGCAGCGGTGGAGGAAACGGGCTTTGCAGGGATCCCTCGGGGCTGCGGGGCTGGCTGCTTTCCCAGCCCAGTGCGGGTGAAGGCAGCAGCTCGGTGTGACGGAGGGGCCCAAAATAGAAACTTTACCGCGAGGGGAGAGGAATAATACTTTTCCTGGAGCCGTGCAATAGCCTTGAGGCTGCTGGCGTGGTGATAAGCGGTTGTTTGCCTGTGCTCTGGAGCAAGCGTGTTTTATCTCTTCCTTGTTCCAGCCCTGGAGAAAAAGCCCAGTGATTTTGCTGCCGTGGGACCACCAGGTCTGTATTTTATTATTCCTCTATTCCGGCAGCACCTGGAGACCTGACTTGAATTACGTAGCGCGACGTGGCTGACGGCACGGCCGGGCTTTCGGATTCAAAAGCAGAAGGTGCAGGGGAGCTCTGCGGCTTTCGGGGGGGAGGGATGAGCCGAGCAGATCCGATGCTTTAATTCGTGGCGTTTGGGGGGGTTGGGGAGGGGTGGGTGCCGACACCCGGAGCCGCCGTTTTCGTGGCGCCGGGAGGAGGAAACGTTTGCGGCCGCCTGCGCAAACAAGAGGCCCCGAGGAGGAAACTGCGAGCCCGGGCTGGGGAAAATCCCAACCCCGCCTTGTGCAAAGCCCAGGGCTCGAGGAGAGGATTAAATCCCAGCTCAAAGCGGGATTCTCCCATCTTTCTCCTGCCCTAAAACTCGTGCTTTTAGGGGAGGCGATGCCACTGCCCTCGTGCAGGAGCGTGCCAGGCAGTTTTAGTGGTGCAGCGTTCGGTGGGTAGGAGAAGACTTTACTGCCCTTCGTAAAGGACTTAAGTTGAAGGGTGAGCTAATTAGCTATTTTATTAGCAAGCAGCTCGGGGTGATAACGTCTGTAACAGTTTAGTGGCTGATTGCTTCCTGCAGCACCAACACTGTGCAGGTTCAGATGATTTTTTTTTCCTCCCTTTTATACAAGTCTCTGCAAATCTCCCCCCCCGCCCTTTCCCTTGCATCTGCCCTGAAGCGTGGCCGATAAAACCAGAGACTTTTCCCAGCTTCAGCCCATCTCCGGCAAGGAGGATGATATTAAACTTGAAACAAATTACACTGTGCATTCGAGTGAGGATGCTCAACTGCATTTTCTTTTCCTAATGACGGAGGCAGTGGGAATTGCAGCACCATTAATTTCTCGTTTGGCCTCCTGCGAGTTGTCGGCGGCTCTCCCCCTCGCCGAGTAACTACCACATCCAACGGGTCGGATGCTCGGCTGCCACCCCAGCACCTTTTGTACGAGCTCAGCGGTGAAAAACAGCCGGAGCAGCCCGGGAAACGCTGCGGGGGCGAAGCCGGGAGCCGCAGGAGGCGGCAGGGATGCAGGATCGGAGCGAGCTCCGAAGGAGCCAGCCTGGCCTTGGCATCCAAGGCTGCTGCTTCCCGCAGCGTTTCCTTCTGTTTTGTGCCTTTTGAACCTTTTGGGGTTTCTCATTGTTGGTGGAGGGTGGGGGGACACAGGGTGGCTGCCGGGCATTAGAGCGTTTCCAGCCCGGAGGAAGCTCAGCCGTGCTGCTGGCTCTTGGGATGAGAAACCGCCGCTCGGAGGACAATAAAGGTTATTAAATGTCAGGGAGAAATAAAGCCGGCTTTTTTTTTTTTTTCTTTTCCCTTGGCTGGACTGGTTCGTAGGCGCTTCGTGCCGCAGTCGGAGCAGCGGGAGGTGGGGACGGGGCCACGGGAGCGGCTGCCTTGGGGCATCCCATCGATTCTGCGTTCGGGATGGGGGAGGTGGTTCCTCCAACAGCGCTTGGGGACCTGCAGACCCAGGACCTTGCGCAAGGGCCGGACGAACCCGGGGGGGGGGGGGTATTCCCTTCCCTCGCAGGCGGCCGCGCGGGTTTGGGCTGCGGGATGCCTCCGGCCCGCCTCCGCCGCCGGCTGCTGGCGTCGCTCCCACCCTTTGCCGAGCGCGAGGGTGTCGGTGACGGCGCGGAGAGGCGGTGTCGCCGGCGCTTCGCTGGCCTCCGCCACACCTCTCCTCCCAACCCCGTGCCCTCGTGGCTCCAACAGGTCTTTCCAGTCCTGCCCCGGCGCTGCCCCGGGGCCACTTTTCGGCACGTAACCCCTTTGGGAGCTCCCGTCGTGGCTCTCGGGGCACGTCGGCACCCGGGGCAGAGGGAAAAGCACCGGGTGCGTCACCAGCTCGCCTTGCTTATTTTTTTTATTTTGACAGTCGTAGCTTTAATTAGCCATCGCGCACCAGTAAACGCTTGCAAAACCGTCCCAGTAACACCAGGCTGTGTCCGCCCCGGGACCGAGCTCAACGGGGCGCGCAGGGCATCGCCTGCTGCCAGACGCTTCTCGCCCGCTGGAAGGAGCAGCCCCGGGGAGCCAGCGCCCATGGGTTGAAGGTAAACAGCAAACTGGTGCTGTGGGTCCCCCGAGGGAGCGTGCTGGGGCCGGAGCAGCGCCCCCCCCCCGGGGCTCCTGGGGGTGAGTGTCCGTCTGCGGCACAGCTAATCCCGCCAGGAATCCGCTGGGAGAAAATATCGGGTGCTGGCCTGCACCCTGTGTGGCAACAAGAAGGTGTGGAAGGGCAAAAGTTGGCCAATTGGATGTAGTTGGGAAATGGGGCGGTTTTTTTGGACAGTGAGCAGGGTGAGCCCTGGGATCCATGGCCGTGATCCAAGCGCAGCTCCCATGAGATCCCAGATCACGGCGTGCCCCCTGCTCCCCCTCGGAGGCTCCTCCACGGCACCGCTGCGACGCTTTCCCTGGTATTTTTACCTCCGCTGCGCCGCTGCCTAGCTCTCCATTTTAACAGATGGCTGGAGTGACAATTACTGCCTCAAAAGACTATATTTATAAATTCCTTGTTGGGCTGTTATCCGGCATGTGATAGAGCTTTACACAAACAGAGAGCCGGGAGTCACTGCTGGCTGGGGTAACTGGAAAGGAAATTGTATTGCACAGAGCGCTTCAAGAGAGCGTGATGGGATTTGCCAGGGAAGGAGCTTTGGTGGGTGCCTGTAAAATGAGTTTGGATGGCATAGATTTGGGGTGTGTTAAGGGAAGAGTCACCTGGGGGCAACTGGCACCGGCTGGCTGGCATCCCATCCCATCCCATCCCATCCCATCCCATCCCATCCCATCCCATCCCATCCCATCCCATCCCATCCCATCCCACCCCATCCCATCCCATCCCATCCCATCCCATTCCAAGGAGCACGCCGCATCTCAGAGAGCTGCAAGGCCGTGAAGCAAAGCTGCCTTACATGGCTCCTGGAGTTAATTTAATTGCTTTTCTCTCCTCCTTGGTTATCGTGCTCACGAATTTGGAAGCTCATAGTGCAAAACAATTAGGGACGGGGTTCCCTGGGGATGGAGAGATTTCCTGCCTGGCAATGCAACGGATCTTTTGTCCTCCCTGTCCCTCTCTGCTCGCTGCTGGGCACTGCGTGCTGCTGGTGGGGAAGGTCAGCGGTGGTGCCCGATGCTCCGGGCGGCACGGCGAGGATTGCAGAGGATGCCGGCGATGTTGAGGTTGAATCAGCAGAGCTTTGGCAGGGGAGGCCTGCAGGGAGGTTACACCCAAGCGGGGTGCTCAGGAGAGGACGGGCGAGGTGGCCTGCTTGGCAATCCATGTCTTGATCAGGATTTGGAAATAAAAGCAGGAAAATAACACTCGGTCCTCTGCCAGCACGTCGTGCCCTCAGCACCCGTGTTGCCGGGCTCGCGTCGTCTCCACCGTCTTGCCGGTGACCTTCCCACGAGCCACCAGCATCTCCTGAGCATCCCCCACACTCATCCTCAGCTGCTGATGTCCAAATGGAGACCGTGGGGCTGCCATGGGCTCCTCTGGGCGGTGTGTGGGGTGGCCATGGGGGACCACGCTCTGCCTGGGTAAGATGGCACGGCTGGAGGTGACGCTCAGCTGTGGCTTGTCACCCTTTCTAGCAACCAAGACGCAAAAGGGCGAGGGGACACGAAACACGGGGCCTGTGCTGGGCAAGCGCTGCAGGTATCCGCATGAGGCATATTTTGGGGAGGCTGGTGAGGGCACGGTGGGGTTTTGCCCGGCGTCGAGCTGCAGCACCGGGCTGCCTGCACCGCCTTTCCCCGGCAAACCCGGCGGTTTGCACAAGCTGAGGTGTATCCTGCCGTGCCAAGGCCCCTGCTGCTGCTTTGGGAGCCACCTCGTGATGCTGGCAAGGTCCCCGCCACCACCACCCGAGCCCCGTGACACCTCGACAGCAGAACGCTGAGCTGTCACTCACCGAGGCCACCTTTGCCCTCCCCGCAGCCCTGCGTTTACTCCTCGCCCATCCCAGCTGCCTCGCAGGGGCAGGAGGAATCAAAACCACCTTCCCTTCTCCCCGCTCCGCTGCTGCTGGCGCTCCCTGGGTGGTTTACCGGGAAGGGAGAGGATGGAGAGCAGCACTCGGGGGAATTGTTTAAACTGCAGGTGCAGCAGGAGCTTTTCCCCCGGGGCCGTCTCGCCGGGCGGCCAGCGATGGTGTGCGCAGCTCTTTCTGTCCTGGGCGTTCGACGGAGCCAAACGCGATTCGGGCGCGTTCGCAGGGAAAACCACGAGGAGAGGAGCCCCCGCTCCTGTCGCTCGAGCTCGCGTCAGCCCGGCCATCTGCATCTCCCCGGGGAAGGCGTTATAAATAGGTTCGGCTGCTTTCCTTTTCCCCGTGGCAGAACTTTCCGGCGCTCTGCAGATGACAGGGAGGTTGAGGGTAATGAGAACGCCTTCGTCCTAACGGGCTGGCGCCTGCCTCCTTCGCTGAGCTAACGCACGAGCGGTGGCAGATGTTTCTCACCGAGAGGACCCCGGGGAGACGCGGGGAAGCTTTTTCCTCCCTAAAGGAGTTAGCATCAAGGAGACACGTGTCTTTGACAGCCTGTTGCGGGCTCTGCTTTGCTCAGCGGAGAGGTAAGTGGCAGCTGGCGGTGCCGTTGCGTCCCCCTGACACAGCAGCCAGCCGCGGGGTGGCCCCAGGGAGGGGCAGAGCATCACCCGAACCGAGCTGCGGGGGGGAGCGTGGGCTCTGGCATGAATAACGCGCCGAACTACCGTGGTTCGGGGCTTGTTTCGTAGCCTGGATCCCAGCTGGGATTTACTGGGGCAAGCTGGAAGTCAGCACAGTGCTGGGCCCCTCCAGCTTTTCCGCTGTGTCTGGCTAAGGTGGGGAAAACCCGGTGTTTTAAACCACATAAACACCCAGCGAAGGCGCTCGGCAGCGCCCGGCTGCGTTCGGCTCCGTTACAGGCGGTGCAGGGGAGATGGTTTTCCGTGCCCAGACCCGTGGCGTGCCACACATGGGACATGCCGCCGGGTACGAAGCTGGGAGCACAGATACTTCCATAAGAGAGAAGAAGGAAGCTCTGGTGACCTCTGCATCAGAGATTCAACCAGGAATAAGGAAACGAGAGGATTTTCCCAACCGTTGTGCAAACAGGGGCGTTCCGTACGGGAGGGTCCAACTTAATGCCATAAACCAGATTGGATTAGGGAGGATTTGCAGAGGGCCAGCCTGGAAGAGCGGCTTATTTAGGTTTTTTAGCAGCCGTGTCACAACCGTGCGCGGTGTTGCGACACGCTCTTGCGTTGCACGCTCGCATCGGGGCGTTGGGTTTGAGGGCTCGGCGAGCAACCGGGAGCTCCTGGGCTGGGCACGGGGAGACGGTGTGGGGTGTGGGGTGGCCACGGGAGGGTGGTCTGGGCTGTGAGAGGGCAGAGGACGCGGCTGGGTAAGCACTGGCAACCCGACATCTTCCTCGTCTTGTGAGCCTGAGCCAAATCCCTTAGCGGATGGTGGAGGGTGAGTATCCTTCGGGGCTGGGGTGGCTTCATGGCGTTGTGGGTCTCTTCAACGCCAATTAATTTCTCGTTATGCGAGTGGCTCTGTGGTGGTGAAGCGTCCTCGTGGCCCTGGCCCCTCTCCACGTGCTTTTGCTGCGCTCTGGGTGCGCTCGTGGGCACGGCCCTGCCCCAGCCGCAGCAGAGGAGCTGCCCCTCTCCGATGGGGCTCAACGGGTCAGCCCGGCCCCGTGGTGCTGGCGTGCAGGACCTGGGCTTTGGGGCTTTTATCAGTGGTGCTTTGGTCTCGTTTCTCCTTGCGCTTGCTCTGCCCCCATGCCTTACGGGGGGATTTTTACAGCGCATCCTTCTGTCTTTGAAACCCTGGCTCCTTTCCCGAGCTGTCAGCACCTTCCCCTGTGCCTTGTGCCCGGTCCCGCTCTCCTGGGCTGCTTTTCGCCCAAGGATGTGAAGAAAAAAAGAAAAATAATTGCCCAATACTTTAGTAACTTCCACAGAAGAGGTGCTTCCCCTTGTAGCTGCCGAGTAGGTGGGGATGGCAGCCTCTGCTCAGCACCGATTCCTCCTCTCTGCCTCCCTCCTGGTGCTGGAGAACCAGCCCCAGTAGCTGTGAGCTTGGCTGTCTCCTCTGCTGCTGGAGTCGTGCCGTGTTGTGATCGGGGAAGGAAAATAGGCCACTTATCGTGAACGACAGACACAGCCACCCCCGGAGCCTTTGTCTGCAGAAAGGGGAATGGAGGGATGAATATCCACGTCAATCCGGGGGCAGAGGGAGCCCTCCCTGCGCCCACGCTGCAGCTGGGGCCGCGGGGGCCGCACGCTGCAAACACACCGGGGAGGGAGGTGGGTGCTGGAGGGTGGATGCGGCTGCAAGCGCGGGGAGATGGGTCTCAGTTGAGGATAGAGCTGGGGAGAGGGGTGGCTCTCCCAGGAGGGTGTTTTTTGGGAGGCACCACGGCGGTGAGGTTTCCACAAGCTGCTTGGAGACTCTCCAACAGCTCCTATGGGTGCAGGCGGGTTAATAACCCAACGTGGAGCTTGGTGGAGATGGGCTGCCCTGGTCCTTGGCTACTCCCAGCTGAGGCGGTGTGCCACGGCAGAGTCACGGGGCGGATGATCTCCCGGCACCGCAGCGAGCAGCTCGGGGCCTCTCCTTTCCCCGTTGAGGTGAATTATTCTTGGGGAGGGCTGTGAGTTACCAAAGAAGGTGGAACGGGCACAAAACTGCCCGTCTCCCATCCTGGTGCCGGAGGCTGGGGTCGGTTTGGTGACAGGCGCGTGCGTGCCGGCGCACCACCGGGGTTTCCATCTCCCGTGCTCCGGTGCGAACCCAAGGTCAACAGTGGAAGCGAGAGATCAAAATCACGACCCGCCAGTCGTGCGTTAAAGATCGGGCGTCCACGTGAAAACCCAACCAGCAAGAGCTGGCAAGGGGAAGGCAGTAAACCCCCCCCCAGCATCGTGTTATATAAAAATTGGGGATCTGGGATGCGTTTTTGCATGTCACTTGCAATTTCTGAAGTCTGGCTTAATTATAATAATCACCCTCAGCAGACAGTCAATTAGCAATGCTCTCAGATTTCTGCTGAGCACAAACTTTGTGCCACAGGCGCGCTGCTCCCTCCGTGGGTGCCGCCGATGTGCGCGGGCAGCATCATCTCTGCACAGGGACGGACGGGGCGTTGAGCGGTTTCACGCTCGTTGGCACCATCTGAGCCCTCCCGATGAGGATGCTCTGTGGCAGGAGTGACTCACCCATCTCTCTTGCTCCTGCGTGGCTCCAGAGGGCTGAAAAGACACGTTGAAGGCTTTTGACTCTCTTCCAAGGGTGCCTTTGTGTGGCAGCATCTGGGTTTGGCCAGGCTCTGCTGAGGATGCTGCAGTCCCCTCAGCACTTGTCCCGGCAGTATTGTCGTACAATTTGCTGCTCGTGGGTCGTTCCCCACGGCATCTTCTGGTGGGGAAGATGCTGATGTTACAGCCAAGCCTGGTTTTTGCTCCCTGTGGGTAGCAGAGCAGGACTGGCTGTTGCTGCTGGTCCTCTGGGGCTTGCTGGGTCAGTGGTCGCCGTCTCCCTGCCCATGGAGGGGGATGCTCTGGTACAGGAGTATGGAAAAGGGCTCTGCTCTGGCTTGGGGTGCTGCTGGAGCAGGGAGGATAAGCAGGACTGGGGATGCCGTGCTGACACAGGGGATTTCCAGCCTCCTCTTGCTGTCACGGGGTGCGTGCCACTGCCCGGGCAGTGCTGCAGAGATTGGGGGGGGGGCTGTTGCTCCCCCAAAGCACCCCCCTTCGGAGAGAGCCCCTTGGGTTAATGCGGGCAGTGGCTGGCCAAGTGCCAGGGTACTTTGGGGAGGGCTGAGATGCCCTGGCAGAGGCTGACAAGGGCGGAGGTGGAGGGGTTAGTGGCCTCCTCTATGCGGCCGTTCGCTTCAATTTGTAGCAGAGGCTTCCTGTCATTGTGAGCACCCCAAAATTGCCACCCGGGCATGTAACACCCACTCTGGGACACCCCTGCCAGGGGTCTTGCCCTTTCCCTCTCTCCCATCTCTTACCACAAAACCCCTGTAGCTTTTTCTCCGATGGTGCCAGGGGAGAAGCCGGGCTCCACCAATGCTGCCCTCTGAGCGAGCAATAATTCCCCCGAGCACTGCCCTTGTCCCACCTCAGGCTGCACCAGCTGCTCTCACCCAATTTCTCCCCCCCGCCCCGATGGGGCTTTTCTCCCCCTGATATTTTTTTTTTTCCCCGGAGTGGCTCATCTGGGGAGGAGCAGAGCAGGTAACTCACAATCCTCAGGGGTTCTGAGCGATGGGGAGGCTTAAAAACCAGCTAAAGGGCATAGAAAGGGCCGGAGAACTCCCCTTTAATGGGGACCCCGTTTCATTTCGCTTCACATTTCGGATGTCTGCGTGCGCAGGGGCTTGGACAGGGGCCGGCACGGCTCTCGGGGAGACGTCCACGCTTGGCCGGCTGTGAAAACCGTGGCGAAATCACACAATGAGCTTTTTTTCCTTCCCCTTCCTCCGAGGCGACGCGGCAGCCAGCCGGGCTCTGCGCGCAGCCGTGCGTGCCTGCGTGGGCACCCGGGGGGGAACGCGATGCGCCTGAGCTCCGGAGGGAGGGATCGCATCGTCCCCGCGTCGCCTCCGTCGGCTGCTCCCCGGCGTGCCGGCCACGCTGGACCCAGCCTCGCCGGATGCCGTTGACCCGCCGGCGAGCGACGGCGCGCCGAGGCTCGTGGGCGCAGGTAAAAAAGCAAGGGGAGGATGGGAGGGCAGCGAGCGGGGGACGCCAGCTCCGCTGCGACCCCTGCGTGAGGACAGGCCTCGGCGTGGCAGCATGGGTACCGTCCCCCCCCCAGCCGAGGTTTAATCCGTCCTCTTTCCGCGTCTCCTGCTGGGAGGCGATAAACCCGCGCTCTCTCGTGGCCCAGCCACCGAGGCATCGCCATCCTCTCGTTCAACTCGACCCATCGGTCGGATGCGTTGATCCTTCCCCCCGGGTAGGATGGAGGGATCCCTGGGTACCCCGTGGGTCCCTGGGCTCCATCACCATCTGCTGCGCTGGCTGCATCTTTAACCATGAACCCAGCAGCGGAGGCTGGAGCATCCCCCCCGTGGGAATGGGGAGGCTTGAGTGTGTTTTGGGGGGCTGGGAAAACCCTCCCGTGCCTTTCGGGGAGCTCATTTCCAAAATACAGCCCGGCCCCCTGGGATCCCTCGGCGAAATTTCGCTGGGTGAAAATGGAAATTGCAGAACAAGAAGAGCTCCGTTTTTGGGGCTTCCTGGGGATGTGTGTGCGTGGCTGCGGGGTTGGGGGGGGGTGGGGGGGGGGAGGTGGTGGTGAAAGCTGGGCTGCTGGCGAGCGTTAAAGGAGAAGCCGCTGCTCGGCACAAAAGCCGGTCTTACGCAGCGCAGGTCTATTCAGGAGATATTTAATTCTCTTCTAAAGTCCAGGCGAACGGGGAGCTGCCATCTGGTGTCTGATGGCAGCAGGAAGAAAGGGCTCTTTGCAAAGCGAGGGCAAGTTGGGAGCTTGCCGGGCTTCGGGTTTTTCTTGAAATGGCTTCGTACGGTGACCCGTGGGGGTTAACGCTGGCTTTGGAAAGGGGAAGGGTCCTGCCCGCGGCTGCCCGACCCTGCAGGCAGCAGAGGTGGGCTGGGGCCAGGAGAAGAGCTGCAGAAAGACCCAGGGGACCGACGGTGGGTCGCATCACCCTGCCAAAAACCCTGCGTCAGGGGCTGCTCGGGGATGAGACCCCGGCTTTCCCTGTCTGCGTGCTGAGCCTGGCATGCACTGAGTGCGTGCGGTCTCTGCTCTGCCGGCGCGAACAGGTCGCAGCTCGCGGCCTCCCTGGTATTCAGGGAATTATTTCTTTATTATTTTTTTTTATTTCCAAGTTGCAGAGGCTGTCACTTCGCTTGCGAAGCGGCCGGGCAGCATCGGCAGCCGGGGTAGCACGGCTGTGCCTTGGCAAGGACGCCGCTCAAGCCCTGATCAAAGGTGGGGGGGCGGGGGGGGGGGAGCGTGTCCTCGCTGCCAGCGCAGGGAGCAGAGCAGCTCTGCAGCGGGGACAAGCTGACTCGGTGCGGGGAGAGTTTCAGCTTCCAGAAGTCCCAGGGCTCGTTTAAGCAAGGAGGTTTGTGCGTTTGAATGTCCGTGGGGCTCTTCGGGAGGAGGGGTCGGTGCGGTTCCTCAGAATTTAGGGTGGTTTGGGGGACCTGGCGCTCGACGGGTCTGCGTCCCCGAGCTGTGACCTTTCCGCCGGGGTGTTCTCGCTGCGGGAGAGACGCGGGGAACAAGACTGACCAGTTCCCCTGGAGGAAACAGGCCGTTCCCTTACGGCACAAGGAGTTTTCCTTGGCAGAGACAAAGCTTTGCCCACGGTGCCGTTGCAGAGCCCTGCCAGGCTGGCTCGGTGCCCGCCGGGGCGCTTCTCACCGGTGCAGAGGTGCTTTGCCGGGACTGACCCACGGGTGTGATGGTAGCGGGCGGTTGCATGGTCTTCCCGGAGAGTACCAGGAGCTGGAGCTGCTGCAGCGGCCGCGGTGCCGGTGGCGTGCCCGCGTCGGACCCCGTGGTGGGCGATGCCGGCCCGGGGGCACGGGATGGATGAGACAAGCTCGGATCTCTGCGCTGGGCTGCAGCGTGGAAAAGGGCCAGCGCTGAGAAATGCCACTTTGCCCTGTCCCTCTGGCAGCTCCCCGTGTCCCCCCGCCCTGCATCGGTGCTGCGCCCTCGCCGGGGCAGAAGGACATCGGTGGGAGGAGGTAGCGATGCACCGTCCCCCTTCCCGCAGGTTAGGAAGGACACGTCCCCTGACACGGCTGGGAAATCGAGACCTGAGACATGTTTAAATAACTTCTGCTGCAGAGCAAGACCAAGCCCTGCCGCGGTCAGGGCAAGATGATGCCCATGAGCTGCGTGAGCATCCTTCTTGCTCCGGCCCTGCGGAGCAGCGAGGACGAACGCGGCCCTTGGCGTGGGTGAGCTGCTGGAGATCTTGGCGTGTGTCAGCGCGTGGCGGCCGAAGGAGCAGAGCCATTCCCTCTGGGCTGCCAAACCAAGTCCTGCAAGAATATTTAACTGTGTCTTTTCCCCTTCCCTGGAGCAGCATCTCTAGTGGGGGATGGAAATGTCCCCGGGGGCTTTCAGAGCCCTCGCACTCAACGTTTTGGCGCCATCCCAGCACCCAGGGAGCAGAGGGACTGGAGGGATGTGCTCTTGTCGGTACGAGAAGACAGCCAGAGGTTTCTTTGTTTTAATGACATGTTTTAATTGCCCCTGATGGCTCCAGGCTGGAGCGCCATCTCCGTGTGGGATGCAGATGCGAGTGGGGGTTTGCACGCTGGCGTTACGCGGGGTGCCACCCATGGCCTGAGCCGATAACGGGGATTAGCCGAATTTATCATCCAGCTCTGGGGATGGGGTGGGCAGGGGCTTGTGTTTGGGGAGCGCTGGGCCACAGCCTGGCTGAATCCTGCTCCCTGCTGGGATTTCCATCGCAGCAAACTGGGATTGGATCCCGCTTCCCAGGCGTGAATTATCGACGTCCTGCAGCGTACCTCTGCACCAAGGGGAAACTCCAGGCAGGTTTTAGGGATGCTGGGAGAAAGCATCTCATCCTGAAATCCCTGGGAAACACCGGCTTGCCTGACAGGGTGTATCAGGACACCCTGTGTCGTGGTGACACACGCTGCCGGCACGGTGAGAGAGCTGCTGCGGGGGTTTGTGTGGGATGATGGGGCCTGGGCTGCTGGTAGGAGGGGGAGTTTTGGGTTTACCATGTCACCTTGGCCAGGCCGTTCGTCTTGCAGGGTAATAACACCCCCCCAGGGTGGAGTGAAGGTGCTCACCATGGAGGGGGAGAGCCCTCGGTGCAGGGCTTGCAGCAGCGCTGGCAGCGGCACGCGAGCACGGAGGGTCCCCGAAGGCTGTGCTCGAAGCCAGGCTGTCTCATGTCCCTTATCATCGCTGTTCCCTGGTCTCGGGCCCGTTGGTGTCGGTTCAGCATCACTTGGTGAGGATTTTTTTTGCCCCTGTGTGTCGTTTCCCCAGGGCTTGCGAGGAGAAGAAGGAATTCAGCTGTCGCAGGGGTTGATGCAGGTGGAGGAAGCAGCAAAACTGGGCAGTTTGTTGGTTGTGATGGGCCAGAAACGCTGCCTTCAAAGGCAGATCATGGATGAAAGCTGCTTGCACATATATGTGCAGCTGTGTGTGCATCATTCAGACCTACCCCAGCATTCATTTTTAGTAATAATCAGTCCTTTTCCAAAGTTTCAGGGCAGCACGGGTTTCCTGTGGCGTTTCCATGAGTGGCTCCAGCCAACTCTTGCTTCATTGATGATATTCCTGGGCTGGTGTCTCCGGTGGGAAGACATGGATTTGTGGTACGCCAGCTGCCCGTGGGGAGTACATGTGCTGGAAGATGCTTGCAAGAAAAGCCATAGTCAGCCCCACGCTACCTTGTCTGTTTGGTTGAGCTTCGTGGTCAAAGGCAGCCCAAGAACTGCAGGGCCTGAAAGATGCTGAAGCTCATGATGTTGGCTTCCAAGAAGCCCAAAAGCCCCATTTTTCTTCCAGAGCCCTCATTCACTCTCAAACTCCACACAGGAGCAGCAAGGCAGGAGTGGGATCCCCTGGGCTGTGCCTGGGTGGTGGCGGGATGCGCAGCAGGGCTGATCTCCACGCGCGGATGGAGCTGAGTGCTCGGGCTGCGGGAGCTGGGGCTCTTGGTTTGTATTTTGGCTATTCCTTTCCTGGATTTGATCTGCTGGAGCGTTGACTGTGTTGGGGAGTGGGTACGGGGCTGAGTTTGGAGCTGGTTTGGCTTTTGAAGCTCTTCTGGGTTCTGTGGCTGAGATCTCAGCCACCTTGGAGGCTGTGGAGATGCCTGGGAAGCCTTGGGAACCCACAGCACCTTGAAACACCTTCAGTGGCCGTCGTTCAAGGGCAGGACTTTATCATGAGCTGGTCAGTGAGTAGTTAAACCCTTCCTGGCCCTCTTGGAGCAGAATGCAGTTACTGATGCTGCCGCAAGCCCTGGCCAGGTTTCTGCTGAGCTTGCAGCGCTCCTTGTACCCGCTGCGAGTCCTGGGGTCTCGCTGAGCTTGCACCCCAAGTCCTCTCTCTCCCAGAGGGTCACGGTTGGTTGGGCAGCGGTGCCATCTGCCTGCTGCCCGCTGTGCACATCTGGCAGAGAGCTCGGCGATGTCCCTCCAGGGCACAGGCATGGCCTGAAGCAGAGCCAGGGACCACCGTTGCCCCAGCAAAGTCCTGTGGTTTGTTTTTTTTTCTGGTGATGTCTGGAGAAATATTTTCTCTTGGGTGTGGATGACTCTTCCCTGTGCTGCTGTGTCTTGGTTTGAAAAGACAGGTGTCTGTGGAGGAAGGCAGGAGCCTCCCTTGAAATGGAAAGTGCAACCCCCTTCCCTCCAAATTATTATAATTTTGAAATTAACGGGCCTTCAGGCAAAGATATGGGGAATAGGAATAACAGTTCTTTACTAATATATATATATATAACACAAGGCAGGGAAAAACAAACAACCCCCTGGTTTACACTGACAGAGTCAGGAATACAACCTGACACCCTGTTAGGGTGGCAGTAGCAGTCCGATAAGATGCTGGCTGCAGTCCTCCTGAAGCGATGGATGTAGTTCTGTGGAAGCAGCGATCAGGTAAAAGAGTCTGGTCTTCCTCCGAAGGTCCAGTGGTAGGTAGGTAGCTCTTGTCCTCTGGAGCTCCAGTGGGGGGAAAAGCTCCTCTGGGAATCCAGTGGAAGAAGCCTGCTAGGGTGTTCAAAATCTCCGTTTTTATTTGGCATGGACTGCTTGGCTCCTTCCCCCCCCCTCCCCGGGCGGAGCATCTCACCATGGGATGGGGAGTCGTGAGGCAGTTCCTTGATGGGCCATTAACAGGAGATAGCCCAGGAGCGATAGAGTTATCGATGGGTCAGGCGATAAGGCATTGTTGTGCCCAGTAACAGGAGATAGTCCAGAGGGGGGAGGCAGGGAGCACCGCCCCACCTGGTCTCAACAGCTCCTGGAGATGGTCATAGAATAGTTTTTTTTTTCCTTTTGGCACATTTTACACTGTAACCCAGGACATGCTGGTGTGGTGGCGCTGGGGTTTTGGGGGCAGGACAGACATACCCAGAGCTAGAGCTGATGTCTGAGCAATGCATCTTCCTTTATACTTGTTTTTCTAGAGCTGGAACTCCCCAATCTTGGCCGTGTCTTGCTCCTAAGCGCTGTGTTGGTTGGAGCAGCTTCTGCAAAGCTCTCTGCTTGGCCGTGCGTGGGATGGGTGGCAGCCCAAGGGCGGGCTGGGCACGGGAGGGGGCTGAGCAGTGGCTCTGGGATGGGCTGTGCGCCCCGCTGCCCCCCTATTTGCGAAGTACCAGGGCAGAAACACTGTGCTCTCCCCAGGTAGTGGGAGCAATTCGTCTCCCCAAGTAGCGGGAGCAATTTTTCTCCCCAGGTAGTGGGAGCAATTCTGATTGGGATGGATACTTATAAGGACGCCCAGTTGGTAGAGGAATTTCTGTGATTTCTTTACAGGCTACACATGAAAGGGGGCACGGGACTCCTGTGCCGAGGAGTGCCCAGCTCACAGGGTACCTGCACAAAGTCCTTTAGACAGGACTTTGTGTGCTGTCACATCCATGCAGCGCCTGTTTTCTGGGCAGGCGGATTTGTGGTCCCCACCGATTCCCTTCCATTAAGTGCTGAACCGAGAAAATGTTCTTAAAAAGCTCTGACAGCTCCGTTTGCAGATCCACCTTCTTCTGCTTCCCGGCGTGCTCCCGAACGCAGCGCACGGGGGAAAAGCAAGGTGCAACGTAGGGAGAGAGGCACGGGCTGCAAAGCACGGCTGCGTGAAGGTCCATCGCGCGTATCCTGGCCGGCATCCCCTTAAAATCCAGCCCGGGATGGTCAGAAATGAGCTTGCACTGCCAGCATCGTGAGGAGGCAGCTCTGAGCCCAAACCTGGAGGGGTTGTAGGAGGATGTCCCCGCTCCGTCGGTGCCAAAAGGGACTTGGCAGCTGCCTTGGGAGCGGGAAGGGCTGGGGGGGGGGTGGATGGATGAAGCACAGTGTGGTCCCTGCAGCTGGAGGGGTTGGTTGGAAGGGATCGTGCTACCCAGGGGGGGCTGAGGTGGTTTAGGTTCGTGCAGGGGAAAGAGGGGTTTGGTGAGAGGGAGGGTGGGAGAGGGGGCTGCCAGCGGAGGAGGGAGGCAATTGCTCAGTGTTGGGTGGGTGAACGAGCTTCTGCCCCCCCAGGTGACTTTCCTTTCTGTCCCTGCCATCTCTCAGCCCCGGGGACACGGGTGACAGGGGCTTTTCCCAGCCGGGGTGATGAGCTGTCTGATGGGAGGGTGCAGCGTCGTGCTTCGCTCTTTGTCCTGTGGGTCCCAGCACCCCACTGACCCAAAGGGACCCTGGGGAGGGGGAGGGCACTGCTGGGAGAGCTGCTTCTCCTGCAGCCAATGGGTTCTGCTGGGACCCTGTGCTCTGCTTGGCGAAACACTTCGGATTTGGGTTCGTTTTGAACTCCTTTTTGTCTGATGAGCCGGACATCGGTCCTTTGGGCTATGCTAGTCTTTGAGCTGAAAGAAATCCGGGTTGGTTTTTTTCTCTGGGGGTGGTTGTCTGTGTGCTGGCATCAGTCCCCTCGAAGGCAGCGGGGCTGTGGCAGTGCTGCCGTTGCGCTGCCCTGGGGTTGTCACTGCTTGACCCGTGCTGCTGTCCCTGCTCCTGTGCCATGCTGCCTTGCCCTGCGCCGACCCTGGGTTCCCTTCCCAGAAGGCATCGCTTGCCACCTCCTGGGGCAGAAACACACTCACTGAGGACACGAGTGACCCTCTGACCCTCAGGGCAGCCCCTTCTTTGCCCCTTTGCTGCACAGTAGCCGCTGAGGTACCACCCGGGACGTGGACACACCAGAGCATCTCGGTCCACCCAGGGAGCAGAGCTGCCTGGGGCCCCCGTACCTGCTTTGTGGGGCCTTTGCAATCCGGGTGGGACACCAAACCTCGTGAATCTGCAGTCCAAAGCCCTACACCCATACCCCATTACAGTTTCTGTTGCGTCCAGCATCCCCTCTCCATTCCCAGTTTAAGCCGGTGTGTGCTTAACACTGGGATGCTCTACCCCGGAGATGGTCCCATTTCCAAAGGGGGTCAGGCAGACCCGTGAGCAGAGAGGAGGGAAGGCAAGAGGAGGATGCTTCTTCAGGGCTGCCTTGGAAAACCACCAGTGTGTTTGCCAGCTGCTGGCTCACACCGGCCCAGTTTTGCCCATCAGGCTGTGAGATGCCACATCCCAAACGCGGCATATGGCGCTTGGGCTCAGATTGTCTCTTTTCTGGGTTAAAGGATGAAAAACCCACTCGAACAGTGCAGGGAGCACGGCATGGGTTTGCTTATTCATGTGGTTGATGGAGAGCAGCCTGCTCCGTCTACCCAGCGTGTCCCTGTCCTGCCCCTCCCCACCGCTGATGGGCATCCTGGGGACATTGTAGGTGGTGGCCTGCGGTCTCCTTGCCCAAGGTCCATGGTGGCGGTTCCCCAGGGCCCTGTCCTCACTCTTGTCCTCCTCCTGTCTTTCAGATGTCCTGCGGTAACCCGTCACCCTACAGAAGGGTCTGCCCGCCTTAGCCAGCCCGTCCTCCCAGGCATCCTCCCAGCGATGGCCTCAACGCCCCAGTGAGGGACGAAAGGACGAGGAGCGAGTCCCCCCAACACCGCCACGTCCCCCGGGAGAGCCATGGAGGCCCCCCTGGACGTGCCCGTAGGGAACCTCATCGACTTTGATGCCGAAACACCCACCTGCGTCCCCTCGGAACCCTCTCCTCCCGCTGCCCCCAGCGGCAACGGGCACCTGGGGGACGATGGGGACGTGGCCGGGGAGGAGAGCGATGCCACCGAGTCGGCGGACAGCGAGAATGACATGGGTGACTCTCCCAGGCGCTGGGGCGGCTACCGCCGCTCCTCCTCCAACGAGTCCTTCTCCTCCAGCCACAGCACCGAGTCGGCCCGGGACGAGGCGATGGCCGAGCGCCGGGAGTTCATGCGGCACTACGTGGAGAAGATCTTCACCGGGGGGTGAGCGAGCGGGGCCGGCGAGCGCTGCTGAGCCAGCTGCCAGGGGACATCCCGCGGGATGGGATCTGGCTGCTCTCCCACTCCGGGAGCATCGGGTTGTGTCCTTCCCCGTGCTTGGCTGACGCAGCTCGGCGCTCCCGGCCGTAACGCGGTGTTGGAGCTGAGGGGGGATGCAGGCTCTGACTTGTCCTCCTCTCTCGGGCATCTCCTGGCTCATCTCTCACCCCAAGCTTCCCTCCCTTCTTCTTCCTCCCCTTCCCCATGCCAAGGGGGTCTCCAGCTCCTCTCCCCCACTGGGCACCTCTGCTGATGCCTCGTGCCAATGCCAGCGGCTCGCACGTGCCCCGGGGCCCTGCGGCAGCCCTTGGCTCTCTCTCCCCCCGAGCCCAGCCCTGCACCCCCATCCCCAGCTCCCGTCGCTGTGGTCTCCGTCACGCTGCGGCTCGGCGTGTCAAGCAGGATTGAGCAAACTGAGCGTGATGAGCAGCAACAGGGGTTGGGGTTTTTTTTTTTTTTTGCTCTGGGGCAGAGCGCCTGTCTCTGGAGCTCAGTTTCTGCTCAGGCTGTTCTTGGCTCTTCCTTTCTCCCTCCGCCTGTGGCTTTCCCCCCTGCCAGGGAGGAACAAAAGAGCAGCGTAAGCCGAGGGATGACAAAATGGATGCTCCCCTTCCCCTCTTCCTCGGCCTTCCTCCCAGCATCGCAGCACTGGGATGCTGCCGCTGAGAGGGATGACGTGGTGGAGCTGAGCCGTGCTGGCTGGAGGGGGGGGGATGCCGGCCACATCCTCAGCTTTAATGGTGTGGGGTTTGTTTTTTTTTTTCCCTTTCCCCGTTTCAGAGAGGATTTGGACCAAGAAGAGAAGGCCAGGTTTGGTGAGCTCTGCAGCAGCGAGAACGGGAAGGGCAGGGAGTGGTTCGCGAGATACGTGAGTGCCCAGGTAAGGGGAGAGATGGGCGAAGGAGAGGTGATCCTGCACGGGGGGCTTTGGAGCAGCCTGGGCAAGAGGCTCAGGCCAGGGGAATTTAGCAATACCCCAAAGTGATATTTTTGGAGGGCAGGAACTTGAGGAAAGGGAGGAGCTTCAGTACAGGGGGATACAGAAGTGAATCAACGCACCCTGAGGCGGTTAAATACATGCTGGTTGTGATGTGGGAAAGACATAATTGGTTTTACTCCACACGAAAACCCACCAGCACTCGGAAACCTCCTATTCCCTAGAAAAAACAATCCAGAGAGGCACACCGCTGTCTGCCTGTGCTCTCTGCCCACTTCCCTGCCATGGGGGGTCCCGGGGTGGGGGCTGAGGTAGCCCTTGCTGCTTTGAGGTAGCCCTTGCTGCTTGCGGCAGGCAGCCGCCCCGCAGAGCCGTGCAAAACCCTGGGCTTTGTGCCTGCAGCGCTGCAACTCCAAGTGTGTCTCGGAGCAGACCTTCTACCGCCTGATGCAGTCGTTCGCCCTCGTGCTGTTCGAGTAAGTCGGGGCCCGGGGGGGGTGAGTTGGGGCTTCGTTGCAACCGCCAAAACCCCCTGAGATTAAAGCCGTGGCTCAAGGAGCCGTGAAGCTGCTTGGGGGTTGCCATGGCTGGGTGTCTTCACCGAATCGTCCCTCCGTGTCAGGTGTCACCAGATGGATGACTTCAGCCCTGCCAAGAACCTCATGACCATGTGTTTCACCTACTACTACGTGGGTAAGAAGCGCCTGCGCCCTCGGGCTTTGCTTGGGCTGGGGACTGGTGGTGCAGTGTGCCCCGTGCGTGGGAAGGGTGATGGAGGGGTACCCAAGCTTGGCTTGCTCTGTCTGACTCTGATACGGAGTGGAGGAGAGGCTCCATGGCTGAGAAGTTGTGCAAACTTGCCAAAGACCCTTGCTGAGGTGGTAGCTCATGCTGGTGCTGGTTTGTCATTGCTTCTAGCCCAGGATATTTCTATGGGGCAATCCCCAGATGTTCCCTCACCCTGGGGACGTGATTTGAACTCTCCAGCCGAAAAGCACCAGGGCTCATTGCTTGGTGCGTGGTGGTCACTCCTCCACAGGGGGCTGGATTTTCTCCCCAAAATGGCAGGGAGGATAAAGACCTACAGGAGCTGAGATGGGGTGGGGTCTGGGCCAATTCCAGCTGGCTCCTGGTGTCCATGGTGCATCTCGTAGCTGGGAGCAGGTCCTGCAGGAGCTGGCAGCACCCAAGACCACGGGGCCAACTGAGCTCCCGACCTGTTGCCTGCAGGCAAGACCCACGCGCTGCCCTCGGAGGCCAAGGAGAAGCCCATGGGCAGCATCGACTCGTACCTGAAGTCAGCGAACAGCTGGCTGGCGGAGAAGAAGGACATCGCGGAGCGGCTGCTGAAGAACACGTCAGCCAAGACGGAGAACGTCAAGGGCTTCTTCGGGGGCCTGGAGACCAAGCTGAAGGGTCCTACCACCAAAAAGAGCGAGTGGGTACCACTCAGTTGGGTGGCCAGGGTGGGCTGAGGCAGGCACCCATAACGTGACCAAGCCAGAAACCTCCTGGGTGTAGGGCTGCCATGAGCCAGGGGTTATCATGGCCATGGGAAGATGGTCTCCAGCCTTGTCCCATGCTTCACACTTTGGTCATTGGGCATCTCACGGTCTGGGAGTCCTGTGTCCCTTGGGCACAGAGACACGTGGTTCCAGGAGACGGTGCTGCTGCTTTGTGGTCTTCTGCATCATCTCTGTACTGGGTCTGACTGGGATGGACATCAGAGTCTTAGCCACCTTTCTGGCCCTGGGGACAGTGGCATGGGAGCAGAGGGTTTTTCAAATGAAGGTGCTCTCCTCACCACGGGGGCCAGGGCTTTGCCACATGAGCTGTCAGGGGGACAGGCTTTTTTGGGAGCTGACACTGATTTCTGTGCCACAGCGAAGGTGAGGACAAACCAAAGGAGAAGCTGAAGAAGACGGGTGAGTGGAGCCAGCGTTGCTGAAGTAGGCATGGTCAAGGCACCCCTGGGGAAGGAGCGAGGGTTGGAGGTGGTACGAGATGGCTGGCACTGCTGGAGCTGTGGGGCAGGGAGAAGGACCAACGCCGTCTCCTCTGAGCTTCTAGAGAAGTGCTCCAAAGGAGCCTTCACAGCTCCTTGCCTTGGAGCAATCACAGCTCTTGTCCAGCAAGGACATCTTGTGGCATCTTGTCCTCGGTGGCACAGGTTGCAGAGGTTGGAGCATCCGCTGCCTCTGAGCTTTTGTGTCGCACCAGTCTCCCCCCTGGTAGCTGTGTGTGCTACCAAACCCGTGGTCCAGTCCCTCGAGTATCCTCCTGGGACATCCACGCCTTGGTCAGAGCTAACATCTGCCCGCAAAGGGCAGCCAAAGCTCCTTTTCTTGTTGCTGAGGATGTGTCGGCGATGAGTACTTGATTCGCAAAGCTCGCCATCATCACGGCCGCTTGGGCGCCAAGTTGGCAGGGGGGAGCGCAAAGCCTGTGCATGGGTGGGAAGGTGGGACTCTTCCAGACCTCAGCATCTAACTGTGTGTGTCCCCCCCCCAGTTTCCATGCAGAGCCCAGAGGAGGAGAAGAAAGGAGAGAGGATCTACCTGTACATGCACCTCAAGCAGCAGCCGATCTGGTAAAGCCTACCCAGGGCGAGAGGTTTGCTGCCTGGCGTTGTCCTCCCCAGGGAGGGGATTTGTCCTCCTTGCCCACACATTCCCCAGAGGCTCACGAGTCCTTTTCAGCTGCTGCTGCTGCCCTTAAAAAGAGGTGGCCGTGGCTTTTGCGCGTCCCTTGTGCTAGTGAGAGTGTGGTTGCAGCCACACAAGGAGCCGGTCCAAAAATGGACCCGATCTGCCAGATTTGTTTAGCCCCTCCTGGACTCATCTCCTGGCCCCTGGGAAGTGGGTGAGCTTGGTCCTGGGAGGCCTCGGGGATGGGCTGGGGGAGATGGGAAGCTGCCGTCCACCGACATCCCCCTCCCTGCAGGCACAACCTGCGGTTTTGGAACGCCGCCTTCTTCGACGCCGTGCACTGTGAGCGCAGGAAGCGGTCCCCCACCACCAGGTAGGACATGTCCCCATGGGAAAAGGAGTTGTCGTGTCCCCTCCACACACACCCCCCCCAGCATTCTCCCTTGCTCCTGACGGCCCTAAGCATTCCCGACCACGGGGAAACGCTCTGCCTTCCGCCTCGACTGCAAATCTGCTGGGGCCGCCGGGCTGCGGGGTGGGGATCTGCACCCTCCCAGGGATTCGGGAGCGTGGAGGTTTTCATGCTCGTTTTGGAAGAACAAAGCCCTAAAGGTGTGCCCAGAAAAAAAAAACAAACAAAACCAACCCAGCCAGGGTTGAGGCTGTGGGTGCTGAGTTTGCAAGCAGATCTGGGGAAAGATGCTTGGGGCAGCCCGTCGGGGAGGCGCAGCGGACGGGGAGGGGATGCCCTGGGTCCTGGCTGTCCCCAGGAGGGCTGTGGAAGCGCTGCCAGCGTAGCACAGGGACCAACCCTGGGCAGCCAGCAAGGACAAGAGCTGGAGATGGCAGCGTGGTCAACCCCGAGAGCTGGGAGGATCGGGATAAACCCTGCAAAGGGAAGGGGCTGCTCGTTTTGGAGGGTGGCTGCGTGCAGAGAGCGCCTGGGTGGCGGGGACCCCACGGGGTGCAAGGGTGGGCGAGATGCTCACCAGGCTCATGCCCATCTCTTGCTCCACCACGGCGCTGCCGCGGGGGCTCGAGCAATTCACTCCTCTGCCGACCGCAGTTTCACCCCTCCGAAGGCAACCCGTCCCGCCGCGTGTCCGCGCGGTGCTTTAGGGCTTTGAGCTCCCGGGGCGAGAGCTGTTGAGCTCGGAGCACTGGAACGGCTCCTTTTCTGAGCAGTGAGGGCACTTCTTGAAGCAGCCAGCCCTCCTCCATCATCCCCAAAACCCGAGCTGAGGCTCAGCAGCCCTGGCTCCCACTGGGCGATGCTCTGCCAGGCTCAGCGCCCCGATCAATCTCCGCTTTCTCCTTTATTGCTTTTCTTTTTTGTTCCAAGCAAGCCACTGAAGGAACCTATTGAACAGTAATGTAACCATAACTGCATTTGCTTTGATTAAGCCCCAAATTAGCAGCAGCAAATGTCTCACAAGGACATACGCCACCGGCAGCTGCTCTCTGCTCCGAGTGCCTTTCCCAATTAATCTGATGGCTGAGTCTGCCTCTGCTGCAGAAACGAGCCTGACTAACAAATGAGCTTTGAGAGCTGCAGCCTGAGTACTCTGAGTATCTCAAGGGGTTTGGAAGGTGGTGGTGACCCCCCCCTTAGTCCTCTGGAGAGGATAACGGAAGCCACTGGGTGAACTGGGATGCTGCTTGCTGGACTGAGGATTAAAAGGCCCTGGCAGGAGGAGCTGGTTGGTGTGGGCTGGGTTTGAAAGGCCAAGGATGGAGCTGGGCTATGGCAGGTGTCCAGAGGGTCCATGGTGACAGAGTTGTGACCATCTCTGTGGGGTGGCCAGGGCAGCGCTGGGGTGGCCGGGCTGTATCCTCCTGAGGCTGCAGCGAGAGCTGGGGAGGTTTTTTCCCTTCTTGGTGGGGAGGGCAGGGGATGGGGGGAAGGAACCAGAACTAAACTCCTCTTTTTCTCTCTCTTTCCTTTCTCTAACAACCTTCTTCCGTCTCTTCTTCTCTCCTTTCCCCTCCATCCCTCTGTCTTGCATGATCTTTCACGCACCACTTTTGTCGGCCCCGTTTCTGCTGCCGCTCCAGAGGGAACACTGGGGAGGAAGAGGAGAAGAGGTGTGTCTGTCCCCGTACTTCGGTGCATTAGTGTCCAGAGGCCGACGCTCACTTCAGGTCCAAATCCTGCCCTGGGGAGGGGGATAACATATTTCAGGGGGGCTCTGAAAGGCCCTTTCTCCACCGAGGAGGAACAGCCGCCAGAGGCTTGACTTTACGTGCATCACCCTCTCAAAAGGGCCAGGAAGGTTCAGATTGGTTTCTCTTTAATTCAGCTTTTTAAAAAGAAACCTGACTGATTCCAAGCTGCGATATTTTGCTGTGGGAATCGGGTGCTCAGCTGCTGGGGAAGCCAAGGATTCATGCCAGGAACAGTTCCCTGGGCAGGTTTTGGGCATGAACTGAGTGTCTTCGTGAAGAAAGCATCCCCCTCACCCGTCCTTCGCGCTTGCTCCCAGCTTCTGCTGCCACATAGAGGTGCTGAGGATCCTTTGCCAGCTGGAAGAGCTGGTCCTTCTAATGTTTTTTTTTAATGCACTCTTGTGCTGCCATCCCTAGATAAAAAGAAAAACGCAAACGGGGGCTGCACGTCACGATTGCGAGCCTCTACTCCAGGCTGCAAAGCTCAAAGCCAGCCACGTCCACCCGCGCTCTGAGCTGGGATCAGGGCAGGGGGAGAGTCATGGCTCTCTTGCTGGAGCGTAGGAGATTCGATCTTGGAGCAAATCACTCCAAGCGACGGCGTTAGCAAGAGGATGAGGGTTCTTCGAAGCTTGGCGGTAAATCTTCCGCGTGGCTAAGGCATGCGCTGGCGAATGGAGAACCTAAATATGGCTCAGACAGAGCGTTGCTCAGGTCAGCTGCGCGGGTGAAACGCTGTTGCTGCCAGATGAGCGACGCCGAGCAGCCAAAAGCCTCGCCGATGCGGGTCCCACCTGCCGAAATACAGGCAAGGGGTTAGCACAGCCCGTGGGGTTACGCAGCCCTGCGCCTGCCGGCGTGAAGATCAAAGGGTTCGAGCGGAGCCACACGTGGGCTTTCCCCTTTCCCAGGCATGTTACTCCCAAAGAACAAGCCAGAAGAACAGCGAATTTTTCTTGGGCGCTTTGAGAATGTTTTTTCTCCCTCCTTCCTCCCTCAAAAACGTAAAAAGGGCAGGAAAAGAAGTAGTTACAAACGTGCTGCTTCTGCAAGAGGGCCAGTGAGCTCTGTGAAGTTTTGCTTCCAGATTTCGCCGCCCCTTAATTTGATTCTCCTCCTTTCTTTTCAGCCTCCAGGTTTGGATGTGGTTTTTATTTGCTATCATAAGCTTTGTCTGGGAGAAATTACACCTTTTTTTTTGTCTTTTTTTTTTTTTAAAAAAAAAAATCCCTTTAAACATCTCATATAAATTTGCAGAGCCCTATAAATACAAGCAGCTCACCCCTGGAGACCGAAGGCTCAGCTCAGCACCTTTTGCAACGCCCGGGCTGGGCTGACTCGAGCAGGGACAGGCTCCCCTCCCTGGGGTCAGCCTGACTGAGCGCTCATCCTTTCCCAGTTTCAGCGACACAAACGTGCTCTGGGGCTGAGCTCACCTCACCCAACTGACTGCGAGACACCCCTCTTCCCAGCCGCTCTTTCCACCCCACACAGCCCCTGCCCTCCTGCTTGGCGTGCCGGCCGGCTGCTGCAAGCTTGTGGTCTGCTCCTGGTGTTCTCCTCTTCCTTCTCCTCCCTAGAGCTGTTTTTCTTCTACCTATCCCTGTTTTTCCTTGCTTTTCCTCCTCTTTTCCTTGGCTGTAACCTCACCTGAGTTCTTGGAAGGGGGCTGGCTTCACCTTAGAGCTGTAGTTTCCCCGGCGTGCATGCACTGAGCTCCCCTGCCACCACCCGAGCGTTGCACCACCGCAGTGACATTTCGGTGACACAGGCTTTATTCCCAAGTGGGACACCCGGATGGGGACTCCTGCCACCGTCTCAAGTTGGTTGCGACCTCCTAGAGCTTAAATCCCCCCCTTCCTTTAAGGCAATGCTGCAGTTGTGTTTGCCGGGGAGCCGAAGCGGAGCTGGGGCGTCCCCAGGGCGACGCGGTGGTTTTGGCCCTGAGCGGGGCCGTGGGGAGGGGTACAGGAGCCCCCCTGCGCTGTCGGAGGGGGAGGTATGTTTGGGGAGCGGCTTGCTCGAGGCTCGGGGTGTTGGAGCCCCGCTGGAGATGGGGCAGAGGTGCCTGGTACCCTCCTGGTACCCATCCCAGGAAGGGGGGGGGGGGCTTTGATGGGACCCTGCTGGGGTGGCCATCCCCAAGAGCTGCGACCCCCGCGCTTCCTCGCTCGCCCCCCTTGCCGAAGCGCTGGCACCGAAGGTGAGAGGCACGAGCGCCGTGCTGGAGAGGCCGATGTGATTCCCTCACTCTTCGTCAGGGCCTTCAGGAGAAAGCCAAGGTCGAAGAAGACTTTTCCCCTGGGGCGTCCCTTGCTTTGCCCCAGGGCGAGAGATCTGTGGATGGATGCTGGCAGCTGAGGGGCTCTCGGTGCCCCCCTGCCCTCGGGCAGCGTGGTCCTGGGATGGGGCTGCAGGCAGGGGGGGTTTCCCAGGGTGACGGCTTGTGCCTTGCAGGGAGAAGTGGTGCCACATGACGCAGGAGGAGCGTGACGACAGCCTCCGCTTCAACGAGAACATCACCTTCGGGCAGCTGGGGTGAGCAGGGCGCGGGGACCGTCCCTCCTGCAGCCGGGCTCTGCGCTGCCTCCTTGCCGGCTGTTTGGGGGGGTGGGGGACACTTTACAGATGTTCCCCCGCTGGGGACATCCCTTATGGTGCAGAGGATGCTTGATGCTTCTCCCTGGGACCTACTCCTGCCCCTTAGGTTGCCAATCCAGGGGCAGCAAGGACCTAGTGTGCTCTCCCACAGCCGAGCATCATCCCAGCGCCCCGCACAAGGGGCTGCGGGGAGGAAGAGGAGGGTGGGGGAGGAAAAGGCAGCCTGGCCCTTCCTTCACCAAGAGCATCTCTGTCCTTCCCCAGCACCTTCATTCACAACATGCTGGCGTTCGGCCTGAACAAGAAGCTCTGCAGCGACTTCCTGAAGAAGCAGGCGACCATCGGCAATTTGGACGAAGGTAGGAGCGAGCCCAGGGGGATTTGCGCCCCCTTCGCGGGGTCCCGGAGGGATGGAGCCCACCTGCCTGGCTGGGATGCTTCAGCACCCCTCCCAGCACCCTTTTCTCTCTCTTCTGCAGAGCAATACAAGCTGCTCAGTGACCACATCGAGCAGATGGCCACCGAATAGCTGCCTGGCCTGCATACGTATGCGGCAGAGAGAAGGCGGCCGGAGCGGGTGGGGAGGGGAGAGGAACCCACCTCCGGGGCTACCTGAAACTGAAGCTGGGCTACTTAAAAAAAAAACAAATCTCACACACACAAGCTGCAATAAAACCTGCATGATCGTCCACCGAACTTTAGAGCTGCACCAGGGCAGCCTGTAGAAATAGGAGCCAAACAGCTCCCCCGACTCCCTTGCCAGATCCTCCTGCATCTATTTTCAGAGTAGACAGTCCCGAAAGTGTATTTTGTCAGTTAAAAAAAAACAAAACCACAACAAAACAGAAAAAACAAACAAACCAAGATAAAAACAAAAAGAGAGGGACTGCTGCAGCCCCCAGGTGTGTTTCTGAGCTGGGTCGCTGTGCCTCCAGCCCCTCCATGAAATGCTGCCCGTGGTCTTCGGTGTTTCACAGCACGACGGCGGTGGGTGCAGAGCTGCCAAACACATTCGCTGCTCGGTGTTTTTCCAAGGCTACCATGGGCCGTGGTAAATCCAGAGGAATCCAAGGCTGTGAGTCTCCTGCTGCCTTTCCCTGCCGGCGTCCGCTGGGCGAGGCTGGAGCTGGACCAGGGATGCGGGAGGTGATGTCAGGGACCACGTCCAGCTGCTGGGGCTGCATCCAGCCACCGAGAGAAGCCACTGCCAGGGAAGAGCAGCCTCGGGTTTGACCCATCGCCCTCCATACCGAGGCACTGGGCGTTCGCAGCACGTGGGTTTGTCCTGGCCACGCAGGAACTGGCTGCTGAGGATGGCGATGGGATGAAGCAGCCGACGGGCGGCTCTGGGTCAGCCTGGCAAGAGGTTGTGTGGGGTATCCAGGGATGTCACCACCGCTCGGGGACACGGGCAGTGCGGGGGCTTGCTGGGAGCAGAGGTGGGGCTGGTGGCAAAGTGCTGCTGCCTTCCTCAGCATAAGCTGGAGGGAAATCTTTCCCTTGGGGAACCTTTCTGCGGGGTTTTGTGTCTCTGGGCAGAGAGAAAACACAGCTTGCTCTGTATGGTTAGCCTGGATCAGCAGGAAAAAAGCCATGGGATTGCTGGGAGAGGAGGCAGAGGAGCACTGCCTGGAAGCAGCTTGGGAGAAGAGAGTAAAGCAGCAGCGAGGCAGATTCCCCCTGCGCCCGCTCCCTGCTGCATCGTCAGCGTCGGAGCTGCTCGCGGAGTTTCCCGAAACCTCCTGGCTTCCCGTGGTATTAAATTAACCACCCCCCTTCCCCGGGCTGCACCTGGCTGCCCTCTCCTTCCCCAGCCCCTTTGCTCCAGTTCAGCATCGATCAAACCCGAAATAGCCCTGGCTGAAGCACATCTATTCTGCTGGAGTGACGGCAGCTACCCGCTATGCAGCGTATCTGGTTTTTCCCCACGGGCCTTGGCACGGTGTTTGCGGGGAGGCTGGGGACACGGGGACGTCGCCGCTCCCCTCGGCGGGGTGCATCCCCGCTCCGATGTCACCCGGTTGGCTTTGTCCCCCCCGGGTCAGAAAACCCCAGCCCCACGCAGCCAAGGGTCCAGCACTCGGTCTCACCCCAAAAATATCGTCCTGAAACATCAGGCTGGGTTTCAAGGGGCCACCAGTCCATTTTTCCCCGTGCTGTCAGCTGTATCCCATAAGATAAATAGCATAACGGGGTTTTTTCCACCTAACTCTTGGTTTCTGGTGGCATTTCTTAGCATCAAAAACGATGCTTTTACCTAAGCTGGGCTTCCCCTGCTGCTGGGGCTGGGACTCTGCTCCACGCTGGGTGTCTGGATCCAGCACTGGCTTTCCCTTGGCTAATTCCCAAACCTGGGCAGGGTTACTGGAGAAAGGTTTTTGTCGGGGTGAGGGGCTGTCGGAGGGGACTAACGTGCACTTCGTGCACGTTAGTCCCCTCCGACAGCCCCTCACCCCAGCAAACTCCTTTCTGATGGAAAGGATGCGCTGGACCACGAGCATCAGGCAGCTCAGCACCAAAACCTGCATCCTGGAGCATCCCATCCCCCTAGCATCCCTGGGTCTGTCTCCACTCGGGTCTTTCCCGAATCCTGCTTTGTTTCTTTCTTCTTATTTTGTTTTTCCCACATGAGAAAAAGTTTAGCGGTGAAATATATATTATTTGCATGTGTATTTTTATAAAAAAAAAAAAAACACCAAAAACCAAAATAAAATTAAAAAAAAAAGGTCCATAAACCCTTCTTGACTGGGGCTGTGTGAAGGATGGGGTGAGAGAGATTGGAATAAATTGTCTTAAAAACGACTTTCTCAGCCATTGTCGTGTGTTTTAATCAGATGGCTCTTCTCCCCGCTGCCTGCTCGGCCTCAATGGTCCCTGGTGCCTTCCCCAGCTCAGCCCCCGCCAGCTTCTCCCTTTTGATGACCTATTTTTTTAATAAGGAAAAATTGATGCACCTTTTAAAGAAACGTTAGCGTTTGCCCCGGAGCCAGCTAGGCACACGAAGCAGATTTAATTTTGATTTTCTTTCCCCCTGCGCGCTCAATCTCTGCCAGTCGCCGCTGATCTGGCGTTGGAGCTGGGATCCTGCTCTGGCCTCGGGACATTTGATTTCAGTGTGTTTAAAAATCAATTACTCAGTATTATCTTATTAAAAAAAAAAAAAGATGTTCCCTTAGATTAATGGGCTGGGAGTATCATCCTCCACCCAGGCTTCAGAGACCACGTCGCCTCGCGTCTCTGTATGGCCAAGCTGAGCCCTGCAGCGCCCGTTTCTCTCTCGATAGCCCAGGAGCAGGGCTTCACAGCCACGTTTCTCTTAGGAAGAAGCTTGCCCTGCTCCTTGGTTTTTTTTTAATTACCCTCTTCGGAGCACTCCACAGACGCACCATTGCAGGAGGGAAACCCACCAGCCCTGCAGCCCGTGCTCGGATGTTTTTTACGGGCAGATCAGCTCTGGAAAACCAGAAGCCACGTGCCCTGGGGACACCTTGTGTTCCCTCCCTGTGGTGAAACGCGGATTGCCTTGCCGTGCCCGATAAGCCTGTGTGTACAAGCAAGGAGGTGTGTAGTCCGTGGGTGTTTGCTCAGTGAGGGGTGCCCTTTGCAGCGGGTGCACCCCCCCGCCGCTGATTTTTCTGGCCGGGTGCTGCCTGCGCTTGCAGAATGGTCTAGAGGGGCAGCGTTCACGGCAAGAGGGAGTGAGAACCTCAACTACTAAACCCCAAGCTGGGAGGTCTCCTGGCCTCCCTGGGTGGAGCAGGGTCCCTGCTCGGTGGGTGGTGGTCGCTGGGCTGTAACGCCTGACAAGCGAGGTGCGTTAAAAGCGGCGAGGGGCAGCTGGGGGATGGCACCCTGTCCTGGAGGGTCATTGATGGAGCTGAAACCACCCTCGTTTTAAATCCCCAAAGGTGGGTTAGACCAGCTGTGGTTTGGGCAACTGCAGGAGGAGACCCTGGCAAAGGTAGGAGCAGCACCAGAGGGGGGAAGGTGCTGCACTTCATGAGTACAGCCCGTCTCCCCATCCCTCCCTCCCTGCGGGGGTGTTAATTACACCCTCCATGCAACAGCTTTAGGAAAGCTGATAGGGTTCTCGGCTGGTGCCACCCATCTGTTAAAGCCAGGGGTTAGTGGTGGCCTGGTGGCTGCTCCGGCTCTGATCCTTCCAGCCCGAGCGCAGCAGGCGGCTCTCAGCCCCCTCGCCCTCCCTCGAGGGATATAAAGGACGTTTGCATGCTGGGCTCTGGGGGTTTTATTGCGTCTCTATTAAAGCTGTTAAAAATCTTTCCATTGTAGTAGTGTCTGGGAGCGATAAGTATTCATAACAGAGGGGATTCAAGATGGGTTTGGCTGTAAAAACACCTCTAAGCTGGCTGGATTTATGGCTGTTAAATCATCCCTTTTCTCATCTGTCACAGCCTTTTCAGATGTTCATCACCGAACAACAGCGAAGTCGGGGCCATAATTTGTGCCGCAGTGTGCGGAGCAAGAGGGAGGGGAGTCCTCTCCATCAGTAACTAGCTCGTGATTTATGGAGACGGTCTCTTATTCTTTTTTTAATCTTTTTTTTTTTTTTTTCTCAAGCAGGAGAAGCTTTGACTCTTGCTATCTGCTCTCGCCCGCTGCTGCCAGCTTGCTCAGCCAGCTGGAGCCAGGCAAGGGCTGGTGGATTTAGAGCCGTGCCGGAAAGTTTGACAGCAGCGTCCGGGGAATTCAGGGCTGGCCCTTGCCCCGCAGCGGGATCCGCAATGCGGGGCTGCGCTTCTCGCCACGCTCGGGCTCTGCTTTGGGGCTGCCTCTCCCCCTCCTCCCCTTGCTTTGGGGTGAAACGAGGGAACATCCCACCCAGACCCACCGTGGCAGCCTGGGTTTGGGCAGTGGGGAGTCGGGAGGTACCAAGGTCTTGAGGCGGCGGCGTAAAACTTACTCTGCTGCTTTGCTGCCGGAGCTGCCTGCTCTCCCTTTCTGTTGCTTCTCAAAGCAGCTCAGGGCAAATCTTTTTGGGGGAAAAGCTTCCAGCTTCATCCAGGTGCTGGCAACCCTCGCTCCACCCCAGATCATCCAGGATGCGACCGAAGCTGCCGGGCACCGGGTGCCGCTGCACCAGGGCCAGCATCCCGCCTGGGTGCTGCTGGCAGCTCTTGCAACGCCAGGTCGGTACCTGCAAAGAGGGACCCCAAAACCTCTGGCAGAGCCTGTTTTGGCCCCCCCTCCCTGTTTCTGCCAGGTGTGCCGGTAACCGGTTTCGTAGCCCCATCATGTGTCTGCCAAGCGAACTGCATGGCTGGCTCCCAGCTTTCTGGCCCCTGGGGTCAGGGCAGCGCTTGGCCCCCTGTCATACAAGGGACATATTGGGGTTTTGGTGCCTTCAAAGCCAGGATGTGCCTGGGAAAAATTCCCAGGAGATGTGGCCCAGCCTGCTCTCCCGTTGGAAGAACCACTGGTGTGAAGGGGGGAATTCTGTGCAGCACGGAGCAGCAGCTGATGTGCTGCTGGGGACCCCAGCCATCACCCCGCGATGTCCCTTGGCAGCCAGCCGTGTCGCTGCAGGGCGTGTGGGTAAATAGTGAGCGTGAAAAAGGCTGCTGGGGGGGGGGGGAGGGTAATCACGGGGGGGACACACTCCCTGAGGTGGAGAGGGGCTGGGGTCCGGGGCTGGGTTTTGGAGGAGACCCACAGAAGTAATGTGCCATGCTTAGCCGGCTGCAGCGTCTCCCTCTTTAGATTCTGGTGTCTCAGCCTTACCTCAGTGCTTTGGGGCTCTCTCCACTAAATGCTGCTGAATTTCCTAGGGATTCTAGGAAGGAAACCTGTTGAAATCCCCCTATTCCTCCCTCCAGCCATGGAGAACTCCAGGAGATGTTTGCCCTATGTCTAAGAAAACCCAGGGGACTCATCCACATCCTTCCATTGAGACGGGAGGGATGTTTAGCTTTCAAGTTTCTAAACTCAGAGAGGTGGGTCCAACCACTAAAGCATTTGGTTTTATCCTTCTCTGAATGATTTACAATTAAAATTGGAAGATTCCCACGGAGAAACACGGCTTTGATTCGGTTTATTTTCTTTTTTTTTTTTTTTTCCTTCCCCCTTGCAGGAGCCTGAACTTCCCAAATCTGTTTTACAGCAGCACAGGGATGCTGCTGGGAAGAAATGTGCCGTGGCTCCTCTTTCGGAAGCGCTCGCAGGCAAGGCTGAGTCACTGCGAGCACAGACAGAGCTGCAGATAGGGCCCCGGACAGTAACACAACACATCTGTCCTTCGCGGCCACATCCCAGATGTGAGTCACATCCTCTCGCTCTGCACTTTCAACCCGAGACACTGTGTTCGGGCAAGGTCAGTGCAGCTCCTTGGCCGGCCGGGGCGGCGTGTGGTGGTGTCTTGGTTGAATTATTTTCACTCGAGCGCTGGGTTTTTTTTCACCGCTGGCTCTCCAAAGGGCGTCGAGCTCAGCTGCGAGCGGTCTTTGCCGTGGGCTCAGCCTAACTCGCCCCTCCGCAAGCAAAGCAGGACGTGCAGCTCTGTAAAGGCTGGATAAGCTAGGAAATCCCACTCTTTTCCTGCCAGTGTGCTTTCTCTCCAGCAGATCCCTGTGGAGATGGTTGAGCACGACACTCGAGGATGCTTTCTTGGTGGAGAGGATGCAGTGCTAACGGGGGGATGAGCCCACGAGGCGGTTCTCCTCTCTCCCCCAGCAAATCTCTGTACCATACACCGGGGGGTTCGCTGTGCCAAGCATCTTTCCAGCGTGTATGGGTCCTGCCAGGGCTCATCCGAGGGTCTAGAGGAGCCACCAAGTGTAAGGACAGCATCGGACGGCTGCCGAGCGTCGGCGGTGCACGTCTCCTTGGGCGAAGCAGAGCATCAGCTTCGGCACCGCTGCTCCTGGTGCTATTTCTGACAGGGCTGGGAAAATTGTTTGCAGGTTTATTCCAGCCCTGGGGCTTTTCCACGTGTTGTGGCTTCCAGTAAGCCCCGGGGAGGAGGATGCGCACGCAGAGCCTGGCTGAGCGGGCTGGCTCGGGGAGGAGCGGGCTCCGGAGCCCCCACCAACCAGAAATCCCAGCCCTGATTCTGGGAAGCTCTTGCAAAGGCCTAAAGCTTTGTGTGTGTCTTAGCTGGGAATGCAAGTGGAGATTGAAGGGTGATTTTCCTCTTATAAATAGGGTGGAGGGATGTGTTCTTTCCCTGCAGCACGCTGTGTTTATCCAGCAGCGCACCATGCGGGTGGCCGATCCGCTCAGCTGCATCCCCAAGCTTGTGTTTTACGAGACGTTTCTGCAGTTCCCTGACGAAACGGGACATTTTTGGCTGCAACCACCAGGCAGAAACCCTGGGGAGCCAGGTGGGACGCGGGGGCTCTTGTGTCACCTCTGCACAAGGGCACCATCTCAAGCCTTTAGCTGTTAATCAGAGATAAACACCTCCTCCTCCCTGGGGACTGGGCTTCTCACACCCTGAATGCCCTACAAATACAAAATCCAGGGGTGTGGCACAAAAAAAAAGGAAAAAACTGAGGTCCTCACAGGATGACTGCGGGGCTGGCAGCCAGCAAAGTCGTTTCCTCGCCGAAGGGAGGCAAAATGGAGCACTTTTCCTTGGCTTGCCTCTCCTGTCGCTGTGTGTGCAGCTTCCAGGCAGGATGCTTTGACAGGGCAGGGGACAGGAGGGACAGGCAGGGCCACCACTGACTGCCCGCAGGCTCCTGGCTTTGCTGACGCTCAGGCAGCGCTGGAAATGGGTCTGAAATGACCTTTCCCCATTGCAGCCCCATGGGGCTGTTGCTTTTGCTTGTGGGTTTTGGCATCCAACCCCTCCTGGTCCTCTCAAGCAGGGGGGATGTTTGGAGAGGAGCCGGTCCCCAAAGCAGGTGAGGAAAAGGACGCTGGAACACGCTTAGCTGGGAGGCCAAGTTTCCCAAGATGGCACTGTGGTGTTTTTTTTTTTAATCAGCTGTCACTTCCAGCAGGAGGGGAAAGGAAAAAAAAAAAAAAAGCTCCTGAATAACGTGTTTCTGGTGCAACTGCGCCGGGCAAATATTTGACGTGCTGAATAAATGAGCAGGAGGGAGACGCCAGGCTCTTGCACCGGGGAGCTCTGACTCATGTTCCCGCAGCAAGCAGCGCTTCAGGCGCCTTCCCTGCAGGCAGCTGCCAAATGTCCCTGTCCCCGGAGCGCCCCACGCAGGGGCGAGCGCACCCACACCTCCGCTCCCCGCCGGGGATCAGCCCTGGCACCCAGGGGTGCGATTAATACCCCAGGGGGGGGGCTGGGGCAGCCTCGTGGGTGATGGAGAGGCAGCAGCAAGTGGGGTGTCCGGGAGGGGGGGTCCTGATTTGCACTCACTGGTTTAGTCCCCTCTGTTTCTTAGGGATGTTCCCTCTGTTTCTTAGGGATGTTCCCTCTGTTTCTTAGGGATGTTCCTTCTTTTCTTAGGGATGTTCCCTCTGTTTCTTAGGGTTGCTGCACCGATCCAGTCATCTCCCAGCCTTATTCACACGCTCTTATTGAACAAACAGCCTGGAGACGCTGCGGCCACCTCGCTGCCTGCGTGGTGGGCTTCACCTCCTGACTCCGACGCAGGTTTGGGGTGAAAATATTGGACGATTCCCTCCCTCCCAATATGCTTTTGAAGCTTGTGCTAAAGCAGCAGTGTTTTTCTGGCCGGTTGCTCGGGTGGAAAGCTCATCCGTGCAGCAAGAGCGAGCATTTAAGCAGAACACTCTGGGTTTTTTTTTTTTTCTGCCCGTCCGCTTGCAGCTGCAGGGGAAAAGCAGAAGATCTCGGCCGAGCTCTTGTTGCCCATCAGGGCAGCGTTTATGAATGGTGGTGGTGGTGGGGAGGCGGGGGGGGGGACACACACACGACCTGCAGTTCAATCTCCAGCCCGAACACCTCCGCTTCGGGTACAATACTGCCTGTGTCCTGCTGCAGACGAGCCATCGCGGCCGGTTGTGGCAGGGACAGGCTGTCCCAGCCTTGTGCTCACGCTGGTGGCACTGCCTGCCTGGAGGGACAGCTTGTGCCTTTGAGGACAGAAAGTATTTTACGACGTGCTTTGGTTTTGCAGCGTGTGTGTGTGTGTGTGTGTGTGCGACTGTGAAATGTTCTCCCCCGCCGACTGCGTCCTGAGGTTTGTGGATATGAAAGTCCACATGTCTCTTTCTTCTTTTTAATTGCTATAATTTGTCCGGCTCTTACCCATGGTCAGGAGCAAGGCTTGGCTTTGAGAGCTCCCTTGGTGGATTTATTTTGGTTTTGATGAAAAAAAAAAAAAACCCAAACCCCAAGCCCTTGTGTTGTGCCCTGTACGTGCAGCCCATGCACGGGGTAATTTTGCTCGCTGGAGTAATTTCCTTGCCCCCAGTGGGACTTCTCTTGTGAATAAAGCTATGTGGGATCAGAGTCTTAAAAACCACAGCCTGGGAAATTTATGCAGAGGAGGGAAGGAGGGAGATTGTTCCTAGCAGGCGAACAGCGGGGCTGATTGCTGTTCTCATTGCAGGCGGAGGGCTGGGCTGGTGCTAATTAGCAGGCGGCTGGAGGGAGGGCAGAGTGCGATCGCTCACAAATTGCCTCGGAGCAGAGGTTGGTGCCTCCTGCCCCAGCTGATGGGGTGGTGGATGCCTGGGGGGGGGGTGCGCTTCCCTGTGCCAGGAGTGGGGTGCTCGGTCAGGGCTTGTGCTCGGTTCCTTCCCTGGTCTTCCAGCATCCTGGAGCCTGGGATGCTTTTTCCTCTCTTGGGTAGGAAGGGGATCCTGGCTGGGCGGTGGTTTTCGGTCTTGCTGGCAGTGAGTTGGGGTCTCTCCGTTCGCACCGCGTCCAGGATGGAGGGAGAGGGTGAAGACAAGGGCTTGAACAAAAGGTGTGAGATCAGAAAAGGGAATAGTGGAGGAAACCACCTCTTTCTGCTTGGAAGAGGCTGAAATCTGAAGCATCCAGGGCAGGAAAAAGCAAAGGCTGATGGTTTTGCTTGGGGCATAGGGAGAGCGCTGGGCTGAGGGCATGAAGCAGCACGGACCAGGGGAAGGGACTGGGCTGTGGTGGCACCCATCCCCAGGTCTTGCTCCTGCAGCCCCAAGCGATGCCACCCCCCCCCTCCTTGGGGGACTTCCCAGGAGCTGCTCCCACAGCCAGGCTCATCTTGTACCCTCCACGGCAGCCACCATCCCTGGGGACCCCGCAGCCCCCCGGCACAGGGGAGCAGCTTGATGTCCCTCCAGATCCCGCTGGCACTCGCTGCCACCGAGCCCCGGCAGCAGCCAGCGTGACGTGCGTTCCCCAGGCAGGGCCTGCCAGCAGTCCCGGGGGGCCACCCTGCCAGCACCGCCGCCCCAGGTGGCCTTGTTTTGCTCAGCAAAGGCGGATGGGAGCCACCATCTTCCGAGCGACGAGCATTTTTAATCTCCTGCTCCCGCTCCGTGCAATTAACTTGATTCCCTCCCCTCGTTTCCTGCAGAGGTTTAATTAAAATGCATTGTTCGCCTCGCCAATTATTTGCTCTGTCCCCCGGATAACCTCTGTGCAGCGGCTGGGTTGTTGGGGCTTGATTTTTATTTTTTTTTTCCTTTCTTTCTCTTTTTTTTTTTTTTTTTCCTTTCCCCCCCCCCCTTGTTGTTCTTGAGGTTTCTCTCTGCTCCCCCCTTGGCAGCTCCTGCAGCGTTTACCTGCTGGGGAGAGCGGGATGAGGGGAGCTGGTGAAGCACAGCAGCCCCTCAAACACCCGGGCGAGCAGGGGGGGGACACACTACAGCATCCCTGCGGCACCCGCAGGAGGGGAGGGCGGCACACGGAGCTCCGTGCCCCCGAGCAGCTGAAACAACAAGACCTTGTTGACTTGCCTTTGAGTTCTCCGGCACTCGGCAGCTGCTGCTCCAGCAGGTGATAATTGAAACCGGGAGCGAACCTGGATGGCGTCAGGGGTTGAGATGTAGTTCAGACTCCATCTCGCCCACCCCTTCCCCCCCCCCCCCCCGGCCCTACACCTCCAAGCTGCCGCGGTGTAACGGTGCTGCTGTCACCGGGGGCTTTTCAGGGGACCCCAGGGGAGATGGATGGGTGACGCTCAGCTCCGGTCCCCAAGGAGAAAGGTGGTGGGACCGGGAGCTGAGCGGCTGCCGCACCGCAAGGTCATACCTCGAGGAGCGATTTCGGAGAAGGGGTGTTCAGCGCTTTCTAAAAATAACCCCGTGGCAGGACCGAAATAACAAGCTGCTCTCGTCCAGCGCTTGAACCGGGGCCAAGGCAGCTGCTGCTGGGCTGGCGGTGGCCCCTCAGTGTGCCACGCAGCTGGTCTTGGCAGGGGGACACCCGCCGGTAGTGTCCCCCTCCACCGGCAAGGGCTGGGGAAAGGCCAGAGAAAGGGCCAGCACGGGATGCAGGATGGCTTCGAGAGATGCTGGTGGTCAGCCCTAAAATGCAATATGGGAGCCTGGAGGAAGGGCAGGCGTCCGCTTTTGCCAAGGTGCCTTGGGAAGCGGGGGTCGATCCCCCGCAAGGAGCTGGGCTTTGGGAGGGCGACATGGCCACGTGGGTTCCCCCTTTCCAGATGAGTCTGGTTTGGAGAGCAGGATCCACACCTCGTCTGGGTCTGTCGGAAGACGCCGGCCTCACGGGGTGTCTGCAGGTCCTTGGTGTCATCTCCTCCCGCGAGGTCTCGCTAGCACGTCCCCAAAGGCTCCTCTGCTCCTCTCCCAGCAGCCTTTCCCCTCTCCCCTTTTGCAGACCCTCCTCCAGCTCTTGGCTTTCCTTGCAGGGGCTCTGGCACACGTCATCTTCGCCGTGGTCCCGCAAACTGGGATTTACTGGCTCACTGATTTCAAGGTACGGGTCTAGGGGTGGGGTGTGTTTCATCAGACTCTGTGCAGCTCCAGGCTGCAAACTCTCTCCCTATCAAGCTCAGGACCTGCTGCAAGTCACGATCACCCAGCCTCCATCCTCCTGATGGTCTGGGAGAAGCCCAAATGACGTGGGTGGGTGAACCTGTCGGCTCTCGGGTGTTTTGGGAGACACCCCCCCCCGCCCAGCACACTAACACCACGCTCCTATAAAGACACGCACCAAGCACAGGAGCTGTTTCCCCCGCGGAGGACAGGCTTGCACCCTCCACTCCAGGTCGTGTGGAGGCTGCCGGAGCTAATTACTGCTCGGAGATGAATCTCGGCCCCAGGGTAGTTCTGGAAAATCAGCGCCGGTTCGGTGCTTCATCCTGGGACCGAGAGATTAACTTCAGCTTCACGCTCTGCCGCCGGCCGGCGCGGTGCTCGAGGAGGGAGCAAATTGAACCCAGCGTGGCGTTTCCCCCGCGGGACACCCTTCCCCCGGCAGCGCTGGGAGAACTGGCCTGAGCACCAGTGAGCGGGGCCAAATCCGGACTCGCCGGAGACTGGACCCACCGCCACAGAGGCTGGCAGTCCTGCTGCTCCTGGAGGTGATGGGGAGCTGGAGTTACTCAATAAATATCTCCTGTGGCCAGCTGGAAGGGTTTTCTTTGCGCTTGCGATGGCCTCCTCCAGAGCATCGTGCTCCCACGCTGTGCTCGCCGTGCTCCGGCGTGAAAGCTGGATGCAAATTCGGTGCAGGCGAGCCCTGGCCCAGGGGTTGGGGCTGCACAATGGGGAGGATGGGAGGGAGAAACTGGGAATAAACCTGCTGTGGTGCCAGGCTGGTAGGGAGAATGGGCTTGGCCAGGATGTTGAGCGGTGAGAGGCCGGAGGGAGGAAGGCCAAGCTGTGTTTTCGTGCCTCCTGGGGCAGTTTTGGGAGTTAATGCTGCTCTTCCTGCAGGTGGTGGGGTTTGTTGGCGTCTACAAGGGGTTGGTGGAGGACAGGGTTCAGCTGTTCGTGGACGTTCCAACCCAGAAACCTGGGTTGATTCTGGAAAAGGCATCCCTGATAGATGGAGGTTGAAATCACTCTTAAACAGCATGGGGATGAGCTGCTTTTGGGGCTCCAGAGCGAGTAAGCATCCCTCCCGGGGTGTTTGCTTGGCGCTGCATTTGAGCCCAACGGTGCTGAACTCCCTTCTTCTCCCACCAGCCTTTCCAAGTCCACTGATGAAACTTGGAGCAGTTTCCAGTCGAATTGCAGCCCTGGAGTGGGAACCCCCCAGCCCCACAAGGAGGATAAATCCTCTTTTATTCCTCTGGAAAAGGGTACGGCAACAGTCTGGGGACCACAGCCCTGCTCCATGCATCCTCCTCGAGGGAAGGGTCCAAACCTTCAAAGGTTTGGCCTCCAGTTCAGCCTTGGGACCTCTCCGGCCAGACCTACAGGGCTGATGTGAGGGGAGGGAAGGACTGAGGTCCACCTTGCGAGCTGCTGGCACTGAAGTCAGACCAAGCACGGATGCCATCCTCGTGGTCCTCCACGGTCCAGAGGGGATGTGACTGGCCCTGCTCCACCCAACCCAGACGGTCTCTCCTGGGACAGCGTGTGCTTGTGAGTGGCCCTCACTTTATTTATTTTTTTATCATTTTTTTAGGCTTAAAATCCATATGCCTGGCTGTTATTGCATTTGTATGTATGTGCTTTATAATTGAAAACTCTCAGCTGTGTGCTTCTCCCATGCAAAGCGCAGGCTTCAAAGCAGCAGGTGGAAATTGAGCCGATATCCCTGCTGCCGAAGTGAAAATTTGAATGAAAATTTAATTTTTCCTCCGCAAAGCAGGGAACCAGATTCCCGGGGCCCTGGCCAAAAGCCTGCCATGACCTTGCCTTGCAGGGGCTGTGATGCCGTGGGAGCAAGCCCTGTCTCTGCTCCAGGTACGCAGAGATTTGGGCGATGCGGGGAAGGAGAAGGTCTTTCCAAAGTACGGCTTAGCCGTGGAGTTTCGGGTGCTTTATACCAGCCATGCAAGTTCCTGATGGGTTTCTGGGATGGGGAAAGGTGTGTGGGCACCGCCTGGGCTTTGAGCAGCACCAGGAGGCTCAGCAGCCTCGGGGCAAGGCGTGAACCCATGGATGGTGTTGAGCGGTGCTCGACGCTCAGTGAGGTCTTGGTGCTTCCAGACATCCAGGTGTACTTCAGCCAGGTGTTTTTCTGTTCCACCAAGCTGTCCTCGATCCTCTTTTGACACCCTGCTCTTCACTGCCATCGACCTGGTGGCCCAGGACTTCGTGCTGGTCGCCGTTGTCACCTGCAGAAGGCAGTGATGACGGTGGCATTGCGCAGGAGGTAAACCGTTGCCATGAGCATCTGCTCCTGCGCTGGGGGGTTTGGGGCTCTCAAAGGCTCCCAGGGGCTGGTTCCCCCACCAAGGGCATGGGGTAGGAGCTCCCCGTCCCCCTGCCTTTGCTTGGGGACCCCTTGGCAGGGCGGCACGGAGGAATGGCAGGCATGGAGGGAAGCGAGGAGAAGAAACCTGGCTGGGAAACGGCTGGTGGAGAGATGCTAGCTGAGCTGGAGCTGTGCCGCTGCCGGCTGGGCGAAGGAGGAGTGTTCCCCCCCCTAGAAGGGTCGAGGGCTTTTAAGGGGGAGGGGGGCGTGCGGTCCCCGTGGGAGCATTTTCTCCCACCCCACGTGGATTTGATTCCGCAGCCCGCGGATTCCTTTCCGCTGAGCGAAGCCCTGCGTGAAGGAGCCGCGCGGCCGCAGCAGGCGGGTTCCTCTCGTGTATTATATTTTTTGTTTGTTTGTTTTTAACCGAGAGACAAAAGGCCCCCGTGCTGGAGGGAGCCTGCCTTTCCCAGAGCAGCTTTGCCTGACGTCTTCACGGGAAGAGGAGAAAGATGGAAAGGGAGAAGGGCTATCATCCCCCGGGGATAGCCGCCCATCCCTGGGGCCACCGTTCCCCCATTCCCATGGGAGGACCAGACCCCACCGAGCACCAGCTGCCCCTTTGCTGCGGCACCGGCTTGAGACGGGGGCGAAGGGGGAGCAGCTGCGGGGCGCGGGGTTACGCCGCAGGCAGGTGTGCCTGTCCCTTGTGCTCTCCTGGGCTTTATTACTTTCTTTTCTCTCTCTTTATTTTTTTTTTCCTTTTAATCCCTTCGAAACAAAGGAAAAAGGGCAGCTGCACCCAGCAGAGCATCCCGCAGCAGCCTGCGGCCACCCGGGCAGGGCTGGGGCTTCGCTCAAGCGCCGGATTTTGGCTTTGCAGGTGATTCCTGTCCCGTCCCTTTGCCAAAGCCAACCTTCTCGCTGACCGGGGCGGGGGGGGGGGTTTTCCAGGCGGGTTGGGGTGTTTGCCGGAGCAGGGATGTTTTCAGGAGCAGTCGCCAAGCCGAGGAAAGCAGCCCACCCTGCAGCGCCTGGGGCCGCCCAGCAAAGGGGTGGCTATTTATGGGCTGAAAAAGGAAAATTGTCCAACTGCCGAAATTGGCAGCGAATCCCATGACTATAATAAACAGCTTCCCGGCCAAGGTCCCTGGCTATTTTCTCTCTGTTTTGGCTCAGAGAGGAAGATTTATTTTGTTTGCTGCTTGGAATTTTTTTCCCTTCTCTTTCTTTCTTTTTTTTTTCTTTTTTTCTTTTCCTCTTCCTTCGGGGCGTTTGAAGACAGCGAACCCCCCGAGCCCAGGCTGGGGTCGCTGCTTTCCTGTGTGTCTCGGGGTCTGTGGAGGTGCCAGTGCCCCCCGTGGCACTTGAAATAGAGCCTTTTGGGGCGAACTCAAAGCGCATCCCTTTCCGACCTGCAGGGTATTTGTACCCTCCAGATGAGCCTTGATATTTAAAAATAAATAAATTAAAAAAAACAAAAAACCAACAAAACCAAGTAGAAAAAAACCTCACGGGCCTCCAGGAAGAGCTTTCCTGGCTGTGGGACTGACCGATGGGGCAAGAGGATGGATTTTCCATGCAGTCCTTTCCTTCCCCATTTTCCTCAGGGAGGTGTGGGCCACCAAAACCCACTTGGGGAGCCCCCACGTTGCTGCGCTGTCCCTGGGTGCCCCTTTCCCCATCCTGCAGAAACCCCCCCGCCAGCTGCCGCACCTCATTCCCATGGGATGCAAAGGGCGTCCAGCCGGAGAAATCAGGCACAGGTGATGAGTGCCTGTGCAGCATCTCGGCGAGGTGACGGCTCTGGCGGCGCGAGGGACCCTCAGCATCCCAATCCCGGTGCTTGCAGCAGGCTGGAGCAGCAGCAGTGAGATATTAAACGAGTCGAGACCCACATTTCGGGACAGCCCTCGCTCCTTGCATGCCGTGCAGCACCTGCAGGAGGGACCACCAGCACCCAAACCCATCGGGAGCCGGGGCAGCTCCTGGTGTGAGGCTCTCCTTGCGACCGGAGTGGGAGGACGTGGTTTGCAGCTTGTCGCGGAGGAGATTTGGCAGAGGCTGCTCCCCTCTGTTTATTGATATAAAAGCTAGGTTTACTCTCTTGGAACGACTTTTCCCCCCCCCCCCAGCTAACGGTTCCCATCAGTTTTTCTGCAGCACCGCTCAGTTTGCTCTCCAGCCTGGGGAGCAGGGGAAGTTCCAGCTGCATTTTACCTTATACCAAGCCCTCGAGGTGCTGCCAAGGACAGATTCTCACTGGGCGAGCATGAGAGTGGTCACAGCCACGCAGGGAACGGGCCAAAGGCGCTGGGAAAAGCCTGCAAAACAAACAGCTGATTTAATTGCAGCCTGCAGCTTCACTGCCTGAATATTAGCGGTGCGTGACTTCAAAGCCACCCTGGCCGGCTCCCTGGGAAACTTTGCACCCCTGCAAGGTTTTAATCCCACCTTTGCAGCACCAGGAGTGGCACAGAGGCGGTTCAGGGGCAGCCACGTGGCGGGGCAATGAGGTTTTGGGCAGGGTGCGATGCTGCAGCCAGCTCTGGTCGCACAAAGCCGCTGCCTGCGGCACAGAGGACCCCCCAGGAGGGATCTCTTAGGATTTTACATGGCATTTCTTTCTTTTCCCATGAGATCCAAGCTTGCTGGCTGGCTGCTGTCACATTGAGCGTAGTGGGCACCTCCAGGGTTTCTTCCTGATGGAAGAGCAGGGTTTGCCCATCAATTCCCATGCTCCTGGGTTGTAGCAATGGTAGGAATGTCTGAGCTGGTGCATCCTTGATTTGATAAGGATCGGTGCTGGTTAGAGGTGAAGGACAGAGCAGGATGGGGTTGGCAGCGTTTCCGCAGGGGTAACACCTCCCTGCAGAGAGTCCCGGCGGGGGCACGAGGTGCCGTACGCAGCGGGACACATCGGCACCACCCTCATCTGGCCGGTGTTTTGGCGAAACCAGCCGGGAGACGCCGAGAGCTCCCGGCCCCAGCGAGCAGCTGGGCTCCCCGCACTGGCAACGGGGCTGGGCTGAAGCTGGGCAGAGCACGTGCGACGAGGAGGCCAGGTCTCAGCAGGGGAAAGGCTCGCCGGGGCTGGGGTTTGGCCGAGCCGGCTGCGCTCGGAGCTCTGCTTTCTCCTCCGCTGCAAGAGGGTCTGGTGCATTTATAGGGGCAGCTCATCCCTTGGCACCCCAAAGTCCCCTAGAGCTGCTGGCATCGAGAAACGGACGGGATCTTGGAGGAAGGGCAAAGCAGGACCCCCATCCATGAAGGCAGGAGGATGAAAGTTGGGGCTTGGGTAAGCCCTTGCTGCGTTTCCCAACTAAAAGGGGGGGGTGCAGCCCCGTCCTGACCCCCCCAGGCCTCTGGATCCATCCAACACAGAGGGGCCGGAGGCTTTTGCATGGTGCCCCCCTGCACCCCAGCCTTCACTGCGGGCTCAGCCCTTCCTTGGGTCATCCCCGGAGCCATGCTTGGCTCCGCAGGCTTTGCAGCCCCCCGGGGAGCCGGCGCTGACACGAGCCAGATTTCGGAGCACGGTGCAGGAGGCTGGCAAGGGCTCGCCTTGGCAAAGCGGCGAGGGGAACAGCTTGCGGCAGCCTCTCTCCCCCTCCGAGCGCCTGCTGGGGTGCGTTCCCTAACCTTTCCTGCCTCCGTTCCACTCCTGTGTTTCTCTCTCTCTCTTTTTTTTTTTTTTTCTTTTTTTTTTCTTTTTTTTTTTTTCCTTCCTTTCCCCTAACTGTAAATGCGCCATAAAAATGGATCAAATTGCTTAAATCACTGTCATTAAATCAGTGTGAGTCCCCCCTCCGCCCCTGTGCTCGAAGCCTGGCAGAGAACATTTGTTCCAAAGGCTGAACAGCCGTCTTATTGCTCTGAAAGCATATTTGCTGCTTGATGGAAGGAGGAGAGGGGGAGAAAAACAGCCTGCAAGGGAAGGAGGGGGGGTGGGGGGTGAACGCACCGGGGGCTGTTTCTTCTTGGACACACGGGGGGAGCAGGGACCGTATCCTGCAGGCTGGGTCCTGCCTGCTCAGCTGGCTGTCACCAGCAGGCGATGGGGTGACAGGGCTCAAGGGACTGGGGACACCCCCGGGGGTTGGCTTGGGCGCTGGAGCAGGAGGGTTTCACCCTCTGGGGGATGATGGAGTGGGGTCGTGGGGACTGAAGAACCCAGTGCCAGCACAGAGACATCTAACTGGGAGCAGCCTGCAGTCCTGCAAACACCAGTGGAGCCGCTCTCCACTCCGACCGGATTGAGACCCAGCAGCAAACTGGGGCATGCTGGCCGGTGGGCTCACCGCTGCAAAACCCCTCAGCTTTGGAGTAGGCAGCGGGGGAAGTTTGCTGGGGCTGGAGATGCCGTCGTACGGCTCAGTCTGGTGCCTGTACGGGAGAGAAATGTATTCCTGGTAAACAAGGCAGGTCAAGCTGGTGAAGCTTTCTGAGCCCCTGGGTTGATTAAACCCTGCCAGTCCTGGCTAAAGAGCGGCTTTAAACCTGCTGGTGTTTGCATATCTGAATAAAAAGCATTTGCAAACCCTGACCGTGGGCCCCACTGGAGCCGGCAGCTCGCAAGAGCTGGGGAAAAGCGATTGCTCTGGTAATTCAGCTTATTTTAGGGGCCTGGTTTGGCACGGGAGAGCAAGGCAGCGATGGAGGCAGAGACAAGGCTGACTTCAGGAGCTGCCACATGTTCCCACGCCAGCACCGGGCCGCACGGGGCGGTGGAGGTTGGGGGGGGGGGGGGGGGGGGAATGCAGAAATGCTTCTACCCAGGTGGTCTGGAAAATCCCTACAAAGAGAAACCCGGGGCAGCAAAAGCCAAGGAGAGCCAGGAGCTGGAGGCGGATCAAAGGGCAGGGCTGGGGAAGGGGCTGCCGCAGGTGGCAGGAGCTGGCAGGGCGAGCACCTCTCCAAGGCACCATTACGCCCAGCCGTCCTGTTTTTACAGAGCTCCAGGCCAGCAGCTTGCCAAGCTGTTCCACTCGCTAGCGACTTTTCTGGATCGGTGTTAAAAGTGCCTTTGTCCCCAGGAAGGTTTCCCGGAGGATGCGGGTTTCCTTCCCATCCACCCTGCTGAGCTGGGATGCTGCCTCCTGCCCTGGGAACCGTCTTCCTGGGTTTTGCCTGAGCCGTAAGGATGGGGCTGGGGTTTGCCTCCGAGACCAAAACCATGACCCTAGGGATGCTGTGCAATGGCAGGGCTGCCCGCGGGCCACGGCAGGGCTGGTGGAGCAGAGCGACCGTGGGTCGTAGCCGACCGATGCTGCTCCAAACCCCTCCGAAAAGCAGAAAGATGCGACGTGCTGGCGCCCAGCCCCACGCGTGGGGGCAGAGCCGGTGAGGACGGGCAGCCCCTGCTCCTGCCTCTGCCCTGGATGCAGTAGCTAAAAGCCAACCGAGCCTAAATGCAAAACAGCTCAGAGGGCTGGAGAGCTGCCCAAATTTCGACAGCGCCAGATTAAAAACACACCAGCTTGCAAAGGCTGCCTGGAGGCTGGCGGGGGGCGGCAAGGGGGGGGAGTGGGGGGGGATGCTCAGCCTTCCCGAGGCACGGCACACTCCGGCTGCCCACCGAGACGGCGGGCACGGGGCTCAGCTTGCCTTGGGGTCTTCTGGGGAGCCAAGGTGGTCCTCCCCGTGCCCTCGAAGATCCCCCCGTGCGTGGCAGAGAGCCGCCTGCCATGAGACGGGGGCTGGTTTTCAAAGGTCCGCCTTGGAAATGGGAGCGTGGAGAGGGTAAGGCAGCCGTTCCCTCCTCGAGGGCTTTGCAGATTAATTATTCCCAGGGTAAGAAGCTGCTTAATGACTCTCCCCCCTCCTCCCCTCCTCTTCCCATGGGAAACTGCAGGGACAGCTTCTCCTTGTCCCTCAGGGGCGATGCATGTCAGTCGTAATCCCTGAGCATCCTGCTGCTTGCTAGGGACACTCGGAGCTGATCCTTGGCCCTGGTGTAAATCAGGAACAACTCCCTCGAAGGCAGCGGCCGTGAGTTAGCGTCTCCCACCGCCGTGACACACGAATGCTCCACGTGGAATGATGTGGGAAAGCTGGGATAATAGGAACGATCAGGTTTTGTTTAACCATATTGAACTTTGGGGAGAGGTGCAACCCGCCCCCCCCCCCCACCATTCCTGGCTTTTGGACTTTGGTTTCTGAATGCCTGCGGGCGTCCTGTCTTGCCACAAGAGCTAGTGGAAAAAAATGGGTATTAATTCAGGGGAAGCATTTTCAGGCAGGGACTCATCTCCGTAACCACCATCAAGGTGCAGGAGACGCTCAGCTCAGAGCAGGAGCGGCCGTTTTCCTTCTGGACCACGAGGATGCTGAGGGCCAAAGCTCATTTCGGGCCTGTCTGCTCTGTCCTGGTCTCATCCGTGCTCTCCCTAGAGCAGCTTTCCACTGCATGGAGCTCTGTCCTGGCTGGAGCTGGGCAGGGCAGCCTCACCAGGGTTCACCCGGGTCTGCTTCAGATGGGTGCTGTAGAGCTTCAGGGGCTCAATAACCTGCACGTCCAGCCTCTCCACCTACAAGGAAAGGGGATGTTGGTCTGCCAGAAAGGCAGAGCGAGCATGAACAGGAGCAGGCCAACATCCAGCGTGGCTGGACCAGATCCAGACTTGGAGTTCTCCCAGCTGGTGATGCCAACCAGAGCGTCTGAAAGATCCCCTCACCTCCAGGGGCCACGTACCATGAGGAGGTACAGAGGGGAGGACGTGGTTTCCCCCCTTTCCACCCCAAAACGTTCCAAGAAGCAGAGATGGGTCATCATCTCAAGCAAGGTCCAACCCTTGGCTGGATTTCTCCCCAATGGGCTGAAGGACCCATGACAGAACGGGGATTTCTGCCCACGGATGGCGAGGGCAGGAGGGAGCACATCCCTCCCCGGCGAAGGCAGTCACTACCGCGCTGCAGAGCACTCGCAGTTGGCTTTGTTGCGGGTGTGTGTTTATTGCTTCCTGATGGGAAGGCCCACATCTGGGACCTATTTGCTTAGGACCTTGTTAGGGGGTTGTGGTCTCGACCGCTCTTTACCTCGGCCTGCCCGTAATCCTGCCCTTTGGCTAACTCCCCGGCAAAGCCCTTCGCGGCACCAGGCTCTTGGTGTCGGCGTAGTCCGCAAGCTGCTTCGCCAGGAGGTCCACCTCGTTGCGGAGGTTGGCCACCTTCTGCAGGTAGGAAGCCATCAGGGTGCGGAACCGGTCAAGGACCTCTCTGAGTTGGCCGCTGTCCTCTCCGGGAGCTTCACCGAGCTGTCCCTGGGAGGGGAAACACATGGAGTTGGTGGCTGGGATTGCTAGAAACACTGGGCCGAGCTGGGAATTTGAGCCATGACGTTCCTCAACACGGGCAAGGAACCCTCTTTTCCACATCCTTAATGGCTGGGCTGCCATTCTCCTGGACCACTTGCTTCCCAAGCAGCGATGTCCGTCCGTCAGATGGACCGCTGAAGCTGTAAAGCCAAGACTCCAGCTGGCCCACGCCTGGCCAGGGCTCCCCATTGCTCCTGCCCTTCCCCGGTGCAAGGTGCTGGTGGGATGTGGGTTGATGATTAGCAGGACCTTAAATTTCTCAAGTTCTGAAGCTCCGGTGAACTGCTGCTCCCCCCCTCCCTCTTTCAGTGACCTTCTGCCAAAAATAAAGCATTTGCAAGCCATACTGGTGCTCCGATGGGCTGTGGTGCCCTCAGCAATGCGGGGTCATGCCCGCTCGCCTGGATGAGCTGGGGACCAGCAAGAGGAGGGAACTGGGACCAATCAGGGAGAGGTGAGAAGAGCTGAAATGCAAGTGAAGGCTGAGGGAAAGCTGCGAGGGGAGCTGAGGGCGGGTCTGGAAGATGCTCTCGACTCTGGGGATGAGGGATGTTCTTGCAATAGCAAGGAGATGGCGAGTGGCTCAGGTGCTGGTGGGAGACACCGCTCGAAGCCTTGGGAAGACCACCACAGCCAGACCTAGCAGCTCTCCCCACCGCACCTACCTGCCAGGTAGCAGGGTGGTGGGGATGCAAAGGGCATCTCTACCAGGAGGAAGGCCTGGGGGAGGGAGGAGGCTGCAGCTTGGCCGTAGCTGCATGGGAACCTCCTGGGCTCTGGTGCTTTTTTCCTGAGGAGGCCCCGCAAATCCCACGGCGAGCTCTTGGCTCCAGTCGCACGGCGCTAACGTATGGATCCAATATAGCGCGAGCCATCCTTGTCAGAGCAGCCTCTGAGCTCCAGCAGATGCAAAGTTTCTAGGAAACTGTGGTTTCTGCCATGTGTCTTTAAACGCCGAATCCAAACAGGGTCTTTCTCCTCCACCTCTCGCTCTTGCTGGGAGGTAGCAGGGCAGCAGGCTGCTTCTCTCTCTGCTCTCCTCCCTTGAAAGGGCTGCAGAAGGGGCTGCGTTTCCAAACCCACGGCTTTCCTGGCGAGGGTGTGCTGCTGCTTATGCTGGTGGGAGAAATAAAGCTCAGGTATTTGGGGAGCAAAGCTGTAGGACCGTTGTGGCAGCCGGCTCGCAGCATCATCACACAGGTAGCCGTGGACGGGCGTGATTGCTATGCTCATTTCCAATTAAAAGCTGATTTGCTACAGACCTCTCCTGACCTTCAGCCTGGCAGACTGCTGTTTTGCAGGCGAAAACAGCTCCAGTCGCCACCTCCCTCCCTCCAAGCTCTTGTTTCTTTCCGCTGTGCCCAAGATAACACCCTGTCTTGCTCTGTCATCATGTCTTTATCTTAACATTACAGATTTTTTCCTTCCCTAGTGAGCTGGATGCTTTCTTAATGCTTATTGACAGGGTTTTGCAAGCACGATATAGGACGTGGGTGCAGGAACCAGGACAGTGGTCCTTGCTCCCGTCTTGGGGAAGGCAGGGCTATTTGGGGCATCTCCCTGGAGGGCTGGCCCTGGGGGGTTCCTGCCGCTCAGCACAGCCCCGTGCCCTGGGGGGACTGGTGGCAGGAGGCACCACGCACACACAAGACCCTTGGCTCGCTTCTCTGAGCCCCACGAGTGCGCCCATCCCCAGTGCCTACGCCTGCTGCTGCTGCCAGCGTTGTCGCCACAAAACCAGGGTCCCAAGAGATTCCCCTTCCCCAGGGCTCCTGAGGTTTCTCCCCTTCCCACCCCTCCCAAAGGATCCCTCCTCCCTGGGTGCTTTGGAGATTTCAAGGCCACGGCGTGGCCAGGAATTGCCAGGCGGGGTCTGGCTCAGCATCTCTGGTGCCGAGCCTGGGGACCCGCAGGCAGGGCAGCTTCGGCCGGGCCCTCTGCCAGCGCTGGGACTGCAACGACAGCTTTGGATTTAGCAAGCTGTGGACTTTGCCTTCTGGTCGCCAGGCTCCGAGTACCTCCTATTGATTTGTTTGTGAGAGGGAAAAATACTGAGCTTGGAGCAAAGGATGGAGGAGAGAGTCACCTGTTGGGAGGGAGAGCTGCTGCCTGCGGGGGGGGGGGGTGGAGATGGGGGTGGGATGCAGGGTGGCCCCAGGGGCCCTGCAGCAGAGGAGGTAGGTTGCAATCCCCCGGGGAGGGAGATTTGATTTATTTCCCGGAGATTTGATTTATTTCCCAGAGATTGGATTTACTTCCCACCCGTCCCCCCCAGCTCAGCAGAGTGTCTCTGCAGGCTCAGCCTGCGGTGGTGGCTGTAAGAAAAAGCCTTACGTGAGGGACATCGTGGACCTGGGACCAGAAAGGCTCTTTGCCAGCAAGGGGGATCGACCAGCGTGCACATGAGCTCGCTGAGGTGGTGGCAGCCTGGCTGAGCACGGGCGCATTCAGCGCACATGTGACAGCAAGGGACAGCAGGGTCCCCACCAGCCGGGGTGCCAAGCCCCGGGGTAGGAGCCGGGTTGTCCCCGCTCTCCCTGTCCCTGGACCAGCAGAGGGCAACAGTGACCTTTGCAACTGGCTGTCCCCAAAAAAAATCACCCTCCTTGCACGGGGTGGGGGGGGGTCTGCTTGGTTGGTGCATCCAGGCTGCAGGGGACAGTGGGGTCCCGGGGTGGGGGGTGTCCCATGGCAGCGGGTGGGTGTGCTGGTCCTTCCCTGCGAAACATGGGCTTTTCTCATCACTTGCCATCCAAAGTGGTGGGGTTCATGTTTGACCTGGCATGGTAACCCCATCGGTGGGGTGGCGATTCCCACCCTGGAGCCCCTCGGTGGGCTTCAGGGTGGTCATCATCACCCCATCGAGGGGCTCCAGGGTGGGAATCGTCACCCCATCGATGGGCTCCAAGGTGGGAAGCATCACCTCATGGATGGGCTGCAAGGTGGGAATCACCACCCCATGGATGGACTGCAAGGTGGGAAGCATCACCTCATGAATGGGCTCCAAGGTGGGGATTGTTACCCCATCACCAGGCTCCCAGGTGGGTTATAGAGCAGGGGGAGCTGCTCTGTGCCCAACCTTTGGGCTTGAGCAGGGCTGGCTCTGCTCCTGGTGGTGATGGTGATGATGGTGATGGTGATGGTGATGGTGATGGTGATGGTGATGGTGATGGTGATGATGGTGTCGGTGTCAGCAGAACCTCCGTGCTTCCTACCCCATGTGTCCTCCAGATGGACGTGATTTCAGGTGAGCACTGCTCTAACACTCCTCAAAGAAGGTCAGATGCTGCCTTGTGAGGTTTATGGCTGCCCACGTGTGTGGGGATGGGCAAGTGGGATGTGGAGGCGCTGGGTGGCAGAGCAGCTCTCCCAGTGGTGCTGGAGGAGGCCTGGGCAGTGGCAGGCAGTCACAGCCGGACCCTGCTCAGCTGTATTTCAGAGGCTGAAGCAGGATGAGTGCCAAAGAACCCGAAACCCAGACTGGATGTGAACCAGCAACCCCAGCTCTCACTCGCCAACCCCTCTGCAATTAGCCTCCTGAACCAGCCAGCGGGCTGAAGCCACAATTTTCCTAACAAAAGAGCTCAGTACCTCAGCCCGCACGAAGGTCAAGCCCAGAGCGGTCGTTAGCCGTCACATCGACTTCCCATTAATGCCCTCGAGCTGCTGGGAGGGAAGAGTCTGGCAGCCACAGCCCTACCACCCTGGCCAGCCGGAGGGGTGGGCAGGGAGGGGGGGGGGGGGCCCCCTCTTCGATCTTCCCACAGACGTGGGAGTCCAATCCATTTGTTGAAACGAATGGGAAATGGTTGAAAGGCTAAACCTCAAATTAGGTATTGACTATCTGCCGAGCCGGGCAGTGCTACCTGCTGTAAACCGAGTCGTGCTTCCCATCGCCGTGCACACACGTGTGTGTGTGTGGGTACACGGATGGCTAGACCACCCCCCCCCCGGCCATGCCAAGGGGCCGCTGGCATCTCCTCTCGTGGCTCAAAGGGATGCTGGAGCAGGTATCAGCTTGGTATCTGTTTTTTCCCCTGCCTGCTGGACCCACTCGCCGGGGAGCTGGAGCCCTCGGCGAGCCTGCGCGCTCCAAGGCGAGACAGTTGGGCTGAAATCCTGCCGTCACGCTTCGGTTAATATTAAACCATTAAATGTGCTCAGCTCTTAATAGAGGGGGTGGTTGGAGCTTTAACCCTGTGCTTGCCAACAGTTGCTGGTCGTCTGCCTCTCCTCTCAGGGGGATGGCAGTCCCGGCCCTGGTTTCCACATCCTTGCTCTGCAGGCAATTTTTTTTTTTTAATTTTTTTTTTTTTCCCCTACCCTCCAGATATTCTCCTGCCTCCTTCCCCGGTCACAAATTCAAGGCCACCCCACAAAATATGTTTTTGAAAGTCTATTCATGCGAAATCCCATGATACTCTGCAAAAATGGTGTTTGAACAAACTCTAAATTGTACTTTAAAGAAAACACAGCTGTTTAATTACAGCCTGAATGCAAAGCAGCCTCCATCATGTGAGTGGTAGGAGCTGGGTGCTGACTGTGTGTTTGGCCTCTGATCCCCTTTAATCTCTGCAGTCAAAGGATTTTGGTTTGATTTCCTTTTATTTCCCCACCCAGCTTGGAATCTGCAACCAATTTGTTGTTGTTGTTTGGGAAATAAACCCCAGGGAAAAGGTCTGGATCCGGTGCAGCCGGGCTCACACCAGCTCTGCCGTGCCGCCTCCTGGTTACCCCCGTGCCAAAAAAGAATCTGTTTTCCTTTTGCCCATCCTGCTCTGCTTTTTTTGGCCCGTCTCCGCCCCCCGCCCCGAAGGAGCCGATGACTTTCGCATCTGCTGCCGCATCTGTTTTACCCATCAGGTCGGAGCGCGGCGATAACTTCGGCTGGGAATGGGAGCCCACAGGCGAGCCAGGACTGGGGAGGGGGGGGAAAACTTCCTCTGAGAGTCCCTCGCTCTGGGAGGAATTAAGTGTGAAGAAACGTGGGGGTATGTGAGCAGCTGGGTGTCCCACCGAGGGCTTGGACCCCTTTGGAGGTGATAAATCCAGCCTGGGGTTTCAGGCAATGAGGAGGGGATAGGGATGTCGGTCGTGGCAAACCAGCTTCCTCACAGAGCGTCAGTGGGGTTTTTTTTGGGGGGGAATGGGGAACACTTGGTGAGGCTGCCAAGCTGCTTGGATCGCAAGGCTGCGGTGATGTTATTGCAGGCTGCGGCCCCAGGTTCATCCCTGGTACAAATCCATCGCTTCCAGGCCTGGGCTCTGCCTCCGCCCTGGCCCTTGCCCGAGGGGGATCCAAAAAGGCAGCTAACCCCCCGCCCTGGCCTTGGATTAAAGCACAAAGCTCCCAGGCGAGTCCTGGGTTTGAACCGCTGCGAGGTGGCTGGATGCTGTCCCCGAGCTGCGGTGGCAGGGGCTGGCATCCCAGGGGATTGCTGGCTGCGGACTGGGACCCCCAGGGGCAGCAGGATGAGCTCCCTCGGCTCCAGCAGCCTGTCCCTCATCCGAACCAGATGTGGTCAAGGCAGGAGGGCTCAGCAGCCCTGTGATTTCTGGGGACACCAGCCATTGGGGACAGCGGGTAATGTCCCCTCTGGCTGCTCTGGCTCCCCGGGGTGACCCTTTGCTGCTACATTAAGCCGGGAGTGGCGTTGGCCGGGCTCTCCCGCTGCCACGACGCTCCGAGCGATGCGAGCCTTGCCCCACGCCTCTCCTTGTCCTGCTGAGCTTCACCCCGTGCATCCAGCTTGGTCGGCTCCAGGCTGGTCCTGCCCAGACCCTGCACCCCTCCGTGGGCTCCGAGCCCTCCTCCGCTCCAGTCGCCGCCTTTGATTTCCCCTTGGAGGCTGCACCAGCCTTTCATTTCGCTCTCCTTCGCCGTGCGCGGTGCCTGTGCCATAAGCCTTTTCAGGCGAACATTAAAGCCTTTGTCTGGTTGGGAGCGCGGAGCAGACCATTTAGGAGGAATTAGTGGTTACATTGAAAGGGGAAAATAAGGGCTCCTGGGTTAAATGCACTTTAAATGTCTTAATAATTGCAATTGGCCAACTCGTTCCTCCCCAGAGCCAAAAGCCTGTAATATGGGAAGCTTTTCTCTAATCAAGAGCAGCACTGATACCTTATGTAGGAAGCCACATAGGATGGAGAGAATTATTTCTCGGAGCTCAGCAAGCAGAGCTGCCTGTCTGTCATCCCCAAGCCACCAGCCAGCCCCTCCGAACCCACCGGTGACCGGTGCAGCCGGGATGAGGCTTGGCGTGGCCACGTGCCACCCCGCATCCCAGGTGACGTGTCCTCACGGGACCCCGACCAAGCTCTGCGCTCCGAGCGAGGGGTGGCCTTTCCCTTCCCGGTGCAAATCCCCTCCGAGGGACCCGGAGTTGTCCCCCGAAGCCCCGCAGAGCCCCGGCAGCCACCGTGTCGCTGGCAGGGAGCCCTTTAGTGCCATCCAGGTGGCTGGCTGAGCCCCCGCGCAGACACATCCCGGCTCCCTGGCTCCAGCCGCCGCACGGCCACGTCATCCATCAGCGATGACAAGCTCCTTTTGCAAGGAGCCTTTGTTGGCACCCTGTGCTGAACCGGGAATAGAGGGGAGGGGAAAAAAAACGGGCTCGCTGGCTTGCGGCAGACCTCCAAGGCGAGAGCATCGGCCCCGGCAAGGAGCAACCCCTTTCCTGCCAGCAGCCGGGGGAGGGAGGTTAAAAGGTGCAGCTTGGAGGAGGTTAAAAGCAAAGCAGCTTTTAATTTATAACGTGGCCGAAAGAGAAATTGTAGCCAAAAAAGATAAAGATGGTGGAATAGCTGGAATTCTCCAGCCGCGGCGACTCCGAAGGGTAAAGCCGCTGGAATGTGTGTGTGTCTGGGGCTGGGGGGGGGGGGGGAGTTATTTTTGTTCTCTGTGTGTGTGTCCCCCCCCGGGGTCTCCCCCACATCCCCTCTGCAAGAGCAGGGGGCTGCCCAGGGGAACAGCAAGAGGCAGGAGGGATGGAGGCGGTGATGGGTGATGCCTGAGGGTGTATATGCACCCGTGCAGCTGCATCGGGGATGGGACCACGGGGGTGCAAGCCTGTCCCTGCCCTCGCCACCCCACCCCGGCTGCTTTCGGCGCTGAACTGGGACCCGCTGCCAAGGTGCCTGGGCAAGAGCAGGCTCGGAGGCGCTTGCAGGAGAGGGACGGGGGCCAAAGCGCCTCCGTATTTGGGCTCGGAGCTTGGCCCTGGGGTTTCTGTGAAGCACAGGCAATGTTGAACGACGGCCCGAGGAGGATGGTCTGGGCTGCTCCTGCCCTGGAAAGCAACGAGAGCAGGAGCTGCTGCCCAGCCTGCGCCCCGCCGGGCTCCTGGGGCAAAGCAGGTGGCGAAGAAGGGGGTGTCAACTGGAAGGGAGGGCGTTTAGCGGTGGTGAGGGGCTGTGAGGATGGGTCTGCCCTTTGGCAAAGTCTTTTGCATCTCGGGTTTCTCCGCTCTGGGTAACCTTCAAGCAAGGCTGGCCTTTAGCACCTGGCCGCATCGCTCAGGGCTCGGGCCACCGGCCCGCGACGAGGACGAGCCCGCTGCCCATCTGCTCCCTTCCCTCTCTCCCGATCCGGTTACAATAGCCCATTCACAAAACCGTGGCAGGTTTGTGGAAGAGGGGAGGAGGGAAAGAGCCATCAAGCTGCCTATAGACGGCGGGGGGAAAACACCCACAAAAGGGAGCGGGAACGCTCCGTCCCCTCGCTGCCACGCTTGCGGTGATGGAGCAAAAATGCATCCCTGCTCCTCCGACGGGGAGGCTGGAGCTGGAGCCGGTGCTGCCTGCGCCACCTCCCCGTGCTGTGCCATCTGCTCCGCGCTGGGAAAGCCGGCTGGAGCCTTTGCAGGGGCTTGGGGACCCAAAGAGGGCAGATGCTTCCAGCGCACCGTGTGTGCGGAGGCTTGGTGGGCACCGTTCGTGGTCCAGCTCCGTGCTGGAGCATCTGTGGGTCTCCCCAGACCGGGCAGCATCAGCAGACGTGGGATGGGGGGAGAAGGGGGTTGGAAGCAGCTCCGATCTGCTGTCCCAGGTGTGAGCTGGGGAAGATGTCCATGCCCGGGCTGGTGGAGCAGGGCTTGGGCAGGTCTGAGCCTCCTGCCCCAGCCTGGCCAGCTCTGCCTGCACGGATGGATGCTCTGACCCAGTTATCTGCTCTTTGCTATTGCAAACTCCAGCCAGGCATGAAAACCAGAGCTGGGGCTGCCTTGACAGAGACACGGGAGCTTTTGGGGTTTGTTTTCCATACAGGGCTGGAGCGAGGTCAGCCCCGGAGCTGGCGGCAGATCCAGTCCTCCCCAGTCCGTTCCCCTCCCAGTATGGTGCAAAATCACCCGGGGCATCCCGGGTGACTTGCCCAGAGCTGGTCTGGGTTGCTGCCACTTATTTCAACTCCCTGATTTCTCCTTTTCAAGGTTCATTTCTCTTCATCTGGGAGACAGGACAAGAAGCTTCCTTGATTTTTTTTTTTTTTCCATGGTGTTTGTAACAGCAAATCCTGCACCTGCGGCCGCTTAATGGGAACAGCGTTAAAGCAACGGGGTTTATTTGTTGCTGCACCTCCAGGCTGCCCAGCGTTCCCTCCCCAGTGGGACTGGAGGTAAAATCCAGGGTTGGCAGCCAAATTATCCGCGCTTTATTTGTGCGATGATGGGCAGCAGCACCAACAGCACAACCCTGCTGCCCGGCCAGAGACGCCCAGGATGCCTCCCTTTGTAACGTGGATTTTGCAGGAAAAAAAAAACCCAGCAAATATTTCTACTCCAGTGTTTTGCTCCCAGCCTGGATACAGGGAGCTGCCCCTTGCTCCCGCGGGTGCTTAGGGAGCAGAGGTGCTGCTCAGAGCTTTGGGCTCTGAGTGGCAGCTCCCAAAAGGCACTTTTCTCACCCAGCTGCTCTGACGGCTCCAAGAGGGACCACGGTAGGAATTTAGCGTCGTGGTCGGGTCTGAGTGCAGCTTTGCACAGCGTGACAAAGCTCCTGGGGTGGAGAAGACCCCGCTATTATATTCAGGGAGGAGGAATTGAGATTATAGCCCCCCTAGGGAGAAAAACTCTCATTTTCCAGCGCCTACAGGGGAGTGTGAAAGACGGGGTATGTATTTCTCCCCCTGCCCGCCGCGCTTGCACAGATGCAGCTTCCAGCATCCTCCCAGCTGACGAGGAGCCTCTTCCCCTGCCTCCCCTCCAGATCAAAGCCGAGGTCTGCCCAGGCTGCGTTCATCCCAGGCCGGGCTTTAATACAAATAAGATCATTACTAGGAGCTAATGGGCCATGTGTGCCACGACTTCGCCGCTCCATTGCTGCACCTTCCTTATTTGCTTTGAGTTATTTAGGGGGAAAACGAAGTAAAACAAGGGCCGAGCCCTCCCCCATCACCACTGCTGCGTAATTAGTGTTACAGCAAAACCACTAATATCATCACTGGAACAGGAACTCCTCCAGCTGCTGGCCTGGGAAACAAAAGGGATTTTTTTTTTTTCCCCCCATGGCTTTATTGCTGTGGGAATACGCAGTGCCCAGGCTCCAAGCCCTGTCAGGCAGATGTCGTTGGCCTGCCTAGGTCCTGGCTCCTGAAATCCCATCCCTCTTCCTCCCAGGCTTCCCTAATCTTCCCTTTTTTTTTTTTTTCCCCCCCTGTGATGGAGGTTTGCCCTCGGATGGAAGGATGAGGATGCAGCTCCTTCCCCCTACACCCATCCCCAGCGGCGGCTGGTCCTCGGTAGCCTGAATCAGAGCAGACACCAGAGGAAATCTCCATGGACAAGCCAGGGAAGCGGTGATGGGGAGGGTTGCTTTCTCTGCTAGAGGCTTGTTTTGCTGTCGAAAAAGCTGCATTATTTTACCCAGGGTAAGTAACACCTGAGAGCTTTCCCGCAGCAAAAAACTCCGGCTGCACCAAACCCAGCAGGTCCAGCCCCGGGAGGGTGCCCGTGGCCCCAGCGTGAGGAGTTATTTCAAGATAAAATTAAAACGACTCCTCCTTGCTCTGCTTTCACCCCGAGGTGGCTCGCAGGCACTGCTGAGCTCTTCCCAGCTTTTTAAGCTCAAGTCTCAGCTTTGAAATGGCAGCGCTGTCCCCGCGCTGGGACGCCGGGTAAAAATAATGCTGGGGAGATGAAAGGGGGTTTGCCATTTTTAGGTTTAACTGCTGGAAGTTCTGCTTTTGGGCATGTCGTCAGGGCATTGCCGAGGCGGGGGCAGCGGGGACAGTTCCTGTTATTCCCCCCCGCCGGAGCGGGCTGCTGGCTTCGGCGCGGTGTGGTGTGGAGCTGCCGTAGCGAAACAGAGTGGTTTTGCCACCTGGGAAACGTGTCATTTCGCAGCCTGTGTTGAATAATTTCTAAGCTATAATCTGTTCACAGATAAGAGCTCTGTGGTACAGGGTGAGGCGATGCTCCGGGGGTCACGTCAGGAACCACCACCACCCCCCCCCCCCCGGTGCTGCTCTGCTGAGCAGTGTGCGTTGCAGCGTGCCCGCGGGCTACGAGAAACCTGCTCTGAGGCTCCTCTTGTCAAATCGAGCCAACCCACTGTTTTTCCAGTGGTCGAGTATCAGGATGGCACTGGGGAAAGTTTACCTCCAGATCTGGGCGGATTATGGTTCTACACCCTGAGGTTTCCTCTCGTGCCCGTGCTTTTTATCACAATAAATGTACCCACAGATGTTCTTGCTGTCCATATAGCTGCCCAATGGATATTTATCTGTTGCAAAACGATTTAGCCCATGCCTTTAATCCCGTTGAGCTTCTAGCTTTACTGCTGTACGGCGCTAAGGAGTTCCCCAGGCTCAGCTCTCCCGCCGAGCTCCGTTTGGGGGAACAAGAGGGAAACAATTTTCTTTCCGTGGGCTGGTTCCCCCTGCTTAATACTTCCTCTGCAGCTTTTCTGGTCCCTCTTCATCCCATCGCCCGAGGGTTTCTCCTCCTTTCCCTCCCTGCTCTTGCACTTCTGCTTTGCTGCAGGAAGGAGCAGCCGGCAGCATTGGGCAGCAGGGCTGCCTGCTCCAGTCCTTCCTCCTCCTCCATCACCTTCCTTTCTGGTTGTGCCTCTCCCCGCTGCCGTGCAGCAACCCAAGTGGTTTGCGTTGATCTCTCTGCCGCCACGCTCGGCTCTCCTTTCTGAGGGTTTTTGGCTCGTTTTGAGCCCAGCAGCGGGCAGGAGTCGCTCACTCCCTCTTTCACGTGCCTTCCTCGGTGCCGAAACTCATCTGCCGTTGGCTTGCCCAAGGCCCTTCTCCAAACCCCCCCAAATATGCTCGGCATTGGCCCCCACGGCCCCCTCCGGCACGCTCCTGAGTGTGCTCGGCTGGATCAGGCCTCAATTCCTTCCCTCCCGAGCTCTTTGCAGCCCTCCCGACCCCGCTGACCTCCGCGGAGGCTGCGGCAGCATCTGCATCCTTCCCTCCCACCATCACCCCAGACCCGCCTCGCAGCCTCACACCCACCCACCCCCCCACCCCTCCGTGCCCCCCCCCCCCCCCCCCCCCGGCCATGCACCGGCTGCGGCGTCTCCCTCCGTGCACGCATCCTGCTCAGCCCTGGCAAGCTCCCGTGCCAGGAGCCGTTAGTGGGAATATCTTGGCTTGGCCAAGCTCCTTAATTTGAAGGTTCGCATCCAACACGCCCGTGTTGGCGCCCAGCGCTGCGTCTGGGCTGCTGCGTGGGTGGTGGGGAGCAGGTTCAGAGAGTTTCCCTTTATAGGGAAGGCAAAAAGACTTTCCTGGGTGGTTTTTTTCAGCCATAAAGCTGTTATTTCTTTTCCATGGGCTCTCAAGAGCTGATGGAGCCTGGGATACCCTGCTCTGGTACAGCAGCAGCGAGTGATGGGGGAGAGTGGGGCCCCCAGAGCATCCCAAACCCAAGCCCCCCCTCTCCCAGCTGGCGACGGTGGCCTGAGGTCCCTAAATTGGGGAGGGGGAGCCTGGACCACGTTTATCCAGGCATTTCTGAAACGGGGAGGGTTTGCATCCTCTGCTGCTCTCTTCCTCTCCCTCTCCGGGGAGTCCTGGCCCTGGGAGGACGCTGGGGGTTCCCAGTGGGGAGGACTTGCTTGAAGTCTGGGGGGGGTCCCCTCTGCCCGGTTGGGGTGAGGGTGTCTGGGGGGATGTCTGGGCTGATATTTATGGGAAGGGGCTCTCAGCACTGGTTTGAAAAACCCCACGTAGCGCCCGGCTTGATCCGTGTTCTCCGGGACTTTCCCTCCTGCATTTGTCAGTGTCAGCAGGAGTAATTTCATAAATATGCTGGGAGCAGGGGTGGGGACTTCACCCAGACTTTACGTCAATGTAAACAGCCCTAATTGGTGCTGGAGCCTCATAATTCCAGGATTTTCCCCCCCCTCCCCTGCTCCTTGCCCGCGTGCATCGAGGAAATTTGCAGTGCCAAGGCGAAGCGTGTTCTCATTCATAAATCCGGGGGGGGTGGGGGGGGGGGGTGGAGCAGGGGCTCGCTGGGGTTTTTTGCCTGGGGGTGCTTTTTCTTACCCCTCCTCCTCACCCTCCCAAATCTGACTTATCACTTTCTTAAAGCGGTGGCGGAAACGCATGCATGTTTAATGGTGTGAGTGCTGGGAAGAGAATATAGCCATTTACTGCTCAAAGGCCGCGCCGGGGGGCTGCCTTACGGCCCCTGGGAGCCTTCCTGCCTCCTCACAGTTACTCATTTGATGGCGTATGAGCTGGTCATACGACTGTAACCATATGGTCTTTGTTGGGAGGCAGACTGGTCTGCCTGCATCCAACCTGGGGGCTGCGGGGCCGGGATGGCTGCGGGTCGGTCCGTGGGAGCGGGCGACGAGCTGGTGGTGGTGCGGGTCGTTGGTCTTTGCAAGGAAGGGGCTTAATGAATCCTGCGCTGGGAACCAGCTGGGATGGGAGGGAGGTTGGTGGCTGCGTTTGGAGAGGGGGGGTGTCACAGGGCTGGAGGCATCCGCTTCCCTCCCACGTCCAAGTCTCTCTGCCCCTTGGTGCGAAGGTGACGCCACCCAGGTCATCCGCGCCCATGCACGGGCTTGGAAAGTCAAGTCGAGGCCGTGAGCGGGCGTTCGCCTCGCAGGGCGCTGGGCAGCCGTGGCTGACGCTGCGTGGGAAGGTGCTGGGCTCGCGGGCGAGGGCGATGCTGCCGTCCGCTGCCGAGCATCTCGCAGCATCTCTGAGCTCCTGAGCACCAAACCAGGCAAGCCGGGCAAGTCCTGGCACGAGCACAAGCAGCCATCGACTGTGCTCGCTCCCCTCTGCGTCTGGCAGGGCGCGGGGATGCGAAGTGCCTGTGGGATCCGGCTTTTTCCATGTGTGTGGGTTGTGTTGGGTTGGGTTTTCGTGGGGTTTTTTTTTTTTTTTTCCAAAGGGCTTGGAGGAGGAACTATTTGGCTGGGCAGTCTCCCTGCTTGCATTTCTTAGCCTCCCCTGCGCAGGATTTGCAACCTGGCCGAGCCAGCAGCGGCTGGCTGGGGAGGTGAAGCAGAGAAAGGGGCTGGGGGCTGCCAAGGAGAAGCCCCCCCCAGCGCAGTATTCCCAGGAGCTGGCTGTCAATCACCCACTTGCATTAAAGGCTCTTCCCTTCATACAGAATTAGGCTCATAAAAGCAAAAAAAAAAACCCAAACCCCAAGACTTGGCAGCAGCCAAGGCAGAGTTACGCTCGGCTGCAATCGCACCCGGCAGCTGCCACATCCCCCTGACCCACAGCGAGGGTCGGCAGCCTCAGGGATGCGGCTTCGGTGCGATGCTGCCTGGCTGCTCTGCTGACCCAGGGCGGGGGGTGGGTGTGAGCGTGGGTTTTGGGGGTCTTCATGGATGGCAGCGTCGCCCCCGCTTCTCCTTTCGAGGCTGGGAGACCGGCTCGGCAGGCGCGGCGGGGCGCGTGGGAGGGATTGCGGTCCCTTTTCTACGCTGCTGTTTCGCTTCTGGTGCCCAGAAATAGACTTAAATCCTCGCCCCCCCCCCCCCCCCCCCCCCCCCCGCCCCCTGCCCCCCGCTGCCCCCACAAAGAGCTGAAGTGAAATCCAGAGGAAATCAGCCACCACGGCCACATCTGGCCCCAGCACGGGGGGGGGGGGCTGTTGTCAAAACCCTGCAGCCCCCGAGCCCGCTCCCATCACGGCTGCCCTGCGTGGGGTGAGCAAAGGGGATGCTTGGAGGGATGCTGCAGCAGGGGGATACACCCCAAAAAACCCCATGGGGATTTTGCTCTGGATGCACACCCAGCTTTCAGCATCTTTTAGGACGGCAGAGCTGGGCTTTGCTCCCCATCCATCCTTCATCCCATGCAGCAGGTCTGAGTGGGAGCAGATTGCCCCCACCAGGGTCCTTTTTTTTTTTTTTTTTGGCTTTTGCAGCCTGATCCGTGCTTACACATAGTGGGGGAGCTCTGCGTCTCCTGTAGGTCACTGCAGGGTCACTTTTCCCTCTGGGAGAAGAAATGCTGGCTTTGCCAAGGAGTCCCCGAATGGGACGAGGTGCTGATGCCACTGCAGAAGCTGAAGGGATCGCCTCGCCGCCCAGGGGTGGCCCTGGCGGGGCTGCACCGATGCTGCAGGGAGGTACCTTTGTAGCTGCCAGGCTGCGGCTTAGGAAGCAGTTGGGTCCAAGCCGTTTCGTTGAGGGGTGCGTAGGAGGGATGAAGCTCGCAGTCTTTCCGGGATCCAGTGGGTGTGATGGGAGCTGATGCAATTCTGGACAGGAGATCCCCCGCTCCCCTGGGGCCAGACTTGTCCTCAGCTCTGCCCCCAGTGTGGCGAGGCCCGGCTGAGGGCACGCTCGGGTTATAGCCGTGCCTGGGACGAGGTGTTTGCACGCACCGGTAGCAATGGAGATGTTGGTGCATTGGCACCGCTGGCACCCAGGCCCAGAGCGCTGGCCCCAAGCCTGGGCCACCAGCACCTTTGTCCTGGTGCGTTGCTTCCAGGCAGGACCTGCTTGAACAGAAAAACCCATTTCCATGGTGGGATTTGCTGTCTGCTCCCCAAGGCGGTGGCCACCCTGGAGCCAGGGGTCTGTCCATCCCGCCGCTCCATCGCGGGCGTGAAGCCATCCCGCTTTCCTCCCGCATCCCGGTCCCTGGGGACAGCGATGGGTGGCAAAGCCATGCAGACCCCTCTGCTGCCAGCACCTGCCCGGGGCCGGCACAAAGCAGGGTTTCTGACCCGCTCTCGGCATCTGGGATGCTGCTGTGGGTGTGGGGTTTGGCTGGGGCAGGAGGGTTTGGCCGAGTTGGGGGCTGCCGGGTATGTTCCCACCCACGCTTTGGGCTTTCCAGGGTAAATCCAGTGTCAGACAGAGCTGGGCTCCGTCCTCCCTAACTCGCTCTGGTGGGAAAGGCAGCCTGTTTATTTAAAGCGTGGTTTAGTACCTCTCAGCTCCGCTGCTGGAGGGGAAAGCCCCGGGAAGGGCAGCGGGCAGGATCTGGCTGTCCTCGAGCGGGACCGGCTGCTCTGCTGCCAGCGGCTCCTGCCCCGGCTCGGCCGGCGCCGGGCGTGGAGACGTGCTGGGACTCGTGTCACCCTGCCCTCCGGCACACATGCCTATTTACGCCTTCGTCCCTCTCGCTGACTTTGACGTATTGCAGATGTTTTCTCTTCAGGCCGGTCAGTGGAAGAGGAATGGCTTCGTATACATCGGAAGCGCTGTAAATCACTGCGATGGGTTTCTCAGAAGGGCTTCCAGCCAGGGCCATAAACATCTTGCCTTCGGCCAACATGACATCCGTGGAGCTCCCCGGCCATCCACCCGGCCGGCGTGCAGCTCAATGGCTCTCTCGCATCCAGCTAGCACTCAACAGCTGATAATTCCCCCCCCCCCCCCCGCCCGCCTGCTCCCCTTTTCTTCCAAGAGTTGAGCTGTTCTTCGAACTCAAAAGCTCAGAAGGGCTTCCAGCCAACAGCTTAAAACCCAAGACATAGGTTTTGTGAGCTGGGTGGTTTAGCAGCTACATGTACGTCGGTGTTCAGGTTGCTCTGGGTCCCCCATCACGGGCCAGGTTCTCCCAAGCAGGAGGACAGTCCCTCCCCAGTGAGCGAAGGGTCTGGTAACTTCAGAAAAGGCAAATTATTTCTACTGGCCACAACAACTCCCACTTCTTTGGGGAAGAAGGTAAAAAAAAATTAGAAAATCTTTAAGCACAGTTACATTTTTTTTAAAACCATAGTCATCCCCCTCTGTCCTTCACAGCATTTTCCCATCAGCAAGGTTAGGAAATCGTGTTTTACATCACTTTGGCTGCCGACCCTTGCGAGAGATGCTGGATTTCAGACAAAAGAGCTGGAAGGGGTCTTCTGGGCTCACCTCGGCCCAGAGCAGGAGGATTTGTTTCCTGAAAAGGTTTAGTAAGCGGCCTGGACGAAAGAAAATGGCATGGAAAAAAATTCCTGACCGATGGATGCCCTAGTTGCGTTGGGGAATATGAAGTCTTCTGCCGGGGAGAAGGTGCTTCCACGCGAGCTCTGCTGCTCCGCGTTTTGGGGCCGCTGGGTCCTTCGGGACCTTCAGGGAAGGGTCGCCTGTCCAAAAAAGTTTGCAGTGGATGTGGCCCGATGGGGGGGAAAAAAGCAAATTGGGGGTTTTAATTCAAACCTGTCGATATTTAATCACTACAAACCTGGTGTTCTCATCCACAGGTCACAGCAGGGGGAGGGGGGGATTTGATGGGGCTGGGACCACCATGGGTGCAGGAGGGTTTTCCAGCCTCCTTCTCCGGGTGCCTCTGAGCCCCGCTGGTATTTGCAGCAGGGTCCAGCTGGGATTTTATCCAGTGGGTCCTTGCAGATGTGTGGCTGCTCGGCGTTAAGCCCCAGCGTGTAGTGGAGCCGCCTGCCCTCGGGATGCTCGCGAGAGCCGTACCTTGGCCCCTAGACAGGTATTTGCTGCGTTTTAAAGGCAGGATCCTGGTTTTGATGCTCTGCCCGCCTCACCCGCAGCTTCTCCCTGTGTGCGTTGACCCCACGGGGTTTGGGGACCCACTCTGTTCCTGGGGGGGGGGGGGGTCTGTCTGGTGGGCGTTGCACGCAGCATCCTCATCGCTGCTGGCGCAGGTGAGGTGCTGGCAGCAGAGCAAGCCGGGAGCTGCTCCCCTCTCCTGCCTTCCCTCCCTCCTTCTCTCCCCGCAGGAGCATTTGGACAAATAAAGTTCGGAAAAAATCCGAGCTGGAGCTGCTGACTCCTTGTGCAAGCGGTTTAAAATAGGCCACGCTGTTCCAGGCCGGCAGCAGCCAGCTGGCCCCGCGGCCTCCCCGCTGGAAAACAACCGGGAACAATAACACGGGAGCCCCGCGCCGAGGCTGTCACCGCGGCACAGGCAGCGCTGGGACGTGACCTGCTGCCACCCTGCCTCCCTGCCCAGCCCCCTGCCCGAACTCACGGCGGGGGGTCCCCGAGGGGCATCGTGGGGGTGGCAGGAGCAGAAGGGCTGCTTGTGGCGGGGGGGAACGCGGGGACGTTAATGGGACGTTTGGGGTGTCACCGGGAGGGGGAACAGAGCCACTAAGCACCGGGGGGGGGGGGGGGGCTGGGATGTGAAGAGGAGCATCCCTTGCGACAGCATCTCCCCACATCTTGCGCTGGCTCTGCCCGTGTCTCTGCCTCCGGCGGGGTCCTGGGCGATCCACCCGCTGCTCCTATTGTATTTCCGTGGTTTTAACACAAAGCGGTGGTGCTGGCCGGGAGCCCGGGGGGGTGGGGGGAAGCGGCCCCCAGGTGGGCTGGACAGCGAGGTGCCATGGGGTAGGACCGTGTCGTTGTCCCCCCCCCAGGGCCGGCCGGTGCCGTCAACCCGCGGCGCCTTTTCCGCGCTCGGCGGTCCTTCGGGGACAGGAAGGGCTGCATTGTAAGATGGTCTTCCAGGATTTCCTCCGGCAGCCCTCCGAGCAGGATGCGGCCGCGCACCGGCTTCCAGGGAAACCTGCAGCCTGCGTGGATGCTGGGGTGGCCTGGGGACCCTCTGTCGCTCCTTTCCAAGCTAGTCCCAGGGCAAGCCTGGGTGCTCGTGTCGTTGTAACCCCAAGGGGACTCTGCAAAGCACGGGCCAGTTCCCGTGGCGTGAGGGGGGGCTGAGAGCTGGCAAAGAGGTAGGAGCCCCATCAGCCCTGGCCTCGTGTCTGCTCCTGAAGACGATCCTCGAGCATCCTTGGCAGTCTCACGGACCGGCGTGCCAGCAAGAGCTCGGCCGGACATGGAACAGGAGGAGCGCGGTCCCCCCGGGGTAGATCCCGAAGCGTAGGCGCTCGTGAGGATGTGAGCAATGCACCGGGGCTCCCAGGGGACCGGGGACATCACCGCATCCCAAGCCTGCACGAAAACACAAGGAGTATCACATCACTGTCCCTGGCTCGTTTCCTTGTCCCTGGCCACCGCTGCTGGCACCTGCTTTGCTTCCCCTCGCCGCTGCGCTTGGATCGTTTCTGATCTTCCTTCCAACGTGGCGCGGGAGAGCAAAAGCATCCATCTGTGGGGACGCAGCGGCCAGAGCCGTCTGCTCCGGCAGCACCACATCAGCCCAGAGACGAGGCGTCAACCGAAACCTACCGGAGGGTGCAGCATCCCTCCCCGCCACCGGCACCGGCCGTGCGTGACGTTGGCGCTGCCGCTCGCCCTCTGCGCCCGCTCCCTCCGTACCGGCTGCGCCGAGAAGGGCAGATCCCTTGTCGCGAGGATTAATGGTTGCGTGCAACTTGCCCTGAAGAACTCGGCACCTTGGCTGGGGGTGGGGGGGGAGGAGGAGGATTTGGCAGCCGAGAGCAGGGGGATTAGCAGAGATTTGTTGGATCTCAAGGAGGGAGGCGCCAAGTTTTATTTGCCGGAGTAGAAGTCCCGCGGCAGGGGACCCCAAAGGATGCTGCGGGTCCCTATCAGCTCGCTGCAGCACCCGGAGCCTGGGGCTTTCTGCGTGGGGAAGCCCATGTGCCAGTGCCGTGGGGCCACGCTACGGGGGCAGCTTTTGGCTTGCACTTTCGGCTCCTCGCTGGCCGGGGCTATCGGGGTGTCCGTGTGGCTGCAGTCCCGGAGGACGGAGCTCTCTGGGGCGGCGTGAGATGGAGCAAACGCGACGCTCCTCGGGATGCGCGGGAGGTTAAAACCAGCTTGGATTTAAGCTGAGCCCACGCGGCGCTGGTGCTAAAATGCCTCGCCGGTGGGGAGCGGGGCAGGGGGTGAGCTCGTACCCCTGGCGGCACGGCGAGCCTGCAACATCTTGTGTAACAAGGAGCGAGCATCAAAGGGAAATGCCTGAGCGAAGCAATAACCCGCACTAACAACAAGAAAAAAAAAAAACCCTCTCCCCTTTCATTTCCCTCCCTCCCCTCTTGACCTTGAAGAATGCTGGAAGGTGTCATGTCATCAGCATTTCCCAGCCGCTGGGAGCTGGGGGGGGGGGGATTTTTTTTCTTCCTTCGGGGCACCCTGCCAAGAATAACAGCCGACTCCAGCAGGTCGGCACAGGAAGGGAACGGCTGGAACCTGATTTGCAGTCAGACGCTCGGAGAGCCAGAATGCGTTTTATTGAAGAGGTCTCCAAGGAGGCATAAACCTTTCCCCCCCAAAAAAAAGCGAAAAGGGGAAAAAAAAAAAAGAAAAGCCTTTCCAACGAAGCTGTATTTTTTTTTTAAGATGTATTTTAAAAAGCCTTTAAGATAAACTTGCTCTCAGTTCTTGCTGCTAACGTTGATTTACGGCAGGGACGGGAGTGGGGAGGAATGGGGAGAGGCCAGGGATGGGCACCCCGTCCCTGGGGCACCCTAATTTGAGGCTGGGCGTGTGTGGAGTCCCCTTGGATGAAGGCAAATTTGCCCGGCGGGATCAGGCTTCGTCTCCACCGCATCCCTCAGGGTGGGTGCGTTCAGCAGAAGTCAGAGGGAGACATGCAGGCGCAATTCCTTCCGGGAAGGGGACGGTTCTTGCCCGGGAGACAACGTGGGGACAGGTCAAGAGGTTCAGTGTCCCCATCGTAACTGGTCCGACCGTGCTGCCCATTAACACCCCATGGCTGGAGGTGTGGGAAGGTCCCCAGGGCAGGGACCGCTGGGTGCTGAGAGCATCCACGTGGCTGGAGAGGGGCAAATCCCTGCTGGAAAGCCACTTTTGGTTGGGAAAGCGATTAGCAGGACGAGGGATGCACTTTAAGTGGACAGGAGCCGGCAAAGGAGGAGGTGCTCGGCCCACGTGGAAGCTGCGGGAGGATGGAGGGCTTCGTGGCCACGGAGGTACCCACCAAGCTGGGGAGGGGGCTCTGGGGGCTGGTGACAGGCACAGGGAAGGGATGAGCTGGTGGATATGGGAATTGGGGAGGTCTGGGCTCATGTTCCTGCAGATTAGCCCCTTCGCCTTCGTTTCCCCAGGCGGGATGGCTGCATCCTATGTCCGAAGGGATCCAGTGCCACGCGGGGAAGGTGAGCCCGCAGCGGCAGGGATGAGTGCCCGTCCGCCTGCACGGCCAGCACCTTTCCCATGCATCGGTGCTTGCCACAGCGGGGCCAGACCCTGCGTGGGCTGCGCTTGCCGCTGCGTGGCCGCGGGCTTCTGCCCCGTTACCGCCAACAAAAACCTCTCCAATACACAAGTTTCTCTTCTCGCCCTTTGGCTGCAGAAGGGATGATCGATTCCTGACCCGCTCCAGCCTGTGTTTACCAACCTGCCTTCAAAAAAAAAGAAAGAAAACAAACCCCGTCCATCGCTTGGCCACCCGAAGGCACAGGAGAACCTCCCAAACAAGCACTTCCACCAATTCTTAGAGCGAAGACACCGGCGGCAGCCCTTGATCTCCAGTCCCTGCGGCGAACCTGCTGAGCTCCCAGCCCTTGGTCTGCTAATCTCCTCCCGCAGCTCGCTAAATCCTGCAAGATGTTCCCAATAAGGAGCACGGGCCGGGCTCAGTTTGTTTGCAGAGCTTCGTCCTTGGGGACATCTGGTACCCTTGGCTGGCTCGAGCTTCGGATAAGCAGCAGCCGGCTTTGGGGGACGCAGGGACGGCGGGTGTTCGCACCCCGACGAGGCGCCACAGGGTGCCAGCTCCGTGGGGGTGACGATGGCTGTCACCCCAGCCGGGATCCCAGGGTGCTGTTGGCTGGGTGCTGGGCTGACCGCTTGGCTCCTCCCGGCCGATCCGCATCCTGCTACCGGGAAGCACCGGGGAGCAGCGGGGTCCTTGCTGCCGGCTCGCTGCCGGGGCGGCGGGATGCGGTGAAGCCGTGCAGCTCTCCAGCTCCCTTTTAATTCCTTTCCCAGCTGCTTTGCCTCATCGCCATGACCAGGCTGTAACCGGAGCGGGTCAGCGTTTTGCTGATGGAATGTTTTTCCATCGGGAAATACCAATTTCTGTGGGAACATCTCAATTTTGACCGAATTTTTCTTTTTTTTTATTTTTTTTTTTTTCGGGGAGGGAGAATACTTAAAAACCAGGCCTCTCCAGGAGGTTTGCCTTCCTCCTGACGTTGCCTTTGAGAGGAGCACAGAAGGGTGGGTTGTGCTGATGCGGGAGTAAAATCAGGGCTAAGGAAAGCCCGAGGTGCGCTCCGAAAACGGGAAGCTAGGGTATTTTTTAACAAGTCAAAATGCAGTAAACCGGCATATTAACCTCGGAAAGACTTTCAGCCTGGATTTTGGGGAAAGATTCAGCCTTCGTTTCTCTCTCCCTCTGTTTTTATACAGCTCTTTTTGCCTTTTCCCATGCTGTGCTGCTTGGGCATCCCAGGCACCACTGCATCCGCTGGGGTTTGACGACCCAGGTACTGGCATGGGCGACAGGCAACGGCGAGGGGGATTTTCGGCTGGGCAGGAGCCAAAACCTCCGCCTGGTTCACGGGGGTATGAAGGCACCTAACTCCTTCGGGATCCTTTGGAGATCCACCGGCCGGCCACCAGCCACGGATCCGGCCCCGGCTCCCTGCGGCTGCCCAGTGGGGCCGACGGCATCTTCAACTGGTGAATAACGGGCTGGGAATAGAAAGCTGAAACCAGAGACTGCGTCTTCCCCTTGCATCTTCAGCATCATGTGAGAGGCTCCTTCCCTCCCATCCCACTCGGCAGCGGCCAGGGCTTGCCTAGAAATAGCTCCTGGCACTCACAAGGCAGGACCTTGACTTGCCCCGCCGTGTGCCGGGGAGCCGATGCCACGCACAGCCCCGCCACGGCTCCCTGCGCCGGGGCTCGGTGGGCCCAGCGGGAGCGGAGCAGGCTCGGAAAAACACTTTGAACCTGGAAAACGCTTTGTGCTGCCCGTCGTGGTGGTGGTGGGGGGGGTGTGCCAAGTCGCTGGGACGGGTTTGTGCCCTGGGCTGCTGGACCCGGTGCAGAGTCCCTGCTCGGTGCAAGCCCCCAAGGGCACTGCAGGGGCCCGGCTGCTGCTCCCAAATATTTACCGCTGTGCAAACTGTTACTATTTGCATCGACAACCCTTTTCTTCCTTTTTTTTTTTTTTTTTTTTTTTTTTTTTTGTCTTTCCCCTCCTCTCCCTCTCCCTCTCCACCCATTTTTAATAGCAGCCTCTAACAGCCACACTCATTCTTCTTTGTTGACACGGCCCTTTGGCATCAGCACTTGGCATTTGCAGAGCAGCTCGTTCTGGAAAGGAAAAGAAAAAAAAAAAAACAAACCCTCTTGAAAAAAAAAAAAAAGCAGCAACCCGGCCCTTGTGCCTTGCAGGGGATGTGGCTCCCTCCTGCCTCGCAGGGCACGGTGCCACGGGGTGAATCAGCGCCCGGCCCCGGCGGGGGTGAGCTGGGAGGTGTGGGACATGGTTAAGGCCACCAGATGCCCACAGGGACTCGGAGCAGGGGCTGAGGGTGCTGGGTCTTCACTGTGCTTCCACGTACGTTCACGCGCGCGTGTGCACACTCCTGTGCATCTCCAGAGGCTCCTGCTCGGACCAAGCCATTCGGCCAGACGCCGACCGCTTCCCCGCGATGGCTTTGTCCTCTGGCTGTCACCGGAGCAAGCGATTTCTTTGCCGCAGCATCTCCGACAGCGCTTGGTGGAGCAGAGCGGCTCAGCCGCAGCGTGGTGGTCCCCTCCTCTCCCAAGAGTCACCTTTCTCCATCCTGCCTCGTAGGCACCGTCCCAGCAGCATCCCTCCCTCCCAGTCACAGACCACCCTGCATCCTCCCTCACTGCAGACCCCACGCCCCGGTCCACGGCTGCGGTTTCGGCGCAGGATGGCCGCCTCCCCGTCCCCTCCGCTCGCCCCACAGCTCCCCGTCGCCTGCACAAAGGTCTTCTTGGATTGTCTGTTTTTATTTCAGGCTCCAAGCTGTGCAGGTGTTCCTGCTCGTACCAGCCGCAATCGGGGCCGAGAGCATCCTTGATTCACCTGCGTGGCCACGTGAAGGACTGGGGGAAATGGTTTACAAACAGGAGAAAAGCTGGCTGGGCTTTTCCAGCCAAAGGAAGAGTCAAAAATAATCAATTCAGAGAGTCCCAAAATTCAAAGAAAGGTTAAAGCAGCAGACAAAGGATATATCCTGACTATTTCCATGAGCCAGCCCTACCTTTTCCATCTGAAAAATCAGCACCAACCGAGTGCAGAGATCAGCCTTGTTTTAAAAAAAAAAAAAAAGAAAAAAAAAAAGAAAAAAAATAAACTTTCAGTGAAAAATACAGCTGTTGAGTGCAGAGTTCAAGGTTGCTGACCCCCAGGCCAGTGCCCCAGCGTCCCGCAGCAGCCACACTGCCAGCTTCACCCCAGGCAGGTGACACCGTACTGCTCAGGCTGGCTGCCCCGTGCCTCAGTTTCCCCAGGTGGCAGAGCAGGGGTCGTCCCTGGCGGTGGCATTCAGATGTCCCCGCGTGATTTTGAGCAGGGATGACGGTAGGGTCGGGCTGCCCGGCACGGTGCCTGGCTTTGCTCTCCGGCGGGACGCCTGGAGCCCACGGGTGGAGGTGGGAGCCTGGTCAGGCGTCGCGGCGAGGCAGCGGCTGTTCTGCCTCCCCAGCCACGCACGGCTGGGAATTGCCTCCTTGGAGAAATATTCCCTTTTCAAACACCAGACCCCGCGAAGGATTATCCGGAGGGGGTGGCTGGGGGAACAGTCACGCTGTCTCGAAGGCACTGTGTTGTTTGAAATGCTCTTTAAGGCACTTGATGACTCACAGCAACAGCTGGAAGGAATAAGCAGTTGGTAATTTCCATATTAACCTCCCGGTCCTGGGGATGGAGTGGGGGGGGGGAAAGAAATATCTGTAGCACGTGTCTGCTTGTAAGGGTGCAGCGGCACCTTGCCGGCGTGCTGCGAAGCGGGTGCTGCTGGGCGCCGTCCCGCGGCACCCAAGGGGTCGTAGGGATGAGGATGAGGCTGGGGACGAGGCTGGGGACGGCCCCAGCACCGGGCAGGCTGCTCGTGTCTCCATCCTGAGCCCCTGCCAGATGCAAGCCGGGGGGTGGTGAGGGGGAGCGTTGCACGGCGAGGCCGCCCAGGGCTGTTTGTACAGCACCTTGCACAACCGGCGCCGAGTCCTGATGCAATATGGTCACGCAGCGGCTGCCCGGCCCCTGCCAGGCTATCTGTCCCTGGGGCTTGCCTTTGTCCAAGGGGACAATTCTGCCATTGCAAGCCAGCAAGGAGGTCTAAAGTGGGCGCAGGGAGGATCTTTGCCTCCTGAACCTGGACTGCAGCCGTCCAGCTGGCGAGTGGAGCCATCCTGCGCCGCGTCCCGCTCCGTCTGCATTGCGTCCCGCTATCCCCACCGGCTCTGGGCGCAGAGGAAGGGACCCGGCTGTCACCATCCCCAGCTTTTGGGTCGCTTGAAAACGCTGGCTCCGGCGGGAGGGCTGTGTGCCGGCGGGAGCCGCGGTGGAAAATCCTGTGCTAGGCTCTCCTCGATCCTCGCGCGCCCCAGGGGACGCGTTTGTCGCCAGGGCATATGTTTTCAGTTCTTGCCGAGGCCCGACTTGAGAAATTTTCTCTCCCTCCCAGCTTCTCTGTTGCAAACAGCAACCGCAGGGCCGGGGCGGCACAGGATGATAAATGAGCTGCTCTGTCCGTGCGCAGCCAAGGCCCGGGAAGCTGCTCGGAGGCAGGCTGCGTCCCGGTGGGGCGTGGGGGGGGGGGGGGGGGGGGAGCTGGGGGCTCGCAGCGTCTCCCGAGAGGGTCGGAGAAGCGGTGTGGAGGGTTGGTGTTTTGGGGCAGGGTGGGGAGAGGGTCCCTGGGTCCTGCTGAGCTCTCTGGCCATCCTTGAATGCAGCGCGTTGTTTTCTCGCCCATCTGCAGAGCAGGCGGGAGAGCATCTGTCGGCTGCGCTCGAAGGGTGGGCTGAGCCGGTGGCCGGGTCTCCCAGGGGGGAGCTCCGGGTGGGCAGTCAGGGGCAGCCCAAGATCCCGGGGAAAAGCCCAGAGGCAGCAGCAGCAGCAAAGGATGCACGGATGGGGTGAAGCATTCCCCCGATCCCGTGCTGCTACCTGGGGCCAGGGACCCCATCCCACGCGGACACGGCCCCTTCCCATCTGGGGAAAAGAATGACACTGAGAGACCACGTGCACCTTTAAAGAACATCTGAGTCATGTCCACCCCGACACGCACGGCCCTCCCAACGCCCTCGGTGCATAGAGCAGCCACCACATCAGGCCTATAAATAAATAAAATAAAATGAGGCCCTGCTGTCTTCTGGAAACCCCTGAAAAAAGCCCCGTAGAGCCAGTTCTCCCAAGGTATCGTGTTCCCCGCTTTGTGTGTCACCTCCCCCCCCCCCCGCCCCCCCTTGCTTCTTTATTGCTGGAGCCATCTGCGTGGAAACTGGATCCGGGTCCCCAAAGAGCCCTCCTGCCCCCTGCCCGCGCTCCAGCTGATGTCACACAATCTGTTTGATCTCACGGCCAGTTGCCGGGGAGCACCAGATGCCGTCACCCGCCGGCCGGCCGGGTGGGTGGGAGATGACATCAAGAGCTGGTCCACCCAAGGGGGGGGGGACACACAGCTGGGGTGCCCCGCGGGTGAGGACCGCGCTTGCACCAGGGGTGGTGGGGAGCGGGGACGATGTGGCTTCAGCCGGGTGTCCCGATGCGTGGCCCAGGCGTTCAGCCCACGGTCCCCCCTATCCCTCAGCCCCTGGGTCCTCTCGCCATTACCAACCGCCCTCGCCAATTTGGGTTTGATCCTGCACAGCACCCTCCTGCAGCAGGACAGGCTCAGGGCTTTGCAAGGACGGGACCGGGGACGTGGCAGTGACTTGCCATGAACTCAAAACTCAACAGTTCTGCCGGGAGCAGGCTTCCTCCTTAAATGACCGCTTGAAAAATAGCCTTACCGCTGCTAATATATATATTTTTTTTTATGGGGAGAGCCACGCTGAGCCGGTGGGTATGCTGACGAGATGCTCGGGCGGTTAATAAGTCAGGTTTAATTGTGGCTGGACCTCGGTAGGGTTTGCACTTCCGCGGTGCCTATTGTCCAAGGACAGCAAAGTGCTTTACAAGCATTAAATCTTATCGCAGGCTGCAAGGCAGGTAAGGATATACCGGGATTATTGCCTGCGTCACTGAAACACGGCCAGCTCCGGCTGGGAACACATCAGCTATTTACCAGTGAGCGGCAAAGCGATGCAGCATTTTAGGACCGAGCGGGAAATAGAATCTGGTATTGAACTGGAACAGCAGCAAGAGTTTTTTAAATGTGAAATAAATTACCGGGGCTGATCGGGGGGTCGGGACACGGAGTTAATGGCTGGTGGGCAGCGCTGTAAAGGGCAGGGATGGGGCCGGTGCTGCCGGCAAAGCGCCGTGGGATCCGTCCTGCCGGCGTGAAGGCGGCCACGGTGCCTTTCCACGCTGCTTTGGGGAGGGGGAGCTGCACAAAAGGCCGCGGCGTGGGGAAGGGGCCGAGGGTGAGACAGCGGTGATGGGGGGCGGGGGGAACAACAACGCGGGGGGGGGGGGGTGGGGGGGGGGGGCTGGTGCGCAAATCCCCGCGTGGGGCCGCTGAGGAACCCCCTCGGTGGTTTGGCAACCCAGCTCCGTGGGGGTCCCTTTGCACCCCCCCGCTGCGAGCCGCCCGAGCCGGGCTGGCGGCAGGCGGGCGGGGAGGGGAGGAAAGGGGGGGGGGGGGGGGGGGCAGCGGTTCGTTCCTCCCCCCCCCGCCCCGGCTCCCCCCTTCGCGGGGGCAGGTCGCGGTGGGGGGGTGGGGGGACGGGGACGGGGGGGACCGGGGAGGAGCCGGGCCGGGGGCGCCGGGGCCGGGAGGCGGCGGGCAGCCGCCCTTCCTCCGCGCCGCCAGCGGGACCCAAACTTTCGCACCGAACTTTTTATTCCGTTTTTTTTTTTCGTTTGTTTGTTTGTTTTGTGTTGGTTTTGAGGATTTTTATAATTTTTTGGGGTGGTGTTTGAGGGTGGTTTTTTTCCGTTTTTTTTTTGTTTTTTTTTTTTCCTTTTCTTTCTCGTTGCTTTCTCCGCAAGGAGGAGGCGGGCGGCGGGAGAAGGGGGGGGGGGGGTGGGGGGGAGCGCTCCGCAAACCCGCCCCCCGAGCCTGCGTGTCCGGCGGAGCCGCGGGATGAGCCGGGGGCGGCGATGAGCGCGGCGGGGCCGGGGGCGGCGGCGGCGGCGGCGGCGGCGGCGCCGCTCTCCCGCAAACAGCGGCTGATGGCCGCGTTGGCGACCGGCGAAACGGCGGTGGCGGCCGGTCCCGGAGCTCCTCAACCCCCGGCGGTCCCCCCGCTTTGCTGTTTTATCTGCGGCGGCGGCATCAGCCGCGGCAAAGAGCTCAAGCTTCAAGTACGACCCCCCCGCGACCACCGACCCTTTTTCCCGTTCCTTCAGCATCAGGAACCGGCTCCCGGCGCCCGCGCCGTCTCGGCGGAGGGCTGCGCCTTGGTCTGCGCCGTCTGCCGCTGTTTTTTGGGCGAGCAGTGGGACTCCTTCGAGCGCAGCCGCACGCCGGTGGAGAAGCGCATGTACTGGCTCAAACGGCCCCATCAGTGCGAAGCGGCGGCGGCGGCGGCGGCGGCGGCGGGGGGGGGAGCAGCCGGGCTGCGGCGGGGGGCGACGGGTTGGGACCCCGCCGAGCCGCCGCGCCGCCCCGGCGGCCGGGAGGAGGAGGAGGAGGAGGAGGAGGAGGAGGAAGAAGAAGAAGAGGAAGGGCCAACAGCCGGCTCCGACCTCTCCGAGCTTTCCGACGCCGAGCCCCTCTCGGAGCCCGAGGGGGCGGGAGGAGCGGTGCGGACCCCCCCGGCGGCGGCGGTGGGTAAGCGGGGACCGCCTTGCTGCTCCTCGGAGGATAGCGAGATCAACATCACCAGCGAGGAAGAAGAGGAGGAGGAGGAGGAGGAAGAGGAAGGCAGCGAGAGGCCCGCTTGGGCATCGGGCACCGCCTGCTACATCTGCGGCAGCCCCTTGTCGCCCACCGCCCAGCACCGCGTCCACGTCCAGAAGCAGGAGAAGACCTCGCCGGCGCCCTTCTTCCCGTTCCTCTGGCTGCACAGCCCCCCGCCGGGTGCTCAGCCCCTCTCGCCCGCCGGCAGCACCCTGGTGTGCCCCTGCTGCTTCGCCTCCCTCATGCAGCAGTGGCAAAGCTTCGAGCTGGCCAACGTGCCCGTCTTGCAGCGGCTCTACGTGGTGCCCCTCAACGCCGGCGCCATGCCCGCCAAGGGCCGGCGAGGGCTGAAGGAGGATGGAGCGGGTGCCCCGCCGGTGCCCGAGGCTTGCTACCTCTGCGGGGAGGAGTGTGGCAAGGAGGCGAGGCCGGTGGCGGCCAAGATCACCAACGGCAACGCGAAGAGCACCATGCATTTCCCCTTCCTCAGCCTCCTGCCTTGCCCGCCCAGCGCCAAGGGGCTGAACAAGCACTGGGAGGTGAGCAGCTGCCGCAAGTGCTTCGGGGTCTTGCAGGACCTGTGGGCCATGTACAGGGCCTGCCACAACGAGGAGCTCATCACCTCGGTGCAGAGCTTCCTGGGGAGGTACCACCAGGTCTTCTCCGCCGGTGACCCCGCCGGCCTGGCAGGCCACCCCGCCATCAAGCCCGGTCCCACGTCCGTCTGCTACATCTGCGGGGCCGAGCTGGGAGCCGGCAAAGAGTTCCAGCTCAACGTCAACCCGCCGGGGCGATTTGGGGAGAAGGAGCCTTTTTTCCCCTTCCTGACCGTCTACCCGCCCGCGCCACGGGCCAGGCCGGCCGACTCGACTGGGCTGGTGGCCACCTGCGTCCTCTGCTACCACGACCTTCTGGGGCAGTGGCTGCAGCACGAGGGCAGGAATTCCCACCACCCCAGCAGCGCCTGGTCCCGGCAATACAAAGTGGAGACCTTCGTCTGCTTCTTCTGCCGGCAAGAGAAGAAGCGATGCCTTGGATTAAAAGCAGTTCAAGTGGCCAGGCTCCCCGTCTTCCTCTACACCCTCCGCGTGGCCAACAGCTTGCTGGTGGATGACGGGAAGCAGCTGACCATCGGCGCTTGTGCCGAGTGCGGTGCTGTGGTCCTGGCTGGCAAGAGCATGACCCCGCCGGAGCTGCTGGCAGCGGCACCCCCAGCTCTCCTCCCCAAGGTAAGGCAGTTGGCCCGGACCCCATCCCTCCCCTCCTGGCGTTTTCCCAGCTCTGGCATCGAGGAGGAGGAGGAGGTGGAGCGGTGACATAGATGGATGCTCTCCTTTCGGGTCTGGTCCCTGGGGGCGAACCCTAATGGATGGGGTGCCTTTAGCAATGAACTTTTGGAGCTGTCAAGCTGCGAAGGAACAGATAAAAATCCTTCCAAGAGGTGGGGAGAGCCAAGACCTGTCCTGTTGCAGAAGCGTGTGTCTGTGTTATTGGCGCCTGCTTGCTCGCAGCCCTGTGCGAGGGCGGTGGGGGCCGGCACGGAGGAAATCCTGATCCCGTAACCGCTCGCCGTCAAGGGTGATCAGAGGTGCCGGAGAGGAGGGAGGGCTGGCCAGCCTGGCCTCCACGGCAGCATCCTTGGGAAGCTCGAAGGAGCCTGTGGCCTCTGCCACCGTAGGAAACTCCCCAAGTTATCTCCGGTTTTATAAGGCGCCTTCATCAAAGGGGTTTCCCCTTGGAGAAACCCCAGCCCTTCCCACAGCTGGTGGGGGCTGATGCGTGGGCGCAGGGCTGGGTGACCCCCCCCCCTCCATGTGCTGCTCTGGTTATCCTACAGCGAGGGACCCCCAGGCAGCATCCCCCTGCACCTCCAGCCCCCTGCGCCCCCCCCCGAGCTGCCACGACGGAGCCCTGCAGCCCTGAAGGGTGTAATGGGTGTCGTCGCCCAGGTGCTGCCAGTTCCCTGGGTCGCTCTTTTTCGGCACCTCCCGCTGGGTGCTTTGGGGGCATCACCTAGAAGGCAGCACGGCGGAGCAAAGATTGACTAGTCGCACGCTTGCCTTTCCTGCGGGGTGGGGAAATAACTGCTTGCACACCCCCCACACCCCCCCCCAAATTCCCAGCGTGCAGGAGCGTGCTGGAGAGCTGCTGTTTCTGTATCTGCAAACCAGGCCCCAGGCCGGGCTCCGTAAAATGCCAGCATCCTAAATCCCCGAGTTCGTTTTCAAAGCCTTTCGGCTCTGTTCGTAGCCAGAACCCTGCGGCTCTCCGAAGCGCTGGCATTTTCTTTAGAAATGTAAACCAGCCCTCCCAAGACAGCGCTCCTTTTCTCTCCGGTCGCTCTCCCTTGGCTGGTTACAAATATAATTTTCCATTCAGCTGTGCCGGCTCCCAAGCTGGGGTGACGCTGCTTGGAAAGCCACCGGGCAGGAGGGTCGGCGCACGGTGCCGGTGCGGAGAGCGCCGGGGAGTTGAGGTTGGCACCGGCAGTGGGGATCCTCCAGAGGCCATTGCTTTTGGGTGGTTGTCCCCAGGCTCCCATCGGCCCGAGCCGGACAGCCCCAACATCACTGCGGGTCGTTCGTGGGTGCAGGTGGTTTATTTTCAGGCTCGCCCACACGGGAGTCTGCTTCCAGCCCACACGACTTGCCGTGTGCGGAGGGGTCTGGGACGCTGGAGACTTTTCTGGGTGTTGGAGCTGGTGCGGGGCTGCAGGGGTTGCGATGCTCGTGTGGTCACGGCCACGCTGTGACCTGTCTGTCCCCTGGTCTGTTGGCGTTTGCAGAGTGCTGGAGTCCTTGCTGGCTGGTGACCCTGGAGGGCTTGGGAGTCAGGGAAGCATCCCGTGGTGCTCACCTGGGGGGGTGATGCTGGGGTGATGCTCCAGGAGAGCCCGGGTGGGTGCAGCTGGGGAGGGGGAGTGGCGTCTGCATGTCCCCAGCTGGTGTTTCACACCTCTGCCCCGTTGGCATCCCCAGGCCATGTCATGGGGACGTTAGGGACAGCAATTCTGTCCCAGCTCAGATGCCAGTGTTGGGTGCTCGGGGGTGCTTCCCGTGAGCTTCCTTCGTGAGTATCGCCCCCCCAGCCCCAGAACCCAGCATTGCTCAGGCGCAGCAGTCCTTGTCCCCGCTGGCCCCAGCCCCAAACTCCCCCTTGGGCTCCTGCCTGCAGCCCCGTCTCAGCCCCAAGTGGCTCTGAAAAGCTTTTGTGTGGGGCTATGAAAGGCAGAGGGGGAGGAGGAGGACGCAGAGGGTGTCCCGGGGAAGGGATGCTATTCAGTTCCTCCCTCTTGTTCCTGGGTTTGCTAATGAGCAAATTAAGGGGCTGCTACAACAGGCAGGGTGGTAGGAAGCAAGGCAGAGCTGCCTGGGGAGGCCATGGCTGGTCCAGGGACCGTTTGGCTTTGCCAGGCTCTGCTGTGTCCCGGTGGTGACTCCCTGGCTGGCCAGAAGCTCCTCTTGCCTTTTCCCTCCCCGTCTCTCCACGCTTCCCATCAGGCTAAGACCTCACAGATGTCAAGGTTATTTAAAACAGGGCTTAATGCTTGGGTAGGGTGTTTGGCTAATGTACCCTTGTTCAGCTGCACTTGCTGCTGGAAATCACCCCGGACGAGCCTTTCACTCTTGTGTGACACCCAGGTCCCCGTTCGCATGGGACCAGGCAGGAGGGAAGGAGCCCAGGAGGTTAAAACCAGCTCCCCCTTCCTCCTTGCAGCTCTACAACTTCACTTGGTGAATGCATGTGCTTTTTCACACGTCCAGGATTGACACCCCCCCCCCCGCCCTCGCACGTCTTGCTGACGGTTTACTACTGTCCTGCCTGCAGGTGGTTGACCCAGGTGGCTCAAAGTTTGAGGCACTGGGTTAATACACCAAATTCCACCAAATTCCACCAAATTCCACCAGACTCCCCCACATCCCCCTCTCATAGCAGGACAGCAAGAGCAGGATGGGGCCCAGGCCCTCCCTATAACAGCTTAGAGGTGCTAACGAGGGATTCCTACCTCTGGGGGCTCGTCAGGAGGGTGGAGACTCTGGTATATTTTGGGTAGGGTGATGCTTCTGCTGCTGGCTTGGTACTGGGAGGCAGTGGGGCAGGTGATGCTCTATGGAGGTGTGGTGGTGTCTGTGGTCCTGCCTGCTGCAGGAGGGCCTCCTGGAGGTAAGCTCTGCCTGGCAGAGGGGCTGCTGCAGAAACCCTGCTGTTGTTGGCTTGTGTGGGGTGGGTTTGTGTTCTCTCCCTGAGAAAAAAATGGCAAAGCTGAGCTTGGGTACCCTGGCACGCGTGTCCTTTGGCTTGTCACCCTTGGTCTGCTCCAAGGTGTGCAGATGGGCACCGTGAGAATGCGTCTTATTTCCAGCTGTGCCCTTAGCAAGGGGGACCTGTGCAGATCTATGCAGGGCTGCTGCCGCCAGGTGTGACGTCTTGTCCTCCTGATCCAGAGAAATGCCTGTGCATCCCGCTGCCGGCCAGGAGGAGCTGGTTCCCCAGGGTGCTGCAGGACAGGCACTGCTGCCAGCGGAGCTGGTGTGAGGCCGATCGCTCTGGATAAACCATAAAGCACCGTGCCTTGGCCGGTGTCCAGAGGCGATGCTGACCCACGTCCCTGGCCGGCCGTGTCTCCTGAAGAGGCCTCTGAAGCCGCCCCTCGAGCCCTCCAGCCCTCTCTAAAGGGGCAAAGCACCATCTCACCGGTGCTCCCATGCCAAGGGCTGCTTGTGCTTGACCCAGCTGGGGTTTTCTGTGCTTGCTCTGATTCTTTCTCTCTGGGAAAAGCTTTCCCTGCCTTTCCGACTCTTCCCACCTTCGCCTGCTGCTGCTCTCACTGTAGTTATCTACTTGTAAAAGTGGGCTCTGTTGGGTTGTTGGGTTTTTTACCTTCTGCAAATGCATTCAGATTTCTGGAAAACTCTTGAATCCCCCCCATAACTCGAGCAGAACTGTTCGAGTTTCCTTTGGGTGCTGTTGTGGCACCGTATAAAATTTGCAGCTGGTGCCATCCTGTTCCTTGGGAGCACCCAGAGCTCGCTGCTGTCTCTCCAGCCCTGTCCTCAGGCTGGTTTCTGAGCATCATCTGGTGTTTTCCATGTTGGGTTTGGCTTTTGAAAAACATTTTGGGCAAACATCAGAGAGTTCTTGTGTTCTCAGCTAAGCTGCGTCCCGCTGATGCTGAGCAGCAGCCGCTGAAACTCCTGGATGCCACGAAAGCAAACCCAGGAGGTGGAGGGTGATGCCTGATCGTCCTCCTGCGTTGCACCGGGCCAAATTCCTGGTGATGGTACGGATATTTGGGTGTATTGCAGCATGAGAATTGAGAAACCTGTGCAGGAAGGGTCCCAGGTCGTGGCCAGGCAGGTAGGACCTCTGGCTTGTTTGCGTCTCTTACTAATTTAGAAGCGAACCAAAAACTTCCTGGTGACTGGCAGTGTTTTGGGTGGTGGCACTTTCTCTGCCAAGCTGATGGCTTCTCCGCACGTCCCCAGCCCAGGCTTCATGTGTGGGCTCCAGAGGGGTGGCATGGGCTGCATCGGGCTCCTGCTCGTCCCTTCAACGTAAGGGAGGAGCAGAGCTCGTCTCGCTCCTCTCAATCTTTTGGCTTCCAGCTCTGGTTGGCTTTGGTGATGTTATCTGTGCTTGTACCAATTTTTGCCGTCGCTGATTCTAGCAGGTACAGAGCAAAATCAGGCCAAGGTATTTTAAGCCAACTTTATTGGGATAAACCTGCTTTGTTTGCAACATATGTCGATGTAAAGATGTTTTTAGCGAGGCTCACGTCGCCTTTTCAGCAGAGCAGCTTCCTCCGCAGCGCTTGCTGGGGCTAACACCGCCCGGGTCTGGCATTTTCGGATGGCATCTCAATCCCAGCACGGAGGTGGCAATATAATCATGATATGACTTCATGTCTCGGGGCACGGCCTCCTGCGGGGATCGTGTTCCCAGATGGCAAACAAAGAAACAACACGAGGAAAATGTGCTGCTTGCTTTTTCCTGCCGATGAGGTCAGGGCGGGTTTGGTATGTACCCAGCCGGGCTGGAAACCCCACGCCCCTCCATCCCTCCTCATCCTCACCCACCGCTTAGGTTGTTTCGGAGTCACACCATGGGCTGGTGGCTTGTGTCCCCCCCCTCCCGGGGTCTCCAGCCAGGGGTGCACGTCCTTCAACCCAAGCGGGAGGGGTGGGGGGAACAGCAAAGGGGCCTTTTGCTTTGGTTGGGCTGACCTTGCTGTACCAGCTGTCCAAAATACCAGGGCTCCCGCGCCGCTGCCAGCCGCCGTGTCCTCCAGACCTTGTGCTGACTCCACAGCTCACCAGCTGGCTGCTATATATTTATTTTTTTACCCCCCTTCCCTGCCCCTTGCCTGCTCTCCGCCTTTCCCAAAAAGCAGCCGTGGGACGACCGGCAGCTCGAGCGCTGCCTCTCTTCTGCAGGCACCTGCCAAAAACTCCGGCCCGAAATGGGTGCTGCCCAGGAAACCCTGCATGCACCCCCCCACCCCCCCCCCCCCGAAATATCCCCCGCAGCCCTCCCCGGGGAGAGGGACCAGCTCTGCTCTGCTCCCCTGCAATGAAAACGCTTTCACAACTGCTGGAGCATCTTGCAGCAGCCTCCCTGTCTGCGCTTCGTGCGGCGAAGCCGCGGCCAAGTCGGGAGATGGGGTAGAGGGACGGCCAGCTCTGGCTGTTGCGGACGGACAGACAGATGTTTTGTCCAGATACTTGGCCTTTCTCGGCCATCCGGGAAACACGGTCGCAGAGGGCAGCCCGGGATGCTTTTTGGCCACTTCCCAGGGAGGAGGAACCTCCCTGCGGTAGCACCGTGGGTGCCTGGTTTTGCAACTACACGGGTAATGGCAGGAGCCGGCTTTTCACCGTCCTGCGCCCCCGCGACGTGCCAGCTAGGTCCTGTGCCAACACCCCTGCTGCTGTTGTCCTCGGGGGCTGAGCCAGGGCCAAGGAGATGTCTCCATCTCCCCAGCAGGTTTTGGAGACCCTCTGGGCACAGCGGGTTTGCCAGGAGCCTGTTTGCACCTCGCTGGCTGCAACGGGTGCCCGCTGTGCCCTGGATCTCTTCCCGTGCTGTTTTGGGGTGGGGTGAGGGGGAAGCTCTGTTTGCTCCCTCCTGGCACCTTTGGCACCTGCTGCTCGGAGCAGGGTGCTCCCTGGCTCCCCAGGAAGGGTTGTCGGCCAAGCAGCTCCCGCTGGTCCCGTGCTGCTGGGCAGCATCTGGCCAGATGTTGCCCTTCTTCCCTGCAGCCGCAGGCCTGTGCTGCACGCTGGCGTCCTGGGCTTGAAGGGATGGCGTGGAAACGTCCCTTTGGTGTGTCGGGAAGGGGACAGTGCCCTCCTTGGGGGCTGGGGGCTTGGGGAGGACCTTGGGGGAGGGTGGCAGGAGCATCCCGGTGTGTGGGGAGCAGGGTGGGCGCTTGAGAAGGAGCCACCGGAGCTCGGCCGGCGGTGGCAGGCTCCCAGCCGTGCTGGGCTTTCCTCCGCCGTGAGCAGCTGGCGATGGGAGACCTTCCAGCGGCACGATCCTCCCGGGCCCCAGCCCAGGGCTCTGACAGCTCCGGGTTCCCCATGGCAGCAGTGCCTCGAGCGTGCTTTGGCTCCTGGCAGAGCCGGCGCCGCGCCTCGGCAGGTGCCACCCCGCTTCTCGGGGATGCGGTGCTGCTCCTCGCGCCCCTGTTTATTCCAAAAAGGCCTCGCTCCCGGTTGTCAGAGCCTGGTTCCCCATCGTGTGCCGTGGAGAAGAACCCACCGGTGCCAGCCTGGGCCGCTGCGGGCAGGTCGTGGTTTGCTCCCGCTGCCGGGCGAGCAGCTGCTCCGGCGTGATGCTGGCGGCCCCGCCGGCCTCTTCCCCGCTCCCCAGCCGCTCCGGCGCACGCCAGCCTTGCTGGATAAACAGCCTTGTGCAGCTGGCCTGGCCTCGGTGTGACTTTTTTTATCATCCCCCCTATCTTCAGTAGCAGAGCAGGGAGGAATAGGGGGGACTGCTCCGGGTGGGAGTTTTGGCTGAGCCAGGAGGAGGAGGACGTTACCTGGGTGCACTTTGCAGCCTGGCATGAACACGACGCTGCTTCTCCCTCTTTATTTTCCTTATTTTCCTCCCCTCTTCCACGTTAGTGCAAGTGCTGCCGGGCTTTAGTAGCTCTCGGGAGACTGAAGTCATCTGTTTACCCATGGAGCTGGCGTGCTCGGAGCAGCAGCTGCCCCGGCTTTCTTTCTCTAACCTGCCGGCCCGCGGCGAGGTGCCTGTGCCGAGCGTGCCGTGACCGGTGCCGGGCAAGCACCGCGGCTGCCTCGCGTCGCACGCCGGCAGCACGTGCGAAATGGGGCTGGGGGGTGCCCGCGCTGTCGTGGCGCAGGTGTAGGAGCTCCCTCCTGCCGGAGAACTGCCAACGCGCCGCGTTTCGGCGTCGATCTACGCGGACGGGCCGTTCCCGGTTGCAGCAGGGACCCGCCGCAGGATTTACCAGGGGTTATTCAAGCCCTTGCACACAAATTCAGGAAATTGCCGTCTGGCCCCGGTGCTGCCTCTTCCCGTCGCCTTCCGGCAGGGCTGGCCGTGGTGTTGCCCTCCCCGGTACCTGGGGAGAGCCGGGTGCTGCCGTGGCTGGCAGGGGTGAGCGGCAGGGTGCTGGGTCTTGGGGCTGCCTTTGACTGGGTCCCAGCACCCCACCCCCCCCCCCCCCCGTGAGGGATGTGGAGGGCAGCGGGAGGGCTTGCAGGGGTTGATTTGTACCCCGTGCTCTCTCCCGGCTCTTCCTGGTGAATTTTTGGCTTCCAGTTTCAAACAAAGCTGAGACCCAGCTGGGATGCAAGGGAAGGTCGTTAGGGGAGATGGGTGGTGGTGGCCCTGCAGGCAGGAGCATCCCCGCTTCGCCGCAGGGACGGGCAGCTGCCTGCTGTGGCCGGCGGGCAGGAGCGCCGTGGTGGTTTCCAGCCAGGGGCTGACTTAGCACAAAGCCCAGGTTGTTCCCAGGTCCTCTGGGTACAGCCTTGAAGCTGTGGCCCAGCACCTGCAACTTTTTGGGGCTGGGGACTCCCATCATGGGGGCATCTCGCACCCTTCGAGCCCCAGCTGGGGCTGGGTGTCCATCCCTGCGGGGTGTGCTGCACCCCATGGCACAGCCTGGGCTCTACCGCAGCCCCGTGCAGGGTGGGTTTCCCCCATTGACCCTCCAAAATGGTTTTGATATTCCCCCCCCAAGCTTTGCCCCCCTTGGAACAAGGGAGAGCATCAGCTGATGGGTTTGGGGGGGCCACTGGCAGCCACCTCTGTCCCCGGGGAGCCGGACACAAGGACGCTGCGGTCGCTGGCAGGGACCTTGGAGCCAGGAACATTTTGGTGACGGCCAAGGCGTCAGCCTCTCGCTCGGCGGTTTGCAGCCGCGGCGGGATGGGCAGACCCAGGGAGGAGGGGAGGGAGGGATGGATGGACGGACAGACAGACAGACAGACAGCTGCTCAGGGTGTCTCGGGGGCCGGGTGCAGGGTGTGGGGTGAGCAGCAAATTGCCACCGTCACCTCCCATCTGCTTGCAGCATGTTTCTGGAAGCGGGCTGACTTCAGTCAGCCGCGAAGCTTTTCATCGAGTGATGATCGAGTGCTAGTGATTTCAGTTATTACCCTGGCCAGGAATAAATATATATATATATATATATGTATATATATATGTATGTCTCCCACCCTCCTTCCTTGTCTTCACTGCTAAAACAGCTGCATTTTCTTCTCTCCATCTCTTTCCCCCCCCCCTGCTCCTCGGAGCAGGCAGCGTGAGTTATCCTGAAGTGAAAACATGGCGAAGACAAGGCCCTTCAGTTTTCCCGGGAGGTAACTGTGCCAAGGTCAACCCGGCGTAGGGACGGGGCCCTGGCTGCCGCCCCAGCTCTCGGGTGCGGGTGGGCACCCCGGGGGGGCTCGGCGTGCCCCGGCTGTCCTCGGTGCAGAGGGTTCTCCAGGGAGCCAGGGTGGGGGGGAAGCCGCTTCTCCTGCCTGCAGACAGAGTCCAGATGCCCTGGCTGCGGCGTCTCTGGAGGGGGAGATGAATTCGCTCCTGCCGTCTTCTGTTTTCAGTCCAGAACATCTGCACAGTAACTGGGAAATCTGGGCTTTCTCCTGCTTCTCGGCCAGGTCCTGTCAGTCCTTTCCTCTTCCAAAGAGGGGCTTGGTGGTTGGGTTTTTTTTTTTTTTTCCCCTTTCCCTCCGTTGCTTGTGCTGTGTAACCTGCTCCCTGCTGTGTATCCTGTCGAGGCCATGCCTGGATTTTTTTTACTCCATGCAGCTGCTGAAAAGCAGGGGTGGCTTTTGGGGGCCCCCCTGTCTCAGCCACCCTCTGAGCAGCTGGCTGGGGACGTGGACTCCCCCAGGAGCAAGTTTTCCCGTGGGGCTGTCCCGAAGGTGGGTGGCTGGTGGCGTGGGGATGCAACATCACGTGTTTATTCCAGCCGGTTTTCCTGGCTAGTCCCCCCATCCTTGTGCTCTCGGGCCTGATCCTGCACCCCCGAGCACTGCTCGCAGCCTGCTTGGGACTGTATAACCCCTTTGCTGCCCCTAGCTCCCTCCCAAGAGCTTGCACCGGGAAGCACGCAGGGCTGCAACAGGGTGGGGGCCACCCTGATCCCGAACCCACCCCCAGCTCCCCGTTATTTCCAGCAGCCAGCTGGCAGCAAGCCTGGGCTAGACTGGGATGGCTTTTAGCTTGGCAGCATCCCATGGGGGTGAGGTTTCTTCTGCAGCCTTGCCTGCTGGCTTGAGCTCCTGGCAGGGCTGTGCTTGGGCGCTGGGCACCCCAGGCACCTCCTCTTCTTCTCTGCGGCTTCCACAGTGCCACGCCACGGGGAACCTTTGGCGATGCATCGCCCTGATATTTGCAGCCCTCGAGGAGGAGTAAATCCTGCTGGGTCCCGTGTCCTCCCTGGGCACGGGCAACCCTTGCTCTCCGCCACCTGACCTTCCTGCACCTGAGCTCCTGGGGTCCGAGGACCCCTAACCCCGCTCCATCCTTTATCTTACACCCTTTTCCTTCGCGCACAACGTTTTCCTCCCTCTTTGCTCGCCTCCTTGTCCCTTTGCTGTATTTCCCTCCCCGCTTGCTGCCCTATTTCTGGCTGTGCTGGCCCAGTGCCCGGCACCCTCCGCTCGGAGCGGAAGGAAGGGCTCGGAGGGGGAAGGAGGGCAAAGCCTGGGTGATGCCAGCGGAGGTTTGACCCTTTGCTTGGGGAAAGAACCGACTGATCAGAGGGCATTCGGGGCCATGGATATTGTGGGTCCTGTCTCCTTTGTGGGTCCCCGGGTGCGGAGCTGGTGGCCGGGTTGCAGCCAGGGCGAGCTGGGATCTCGCAGCCCCCAAAGAGGCAGCAGAGGAGGGTGGTGCCACCCTTCTTTTGGCACTTTGGGGACCTTGGGTTTCCTGCTCCTGGAGGAGGAGGGGGACAACGATTTTGGGTGGACTCGAGGGCCAGCACGCTGCCTGGAGGAGATGGCAGGGTGACTGGGAGCTGGGGACCCCTGGGTGTGGGCACCTGGAGGTGACGTGCGCCCGCTGTCCCCATCCTGGGGGCAGCCATGCGGTGCTGGCTTCGCAGCTGCTATTTCTGGCCGGTTCATGGCCTCTGTGCTGCGGTCACCGGTGCCGGGGCAGGCAGGGTCCTGCTGCCCTTTTCCTTTTCGTTCCCTTGGAGCTGCGGGATGGACGGGGACGGGATGAGGAATCCCCCCACCGGCGTGGGCAGCCATGGAGAAGCTTGAGACCTTTGGGGATCTCCCCCTCCAGCCCTGTTTTCCTCCCATTTCAACCCAGCGTACATCTCTGTTTGGTGGGCGGCTGTAAAAATAGCACTTGGTTTGAGTTAGGAGGGTGGCGGGGAAGGGCTGGGAGGGGGCCGGGGGGTGGGGGGGGAGGTCCGGTTTCTCCCTTTCCTGGAGGAATTAGGGAGGCCACATGCTGCCAGGAGTGTTTGGCTGGTAGAGGCAAGCGGAGGCTCCGAGGAGGCGAGCAGGCGTCCGCACAGATGGAAATTTGATCACCCACGGCTCAACAGATTGTTTGATTTATTTTAAAATCAAGCAGATGGCTGCAACAGGAGTTTGTTTAAGTTCAGCTCCGAGCTGGGCCAACGGCCAGGATACTCGGGGGTAGGCGTGCCAAAAAATGTTCAATGACTTTGGTCATCACCCACCTCTCCTCCTCCTCCTCCCCTCTTCCCTCGCTCCAGCGCACACACCCCGGCTCCCCCTCTTATCGCATCCTCGCCTTCATCTCTTGGCTCTAGCATCTTGCTTTGTCTCTCCCAGCCTTGTCGGGGAAGGCTTGCCCTCCACTTTTCCTCCCCTCGCCTCGCTCGCTCGGGTTTAACTCTTTCCCCATCCATCCCCTTGCCCTGGCTCTCTCGTACTGTGGGGGTGCAGGTCTTGGTGTCCCCCCAGCTCTGCCCTGAATCAGTGGCCTGAGTAAAGATGGGGTCCCAGTGATGTGTGATGCTGCTGGATGGGGGGGACACACACACACGATGTTGAGTGCTTGGCTTGGGTCCCCCGTCTTGGGGTGCAAGGGCTGACCTGGGGATGGAGAAGGGACCCTGAGGCAGCACGTGGTGGCTCTGGATGCGTTTCTGGCCTCGTTGCCATATGGCCAGCAGGGAAAGGGTTGGATGAGCCGGTGGGAAGCAGCCTGGGATGTGCTAAACTGTCGTAAACGGGACGGGGGAGGCTGTGCTCAGGGCTTTAAATAGCTCCGTGCCACCCGGCTGGCTCTGGGCGGGGGGTCCGGCCACCCCGGGGGCGGCGCGGGGTCCCCAGCACGCTTGGCCATGTCCCCTCGCCCTGCCAAGGGGCATCTCGGATGCCCTCTGCAGCAGGGGCAAGGACCTCTCTGCATCTCCTAGGGCAAGTGGGATGCTCCAGGAGCACCGGGCATCCTGCTCCTGCCCTTTGGTGGCCTTGGCCCGTCGCATTGCCCCCCGGCATCCACCGCGGCAGGCTTGGTGCACGGCCGGTGCACCCTCTCGCTGCGGGTTTTCACGCCAGGGAATTGCCTGTCATCCCACATCTCGGAGCAGGGCGGTGGGATGAGGCTTTTCCCTGACACCCAACCCTTCTCCGCTGTGGGTCCCACCGGGGAGAGGGGCCGGGGCTGGAAGGGGTTAAGGCAGGCAAAGGAAAACAAGAGTGCTGCAGGGCCTGGGTGGCTGACAAGCCAAACAACTGTTTTTGACTCACTGTTGCTGCCTTGCCAAGTGCAATTGCTTCCACATTCCCATCCCCTGGCTGGAGGGGCGCGGGGAGATGTTGGCTTTTTGCGGTCGGGAGGGGAAGGGGGATGCCGGGGGGGGGGGGGGGGGGGGGGGGGAGCAGCAGCGGGAAGGGCTGGCTCCGTATTGCTTTTTCTCGGCTTTTCTCTCTTTTCTTCCCCTCCCCGTTGAGCAGCGGGAAGGGGCAGGGGGTGATGCTGTGATGCTGCTGGGGGCAATGGGGGGGGGGGAAGGATATGATGATGCTACCAGGCTCAGTCGCACCAGCATCCTTTCTGCCAAGCCCCAAAGGTGGGAGAGGGAATGGGTTGGGGGTGTTGGGGGGGGGGGAGGCTGAAATGCACCCCCCAGGGTTGGGCTGCCCTGCTGCCCTTTGCTGTTTGTCTGCAGGGGGGACCCTGAAAGGCGGCTCGTTCCTTACTGGGAGGTCCTGAAGGGTGTTGGGGGGTGGCAGCATCCCTTGGCCTTCTCTCCAGCTCCTGTACCCCCTCTCCCACGGCAGCCAGGGATGGAGCCCTGCATCCTCGATGTCTCTGGCACAGCCACGTATAGGGATGGAGGGTGACCCCGTCGCAACCCCGCTTGGAATCTTGGGGGCTCAGGTGGGGCCAGGCCCCCCACTATGCCTGGCCGAGGCAGTGAACTGAGTGTGCTGGGATGGGGAGGGGGGGGGCAAGAATCTGCCAGCAGGGCTTGAGGGGGGGGGGGGGTTGGGATGCTAATAAAATCCCCAGGCCTCCGAGTGCTGGTGCCGTTGTGTTGCGGACAGCGAGAAATAAGCCCTTGGAGCACAGGCTTGGTAGTTACGGCGAAGATTTGAGCTACTCGGGGTCGCTGCTTTGTGGAGTTAATTATCTTCTGAGACTGGGTTTTTGGTGTGTGGTGTGGGGTTTTAATTTTCTTTTTTTTTTTTTTTTTTTTTTTTTGTTCCTTGGGATTATTTCTTGGCAAACGAGGCGTCACTTTTAAAGCAGTGAGCTCTGCTCCCTCCGAACTCCTGGCTGCTAAGTGGTATGTAGGAGATCCTGGTCTTAAAAAAAAAAACAAAAAACAAAAAACAACCCAAACCAAAACACAACAACAAAAAACAACAAAAAGCCCCCCAAAACCCATCAAAACAAACAAACAAACAAAAAAACCCCAAAAGCACACCCTGAAAAATGCCCTGCTGCCTTTGCAGTGCAAACGTAGGGTCTGGGACAGCTCAGGAACGTTTTCTGTATGTTCTTGGAGCTATTTCCTTGGGGGAGCCAGAGAAGCAACCTCCCATGGGAGCCCCAGCATGGTGCATCCCTGCCTGGGTGGTGCTGGGATGGAGCGTGGGGCTTCGCTGGGAGCACTGAGCAGCACCTGGCTGGCTGGGAGGATCTGGACATCCCCTGGGAGCAGTGTCCGGGGGGGGGAAATGGGGATGGGAACGCTTCATCCCTGCGGGGCTGGGGGCTGTTTGATGTGTGTCCCACCCCTGCAAGGTCCAACCTGGATTGGGGTGCCTGGAGGGAAACCCTCAGCTTTTGGGAAGATGTGAGATTGTGCTGTGAGCTGGCCCTTGGGCGAGGAGGGGGTTTATAGGGTGCCTTGACCAGTGGCAGTATCCCCTGCTGGGATGCTGCAGGGTTGGGATATCGCTCCGGCATCACCTCTTCCTCTCCCACCAGTTCCTGGGGCTCTACAGCCGCCTCTTCCCCGCTTTCCAGAGGCCGTTTCCCCTCTCCGGGCTGTGGCGAGGGTTGGTGTGTGCCGGGAGAGCCGGGGTTGCGGTGCAGGGGAGCTCGCCTGGATGCTGTCACCGCGTGGGATAAACACAGTCCCTTGACGGGAGGGAAGGCGAACGCACGCCTGGCTCCTGATCCAGCCCCAGAGCCGCTCCTAGGGGATGCGAGGCTTCGGAGCGACTCCTCTCGCTCCTGCTGCCGGTACCTGTTTCATCTCAGCCTTGAGTGCTGAAACCCAGGGGGAAAGGACGCAGCGGCAGCTTTGGGGTGGTGCAGAACTGGAGCTGGCAGCGATGGAGGTGGGGAGGAACATCCCTGCCCTGTGAATGCCGCAGGAAGGACCCGCAGGGCTTTACCCGAAACATCCCGGGGATGTGCGAGAGATGGGTCGTGCTCCGGTCCGACAGCTCTGATGTTACACCATTGGGACAGACACACTATCCATCATCCTTGCACCAGGAGGGCTGCCTGGCCAACCTCTGCCCGTACCCCACGTGCATCCACACCATCCCCGTTGCGCCCATCACCCTGGCATCGTGTCGCCCAAGGGCGAATCCTCCCAACTCCCTAGCAGTGGTGGTGGTGGTGGTGGTGGGGAGGTTTGCAAGGGGAAGCAAAAGGCCTTCCCGGTGCTCCCCAACCGCAGGGGGATACCCACATCCCTCTTGTCGGCTCTTAATCTGGACAGGAGAAGGCAATTAGGGGCCGGGATCCCCTTTCCGAGGCAGCAGATGGGGTGCGGCGACGCGCCGTGGGGCTGGGGAGCAGCGGCGGAGGGGCTGGAAGCGCAGCGGCTCTGCCTCCTAATGTGTTTGCAAATCCTCACCAGCTGAGGGGATTAAAGCCGGCATCTGGCTCGCTTTATAATATTAAAACAAAGGGAGTTGTAGGCGCCATGATCGGGGGCAGGCGAGGGAGGGAGCGGGGAACGGCGGGGGGGGTGGGGTGGGGTGGGTGGGCAACCACTGCTCTGCTCGCCGTGCTGGGAAAGTCTTGGAGGAATTCCCCACCCCCCCCCCCCCCAAAACCCTTCCTGGGAGGTTTTCCCCAGGGGATAAAACAACCTGGGGCAGGGAGGGGGATGTCCTCGCCCCACCGGCAGCACCGCGAGGGATATGCCGGGGGCTGCTTTCCAAGCTCCGTAACCCATCTTGTGAGAGCCAGCTCCCCTTCCCTGGGATGAAGGGCGGCGCTGGGGATGCTGGAGGCGGGTGGGCTGCGGGGGGGTTTGGTTGTTGGGGTTTTGTTGGCTTTATTTTTTTTTTTTTATTTTTTTTTTGGGGAGGGGGGGGGGGGAGGGTGTTATATCTGCTTTTTTTCCACCCCGTTGCGCTGTGCTGGAAGCGGCAAAGAATTCAGGAAGCCGGCGTGCGGCGAGTGCCAAGTCAGGCTGTACCGCAGCCAAGCCCCTGCTTGTTTTCTCGTCTTGCTGGAGCCAGTAAGTGACCTTATTAGCTTAGGGGGCAGCTGCCTTATTAACACACATCTGGCGGCGAGGAGGCCGCATAGTCCCTATATTGTCTCCCTGCCTGCTCCAAACCCGACGGTACGTTGCGGGGGGTGGGGCTGGGGGGGGGCTCACCCCACGGTTTCTCCCACCCCCGATTGCAGGGCTGGCACCTGGGCAGCCCCGCTCCCCCCACCCAGGGCATAAACCCAGAGTGCGGGGTTATATCGTGGGGGGGGGGGGAAGGATTAGGCAGATGGGGCTTTGGGTCTACTGAAGATTATAATTTAAGATTATAATCTGGGCAAGGTTATAATCTGCGGTGGGAGGGGCGTCGCCCCCCCCCCCCAGCGTGGGGGCTGTGCTGCTGGCATTGCCGTGGCTGCCGCCCCATCTCCCACAGCCCTTTCGTCTTTCCTATGGGGCAGGCTCTGCTTTTTGGGGCGCAGCGTCCCCCCCTCGGGCCAGGGGATGGCTCCAAGGGGCTGGACCACCCATGCAGCATCCTCGCATCCCTGCCAGCAGCCAGGGTGGGCACTGGGATTTCCCTCCGGCGTGCGGCAGGGATCAGCCTCGGAGCATCCCGCAGCAAGGAGAGCCTCCAGCGTGGTGGCTTCGGGGCTTTTCCAGCACGTTTGGCCCTTGAAGGGGGCAGGTTCCCGAGGGGGTGCGAGCCGGGAGGCTCCCGCTTTGCCAGGATGGGGAGCCAGGGGCTTTGCCACGCGCCGAATCGCCCCGAGCTCTGCTCCAGGCTGTCCCCGTGGGTGCAAATCCCACCCGCAGCCACCCGTTATCCCCCTGGGGGACCTATTTTTGGGGTCACCGCCAGCCCCACGCCCAGCACCCACCCTCGCCCGGCATCCTCGTCCTTCCTATAATTAGCGCTGAGCCGGGGGGGGGGGGCCCGTGCCGCATCGCCGCGGTGCTGCGCATCCTGGGGGATTGAGGGCGAGCTGGGATTTTGGGGATGGGGGGGGGAGCCGGGGTGCTGGGTGCCTGCCCGCGCCGGGATGCCCTTTGTCCTTCTTGGCGTGTGGGGGAACTCGGCAGCTCTTGGCTTCTCCCTCCTGTTTTGGAAATTCAAAACATTTACAGGGCGGCCCACTCGCGCCCTGCCTGCCACGGAGCGAGGCACTTGGCTGACTCCTCCGCTTTCCTTGGCCGCGTCTCCCTCGCGTTCACGCTGAAGTGGGGGGGGCCTTTTTTCTCCCCTCTCCCCCCCCCCCCTTTTTTTTTATATTTTTTTCTTTTTTTGTAGGTTATAAGCTTGGAAAAAAACACCACCAGCCTGCAGGAAAGGCCATCAGGGGGGACAGGAGGCAGAGCCCAGGGCAAGCGTGGCGGTGGCGGTGCCAGTGCCGGATGGCCCCTCGTGCTGACCTTGCTCTCCGCCGGGAAGGGCGGCCGTGGCGGGCAGCCGGAGCAGCCTTGTGTTTGCACCAGCGCTAATGAGCTCTGCTTGAGCAGAAGGATTAATTAGCTGCTGGGAGAGCGGAGCGGGGCGGGGGGTGGGGGGGGGAAGGGAATCCTGCTGCGGTGACTCCGGTGCCGCTGGGTGCAGCGACGGAGCCTGGCACGGCACGGTGCCCGGTGCTGCGGCACCGGTGGCGCTTTTGCTCGGGGCTGGAGGCTGCTGGGAGGATGCTCTGGAAGGAGCCGTGGTTCTTCCTGGAGCAAACACCGTGGGCCTGGGGGGGGGGGGGGGAGAGGAAATCCCTGAGCGAGCCAGTGCTAGGAAGCTGTGAGAGTCATTGCTCACCCGGGGTTCCTGCCCTCTTTTTTTTTTTTTTTCCCCAGTTTTTTCGCAAAAAGAAGCCTTGTGGGGGGAGTGTTTTGCTGCGTGGTTGTTCCTATGCTGTTGTGCCGCCGGGGATGGGAGCTGAGGGTGGGACCTGGATGTGGCAGCAGTGCTTAAATACATCTTGTGGGGTCTAAAATGACCCTAACGGGGACGAGGTGGCAGCTGGCCCGGTGCTGTGCATGGGCAGGGTTCGGCTGTGCACTGGGGCTCAGCCCTGGCCCCGGTTCTACTGTGGCTGGGCCAAAATCTGAATGGCTCAAGGATGCTTGGGTGTGTTGTGTCGGGGACTGTCACCCTCTGGTCCCTGGAGAGGGACCCTAGACCTGGCTTGGGCAGCCTATTTAGCTGTGGGGGGATTTTGGGGGGGGGAGGGGGGCATGGAGCTGCTCCCTGCCCCATCCTCCCGCCAGCTGAGGATGTGATGGTACCCCTCTCCCCTCTGGCACGCAGGAAAGCCAGGCACGGGGTGAGGGGGGCTTTGCGGTGGCGGGGGGGGGGGGCCCGGAGAGATGAGTAGGGACATCGTGTCGAGGCCGGGAAGGTCGTGAGGACGCGGAGCTTGAACTTGAATTAGATGGTAATTGCGACGTGCCTAATTACAGGGAAAGAGCAAATCACTCCGGTGCTTCATAAAGTGTCTGACACGGAATAACGAGGATAATTAGCAATCAGACGGGAAGCTGCTACCTCCCCGCTCGCGCGCCGTCCCCCGAAAGCCCCGGGGAGCCCCGCTCCCCCCTCCTGCCTTGGGGTCCCGCTCTGCAAAGCATCTGCCCTCGCGTGGGGTGGGTGCATCGCTTTTGCCCCCCCCTCCCCTGCATGGGACAGCTACCCCCCCCCCACTCCCTAGGATGGGACATCAGCCTTGCAAAGCCACCCGTGCAGGGGTGAGATGCAGCTGGTGGCCGTGTCCCCCTCCAAGGGGGGTCGGTGGCCGTGTCCCCCTCCAAGGGGGGGGTCGGTGGCCGTGCCAGGTGTGTGTCGTCGTGTCCCCCCCGGTGTGCATGCCCAGCCGTGCTGCTGCAAGGCGCAGGCAATGCATTAATGCTGGCTGACGCTAGAGCGCACCAGAAGCATGCCGTGGCATCCTCCCAGGGACACGGCACCCAGCAGGGCCACCTGCCCACGGACACCCTGGGGTGGCCCCGGAGGCACCCCGCTGCCACCCCACGAGGGGACCCCGGTTGCCCTCGGTGGCCGCAGGGGACGTCGTTAGCGGACGTGATGGATGCTGCCTAATTGCACCCGGGGCTTCGCCCCTCGGAGGGGCCGGGAGGGGTGATGTGGTACCCTAAAAGCCACCTCTGCCCTCCTGGTCCTGCCAGCGTCACCCACAGGGGACCGGGAGAAGGGGCGAGGAGTGTCCGGCTCCCCATGATCTGCGCCTATTAATGATGCTGTAGTTGGCTTCGGGAGCGCATCCCCCCTCAGGGAGGCTGGGCTGTGCTGGGGGGGCTCATCCCTAACCTCCTGTCCCCCCCATCCCGGAGGAGGGGGGGGATAGAGGAGCATCTGCTGGCTGGCGTTGCCCCAAGCAGGGGCTGATCCCACAGCCTCCAGCCCCCTCCTCAGCATCCCCTGCCTGCCCCCCCCGCCACGGGAGACCTGTCCTGCCACCCGGAGAGGACTTGCTGCAGGTGACAAGCACCCAGAGGCTGAGGAGTAGCCTCCCTCTTGGGCACGAAGGGACCTTCCAGCCCCAGTATGCCCCTGGTCGGGGTGGGGAACAGGCTGCTTTGGTGGCTTCGCTCCAGCTCCCGCTTTCCCTTGAACATCCCGCAGCCACCTCGCTCCTGTCCCCAGCCCTTGCATGGATTGTGTGTCCCCCCCTTCCAGGGACCATCCCTCTGCCTCCTTCCCGGCACCTCCTGGGAAGCCCGCAGCGGATCCCAGCACAGTTTTTGGACTGGTCCTACCGCTAGAATTGCAGAGAGGGTTGGGCAGGCCGGCAGCACCGCAGGGATGGGTGCGGGTGTCCCTGGGTGCCAGGGCAGGGTGGAGGTCACGCTTCCCAGCCTCTCCTCCTACGTGCACGTCTCCTTGCTGTCTCTCCTCCTGGTTTTCTTTTTTTTTTTTTTTTTTTTTCCCCCCCTCTTTGAGCAGCTGTTCTCTAATAAGCTGTTAATGATGATACAGTAAGTAGAAGCGGAGAGTCCTGCGGGAGCTGCCACGATTTGTGTAATTGGTCTCGGAGGAGACAAAAGTATCTAATATTTACATGCCGGTATTAGTCCCCTGGGAGCACAGTCTGGGCTGGCACAGGGAAGGCAGCTCCCAGCCTCAACCCGTCTGCTCCCAGCTGAGGGCTCCTCAGAGCTCTTATGTAGAGAAATTGCTTTGTGGCAGTGGGGTGTGTGTCCCCGTGCCACACTGCCAGCCAGCCAGCCAGCCGTGGGGCTCACCCCGCGAGCCTGGGGATGGCCGAGCATCCCCCCCCCCCCCCCCGCAGCTCAGCACCCCAGCTGGTTCGTGGGGTGAGCGGGGTTTGGCTGAGCTGCTTCCAAAGGGAGGATGCTCTGGCGTGGGGACCCCTGTGCCGGTGCGGGGTGGAGGGGGCTGCCCAGGGTGGGTTTAGGAGGGCTTTGGTTGGGCTTGTGTGGCCCAAACAGGCTCCCAAACTGGCCAGCGGGTGCCTGGAGCGAGGAGCGGGAGCTGGAGAGGGGTACTTGCAGTCCGGTAGCCAAGCGCCCTTTTCCCTGTGCCAACGGGTGGAGTGGGTCCGCCGGGAACTGTGCCGGAGCACCTGGATGGGCAGGTTGGAAAACCGTGCTGGCGTCTTGCTCCTGGCCGGCCGGGTGAGCCTGTGGGGCTGGGTGGTTGCTGGTAAAATTATCCGTAGCGTTCCTGCCTGCAACTGGTAAGGCCAGGATGGCAGGGGAAACTGAGGCACGGTGGGGCTGGGGAGCAGCCTGCCCTCCCTTCCAGCAGCCCTGACCCTGCTGGGGTCTTGGGCTGGGCCCCATCCTGCACTATAGCAGGGACAAGGTGCCCACCGGGGCTTTCCTGCTTCCTCCAGTACCCCTAGACCCTAAAGGCAGTGTGTCCCCAAGGCTTTGGGGCTGTCCCCTCTTGCTGGGGGTCAGACACTGGCCAACTTTGCCTCAGGGTCGCTGCCACCGAGGCGAGCCATTTTGGGATGCTGGAGTGCCCATATACCCGCACCCCCAAACCTGCCAGCGGCCCCCCGAGAGAGAACTGCCAGCGGCAGGGGGGTGACATGGAGGCACCCAGCCACCAGCAGTGAGGCCAGGCTGGGCACTGGGGGTGGCTGCATCCTTATTCCCTGCCTGGGGCAGAAGGTGGAGGAGTGCCACGACACCCCGACCCATCTCCTGTTGCGTGCTGCGGCTCTGGAGGGGGGACCCCAGCGCCATGCTGTGCCCCCAAAGCCCCGAGGGATCGTGTGTGTCCCCCCCCTTTTTTCCACCCAGATTCCCTCTTTCCCATTGCCGTGGCAACCTCCAGCGTGGCAACTCTGCTGCCTTCTGCAAGGGAATGTCTCCCATGTGCCCTCCCCATCCCTGGGGGGATGAGCGGGGTGCAGGGGGCTGGTGCGGGTGGCCAGGGAGGGGGGGCTTAGTTTGCAAGGGTGCCAGGTTGGGCCGCCCTGTTTGCCCTGAGCCACCCTGCCGCCCGCAGAATCAAAGGCTCAGTGTTTTGCAACAGCTTAAAAGGAGAGCGGGCAGGTTTGCTTTGGAGGCTGCTGGCCTCATCCTGCCCGCTGGGGCTGGGCTGGGCACCGCCAGGACCTGGCAGCTTTGACTGGGGTTATCCAGGGGCTCTGGAAGGGGGGGGGGGGGGGCTGTGGTGGGGACTGGCTGCGAAGGTCGCGGTCGCTGAGTCCCACCGAACTCGTAGCAGGGATGGAGGCGCTCGGGAGGAGTCGGTGGGTTTGGCGTGGGGCGGGGGACAGCGTGCAACCTGGGTGTCCCCAAGTCGCTCTGCTTTGCCGGTCACCCCTTTTCCCGGGTAGGATGGATGGACTTCGTGTTGGCGAAGGGTTTGGTGCACACCGGCCGCATCCTGCACCCTCTGGCATCGCAGGTGCGCTGTGGGGAGCGGGGCAGCCCCCCCCAGGTGCTCACAGGCCCTCATGGCTTGGGGGGGGGAGGTGTTTATTGTCCCCCCCCCATGCCCCTGCGGGGTGTGTGTGTGTTTGGGGGGGGGGAGGTTTCCCCCCTCCGCCTCCTTCCCTCCCTCCTGCCTTATGTGTTAAATCTGCTAAGCAGGGGAATCGGTGCAGTCGCCATCTGTGAGCCTGCCAATAATGGGATTAACTCTTTCCCCTGGCCGGGATGGAGCCTGACGGCGTTTCTGGCACCCCCTGCCCTGGGTACCAACCCCCCCCCCCCACCCCTTTCCTCCCTCCTGCCTGGGGAGAGGGGGGGGCAACCAACCCGCCAAGAGATGCCCGTGACATGGGGATATCCCAGGGTCGCTGGGGACAGCCCCAATCTGCCCCCCCCCCCCCCCCCTTGCAAAGCTGAGCCGGCGGCATGGACTCGCTGCCTGCCCTGCCTGCCTCAGTGTCCCCCCCTCCCTCCTCCTGCCTCAGTGTCCCCCCTCCCTCCTCCTGCCTCAGTGTCCCCCCCCTTCCTCCTGCCTCAGTGTCCCCTCCCCCTTCCTCCTGCCTCAGTGTCCCCCCCTCCCTCCTCCTGCTTCAGTGTGTCCCCCCTCCCTCCTCCTGCCTCAGTGTGTCCCCCCCTCCTGCCTCAGTGTCCCCTCCTGCCAGGATTTCGGCGTTGCAAAGGGCTCTGTATTCCTGGCAGCGCAGGAGCCGCTTTGCCTGCGTGGGGAGGGGGATACACACACACGCGGGATGGGGGGGGGGGGTTAGGTGTCACACTCCCGGCCCCCAGTCCTCAAAGCGGTGGGAAGCAAGCAGGGATGCCTGCTCCCCCCCCCCCCCCCCCCCCTTGTGGATGCTGGGGCAGAGGTGGGACCCCACGGCGGGGAGGGACAACACCACCCCCCAGCCCCCAGCCCTGCAGCTTCAAGCCTGTTTCCCGGGGGGCGGAGGGGGGGCTGTGCCCCCGCTAATCCTCTTAGGCGCTGGGCTGCGCCCCGGAGCAGCTGGCGAGGCTGGATCCAGCCGCTGCCCATCCTCCCCTCCCAACAGGTGCCCCCCTCCTGGGGTCGCACCCCCTCCCTCCCCAGCTTTGGAACTGGGCGGGGAGCGAAGGGCTCCCCGCAGCAGGCAGCCCCCTCCCCCCAAAGCCGGCCCGGGAGCGCTCATTAATTATCTAATCTTCCCTTTATGTTTAATTTACAGCCCCGCGCGGCTCTGGCCATATGCTGCTTTTGTTGTGTCTGGCTCTTTGTTGTGGCAGGCAGCGGGGGCTGGCGAGACCCCCCCCACCCCACACCCCCCCACCCCCACCCCATCGCCACCCCCCCTCCCCACCCCCGCCAGCCTTTGATCCCCCCCCCCATCCTCCCCAGCGCCACCCTCCAGCCACCCCCGCGGCACGGTGGCGAGCCCCGGGGAGGGGGTAAGTGCCTTTTTTTTTTTTTTCTTTTTTTTTTCGGTTATTAATTTCCCTGACCGCCCCCCCCCCGCCCTCCAAACTCATCGTGTGTCGTGTCGTGTCCCCCCCATCCCTCCCCTCGCTGGGTTTGATGGTGCGTGTGCGCGGCGCTGCCTCCTCCCGCTCGCTGCCGCCGGCGGGGCTGCGCGGGGGTCACCGCTCCTGCCCGCACCCCGCCACCGCGCAGGTAGGTGCGGGGCAGGTAGCTGCCTGTACCCCCCCCCCCCCCCCCCCCCCGGCCAGGGCACCGGGGGGGTCCTTGCTGGGAGGGGGGAGGTGTAGGAGGGTGTAATACCCCCCCCCCCCCGCCCCTTTGGACTTGTTGGCTGGGTGAGCACACGGGGGGGGGGGGGGGGAGCCCTGCGGCACCCCGACCTGCCGGGGGTACCCCGGGGGGGGGGGGGGGGGGGGGGCGCAGTGCAACTTGGTGCAAAGTTTAGCCAGGCTGGTGGGGCCGGGCTCCCTTCCCTGATAGAGTTTTTTTACCTTTTCTTGGGTTTTTTTGGTTGTTTTTTTAAAGAAATAAGTAGGAAAATGTGTTTTTTTCTGCACCCTAGTAGGCACATATGCCGCTTTTGGGGTGCACGGCGTGGCACACCCCAACCAAGGGGCTGCAGCATCTCTGTGGGGGAGAGGAGGGGGGGGGGGGGGGGTGTGTTTGGGCTTCAGGTCTGGCTTCCCAGGGAGGGTCAGCGGTGCTTGGGAGGGGGGCGAAGGGGTTTGGTCCAGGTGGCCGCTGGCTCCCTGGCAGCGCGAGGCTGTGGGTGACGGGGGGGGCAAAGCTGTCCCCGGCTCTGACCCCCGGGTGCTCAGCTGGGTGTGTTGAGGTTGGAGCCATCGGTCCCCCGAGGGATGCTCGTGGCTGGGTGGCCCTGGGAGCGGGCAGCGCCAGGCAGCATCCCTGCCTTGCCTCCTGCACCCGGGCTTTGCCGCGTCCTGGCGTGGGCAGGGGATGCCCAAACCTTCACCCCAGGGCTTGGGGCAGGGGGTCTGTGCTCTTGCTGGCTGGCTGTCCGTCCGACTGTCTGCACCTCCTACAGCTCCTGCCAGGGCGGATGCGCGGTGGGAGCCGCGGGCAGGCAGGGTGGGTGCCAAACCGCGGGCCTGCCTTGGCCATGGGGAGCCATGTGCCGGGCCAAAGCGTTGGGCTGGCGGCAGTGACACGTAAGGTCACTGCGACCGCCGGGGAGGTGGCCCTGCCAAGGGTGTGCTGGCTCCGGCGGTGGCTCCTGCGTGCAGGGAGCCACGGGGCGGTGGTGGGAGCTGGTCCTGGGGGCTACCGAGCTGCTCGCCAGGGGGACAAACCCCCCTTTCATGCTCGCCAAAGGGAGCTGGCTCGGTCTGGGCGTGCTGCCTGCTGTGGGGGGCTCCAGGGCCGGATGATGAACCCCTTGTCCCTAGGGATGCAGCAGCCTGGGGAGCCCCGTGTCCTGGGGTGGCACATGGCCACTGTCCCCTGGCTGCTGGTACAGCCTCGGCGGGGGCGATGGCACGGCGGCAGCACCGGCTGACCCACGCACGTGCCCTGGCGGCGAGGTGACGGCCCCGCTGCAGAGGGGGGACAGGGTGGACACCGCTCCACCAGCACCCCATGTCCTTGCGTGCGGGGCTGGCTGTCCCCACGCAGCCCCCGGTGCCACCGGGGTGGCCGAGCTGTCGCTTTTGGGGGTTGTTTTTCCTTCTGCTGGGTGTGGGGTGCAGAGGAGGGGCCGTGCCGCCTCAGTGGCTCATGGCAGGTGGCCGCTGCCTTGCCAGGGCCTGTCCCCATACAAAGCCCCATTCCCTCCCTCCCTCCCTCCCGGCCCCACGCCGCGGGGATGCTTGCCAAGCGAGACGCCGGGGCTGTGCGCCGCGCCGGGTTTGCGCTGCGTGTCGCAAGAAGCAGCCGAAACACATGGCTGGGCTCCCACCGTGGCTGCCCACCCCTTGCTTGTCGTCCCCGGTATCCCTGCTAGCTCCTGGGTGCTGGGGAAACTGAGGCAGCGGGGCAGGAGGTGGCTTGCCCAAGGGGCTGGGGCGAGCAAACAGGATTCTTGGCACGGGCAGGCGTTGCCGCGCTCTCTGCCCGTGGGCGAGGGTTGCTCTTCGCTGGGTGTTGCAGGCTGGCTCTCGCCGCTGCGCTTCCCCCCTGCCTTTGCACGGGGAGGCACCTTGGGGACCGTGGCTCCGTCCCCGCAGGTGACACCCCCACCCTCGGCCACTGGTGAAAGGGGCGATTGTTCCCCCTTCCCTCCCCGGGGGTGGCCGGCGCTGTGTGTGGTGAGGCTGGCGCGGGCGGCGGGTTGGCCTTGGCCCCCTGCCCGCTGCCGTGCCCTTTTCCAGAGGCAGCTGCCTGTGGGCACGGCTTGGCAGCCGTCCTGCCTGCAGGCTCGGCGGGGGCAGGACCCGTGCTCCCCTGGGCTGCCGGATCGCCTCTGCGCAGGGTTGCGACACGCCGTGGCTGTCACGAGTTGGCCGTCGTCAGCCCAGCGGTGGCTTTTTCTCCTGGGACTCCATCCCTGAAGCAGACCCCGGCTGGGGCAGGCTCGGATGGGGCGAGGAGGGAGCCGGTTCTCCCCGCCCTGCTGAAAAAGTCCCTCTGGAGAGGTGCCCAGCGGTTTCACCCCTGCAGAAGTGATGTGTCAGCTCTGAAAGCCCCTGGTTTTCCACCTTGGAGCTGTGTGCAGGAGGGGGCTGTTCTGCCCTCCCTTCCCGGTTGCACCGGAGCTCTCGGGGGACCAGAGCATCCCACCACACCCCACGGCATGTAAGGTGTGGAGATCACCCGGTCCACGCTCCGTTCCCCCCGCAGCCGCCGTGCATCCCTCCCCTCCCAGCTCGCTTACGGCGCCGCTTATTCCTATGGCTTTTTAAGTGCTTAATGGCGCGCGGGGCTAATGATGCGGCTCCCTCTGTTTGTGCTGCCTGGATAGATGGATGGTCTGGGGGCTTGGCGCTGCCCGAACCCGCGGGGATGGGGACAGGGATGAGAAGGGGCGCAGCCGGTGCCCCGCGGAGCTGGGGGCTACGAGCGGGCGTCCGCCTGCCCGCCTCTCCTCCCTCCTCCGTGCGGCTGCTCCGAGCAGTAATGTCACTGTAAACGATATTTATCACGAGGTGATAAAAATCTATTTCCAGCGACCTCTTGGAAATGGCCCTCGTAAAACCAGGCAGCAGACGGAGGCAGGAGGCAGACAGTGGGGAGGGGGAACGGGCAGGGAAATGGCTGTAATCAGCTGCGGAGCAGGGGCTGGCTATGCTGGGGAGCCAGCCCTGCCATTCCCAACCCTGGTAAATCCATGGCAGCCGGGAAGGCCCAAGGGCTGCCCAGGCCCGGCTGGGTGGATGCTTGGGCATCCCAGGGCTCGAGCATCCTGGGGTGCAGCATCCAGGCTGTGAAGGGAGGACCAGAGCGATGCTGGTAGTTAAGCGAGCGGGATGGGGGGCTTTTGTGTGCCATAGCCGCATCCCAGGATGTTCCTGAAGTGACACCTTGAGGGACCGACTCGGAGGTGCTGGGCCAGAGCTGGTCCCAGAGCAGCAGGTCGGGGATGGGATGCTGAGCTAGGCCGGCTTTCCCCCGGTGCTCACAGCCTGGCACTGCTGGGTCACCCATTTCCCCCCCCCCTGTATCCCAGGGGGCTGCTGTCGGTCCCGTAGCCCCCCCCAGCTCGGGGCTGCGTGATCCCACTTTGTCCAGCTCCATCCCTGCAGTGCCAGTTGCTGGGTGCTGATTCAGCCATCTCCCTCCCGGCACTAATTACTCAGGCCGTCGCAGAGTCCTGGCCGTAAATTCTCCGGCAGGAGCGGGGCCGGGAGGCGGAAAACCTCCTTGGCTCCTTTCCCCGCTGACCTGAGCAGGGACCTGTAATCCGGTATAATTCATCGGGGTGCTGAGTCGGCAGGCTTGTGCCTTGTCCTCCCCCCCCCCCCCCCCACCTTTGGGGGGTGCTGTCCCCCGCCAGCATCCCTCTTTCCTGCCAAGTGGTACCCGGCATCCCTCGTGCCTCTGCGTGACACTGAGCCTAGCTCTGTCCCCACCATCACTAGGGACAGCCTGGGTGACCCGGTGTCCCCGCTGCACCCCAGGTGATGCTGCTGGCCTGGGTGTCGCTGGGGGCTTTGCCGAGCTGGGCCACCTTTGTGGGGTTGGAGAGGTGGGGTTTGCTTCTACGGGGACAGGGTAGGGCCCCCTCATGTTGTCCCCTGGGGGAGGAGGGACGTGGGGGAAGACGGCTCCCAGCTGCAGGGTCTAATCTCCTGTCCTGACGAAGAGACTCGTAATCGCTTCAAGTAATTAACCAGGTAGGGCGATGGCTGGACTGCCCCGAGCGCCTGAGTGTCCCCCTGCCTGGGGGTGGCTGCCCCAGGGGACACACAGGGGCCGGTGGGGAGAAGTCTGACCGGGGATGAAGCTCCCACCCCAACCAGACGTGGGTCCAGATGTGGGTCCTCGCAGAGCTGGGCGGGAGGATGGGGTCATCCAGCTTGGGTACACGTGCAAAGCCCTCAAAAATCCCCGCCGAGGGGCACGGTGGCGCTAAGGGGACATCGTGCCACCCGAAGGCCGGGGGGGGGAGCTTTGTGCCCGCCTGCCTGGCATGCCCTGGGGCACGCAGTGACACGGCGGAGTGTGTGCTGCAGGTATTATCCTGCATTAAAGTTTTCCCCTTGCAGATGGTGCGCGTTTAATCCGCGGCTTAACGAAGCGCCAGACCTGGTGGTAAGTCCGTCTTTAGATGGCAGGCGGGAGCTGAGAACCGACGTGCTAAGCTGCCCGGCTGGATGAAGAAGGGGGGACACGGTGGGGGGGCAGGGGGTTGGGGGGGAGAGTGTGGGATTGAGGCTTTAATGCCGCTGCGTCGCAAGCTGATTGCCCGGCCGGCGTGTGGCCCTCGCCGGGACCCGCGCCGAGGCAGGAGAGGGTTTTTTGCCCTGCGTGTGATTGCCGTGATGTGTCCCCCCCCCCCAACCCTGAGCTGGACGGGGGTCTGCCAACCGGGTCCCCTCGTTTGGCATGGTGAGCCTGGCAGAGCCTTGCGCTGCCCCGGCTGCTCCTCCCTGCTTCAGTTTACCCCTGAGCGTGCCGTGGGGCTTTGCGCCTGTGGGAATGCCCCGAAAACATGAGCCGCCGTGGGGTGGGTGGGATTTTCCAGAGCGAAAAGCCCCTTGGGGCAGCTGCCTCTCCCACAGCAGGTATTTAGGGTGGCGGGGAGGGGACGCAGGTATTTAGGGTGGCAGGGAGGTGACGGTGGCCGCAGGCTGCCCAGCAGCTCCGGAGCTGGAGGTGGGTGAGCTGGGCGCCGCGTCGGCTTGCAAGGTCGTGGGGTCCCCAGGATGGGGAGCGTGGGACATGGAGGAGGGCCCTGGGGCTGAGCAACAGCATGTCCCGCAGGTCTCTGCAGGATTTGGGTTGCAGGCCCTGCTCTGCAGCAAGCTGCATCCCTCCCCTCCCTGCCTGGGGCCCTGTGGTTCCAGAGGGGGCAGAGGCAGTGCTGTCCTGGAGCCGGGGCTGTGGCGGGGTGGCAGAGGGAGATGGCAGCTGAAGGGACAAGCAAGGCCAGGGGGGTCACTGGTCCGGCCGGGGTAGTTTGTCTCAGTGTAGCATGGCACTATTTCAGCTGTTTACTCTGGAGCCTAATGATGACGGTGAAGGCTCTGTGCTGCACAGCCTTGGGGAAATCCCTGCAGATTTGAGAGGGCCGGTTGTTCCCTGCAGGGCCAGATCCCCTTTCAGCACCAGCCCTGCTGTCTGTGCATGGATGGGATGCTCACATCCTCCCCTGCCTCAGTTTCCCTGCCTTGAAAGCAGGGTGAAGGGAACATTTCCCAGCCTGGCAGGGACCGCGGATGTAAGCACCGTCCCGGGCAAGTGGGGTGAAGGTGCTGGCGTCCCCAGGACTTTGTGCATCGCCACGAGCCATGGCTCATCCCACAACGTAGGGAAACTGAGGCACGGGAGGGGACGCAGCGCGACCAGCGCTGCCGAACCAACGAGCAACCCCTGGTCCCTATCTTCAGATCCCCAGAGGAGCTCGAGGAAAAGCCGGGAGCGAGCGAGTGGCTACGCAACCCCCCCCCCCCCCCCCCCCCCCCCCACGCCTGCTTCCCGCCGCCCTCTCCCCTCCATCACCTCCCCGTTCGCTGGCGAACAAATGTCTGTTCTTGCAAAAAAAAGAAGTGACAGGGGTCGGCGCAGCGCTTTCCACATGACCTGCCCGGGAACAGAGGACGTCTTTGTTAATCCAGCGAGCTGTCAGTTCAGCCTCTTCACAAAAGGCATAAACCACTTATTGCTGCTCTCACCCCTGACCCCGGATCCGCCTGCGCGCCCTCCATTGTGCCGTCTCGAGGAAGCTGGCAAACAATTTCGGCTCCCGCTCCCCTCCCCGCCGCCGCCGACGGCTGCGCGTGGGGGCCGCTTTTCGCCCCACCGGCGTGGGGAGCCGCTGTGGGGGGACAAACACTCACACATCTTCCCCCCCCCCCCACCCCCACCCCAAAACACCATCATCTGCCCACCTACCCCCCTCCCTCCCGCCTCGCCGGCCCTGGCTGCATCTGCGCGCCCGCCGCCTCGCCTGGCAGCTGCTGCGAGGGGATGGGGGCTCTCACAAAGGGCTGGGGGGGCCCGGTGGCGGGACCACCTCCATCCCACCTTCCCGGGGCTGCCGGAGCAGCTGGCCGGAGCCCACGGGGTTGCAGCGAGGGGGTGTAGGGTGCTGCACCCCCCGCGCCCCCCCCCCCGCCCGGTCAAAACCCCCTTAATGAGAGGGGACAAAAGCTCCTTAGGGCCCCTGGCTGGGACGGGCTGGGACGGCAGCTTTAGCCAAAGCGGCTTATGGCCTGGCACAAAGCCGGCGAGAACAGCCCTGCTTCCCTCGGCTGGCTTGGGATGGGGCGATGCTTGCGCCCCACCAGCTTTGGGGGGGGGGTGGTGGTGGTGGTGTCGTACAGGGTGACAGCCCGGGGAGGGGCGGGGGGGGGGAGCTGAGCGCGTGCCGCCTGCCCCGTCCCTCTGCACCCAGCACCCGGACCCCGCGGCGGGGCCGGTGAGCGCTGGAGCAATTAGATGCAGTCACTTTTGGGGCTATATATAACCCAAATTGCTGCCTGCAGCTCGTTAGCTGGCTGCCGGAGACGCTGCGGCCGCGGCGGGTGAGATGGTGTCGCCGGGAGGGGGGTGTGGGGTGTTGGGGGGGGTGTGGGAGGGTGACACGGGGATCCACTGCTCCCCAGAGGGGGGGGGGGGGTGTGTGCAAGAGGGTGACACGGAGATCCACTGCTCCCCAGGGGGGTGTGTATGTCGGGAGGGTGACATGGGGATCCGCTGCTCCCCAGGGGTGTGTGTGTGTGTGTGGGAGGGTGACACGGGGATCCACTGCTCCCTGGGGGGGTGTGTATGGGCGGGAGGGTGACATGGGGATCCACTGCTCCTCAGGGGGGGGGGGTGTGTGTAGGAGGGTGACACGGGGATCCACTGCTCCCCGGGGGGGTGTGTGTGTGTGTGCAAGAGGGTGACACGGGGATCCACTGCTCCCCGGGGGGGGGGGGGTGTGTGGGAGGGTGACACGGGGATCCACTGCTCCCCAGGGGGGTGTGTGTGTCGGGAGGGTGACGTGGGGATCCGCTGCTCCCCAGGGGTGTGTGTGTGTGTGTGGGAGGGTGACACGGGGATCCACTGCTCCCTGGGGGGGTGTGTATGGGCGGGAGGGTGACATGGGGATCCACTGCTCCTCAGGGCGGGGGGTGTGTGTAGGAGGGTGACACGGGGATCCACTGCTCCCCAGGGGTGTGTGTGTGTGTGCAAGAGGGTGACACGGGGATCCACTGCTCCCCGGGGTGTGTGTGTGTGTGGGGGAGGGTGACACGGAGATCCACTGCCCCCCAGGGGTGGGCATGTGTGCGGGAGGGTGACATGGGGACCCGCTGCTCCCCAGGGATGGGGACATGATTGGGGGGGGGGGGTGTGGCCACGCTGGCGTGGGTGCAAGGTCAGGCCTTTGCTGAGGATGAGGCTCCTTGGGGGGGGGGGGGCACCCCAAAAAGCAGCATCGAGCGGGGCGGTGCTGCACCCGCTTCCGCCGGGCGCTTCCTCCTGCCATGCCGGCGGCGGGTGGCGGCAAACCTGCTTCGCCGGCGTGGTGCAGGGGGGGCTGTGGTGACACGGGGGGGGGGTCAGGGTCAGGCCTTTCCCCCTGCCTGGCGTCCCCCAGGCTCACGGCACAGCTTGGCCTCTGCGTCAGGGTGTTTGGGCGTGGAAGGGGTCACCGGTGCATCCGTCCCCGATGCCAGCAGCGTCCTCGACGCCAGCAGCGTTTCCAGCATCGTCTTCCCCACGTGGCGTCCGGCCCGACCGCGGTCTCCAGCCCCCTCCATCCCTGCCTGCCCCACTGCCGATCCTCGCCTGGGCTCGCCGGCACGCCGCGGCTTTGCCGGCACACACCGGCCCCCGCGCCGAGGAGGAGCGCGGGCACCTCGGGCTGTCTGGGGGCAGCTGCGAGATGAGTGCGAACATATTGTGTGGGTTCCTGCAGCAGGCGTCACGGTGTCGCTGCTGGAAAGCGAGCAGGAACCGCAACCCCGCCGTGACAAACGGCTCCGGCGCAACCACAGCCGTGCCCACGCGGGCACGGCCGGCAGACTGGGCCATGCCGCGCCACCCCGCCCCGGTTTTGCCAATGCGCTGGGACCCGGAGCGGGGATCCGGGTGGGCAGCCGTGCCCAGGGCTGCAGGGATGGGGGGACCCCCAGCACGTGGTGTCACCCTGCAGCCGTATGGATTTTCCAGGGGGGGCCCACCTGGGTTGGGCACATCCCCGGCTTGGGAGGGGTTAATGGCACCGTGTATGTGTCTCTCTCTCTGGAGCCTTTTGTTTCTTTCCCATTTTTTTCTCTTTCCCCCCCCTTCCCCTTTTTAATGAGGGGTTAGCACAGCCGTAATTGCAGGTTCCAACTTTCCGCCAGCAAACACGGCTGAGAAACTTTCAGCACGATGGCGGTGGGGATGCGCCGATTCAGCCACCGCGCCCCTCCTGCGGGCACCCACCGGGGTGGCAGGGACCCACAGGGTGCCGTGCCCCTGGTGGGAACCCCTGCGACACCAAGTCTCCCGTCACAGCCTGTTTTTAGGGGAAAACCCTCTGGTTTCAGGCTGCCGGGAGGAGGAGGAAGAGGAGGGTGAAGGGTTCCTGGAGGGAAGAGGAGCTGAAACCGCCTGGGCGAACACACAGCTGGGGAGGTGGGGGACGGGGGGGGCGCAGTGGGAGTTTGTCCCCCCTCAGCCTTGCAGCCGGGTGCCGGGGTGCGCTGCTCCCCCTGTGCCGAGGCTCCTTCAGCAGCCGGCTCTCCGCATCCCCCCGGGAGGTGCAGGATGCGGCCCCTCCGTGCCGAGCATCCTCCTCCCCCCTCGGCCCTTGCTCGCTCACGGGAACTTGCACGCAGGCTGTGCCAAAACCCATCACCGGGTGCAGCTGTGCCGGTGCTTGCCGGGCTCCGTGCCCGCCGCCCTGCCAGGGTGATGCCAGCCAAGAGGTGAAGCGCCACAACCGCATCCACCCCCGGTGCCCTGGCGGCTGGGAGCACGGGGGTTTTTTGGGCTGCCGCCACCCGGGACGGTGGAGGTTGGGGTTGCGCGGGTGCGGGGGGCTTTGCCGTGCCAGCGGCATCCCCGTGGGCGGCATCCCCGTGGGCGGCATCGCCGCTGCGTGCTCTGCAACCGCCCCGGTGCAGGGAAGGTGGAACGGGGAAGCCGTGTTTTCTGGTGTCCCGAAGGCACGGGAAACGTGCCGGCGTGGCTGCCTGCGTGCCGGATCCCTCGCCAGAGAGCCGCCGCCGTGGCCCTTTGCTTTCCTGCTCTGTCACCCGCCGTCCCCAAGCCAGGGCCGGGAGGTGAGCCAGGTGCCACCGCAGGTATTTATCCAGGTGACAGGGAGCAGAAGGAATGTGCCCTTGGCAGGGAGGGACGGACGCGGGGACACCGCTCCCTGCCCTTGCCGCCATCGCTCCCTGCCCTTGCCGCCATCGTGTCCCCTGGCTGCAAAGCTGCCTGCCCCGGGCGCCGAGCCAAGGGCAAGTGGGGCACCCCGGTGTTGCCGTGCCGGTGGTGGGGGGACACGGGTGGCACGGGGTCTGGCAGTGCCTCTGCCTGCCTGTCTCTCAAGGCCAGTGGCTGTGTGTTTTGAGCCGACTCAAGCTCTCCATGTCCTTTGTGCCGGGGGAGACGGAGGCAGATGCCACGCTCGAGGGAGTGCCGTGCCGTGGGGCCGTCTGGAGCCTTTTCTCCCCCAGTGCTGTCACCTGCGGAGCTGCCCTGCTGTCCCTGCCTGTCCCCCCTGGCTTGCAGCCCTCGCCTGCCTGCCAGCTCAATTTTTCCCGTGTTAATAACATCATATAACAATGTCACATTGATGTCACTTACTGCACATCTACCCTGGACCCGGACCCTGCGCAGAGGCCGTGCCCCGTGGCCCTGGTCCCCGCCGGGTCTGTGCACGGCTGGTATGTGCTGTGAGCTGTGGCAGGCTTGTCCTTGAGTCCTTCTGTCCGTGTGCGGGCTCCCTCGGTGCGTTTCGGGCAGACAGCCACCCGTGCGACGAGTGCGCCGGCCTCAGCTCGGCGCCTTTTCGGCAGGTGCTGCGGGTAGGTGGCCTTTTTCTGTGCACCTCCCCGAGCCCCGCACCGGGATGGGAGCCACGGGTGGGTCTCAGCATCACACTGGTGGGATGTGGTGGGGGGTGCCAGCGCTGCCCTCGAATGGTGACGCTTGGTGGCAGAGCACCCTTCCCTCCTGGCCTCTGCCTGAGCACCTCGGGGTGCTGCTTGGTAAATTAGCACCCAAATCAACCCGCTCGCCTCTAATTGGGGGTGAGGCTTTGAGGACGTGGTTGGGGAGGAAGGCGCCCCCCCCCGCCCCGCTCCGAGGGGCTGCCGCGATGCTTTATCTGGGTGGACAGATCCCTCCTAATTGAGCAGATATTCCGTGTTCGCAAACAGATGGCTCCTTTGCATCAATTATTCCTTATCTGTGTAACCGGGGATGATTTGCTGACAGATAGCGCCGGGTGAAGTTAAAGCAAGGAGGCGGCCGGTGCTCTGTGCCGCCTCCGGCTGCTGCCTGGGGGGTCCCAGGGGGCCCAGACGGTGACAGGGACGGATCCTGGCTGCCCCTTGGGCAGGTGGAACCCAGCTCTGGTGCTTCTGCATCTCGGCATCCCCCCCCCCCGGCAGGACAATAGAGGGGGTAGTGGCTGCCACCGCCATGGGGCTGATGGGTGGGTTGGGGTCTGGGGGGGCTGCCGGGGCTCCCCAGGGAGCAGGAGGGTGCCAGCCTTGGCTTGGCAACCGCTGCTGAAATCAGCCATCGCTGCCACGACCCCGGCCCGGCTCAACGCTCCCTGACCGCGTCTTGCCCAATGCTGCTGTGATGCATGATGGGGGGGATGATTAATGCTAATTAATGATTAGTTGCTCTGGGTATCAAAGTGCGCCCCAGCCCTTTCCCGTGCCCACAGGTAGGGGTTTGCTGCCTGCTGCTGCCGGTGGCATCGCCGCCGGAGGAGGAGCGGTGGCACGGCGTCCACCTTGGGACCCCGGGGAGATGTCCCTGCCGTCTCGAGGGATCCCACGCCGAGCTTTCGGGGATGGGGACCTGTCCCTGGGCTTGTCCCCTGCCTGCCGTGAAAGTCACTGTCTGTTAATCGTTGGGAAAGAGAGGAGCATCCCACCGTCGCCGGGGCAGCCGGTGGCACCCCGCCAGTTGGAGCCGGTACGTGGTGGCACTCGAGGACTTGCGGGGATGTGCCGAGCGCTCGCGGTTGTGCGGCGTTGCCATATGGATTCCATAAATTAAACCTTTCCGGGAAGCGAATGGTAAATTTATACGTCTGCTCGTGTGCGTGGCTCATCGAATCTAAGGGTTTCCCAGCAAAAAATTCGCCTACCATCCGCCTCGCTTCGGCTCTCCACGTTTATTGGGCTGATCCCCGGAGAAGCAGGATCAATGTAAAACCCTCGCCGTGCTGCAACCCTGACCCTAAAGTCCCCCAAATCGGAAGCGGGGTATCCCCTATGGGTGTCCCCCATGGCAGGAAGGGAGGTTGCCTGCATCCCACCGTGTCCGGGATGGGCACAGTGTCCTGGGGACCCGCTCGGACCCAGGGCCGGGTTGTCCGTGTGTCTGTCCCAGAGCGGCGTGGCGGTGCCAGGATGCGTGCGGCGCCTCTGGCTGTCCCTTTATTAAAGATAAACAGAAGCGGTGACAGCCCAAGCTGTGTGCCTGGGCGCGCCTGACGCGGGAGGGTGACGGCGACAACGAACGTGGGGCTACAGCGACGCCCGGGGAATGCCGGGGGGATCGAGGAGGGGGCCTGTCCCCAAACCCAGCGAGAAGCGGCGTCACCACCGTCCCCATCCCTGCGGCACGTTTTCCTCGCCCACCCGGCGGGGAAGGCGATCGGGGGGGGTGGGTGGGTTGTTGATCTCGAGTAAACACTGCCCGGTTGAGTAATCGGGAGCTGCCTAACTGGCCAGCTGCCGCCGGCGAGCAAGGGGACGCCGCTTTGATTCATGTCCTCTCCCCCCCTCCTCCTCTCCAGCCTTTCTTGTCTGGCCTCGCTGGGAGCCATCGGCCGGATCCAGCTGTAGCCCTGCGGCGCGGGCTGGCGTGCGGCTCCCCGCGCCGGCCACGTGCACCGGCTGGCAGGAAAACAAAAGCACCCTGTGTCTGTGCCGCCCCCCCAGTGCCCCCCACCCGTGCCAGCGGTGCTCTGGCCCTGCCACGCTCGAGCCAGGGAAGGGAAAGGCGTTGAGTCTCTGTCTTGCTTCTCTTCCATCAGGCATCCTCTTCGTCCCTCGAGACAACCGCCGCCAAGCCTGCAGCCGGCGAGCCCCGGCACCGGGCAGCCAGCACCGGGGAGAGCCCGGGGACGGGCGGCAGCGCTGCCCCGGACATCGGCCAGCGGACGGCTTTGGATGCGGAGGGCACGGACGCTGGAGCCACAAGTAGGTGATGCCAGGGGGCGCGGGGTTGCCGTAACCAAGGGATGTCCCCTGCCCTGCCGTGGGGTGCGCCGCCAACCCGGCACGCCGCCGTGGTTTGGGTCTCCCGGCACAGGCTTGCACCCAGCGGTTTGGGGTTGGGGCTCCGAAACCCGCAGCTTTGCCGGGGGGAGGTGACCCCGACGGCACCTCGGTCCCTGCCCGTCGTCCCTGGGGCTGTGAGTCAGGCTGTGGGCGCCGGGGAGAGCCGCGGTGTTGGGCTGGCCGTGCCGGGGAGCCGGGGGGAGCCCCGAGGCTGGGCCGGGCTGCAGCTCCTGGGACTCGGCCGCCCCGTCCATCAGGAGCGGCAGCATTTTTGGGAGAGGTATCACACGTGCTTCCCACCTGCCGCCTCCCTGGACCGGCTTGTTTGCCAGCCCTTCCCGGCGGGCGCGCCGTGCCGTGCTGTGCCGCGCTGTGCCACGCCAGGCTGCTTTGATCTGGCGGCAACCGCCGATGCCGGTTCTTGGCGTTGGGCTGGGGAGAGCTGGGAACCGCAAGGTGCAGCGGGCAGGGAGCTGGGGCGGGCAGGGAGCCAGTGTAGGCAGGGAGCTGGGGCGGGCAGCGCTGCCCCTGCTTGGCAGAGGGAAGCTGTGACACCCCCCCCGCCCCGTGTCCCCGAGAAAGGGCACTTCCCAGGCACGCCGTGGCCCATGTTGGCCGCCGATCGGCCCCGCAGGGATTTGGCCCCGGTTCGGGACCCCACAAGGCGATGTGTCCCCCCAAAATTGGGGGGTTAGGTGGGGGCCGGGATGCATTTGCAAGCTGCTCACAGCCCAGCCGGCAGCGGCGCGGAGGCAAGCTGGGAGCCGTGGCCTGGAACGGGCCCGCTGGAGTCAGCTCGGGATTTATTACCCTGCCAGTGGCTGCCGGGCAAAGGTGACAGTGACTAATGGCTTGTTACACGCCTGCCACATCTCATCTGCGCACCGCGGCCGGCTGCCGGCGCTCCCAGCCCCAGCGTGTGGGCAGCCTGCGCCTGCCCTCCCTTCCCCCGGGGAGGGGGACAGGGGTGAACCCCCCCTGTGCCCCCACGGGGACCTCAGCCAGAGCGGGTGACGGTGACGGCTGGCCGGCTTGGCGCGGGAATCCGTGCCAGGGATGGAGACCCGCGGTGCTTGCCGCCTGTGCCGCGGCCAGGCCGAACCGGCCTGGCATCCCCAAGGGTACCACCGTGTCTCGGGGCTTCCCGGTGACACACAGGACTTCCCGGCGCACGGAGCTCCTTGGTGGTTGCAAAACCATGAGCCGTGCTTGCCACCGCTCTGCCGGCGCGGCAGCAATCCCATGCCGGGGTTGCCGGGCTGGGACGTGGAGAGCGTGTGCGTGCGGGTGGATGCTGACAAAGCCACAAATGCATTCACTAGGAAAATTAAAAAATTAACAGGCATTGGCTCGCTCTAGA